>NC_058101.1:25025000-25650000 GCF_020171115.1 Neogale vison | reverse complement strand
ACTCGCTATGTGTCCAACGCTCTGCTGAGTGTTTCCTGTATTTTATCTCATTGCATCTTTCTAACAGCCCTGAGAGCTTGGCGTTAATATTCCCATTTAACAAGGCTGGGGGAGGTTCATTTGTCTTGCACCTGGGAATTGGCAGCACAAGGTTTCAGATGTGCTTTTGTCTGCATGCAGAGCTACAGAAACTCTCTCCGGTGTAACGTCAGAGAGGACTTGGCTTGGTCTGAGGCGAAGGCTCCTGCTGACAGAAATGGCAGAAACAGAGTAGAAGCCAGGCAGAAGGACAGCCCATCCCTTCTGCAACGAGGGGGAGAACAATGTTCTCTTCTTACCTTGAAAAAATTCAACTCAAGCCTGAAATGGAAGCAGGATGAAGATCTGAGCATTTGAGCTTGGCTGGCTTCATTTTAACCATGTGCCTAATCATTCCTCATCCTCCAAAGACCATTTCCTCTGCACCTGCATCCAGGATGGATTCAGGCTCTGGTATTTCAGGGAGGAATTACTCAGAACCTCTCTTTGACTTCCTAGCCCATCCAGCCACCTCTAAACTGCATCACAGTCTGTGGATAGCGAGGAAACCAGGGGAAATGAGCCTGAGAACTCCTGACCATTTGGCTTCTTGAAATATCGGGTTCGGAGGTGAAACATTTGAAATGAAGTTGAAGGTTGGACCGTGGATTTCAGCCACAATGTATGTCATTTCTTCTGGGGGAAAACGGGGAAATCTATAGCCTTCGACAGATTGCAGTTTGGATGTTTTGGCACTTTTTGGAGACTCTTCAGAAATAAGTGAATCTCATCCCTAGACTCTTAGGGTTGAACCTTGCTAGGTAGACATGGCAATAGGCAAGATGATTCTTCTTTTATGTTTCTCCCAGATTTAGCAAGAAGACCAATTTCCATTGGTGAATATTCTGATTTATTAGCCCACCAATTAGAGACCCCAAAAGGGATGTTAGTGGCATTCCAAGCTTCAGCCAGACACCCCAACCTATTTGCCCATCTGGTATGTTGGAACTTCTGGGGTCGCCCTCCTCGAAGACCCGGGGATTCCTGGAGCCCGACATGTCCAGCCAGCACTCACTGCGACTCAGCTCACGGATGAGCTGTCCTGCATTTCACGGACGTATCTCAAGTCCATCCCTTAGAGAAGTATCTTACTATTAAAACGTCTTCGCAATGTACTTTTTCCTATTTAAGAGACTGGATGGGGCAGCAATATCAGAACTCATCCATAAGGACTCTGGCAGCAGAGCCTGAAGGTTAAGATCACTGGCTTTGGAATCAAATGGCTGTGGACTGAAACCCCGATGTATGGCTTATTAGCTGTCTGACCTTGGACAAGTTACTTGGCTTCTCGACAGGCCCCCATTCCTCATCTGTGAGTGGATATAATTGCACATGCCTCATTCCACTGTTGCAAAGATGAAGTGAGATCATGAATGTAAAGCACTTCAACACAGAAACACACCAAGTATGAGAAGAGAAATTCAAATTACCATCAAAAACTCTCATCCAGAATCTTAAAAAAAGAGTATTAAAAGTGAAAGAAACCAGACACAATAGGCCACGTGTTGCACGATGCTGTGTACTCGCAAAGTCAAGCACAGGTAAATCTACAGAAACAGAAAGTAAAGCTGAGGGGTTGGAGGAATCGGGATTAACTGTTGGTGGGTAAGGGGTCTCTTTGGGGTAATAAAATGTTCTGGAAATAGTAGTGATGGTTGTGAAAATGTGTGACTATACTAACGTCCACTGGATTGTACACTTTAAAGGGGTGAATTTTAAGGATGTAAATTGGATCTCAAAAATAGCAAAGCTTTTTAAAAAGAACTGTTATGGGCTGAAACCATGGACTTTGAAGCCCATTTGTTTCAGGAACTCTCCCTACCTCTTTAGCGCCGGAAGTAAAATGAACAGGTCATCTCACCGGAAGACTGTGTCTCTTTCCAGGTAAATCATTGTCCTCTGATGACTGCACAATAAATGCCAGCCCACTGCAATTTGGGCATTTGGGGTGATCAGGAACACACGGTTGTCTTAGCCTTCTGTGAGAGACTGCTGAGCTGCCTGGATTTATGGGCACAAAGAGCCAACCTAGCACCTTTGTCTGGGAGAATCTCTGCGGCTCAGTTCATCTGGGAGATAGTCCAGGTGGTAAATTAGATTTTTTTTTTCCATCCATCTGGGATGGAAAAACAGAGGCAGGAAACAGAAATGAAAGTCTACTGGACTAACTGTAAATATTTTGATGTATTATGGTCATTGGTTCTTACTGTAAATGTGTGTGTGTGTGTGTGTGTGTGTGTGTGGTTGTGTGCTGGATGGGTGGGGAGAAGGACAGACTTTGCCAAAAGGAAAGAGGGGAGGAGTTTTGGATGAGTCAGTGCCAATTGCAAAACTGGAGTGGATTAATTCTGGAATTTCATTGAGTACATTCAATGCTTCCAAAGTATAATTTTAAAAATACGCAGTGTTTTCAGATTTATGCCTCAGACAGGGCTGTCAGCGCTGCTTAGGGACAATTTTCTTTTGGCATAAGTAAGGTTACAAGATTTTGATAAAAAATTATTTCTTTACTGTTTGGAATGTCTGAATAAATTTGTGGTCTTTCATTTTGCTTTAAAAGATGATTAAATATGCTTTAAAAATCAAAGACTTCTGTCTAGTTTTTGAATTTCTTCCAGATTTATAGCTGGTTAATATTATATATGTCCTGCTCCTTTTTATTTTTTTTTTATTTTTTGGTTCCTTAATGTCAAGTGAGATTCCTTCAAAAAGAAAAAAGTTTACAAAGGAAAAGGAATTATTTTTTTAAATTTATTTTTAAAGATTATTTATATATTTATTTGATAGAGACACAGCAAGAGAGGGAACACAAGCAGGGGGAGAAGGAGATGGAGAAGTAGACTTCCTGCTGAGCAGGGAGCCCAATGTGGGCCTTGATCCCAGGGCCCTGGGATCATGACCTGAGCCAAAGGCAGATGCTTAAAGACTGAGCCACCCAGGTGCCCCAGGAATTATTTTTTATACTACATTAAGGCATTAAGAAATCTACCAAAATCTATCAGGGACATTTAATGTTTTAAATTTTTTCCCAAAACTTCTAGGGGGAGTATACAGCCAGTGGGAGAAGCAGAGAGAGATCTCAGGGCAGGAAGAGACTCAAGTGAGGATAAACTTAAATAGGTTCTTCTTGGACTAGCATGGACGCAGTGGGCTCTTTTATACCCTTTGTACTGTGTATTGAGACTTTGTTGAAATGAAAGTCCCCCACTCTGTGCTATGTACTAACAACCTTCAGGACTCTAAATACAGTATGGTAGTCATCTCAGGCTACTGTAATAAAACATGATAAACTTAAATAACATTTTAAGTGTGGTTTAAACAACAGAAAACTCTCACAGTTCTGGAGACTGTGAAGTCCAAGTCCAAGGTGCCAGCCAACTGGGTTCCTGGTGAGAGCCATCTTCCTGGTTTACAGATGGCCATGTTCTCATTGTATTGCCACAGGATGGAGAGGGATGGAGAGAGAGAGAGAGCACTGTGCTCAAGTCTGCTCCCCTTCTCATAAGGGCATTAATCCCATCATGGGGACTTGACCCTCATAATTCCATCGGAACCTAACTACCTTCAAAACTCCACCTCTGGGGTGCCTGGGTGGCTCAGTCTGTTAGGCAGCAGCCTTTGGCTCAGGTCATGGTCCCAGGGTCCTGGGATTGAGGTCTGCATCGGGCTCCCTGCTCGGTGGAGAGCCCGCTTCTCCCTCTCCCTCTGCATGCTTCTCTGCCTACTTGTGCTCCCTCTCTCTCTCTCTGTCAAATAAATAAAATCTTTAAAAAAAAAACAAAACACCTGTACCTCCAAATACCGTCTCATGGACCCATGAATGTGGGAGGAACATGATAACATGGGGGAAGGAAAAATGCTCCCACATGAATGACCTGAATATTTAACAGGCAGGAAGTAAAAACAGTGACCACATATAGACTGGGGACTCTACTGGGGATTTCACTTGTTCTTCACAAAATCCAGTGAGGTCTTTGTGATCATGTCCATTTTATAAACAAGGGAACTGGAGGTCCCAGAGGTTAAATAAACGGCCTGTGGATAAGCAGCATGGGCGTGGTCTAAATTCAAAATTTGAATCAAATCTGTTTGGTGTAGGTTTTTGACTGCCAACAAACTTGACAGATGAGCTGGCAATCTTAAAACTGGGTTTACACTCCGTTTCCAGAATCTGCAACTGCCTACTTTCCATTCCTTTGGGGCTGGTCTCTCTTTTGCAGCCCTGTAAACAGCTCCTTCTGTTGCCTTCCACTGCTGAGTGATGATGTTACCTAAGGCAGAAACCTGAAAGTGAGGAAGGTGCTTCCTTCCCCTCCCTCAGCCCATCCATACATTGAATTCTGAAGGTTCTATGCCTTCTTTTTGCTGGTGATCTATCTTCTCTAATGCTATATCTGTGTCTGTGGTTCAGAAATTTATCATTTCATTGTGAAACTTACAACAGCCTCCTACTTGTCATCCCTGACTCTTGTCTTCTCCCCTCTGGTCCATGCTTTCCGAGGATGTTACTCCAAAGTAACATCCTTTGGATGGATTACTCCAAAGAGTAATTTTTCAAAAATTATGAATCTAATCTTATCCATCTACTATTAGAAGTACTCAATCTTCATTGCTTCAGGAAGAAGTTCAAATTTCCTAATAATCCTTATAATGACTTCACTGTTTTGGCTGTATCATTCCAGCTTCATTTAGCATACAAAACTCCCTGGACTAGGACTATATTTGGTTGCAGGTGACAGAAAACTAAAAATAACAGTGGTATAAACTATCTAAAGCAGGTGTGTTTTTCCAATTATTCCAAACCCAAGTTCTTCCAACGATACTATTCCGCTTTCTTGATCATGTAGCTTCCATGGCACTGGCCAAGATGGCAGCTTGGAATCCAGCTCTCAGCTCCACATTTTAGCCCACGAAAAGGAAGAAGGACCAAAGACAGTTGTGCCCTTCTCTTGACAACCCCTTCCAAGAAGTTCCACTTAGGAACTGCCAGTTAGGTCTCACATAAATCTGTCACATGGCCACATTAGCTGCAAAAGAGATTGGGAAATGGGGTCATTGTTCTGGGTGGTCATATGTCCAGCAAAAAAAAAAAAAAAAAGACTTGTATATTTTCACTCTCAACTATTTGCATAATGGACTTTATACATGGATTTTCTTGTGTGCCTCTCCATTAGTTGAGAGTTCCTTGAGGACATGTGTGACTGAAACTCAAGTTCCAGGTTTTTGGGTTTTTTTTCTTCTTTCAATAGAACATTTGATTTACCTTAAATGTAGAAACACAGCCATAGGGGTGCCTGGGTGGCTCAGTGGGTTAAGCCTCTGCCTTTGGCTCAGGTCATGATCCCAGGGTCCTGGATTCGAGCCCCGCATCAGGCTCTCTGCTCAGCAGGGAGCCTGCTTCCCCCTCTCTCTCTCTGCCTGCCTCTCTGCCTACTTGTGATCTCTGTCTGTCAAATAAATAAATAAAATCTTAAAAAGGAAAAAAAAAAAGAACCAGCCATAAATGTCTGAGAATGTAGACACAGGCCTAATCTCATACAGGGAACATGCTTTGCAACCCAATGACTGACACAAAGCCCTTTTGGAAGAGATGATATTTGAACTGAGAGCAGAATTAGGAGAAGAAGCTAGTTGTACAACAGTCAGAGGGAAGAATCTTCTAGGCAGAGAGTTTAGTTAGGACAGAAGCCTCAAGTTGAGGCAAGAAGGGATTTGGCATTTTCAAGAGCAAGAGGAAGCAGTGTGGCTAGAAGGCAACATATAGAGGGAGAGTGGGAAGAGCTGCCGGGGCAGCAAAGGCAGGAACAGACCCCATGCGGGTGAGGTGGCACACCATGGAGGTGACCGGTATGGGCCCTGGAGCAGGCCGTTTGGACAGCCCAAGGTTCTGCCTCTTACTAGCTGCAAGACTTTGATAATCGATTTAGTCTCTCTGTGCCGAAGTTTTCCCATCTTTAAAACAGTCATAGAACAGAATCTTTATAGAGGGGTTGTTAAAGTGTTTTAAACAACAGAAATTTATTTCTCACCATTCTAAATCACCGGGAGCACCCAACAGGTCCTACACACCTACACACCTGCTCTTTCCAGGGTGTGGCTAGCTTCCTGCCACTCCTGTCTTTCAGACACTTTATACCCAAACCCATGCCCCTACTGCCCTCCTGCTCTCTAGTTCAATTAGCTTCTTTCTCAGTTGGAATTAGGAATGACTACAATACAAAGCAGAGTAGACACAGGAAACTTCTTTTTCCTTCAAGCAGAAATCCTGAGGTAGACAAGCCCAGGCTGAGATGGTGGCTCTGTGGCTATTTGACGCCCTAGTTCTTGCATCTTTATTCTCTATCATCATCCTTGACCCTGGCTTTGGATGGCTGCTGGGGTGTCAACCATCATCATGACCATGTGCCAGAAAGATAAAAGGTGGAAGGAAGGGGTGCTGGGTCACTCTGTCAGCCAAGCATCTGACTTTGGCTTTTGGGTCATGATCTCAATCGAGCCCCACGTTCAGCACCCACCCCCACATCCAGGCCTGTGCTGAGCAGGAGTCTGCAACTCCCTCTCGCTTTGCCCCCACCCACCCACCACCTGTGCTCTCTCTTCCTCTCTCAAATAAATAAATAAAAATCTTTTCTTTTTTTAAAGGTGGAAGGAAGAAAGGACAAAAAGGCATACTCCTTTAAAAAAAAAAACTATTCTTGCAGTATGGAGGTTCCTCAAAAAGCTGAAAATAGAGCTACCCTATGATCCAGCAATAAGACTACTGGGTATATATGCTAAAGATACAAATGTAGTGATCCGAAGGGGTGTGTGCACCCAAAGGTTTATAGCAGCAATGTCCACAATAGCCAAACTATGGAAAGAATCTAGATGTTCATCAACAGATGAATGGATAAAGAAGAGGTGGTATATATATACAATGGAATACTATGCAGCCATCAAAGAAACGATATCTTACCATTTGCAATGACATGTGGAACTAGAGGGTATTATGCCAAGCAAAATAAGTCAATCAGAGAAAGACAATTATCATATGATCTCTCTGATACGAGGAATTTGAGAGTCAGGGTGAAGGATCGTGGGGGTTAGGGAGGGATAAAAGGAAACAAGATGGGATGCGGGGGGAGACAAACCATAAGAGACTCTTAATCTCAGGAAACAAACTGAAGGTTGTTGGGTGGTGGAGGGGAGGGATAGGGTGGCTGGGAGATGGACACCAGACAACCAAAGTTTAACAAACCAAAATTCTTTCTAAAATCCCGCATTTCCTTCATTTGATAGCAGAGGTTCTGGGCCCACATCCCCTGAATAGCAATGATTAGCTGTGGTTGAGTAATCATTCCTTGCTTTGGACAGCGTTTGAGATTTCCAGTTTGCCCCAATCCTGGCTCTTCCTCTTGCTTCTTCCCAGACCATACCCAGACCACTTCCCCGATTTACACTTTCTGACTATCTCCTGAAAGCATTTGAGTTTATGAATCTTGGCTGAAAGAGTGAAAACAGAAATGCCTTGTCTTCTCTTCGAGACCCTTCCATGATCTAGCCCTAACTCACTCTTCCAACTGTTCTCTTCTTGTTCTGTCTGCTCCTTGTTCTGTAAACTCCGTGCTTTGCTCATCAGTTGATTCCCAGCACCCACTATAGTGCCTAGCTCATAAGGAATGTTCAATAGTTAATTGTTCGATGAATCAATACTTATATTTTGTCACCTCCCTGTTTATAGTCATGGTTTGACTCCTTCAAATGACCTTCTCTCATATCCACGTGAAAGGAGCTCAAACATCTTTCAAAGTCAAACACCATTCCTTTGTGAAAACTCCTACACATTTGTTGGCAGTAACTTCTCTGAACGCCTACAAAGTCCTAGTGCTTTAGGAATCATGGAGCTCTGGACATATCCCAAAGTGCCCAAAGCTTCCATACTCTGGAAGGAAACCAGGTTGGAGAGGACTCAACAGGACTGAGAAGTTATATGTCTGATTAAATGAGACATTATATGTCTCTGGTGGCTAGGTTTGGAACAGTGAGAGAGAAAAAAAGATAGGAGGCTACTTCAGTAGTCTAAGCAAGGCATGATGGGAGCTTGGGCTTGGGAATTGGAAGAAATGAAGAAAGAACTGAATAGATCTGAGAGATTCTCAGCACATTAGAATGTCAGGATTTGACAGTATAATGAAAAGATAGTAAAGGCAAAGAAAGGAGAAGGTTTCAAATGTGACTCTTTGATTGCTGGTTCATGTAAGAAATGAATAGTACTATCATTCCCTGAAAAATAAAATACTTAGAGAGAACCAGGCCTTGGCGTCTAGTTTGACATTGTTGATTTTGAAGATATTTGAGACATTTGACTTAAGATGTCAACTAAGAGGTTAGATATATAGGTTCGGAGGTCAGAAAAGTAATCTGGGATGAGGAAATAAATTTGAAAATTATCAGAAATATCAGCTGTTGAAACTCTGGATGTGGTTATGGTTGCTAAATGCTGAGGGAGGTAGGATACAAGAAGAGTATAGAGCTCATGGCCAAGTCTTAGGAAGCTGACACTTAATACTCAGGCTGAAGAAACTGAGCCTACCAAAGAGATAGAGGAGCTTGTCCAAAGACCTAGGATCCAATCAGGTAGGGATTGCATTGGAAAGCCAAGGAAGAGAGTCTCAAAACGGAAGGAGTGATACATTGGTGAAAGATGAAGAAAGATGAGAAGCGAAAAACACTCATTGATGTAGCACTGTTTATGTCACAGGTGACCTCTGAAGGAGCCTTTGGAAGACTGCTGGACCTGGTGGGAGGAAGCCTGCTGAAGAGTATTGGTTGGGAGATGAGTCAAGAGAGATAGTGAGCAGAGTTGTGGCACCCTGGGCCAATGCTGGATTACGTGATGTGGGATTAAAATATCCAATGGATCTAGCAAGATGGAGCTAGCATGGGTGTCCTTAGAGAGAGATAGCCATGGTAGGGGAGTATTAGGGTTGGGAGACAGGGTTAGGGATTGGAAGAGAAGGAAATGGAGACTATTAAAATGATGAGCCCTCATAATGAAAACTGGCTTTGCCCTCTTTTGTCTCTCTGTCTCTACCTGCCTAAGTGCTTACCAAAAACCTCATTTACCCCTCTGCCTCTCCCAGAAGATGGAACCACAGATGGTAGCAAGGAAGAGGAGATACAATGGACAGATAAATGCCTCAGCCCTTGCATTGCGTTTTTTTTTTTTTTTTGACAGAGGCCATACATCCTATATTGGGTTTCCTCATTTGTATGTGTGTTTAAATGATTTTAATATCAAAGCCAAGTTCGACTGCTGATTTAGAGTTCAAAAGAATCACTTCTATAGTTTAGAACATCTCTGTGTGGTTTGTAAGGAGGAGGAGGAGTTTCCAAAGTGAAGGTGCTGTCACTGACAAAGAGAAAACAAATTTGCTGTGCAATTCAGGAGGGGCAAAGAGCACAGCATGTGGCTGGGCTTCCGGATTCCGTCCCTCAGAGGTGAGACAGAGACAGCTCTTGAACCTTCACACTGACTCGTAACATGAGAGGACAGGGAATTCAGATCTCACAGATGGTGGTGACATGCAAAAAAAAGTAAATGTTGACAACTGGACTTCTTTCCCGTCAAAGACATTTAACCTAACCTCTAATGATTAAGTACCTAACCCTACTTTCAAAGCACCATTGAATTTTAGGCAACTAGATCTTTATAGCAAAAGATGAAAAAAAAAAACAGAAATATTTCATTGATCACCTGGGCTTTAGAGAGGCCTTGTCATTTAGTTTCATCATTTTTCTGGACAAGTCACTGTCCCATAGCCGTTTAAGGGGAGCCACAAATCTAAGTGTAAATTTTATAGTAGCCATGTCATAAAATTAAAAACAAACCTGTGAGATTTCTTAAGACCGTATTTTATTTATCCTAACGTACGCAAAATATTGTCATTTAAATATGTATTTAATATACACACATATTATTGGAATTTTTTTCCCTTAGTTTATACTAAGTCTTTGAAACCTGCTATGTATCTAACACAGCATATACCAATTCTAACCAACTACATTTCAAGGGCTCGATAGCCACGTGTGACCAGCGGCTACCTTATTGGCGATCCCTATTCTAAACAATCATCACAGGACCATGTACAAAAGAATCCATCTAATCAAAACATAGGCAACTCCTATTTACTGAGCACCTAGTACGTGACAGTCACGGGGCCGACAATATTATATATGCTGCGTTGTTTACTTCCCACCATGATTCTGCCGCATAGATATCATTATCTTCTTTCTATGGAGGGAAGACTGAGGTTCACAGCAGTTAAATAAACTGTGCTCTGCTAAGTGTCAGCATCAGGTTTTAAACTCAGCCTGTGCTTTTTTTTTTAAGATTTTATTTATTTATTTGACAGAACAGAGATTACAAGTAGGCAGAGAGGCAGGCAGAGAGAGAGAGAGAGATCACAAGTAGGCAAAGAGGCAGGCAGAGAGAGGGTGGGGGAAGCAGGCTCCCCACTGAGCAGAGAGCCCGATGCAGGGCTCGATCCCAGGACCCTGGGATCATGACCTGAGCTGAAGGCAGAGGCTTTAACCCACTAAGGCTCTCCTCAGCCCATGTTTTTAATTTGGTCATAGAGTCCATTAAAATCCCCGAGTCTTTGATAGAATCATGATGTTCACCCAAGACATATGTTCCCAGTAAGCAGCACAGTTCTAAAACCGCTGAATATTAACCACTCAGGAGAGCAACAAGATAGGAAAGGGGCACCCCATCGAATCCCAATTCTTATTCAGTAATAGATGTGAACGCATCTGAGAACAAATTTTATACAGCACCTTCCTTGATTTTGTTTTTTGTTTCAAAGATTTTATCTTTAAGTAATCTGTACACCAAATGCAGGGCTGAAATTTACAACCCTGAGATCAAGAGTCACATGCTCCTGCCACGGAGCTAGCCGGGCCCCCTGAACACTTTCCTGTGTAACAGGCACTATGGGGGAAAAAAAGAAGTAGACAGAATTAGCTGGCTCTGACCCACCCCCCATGCCCTCTGCCCTCCTCACTTTCTCTGACAGGAAATTTCCTATTTCTTTTTTTTTTTTTAAGATTTTATTTATTTGACAAACAGAATCACAAGTAGGCAGAGAGGCAGGCAGAGAGAGAGGGGGAAGCTGGCTCCCCCCTGAACAGAGAGCCTGATGCAGGACTCGATCCCAGGACCCTGAGATCGTGACCTGAGTCGAAGGCTGAGGTTTAACCCACTGAGCCATCCAGGTGCCCAGAAATTTCCTACTTCTTGACATGCTTTTTCCTGACTCTCATTTGTGCATCTCCTCTTTACTAAGGTGGAAGATTCTACCTTCTCCAGTCTGAGCAATTAATTCCTTCTCATCCCTCAAGATCTGGCTAGAATGTCACTTCTTACAGGAAGTCCTCCCTGATACTGTTGGCAGTGTAAATCACTTTGTCCTTCATAGGTTTACAGCATCTTTCTATCTGAGCACTTACTACACATTTGTTTCTGAGGCTTTTCCCAGAGGGTGAGCTCCTGGAAGCAAGAAGACACTTGTTGAGTAAGTGTCTAACTAAGCTATCTGGCTAGGGTCTTCTGGTCCCTAAATTCTAGGTCAGATTGATTCAAGTCCTGATCCTATAGATTAGGAAAACCTAAAGCACTTCCTCAGGATTCTCCCCATCTGGGAAGATGATTCTTACAGTCTTATGGTTAATTCTCTTTTTATGTCCTGACTTTGTCAGAATCACTCTGCTATATGTTTCATAGTCATGTCTTCAATTCTGCTCTGACATCAGCCTCCATACAACATACAGCTTCTCTCTTCTCCTCTCCCCACCCACAAAGCAACCACATAACCATGTAAATAAGGCATCTTACTGAAGACCAAATGATCACAGAGAGGGGTGACGTGGCATACAATAGGGCAAAAACCTCAAAACCATGTATTAGATCTTCCAGCAACCCTGCTGTTTACCCTCACCCCCCAACCCCAGGACTATTACATTCCCACTTCTCAAACATTTCCCAGCCCCTCTCGCCAATCTTTTTCTGCCACCCACTCTGCTTCACCCTCCAATTTTATTTATTTATTTATTTATTTTTTAAGGAGCCAAAACCCAAAAACCCTCTCATTTTCTCACATAGAATGGTACCTCTTTTTCCTTCTGCTTGGGCTCCTTCAAATACCTATATATTGGCCATTTTCCAACCCCAAAAGCTTAACAATGTATTTTCCCCAGCAAAGGCAGTACCCTCTTAAGAAAAATCTCAGACAACAGTTAAGGAAATAATAACTTCGGTCTAGAGAAAGTGCTAGCAAATCTTTTCTGGAAAGGTCCATATGGCAAATAATTTTGGCTTTCTAGGCCATAAGATTTCTGCCATAATTACTCACTTCAGCCACTGTGGCACAAAAGCAGCTGATACATACATGAATGAGTTGGGCTATGTTTCAATAAAACTTTATTTATAAGAACTGGGGAGGGGGCGGGAGAGGCACCCAGGCCCTAGTTTGCCGATGGGCAGGATCTGACTCAGAGATGATAGTCCCTGACCCTGCATCTGGAGAATGAATGAGCCACCCCCACTCTCACAGAGCACCCAAGCAAGTCTGGGATTCAGGGCAGAAACGTGAAAAGATCACTTATATTTTGAAGAGATAGTAAATGATAAATTCCAGAGCAATGATTGAGGTCATCCAAGTGGACATTTTAATGAAATTTCTGAATGCAACAGTGCATGAAGCCCGGGTAACTTCTGGGTAGTGTTGGAGAGGAAGAGCTCCTTGCAGACAGGCTCATTTGCTGGGAGAACAGCTTCATCGAACACAGGGGTCAATAATCTATAGCCCCCAAGGTCAAATCCTGCCCAATCACCTGTTTTTGTAAATAACATTTAAGGGACAGCCACGCCCCTTCATTTCCGTAGCGTCTCCAGCTGCTCTCCCTCTGCATGCAATGTTGTTTTGACAGACTACAGCCCACAAAGCTGAAAATATTTACTATCTGGCTCTCTACAGAAAAAGTTTGCTGACCCCCTGATCTAGGACATTTGCAGTGTGGGATTGTAACAGAGCACAGACTCTGGAGCCGAATTGTCTTAGATCCAAGCAACAAGCCTGTCGCTTTCTAAGTGTGGCGTTGGGCTAGTGACTTCCCCTCTGAGGCTAGTTTTCTCACTTATAAAATGAGCTCTTGTGTCTCTTCAGCGAACCAATACCTAAAATACTCAGTACAGCGCTCAACACACACAAAAAACACTATTTGCCTTTTTTTCCTCTTTTTCCCTCCACACAGCAACTGATTATAAAACACTATTGCATTCATTTGGTTTTAAGTCATTCCTGAACAAAAGTGCCTGCAATGTAGATAATAGGAGGGCAGGGAGATTATCACACGCAAAAGGAGTTAGGGATGGTTTTAAAGTGAGCTTCAAGGGCATTGCTAAATGTGATTTTCCTTTCATGTTGTTCTTTCATTTCTAAGTGGCCCCACACCAAGGCAAAGAGACTTTTTAAAAAGGAACGTTTATTGGTTCACGTAACTAAAAATTTCTGGGCTGGATCTTTGTGCATGGTGGGTCCAGATACTAAAACATGTCATCGAGAATCTGGGTTCTGTCTCTCCTCCTGGCGAGGACTTCTTCTGAGCAATTTCACTCTCAGGCAGCCTTTCCCTGTGCAATGGAAAATGCCCACAAGCAGCTCCAGATTTATGGCTGAGGACGGGGGTCCACAGCTCTAGTCCCTCGGCCAAGTCCCTCCCGATGCCTGCTTTTGTATGGCCTGTGAGCTAAGGAAAGCTTTTACGTTCTTAAAGGGTTGTAAAAAATGCAAAGAAATCTACATGACAGACGCATATGGCGGAGCTGACAAAACCAAAATAATTATTATCTGGCTCTTTACAGAAAGCATTTGCCAGCATAGCAGCTCCACTACAAAAAGAACCATTTCTGTCCATCACTTCTAGTAAAAGACCCCAGACAGCCTTGCTGGGACCAGCTCATTTTCCTGCACGGCCTTGCGGGCAGTTTTCTCATGCCTGTCTCCGATGTCAGACAGAGCTGGATGGAGGGCTCCACTGATTTTCTCTGGAGCCCTTGAGTTTGTAACTCTGTCCATTTCTCAAATTTTTATGTAACACAATCTGCTGGTCTTTTTGATGGTTTCTTTTTGCTCTTGTTCCTCCCTTCTTACTTACCTTTAATCACTTCAGAGTTTCTTATTTTATAGTCTGTATCTGAGATCTGAGTTTTGGAAAGATTTACATCTTCTATTCATATGCCTGCTGGCTTGGGTTCATGTGTTTGAGGTTTTTAAAATCTTGGATTGCGAATTCATCTTAAGTGATGTCTGATCCTCGGGAATCCTGGAGCTCCAGGTTTGGGGGTGTCTCTCCAGTGAGCACCTCGGCTTTTGCCCAGAACTTTGGGAGCACCTAAGAACTGTTTCTATGGCAACATAACATGCAGAGGTCCCCAGCACCCTACAGCAAGAACAACTTTGAGCCCCAAAGCTAGTGAGGGCAGGCCTGGGGTTTCAAATCCCCACCTCCCTCCACCTTGCCAAAACTCGCTCCAAGAAATGCAAGCATGCCTGTCATTTCCTTTGGTCTTTTGGGGGCCTTTTTTCTCTTTACCCTTCTACTAAGGGTAGCAGCTTTATGTGGGCTATCAATTTTTCCCTCTGTCCCGGAGTAACCATTAAATCCTGAGCTCCCTGGTTTCTGAGATCATCAAATAGCCCCCAGGCAGCCCCAGGTTTAGCGTGCAGACTGTACCCTGGTTTTTAGTTTCCATTTCATTTTTGGTTCCTGGGATTTCCTTTCCTTTCTTTTGAGCCCAGTTGGACATTTAAAGGGATGCTAGCTCTATTTTATACTGCATTTCCAGGTGTTTCATAGCAGGAGGGTTTTATGTAACGCAATCCAACACCTTGCCGGAAATGAAATCCCACTAGGCCTGTGAGCCTGTGTGAGACCATGCCAGCGGCATAGGCCACCAGCAAATACCCTCCTCTGCCACTTTGATCACCTCAAATAGCACCTGGGGAGGTGCTCACCAGAGGTTTCCTGGAGGGGATCTCCTGAGTGAGTTACCAGAGAGAAGAGCAAAGCCGCTGGCAACGGGCTTCATGCGTAGACCTCTTCTACTCATGAGTAGAGCAGAAGCCTTGTGTTGGGTTGAAGAGGATGAGCTCTAGAATCAGACAGTCCAGATTTAAATCTGAGTTCTCCTTCCAAGATGAGTAACCTTGAGCATGTCATGTCGTTTAACCTTTCTGCACCTTCATGTCCCAGCACGTGAAGGAGGAATAAGATAGAACCTTCTTCAAGAGTTTGCTAAGAGCGTTCAATGACCTACTGGGAGCCAAGGGCCTGGCACATGACATCCTCTCCAGCAAGGGAAGGTGAGCCTCTGTTAGGTTAAGGGAAAGCTCCTGTGCTGGGAGAGACATCCGTCTTCTCTAAGCTCTCACCATGAGGTCAGTGATGGAGGGACAAGAGCTCATAGAAGAGACCTGCCCCTTCCCAGAAATAAGAAAGGGAAGAAAGATGTGGGAAAAGCCCGAGGTCATCACCTTTGTAACTGAAGAGAATCTGACCCAGTGCTCAGGGAAAAAAAATAAAAGAAAAGAAGACGGTAAGAAATGCTTTTTGAGGGGGACCTGGGTGGCTCAGTGAGTTAAAGCCTCTGCCTTCAGCTCTGGTCATGATCCCAGGGTCCTGGGATCGAGCCCCACGTCGGGCTCTCTGCTCAGCAGGGAGCCTGCTTCTCCTCCTCCCCTCTCTCTGCCTGCCTCTCTGCCTACTTGTGATTTCTGCCAGATAAATAAATAAAATCTTAAAAAAAAAAAGTAAGAAAGAAATGCTCTTTGAAAATGTGAAATTGGATGAGGATTCCCTAGTTTGCGTACACTGATCTAAAAATGAAACTCCACAGAAAGGTCTCTGGGGCTTCTCCCGTCCCAGAGATGTCACCCGTCATTACAGAGGCTGTGGGAAGAAAGAGCAAAGCCTGTCTGCCTTCATGCAGGCAGGGATGAGGCTAGAGAGAGCCAGAGGTCTCCTGACCTTTGCCACTTGGGTCTCTACATGCCCCCATCCCCAGTCCCACACCTCCATCTGCTTCTCATCTAACCCCTAAGTCATCAGGAGGGAAGTGCCATGCAAATTCCTGAGGAACAGTTACTCTCAAAAGGAGAACAACAGACCACCATAAACTCCTAAGCTTTCTCCAGGGAAACTGAAGCTGTTGAAAATGCAAGCAAGGGTGTAAAATAGAAATGCATTTCTGCCCTAGACTAGAATCGGCATCGTCGGAAGGTTTTTCTTTAGGTATTTTTACAACAGTTGGCTATAGGAACAGTCACTCATCCAAACAACTTTTCAAACGAGTCATTTGGCACTGCCACATAGAAGTGTGTCAATTAGGAAGCGGTCCTCCATTGTTTCCTCCTGAGAAGCGGACTGAGCGGACTGAGCGCTGGGAAACGTGCTTCTCACTCAGCGAGGGCTCAGTCAGCAGCCTGAGGGGCAGAGAAAAGCAAGAGAGGCCAGAGAGCAGCAACACTCCTTTTCTTTTCTTTTCTTTTCTTTTTAAAGTGGTAGGAGCAACTCTCCATGAACTTGGCCCAACATTTTGCAGGTTTCAGTTAAATCCAGATAAAAATTTGCTACAAAGTTCATCTGGCATTTTTCTGCTGTATTTTGGGGTACAAACAGAAAATAATGCACACACATTTTCTGTCCGTGTTGTTCCCTTGTAAGCACATAAATCTTTTCATTGCTACTTTTTCTTTTCCATATGCCGGTATCTCTACATTGTCACAACTTCAAATCCCGTCCAGGGTGCCCCCTGCTAAATATAACAGAGCCAGAAGCTAGAGGCTGAAGTTCAGGAAAGCACACCTCACTTGAAGACATGGAGATAATTACTAATTCTGAGAATTTCCCATCCTCAACGAAAGCCAAAAGTAAGTCCCCTCACAGGACGCAAGGGAAGCCATCATCAGGAATGCTGCTGGCAGGCGTCTGAATGGGGTGTGCGATTAAAACACAAGACCCTAGGTCTATGCCAACGTTAAGATTCTGTGATTTCACCTGTTAAAGATAACATTTGCATACTACTTCAAAGTTTTTAACAAACCTCACAATCTCATTGATTTTTTTAAAATGGGAATGACTTTTTCTGACTTTAGAGTGAGCATAAATATCAACAAGGGAGACTTTTGAAGGAAAATGAACAGAATGAAAACAAAATAGAGATCCTCCTCCCTCCACATCTAAAATATGAACAGAAATAATGAAAACCAGCAAAAAAAAAGAAAACCAGCAGCAGCACACAAAACAAGGTCATGTGGCCAACCTAATGTCTTGCCCTGCAAAAAGTGAAGGACAAGAAAGAAAGGGGAGATTTTCAAACAGTGTAGCATCTAAGGCTGTGTTCACCCTAGAAACCTGTGTTATTAAAAATCTTAAGAATTTTCATCATAAGCTCCAAATCTAAGGAGCAAACTAGCAGAGTGTATCATTTCCCCTGAGTATTCTGAGTTAGAGAACAGGTGAATAAGACTATGAATTAAACATAGTGGGGCCCAGAGAGAAAATGATACAAGAGAATGATCGAGGTGGGGGGGCAGATTTTAGTTCCAGTGAAACAATTAAACAATTAAAAAACAAAAACATTACCATGGAACTAGTAAATAAATAAAAATAACAAAAAAAAACCCTAAATAGACACAGCTCAAAATAAAATTACAGATTCAGACAAAAACACTTGAGATAAACATAATGAACACATAAAAAGCATAAACCATTCAAGCCTCATTGTCCCTCAGGCAGAGAATCCACAAATAGGACAGACTAAATATACAAAGAGATGAAATGAGAAAATTGCTCTGATGAATGAAAAAAAAAATTGAAAGAGCAAATGAAGACCCAAGAAAATAGATACTGAATGACATAGCTTTCTTAACTTGCTGTACTTCAAGGACTCAAGAAAAAGAAAATTCAGGGGCTCCTGGGTGGCTCAGTGGGTTAAGTCACTGCCTTCGGGCTTAGGTCATGATCCCAGGGTCTTGGGATCAAGCCCTGCATTGGGCTCTCTGCTCAGCGGGGAGCCTACTTCCTCCTCTCTTTATGCCTGCCTCTCAGCCTACTTGTGATCTCTCTCTGTCAAATAAATAAATAAAATCTTTATTTTAAAAAAAAGAAAAAGAAAATTCTTTTGGCATACTGACATAAAAAGTAAGGGAAGTCAATTAGATTGGCCTCTGTCTTTGATAATCTATCTTTAATGCCAGAATATAATGAAGTGCCATCTGGAATTTCCAAGGAAAACTATAACTCAAGACAATCTCATCCATCCGAGATAAGTTCCAGCAGAAGTCCACAACAACATACCTCGCGACACATGAAGGGACTCGGAGAATATGCACCCGTGGGTCTTCTTTGAAGAAATTATTTACTGATGTAGCCTGGTCAATTTAGAGAGGAGTCAAAATAAAGTGTTTGAGGAAGGACAGGCTGGGATGGAAATGATTTGTCATGAAAATACAATTCATTTGAACATAGAACCAGTGATACTAAGCGCTCATGGTGGTGGAATTTCTACAACAGAATGTGCATCATACCAACTGGGATATTGTACACATGGTAACAGAGCCAACATTGGGAGGTGAGGGGCAGGGGGATGGGGGGGAGCACGTGTTTGAAGACTTACTCATCTTTCATATCTGTGAGTCATTCAATACTGCCTGAAATGGAAACCTATGGCTAAAAAAATAATGACTCCAACCTCTTAACATTTTTCATTGCTTTTCTTAACCTTCTTTCCCCAGGAGGAACTGAGAAGGAAATAATATCTCTTGCGGTAAAGATGCATTTAACGAAAGGGCAGCAATTTATTGTTTCACTTTAGCTTTACTTTTCTAAGGCTAAATTCGAGCGATATTACACCTATTATTTTATTTTAAGACAGCGTGTATAATATACTCATATTTTTTTAAAAAATAGATCTGCCTTTGTTTGCTTCTCTTCAGTTTGTTCTTTAGGCTACGTTCCCCTTCCTCCTCTTTTTCCTTCCACACAGGACCTGGATTTTCATTCAGATAACCAGTCTCTCGGCCAGGCCAGCTGTGGGCTCCGAGGAACTCAGCACCCAGCCCCAGAGCGAGCACGGGGGTGGAGGGTATGGATTGGTCTTGGGATAACCCCAGTTCTCCTCACCCCGTCCAACTTGGGGCAAAGACAAGCACAGTCTGGGATATTCCTGCCACTAGAGGGAAGAAAGTTTCACCAGGGATTTCTGCAGAAAGAGGCTTCCTAGCTTGAAGAGAATGCTGACCACAGGAGGCTCGCTTTCTCCCTTTGGATTTGGTGGGGGTAAGGTGCACAGCCTGCTGCGGTTACAGATGGTTTTATCACTGGTAAAGCCACCCTGAGACTCACACCCCCACCCACAGAGGGCAGAATCACAGAGAAATGAAGCCCGGTCAGCCCACCTTGTCTCTGAATGTCAATTACAGAAATCAGCACATTCCATGAGTGTTAAACCAACTAGAATCGAATTTTATATATTTTGAAACTGAAGCCAAAAACATTGTAACAAACTACAGAAATGATCTCTGAATCACCTATTTAGAAAATTGTGAAATATCATTTACCCAATGACAATCATTTGGAGTTATTAAAAATATACATTTTCCCTTGTCTAATTAACTACTTTGTAATAAGCATGTCTTATTTTGCAAATGTAAGAAGTCATCCTTCTTGAATATTAAATTGTCAAACATAAAAGCAATATATATTCATTGTAAATAAATAAATAAATAAATAAGTCCAGTTTATCTACCAGCTGACCCAAACAGGATTAGAAAGAGAAGGAATGTTCTTTGACCAGAAAATGTAATTAACATGATTTTAGAAATAGCACCTTTACTTACTAAGCACTTTACATGTATTAACTCATTTAATTTTCGCAATCCATCTAAGAAGCAGGGAACATTAACATCTCCATCTTATAGAGAAAGAAGTATCTTTTTCATCTTTCTGCAATCGTCTGAAATTCCCTTGAAAAGAGACAAAGTCTGTAAGAGCATATTAAAGATCAACCATTTATACATACCACACATGGTGGAGAAAAATAATATGCCCATGTGACTGATCTTACTCAAAATGAACATAAAGGTAGCAGATCTCGTCTTGGGTTAGTGGACTTGGGATGAGAAGACTGCAGGTCTTGGGGTTTTGGGAAATTGGGGCTGACTGGGCTTTCTTGACCTTCTAAAAATGAAACCCTAGATCACTCTGAGAGCTACCACCACCTAAAATTGAACTTCTATCATTTCTAATAAATGACTCAGAGGCATAAGCTCCAGAAAGTTGAAAACTGAGTCTGTCTCATTCGACATTGTATTCCCCAGCACTCAACACAGTACTGGTACACAGTGCTCAGTGAGGGAAAGAAAGAAAGATGGAAAGAATGAGGGAGGGGAGGAAGGAAGGAGAGAAGGAGGGAGGGAGGGAGGAACAGAGAAAGGGAGAGAGGGATTATTTTCCACTCTACTTCTGATCCACCCACCTGCGCCTTTCTCAAAGCTGATGATGCCTTTAGAGAGACATACATTTTTTCCTCTTCCTCCTTTCCCCTACCTATTTGCAAGAAGACACATGATGACAGGAGCTCAAAGGCTGCCTGGGACCATAAGAGCATGAAGCCACAGTTTGAGGGTAACGAAGTAACAAGACAGAACCCTAGTTAAGCCACAGTTACAGCCCTGTACTGCCCTCCAGCCTCCTGCATGGGAGAAAAAAAAATGTATCTTGTTTAAGTCGCTGTATTTTGCGGGGGGGGGGGGGGGAGTCTCTTGGGAGACGAGTCTCTTGGGAGACTTGAGACTTTTGGGAGTCTCTTAAAAATAGCAGACTGATCCTTGACCGGTGTTAGTCAAGTACAAACCCATTCTAATAGAAACCGTAGTTGCCAGGATGGTTAAATCATTGACTTTTCCTTAATTCAGTTCTTTTATTTTATCTTAATATTAGATTTCTAGAAACTCAGTTGACTTAAGGGAATTTACTGGGTCGTGTGGTTAATACTTCGAGGAGATTGGGCCCCAGGTATAGTTAGATCCAGGTTAAACAATGTTCATAGAAGTTAATCTTTATCTATTGGCTCTGCTTTTCTCTCTATTGGGTTAACTCTCAGGCAGGACCTCTCTGTGAAATGAAGGCTGAACGCTCCTGACTCACGTTATCCTTAGAGATAGCAGTTACAGCCGGGGGGGGGGGGGGAACATTCCTTATCCCCAGACTTCCCATAAAAGCCTCAAGACGACTTTCATTGGACCCTCATTGGATCATGTGCCCATCTGAACCAATCACTGCGAACTATGGTTCAGGCCTGGGACCTGGACCCACCCCTGGAGCTGGAGGTAGTTCAGCTCTACCTGAGCCAGGTGCATGGACAGTGGGAAATAGAAGGCTCTCCAGAGAAGCGTCCGTGCGCTCTTACCAGAACGTAAGGAATGAATGCGAAGAGGTGACAAGTGCCGATGTCCACTATAATTTATCTCTTGATTCACAAATGTTTATCGAAACACCAAGAATGTTCCTGGACTTGTCATAGACGATGGGGATGTGAAGTGAGGAAAACAGACAAATACCGTGTCCTCCCAAAAGGTCCTTCACATTCAATAATGATGAATCAGGTTCTTGTGTCCTCTTGAAAAGCTTATGCATATCTTCTTCTGGGATATTACCAAACTCGCTAGGGGGCTCTAGAATAATCTCTAGGTTCATTAAAAAAAAAAAAAAAAGCAGTTTAGGACTTTCCCGTTATGGGGAAGATGCAAAGAGCTGGGTGGGGTTTTCCTTGTGAGAAAGGGACTAAGAGAGGAGCCAAGAAAATTAAAGGTAATAACCAACAGTTCATAGGTGGAGTCTGGGCATCTTGGGGAGAAGTCATCTGGTTCTCCAGAGAACGCAAGTATTCTTTTTTTTTTTTTTTTTTTATTTAACTGACAGAGATCACAAGTAGGCGGAGAGGCAGGCAGAGAGATGGGGGGAATCAGACTCCCTGCTCAGCAGAGAGCCCGATGCGGGGCTCGATCCCAGGACCCTGGGACCATGACCTGAGCCAAAGGCAGAGGCTTAACCCACTGAGCCACCCAGTCGCCCCGAACGCAAGTATTCTTGCTCCCGCCCTCCCATGCTAAACTTGTAGCAGAGTGTAAAAAGAGCTGGAAGAAATATTAATCTGACATATGGGCACCAATTAGGTTTTATAGGTCCTGGAAATAAAACACTAACTTCTGTGGTTGCTGTTAGTGAAAATGGTGAAGTAATTTGTCTCCGGAAGAAGCATGAAAACACATCAGTGGTTTCCTGTTTTGCCCGCTGTCCCCCACCATGGCAGTGTGTTATCCCAACAAATTTATTTTCAATCGTCATAGGACGTATGCTTATAGTTTTAGGAATGGAGCTACTTGGGATAAGGTGGAATTTGCCACCAAGAAACGAACTCCAATAAAGTTGCTTCCTTGCCCATATTTCAGGAAACGTTGATTATCCTCCAAAATGTGCCCGAGTCAACGCACTGATTCAGAGCTCTGTGCAAGCCGCTGACAGAGGCACAGACTATATTTTAAGTGACACAGAAACAATTTGCTCTGCATCCCTTCTCCTCAGTGTAGCCTCCCCCCACTGCCACCCAGCCACCACGACTTGGCAGATACTGCTGGCCATAAGGTTTTTATTTATTTAAACAAATATCTGGTGAAGAAAGAGAATGGAAATAATCATATTTTCATGGTGGTTGGGGGTGGCGAGGGTGGGGGAAGAATTGAGAAAAGACCAGTAAGGAATTTCCTTTTCCTCCCCTGTTCACTAGAGTGTTTTGGGTAACCTGCTATGTTCTTGCCAAAAGCAAAACAAAAGATGGTCTGGATCTAGATGGAGAGAGTTTTGGGGTCTACCCTTTGACTCAAGTTCTTAAAACACTGGTCTCTTACAAATGTGTCTACCAATTACTTTGTCTCTCTGAGTCTCAGTCTTCTTCATCTGTGAAATGGGGTTACCCACATGGACTCCTAGAGCAGTTAGGGGAGTCCGTGGGAGGTCCTATGGAAAGCACCCACAGGCACAGAGGGAGTGCCCCGTGAGAGACAGTCATGCACGCACAAGCCCAAAGTCATGTTTACGGAGTTGTCCCTAGCATGTTAGGCTTGGCATGTTATGTCCTTCCACATACAGGTGATCCAACCTCCAGGATCTCCGGGCTCAATGGAGGAGCCAACCCGGTGCTGGAGTGGCAGCATTGTTCAGAGAAACTCTCTTCAAACCCAGACAAAGACAGTGCTCCTTGATGGCTCAGGCGTCTGTCCCTACCCCCCTTCTGCCCAAATAGGCCATTTAGATAACAAAGGCAAGTCTGAGATGTGAAATGGTTGATAGCAACCCCAAAATAGAGCCGATGTGAGCAGGAATAAAAGCCCTCTGTTGCCCGTCAGTGTCAGCGGCACCTACGTGTGAAAGGTGGGCGCTGGGGAATCAGAGCGCTGTGAGCTTCCCATATAAGGCAGGAGAGGGGTCCTCCAGAGACAAGGGAGGGGTTGGCAACCTGCCAGGCTGGAGAAGGTCATTTCTCAGGCCCTTGATATGACATAGACCTTAGAAGAAACCTTCCCTCCAGCCTCATCTCCCAAAAGAAACTCTAAGATGCTCTAAGAGCTTACAGGAGTTACCTGAGGTCACACTATCAGGCTCAGGCAGAATCCAGGAGAAGGACCCAGGTCTCCCACCGCCCAGCACAGTTGGTGCCTTCCCAGAGGTTCTACCCACATGGACCTTGGGTGTGATTGTTCCAGGCGTCAGCCAGAATGTTGGAGAAAAAGCTTCCATGAAGCAGGGGAGCACCAAGGAAGAAAGGGAGAGGAAGATGCTTTTTTAAAAAGGGGGAGGGGTGCCTGGGTAGCTCAGTGGGTTAAGCCTCTGCCTTAGGCTCAGGTCATGATCTCAGGGTCCTGGGATGGAGTCTCGCATTGGGCTCTTTGTTCAGCGGGGAGCCTGCTTTCCCCCTCTCTCTGCCTCCTGCTCTGCGTACTTCTGATCTCTCTTTCTCTCTCTCTGTCAAATAAATAAGATCTAATAAATAAATAAATAAATAAAAAGGAGGAGAGGGAGAAGAGAATGGAATGTGTTTTTCAAATACAAAATCGGTATATGTTCACTAAAATGACAACTGTATGAAATAAAATGGGAAAATCTCTTGCTCCTTGTCAGGCACAGCCTCCCCGTCTCATTCTCCACAGGTCAAAACTGTTCACAATTTTCAGCGTGTCTTACAGATTTTTTTCTATGCATGTATATGTATGTACCTTTTTTTTTTTTAACATAAGTGAGATTATACAATGGTTTGGCACCTGGTTTGGTAATTTGCTTTTTTTTTTTTTTTTTTTTTACTTAATAATATATTATGCAGGTCTTTCTGCATCAATGCTTATAGGTCTACCTCATTGTTTTAAATGGCCCTGCAGTGTTTTATCATTTGATGGATCATGATTTATTTGACCAGCTCTCTAATGGGCATTTGGACTGTTTCCAGCATTCTCCTCACTAATACAAACAAGCCCGTGTTAAGAATCTTGTGCACCTTATGAGGCCAGCATCACCTTGATCCCAAAACCAGACAAGGATCCCATCAAAAAAGAGAGCTATAGACCAATATCCTTGATGAACACAGATGCAAAAATTCTCACCAAAATACTAGCCAATAGGATTCAACAGTACATTAAAAGGATTATTCACCACGACCAAGTGGGATTTATTCCAGGGCTGCAAGGTTGGTTCAACATCCGCAAATCAGTCAATGTGATACAACACATCAATAAAAGAAAGAACAAGAACCATATGATACTCTCAATAGATGCTGAAAAAGCATTTGACAAAGTACAGCATCCCTTCCTGATCAAAACCCTTCAAAGTGTAGGGATAGAGGACACATACCTCAATATTATCAAAGCCATCTATGAAAAACCCACTGCAAATATCATTCTCAATGGAGAAGAACTGAAAGCTTTTCCACTAAGGTCAGGAACACGGCAGGGATGTCCATTATCACCACTGCTATTCAACATAGTACTAGAAGTCCTAGCCTCAGCAATCAGACAACAAAAGGAAATTAAAGGCATCCAAATCAGCAAAGAAGAAGTCAAATTATCACTCTTCGCAGATGATATGATACTCTATGTGGAAAACCCAAAAGACTCCACTCCAAAACTGCTAGAACTTATACAGGAATTCAGTAAAGTGTCAGGATATAAGATCAATGCACAGAAATCAGTTGCACTTCTCTACACCAACAACAAGACAGAAGAAAGAGAAATTAAGGAGTCAATCCCATTTACAATTGCACCCCAAACCATAAGATACCTAGGAATAAACCTAACCAAAGAGGCTAAGAATCTATACTCAGAAAACTATAAAGTACTCATGAAAGAAATTGAGGAAGACACAAAGAAATGGAAAAATGTTCCATGCTCCTGGATTGGAAGAATAAATATTGTGAAAATGTCTGTGCTACCTAAAGCAATCTACACATTTAATGCAATTCCTATCAAAGTACCATCCATCTTTTTCAAAGAAATGGAACAAATAATTTTAAAATTTATATGGAACCAGAAAAGACCTCGAATAGCCAAAGGGATATTGAAAAACAAAGCCAAAGTTGGTGGGATCACAATTCCGGACTTCAAGCTTTATTACAAAGCTGTCATCATCAAGACAGCATGGTACTGGCACAAAAACAGACACATAGACCAATGGAACAGAATAGAGAGCCCAGAAATAGACCCTCAACTCTATGGTCAACTAATCTTCGACAAAGCAGGAAAGAATGTCCAATGGAAAAAAGACAGCCTCTTCAATAAATGGTGTTGGGAAAATTGGACAGCCACGTGCAGAAAAATGAAATTGGACCATTTCCTTACACCACACACAAAAATAGATTCAAAATGGATTAAGGACCTCAATGTGAGAAAGGAATCCATCAAAATCCTTGAGGAGAACACAGGCAGCAACCTCTTCGACCTCAGCCGCAGCAACATCTTCCTAGGAACATCGCCAAAGGCAAGGGAAGCAAGGGCAAAAATGAACTTTTGGGATTTCATCAAAATCAAAAGCTTTTGCACAGCAAAGGAAACAGTTAACAAAACCAAAAGACAACTGACAGAATGGGAGAAGATATTTGCAAACGACATATCAGATAAAGGACTAGTGTCCAAAATCTATAAAGAACTTAACAAACTCAACACCCAAAGAACAAATAATCCAATCAAGAAATGGGCAGAGGACATGAACAGACGTTTCTGCCAAGAAGACATCCAGATGGCCAACAGACACATGAAAAAGTGCTCCATATCACTCGGCATCAGGGAAATACAAATCAAAACCACAATGAGATATCACCTCACACCAGTCAGAATGGCTAAAATCAACAAGTCAGGAAATGACAGATGCTGGCGAGGATGCGGAGAAAGGGGAACCCTCCTACACTGTTGGTGGGAATGCAAGCTGGTGCAACCACTCTGGAAAACAGCATGGAGGTTCCTCAAAATGTTGAAAATAGAACTGCCCTATGACCCAGCAATTGCACTACTGGGAATTTACCCTAAAGATACAAACGTAGTGATCCAAAGGGGCACGTGCACCCGAATGTTTATAGCAGCAATGTCCACAATAGCCAAACTATGGAAAGAACCTAGATGTCCATCAACAGATGAATGGATCAAGAAGATGTGGTATATATACACAATGGAATACTATGCAGCCATCAAAAGAAACGAAATCTTGCCATTTGCGACAACATGGATGGAACTAGAGCATATCATGCTTAGCGAAATAAGTCAATCGGAGAAAGACAACTATCATATGATCTCCCTGATATGAGGGAGTGGTGATGCAACATGGGGGCTTAAGTGGGTAGGAGAAGAATCCATGAAACAAGATGGGATAGGGAGGGAGACAAACCATAAGTGACTCTTAATCTCACGAAACCAACTGTGGGTTGCTGGGGGGAGGGGGGTTGGGAGAAGGGGGGAAGGTTATGGACATTGGGGAGGGTATGTGCTTTGGGGTAAATTGGAAGGGGAGATGAACCATGAGAGACTATGGACTCTGAAAAACAGTCTGAGGGGTTTGAAGTAGCGGGGGGGTGGGAGGTTGGGGTACCAGGTGGTGGGTATTATAGAGGGCACAGCTTGCATGGAGCACTGGGTGTGGTGAAAAAATAATGAATACTGTTTTTCTGAAAATAAATAAATTGGAAAAAAAAAAAAAGAATCTTGTGCACCTGTGTGAGCGTCTCTCTCCTAAATATTTTAGAGTTGGGTCAAAGGGCATATACATATTAAGTTTTGAGAGCTTTCACTAGCTACACTTTCAGAAACTGAATTAATTTGCATTTCCACCAAGAGCGTTGGCGAGTTCCCCTTCATCTATACCTTCATCAACACTGGGTCTCATCAGTCTTTGTGCTGTTTCTTTGTGTCGTGTTCACCTATATTCTTGAATTCTGAGTACAGTTAGACACCCATTTGCCTTGTGGGTAGTTTTCTGTATTTATTTGAGTGTGAAATGTTCAGGTTTTTTATTTTTTTTGTCTTTCTTTTCCTGTTTGGCTTTCACCTTTTTTTCTTATTGAATTACAGAAGTTCTTTGTAAATCAAACAAGTGAATCTTAGTCTGCAAAATGGGGAGCTGTTATATTTTCCAGTTTGTTGTTTGTCTCTTGGCTTTATGTGTATTGCTGTTTAAAATCTGTGTGTGGCCACATTTATAAACCTATTCTTTATACCTCCTGGGTCTTATGTCATGCTTGAAAAGATCCTCACTACTCCAAGGGGATATTATTCTACCTTTACTCTAAAGTTTTTATGGATTTTCTTATATGTTACAAATAATAGACCAAAATGGAATTTCCTTTAGTCAAGGAATGGTGTAGGAACTCAGCTCCCTCTTTCTCTCCCTTTCTCCTCTCATTCCCCCCACCCCCCCATCACTAGTCTCTTGTCTGAACAGTAATTGACTGATTGGTTGGTTGATTTGTTCTTTGACAATTTCTATGAAATAACACTGTTTCCATAAATCAAATTACTATTTATACTTGGGTATTTCTCTGGACTCCATTCAACTGATTGTTCTGTTCATTCATGTATTAACATCATTCTGCTTCAAATACTGTGGCTTTATGACATGTTTTCAGTTTCTATGGAGGCTAATCTCCCCATAAATCTTTCATAAAATGTTTGTTTTTTTTAAAAAAAGTACTCTTGATTATGCTCCAAAGAAAAGACGTAGTATTATATTTTACAAAATCCACTCCCACACACATTCTTTATGCTTCAGCCATTATATCTAAGTAAAATCTTACAACGTAAGTGTATTGGCTATGTCCTCCTCAGGTGTTTCTGACCCTGGGGCATGTTGAGATTTGACCTTAGTTATTGGTCTAGTAGCAAAAAAGGGAAGCTGCGGTGTGTCTGAAAGAGGAGTGCCTCTTGCAAGGCTTCTGTCTTGGATGAAGTCACCACGGGGTTTTCAATCAAAGAAAGGCTAGTCTGCTTAGACACAGGAGGAACAGATGCCCAGTGGCAGGGGAAGCCCAGAGTGACTTGGCCATATTGAGAGTGTCACACCCCCCTTCATGGTTCAGCATCTCTTTCCTTCTCAATCAACTCTCTTTTACATGAGAAACTTGGGAAGGCTGTGAATTCAAATGACCTTGTATTTTTGCAACCCTCTCAATCACATTTTGTGTTTGACGTTCAGCAAGGTGAGTCTGTGACTACAATGAACAAACGATTTTCTCAGGTCTACCATAGCAACCTTCTGGTTCTCAGAGCATGGCTTGAGAGACCTTAGCTCGTCATTTGCTTTCTCTAAATGCTCTGCTGCTCCTAGGAGGACCCATCCAACGTGCCTCACTACAGATCATTCTTCACCAGTCATCTTAGCCACTGGATGCCATGATTGGCATCTCTTTCGCACTGGCAAGGAGCTCCTCACTGCACTCAAGCATGTGTGCATGGATGTATGGGGGCGGGGGTGTAGAAAAAGAGAGTGACTATGAGGCATTGGCTCATGTGAGCAGAGAAGCTGAGAAATCCTATGATTATCTGCAAGCTGGAGATCCTGGAAAGCTGGCGGTATGACTCAAAAACTATAAGTCTGTGTCTAATGGCTAAAGAAGGTGAGATATGTCCCATTCAAGCAGCTTGGCAAGGAGAAGAGGGGTGAGGTTTTTTTCTTTCTATACCTCTTATTTATTTGGGTCCTCAATGGATTGGATGACACTCACTCACACTGGGGAGGCCAAGAGTCCACCAATTCAAATGTTAATCTCATTCAGAAACACTCACAGAGACACCCAAAAATAACATTAAATCTGAATGTTCCAGGGCCCCATCAAATTAACCCATAAAATTACCTGTCACATCCCCTTTACCAGTCTAATGCCTGATTGTCTCCTCTGCCTCTCCACGTATCACTACTTGAAATCTACAACATCAACATCTCTAGTGCTCAGACTCATGATTTGTTTGCAGGGAAATCTCTGGGGGAAAAAAAAAAAGATCTTTGTGGGAAAAGACAGCAACTAATAAAATAACACACACCTAAAGAGGGGGAGGAGCCTACCCAGAGCATGGGATGTAGGTGAGAGTCTGTTTCCTTGAGCACTATCTTGAAACCACTAGCTCATAAGTAAGATTTTGAGCTGAAGTCCCCTGGAACATTATCAATGGAGTGATGAATGCAAAATGTTCCCTCTATTCTGCTGATTAAAAAATATGACTTTACTTAAGAGTTTTTGGCAAAATTCAAGACATCAGCTAAAGAATTAAGCCTTCTAAGGATAAACCAGGGCCACCACTAATAGGGGACTTCAAAATATGACCGCAGACTGGCAGTGTTGTCATCACCTGGAAATTTACTAGAAATGCTAATTCTCAGACCCCACCCAGACTCACCCAGAATCTGAGACTTGCTGGGTGTAGGCTGTGTGGGGCCCAGGAATCTGTTTTAATAAGCCCCCCAGGTGATGTGATGCCTACTAGTGTTTGAGAATCACAGGTTTAGACAAACCTGAATTCCAGTCCCGATTCCTCCACTTATAACTGGGGTGACTTTGGAAAGACACTTCGTCTTCTCCTCTGTGTCAGTGGGACCTTGGTGGAAGCGAGTAATACAGGCTTATTGTGAAAATAAAGTAATAAAATAGGTATACAGAATGTATGAAAGAGCCTGACACAGAGCACTTAAAAACTTAGCTTTTCAACTATCTCTTAAGGCTGTAATGAGGATGAAAAGGACTAAGGTTTTTGGAGTTTAGTACAGCAAACAGCAAGCAAGCAATAAACAGTCTATGCTCAGGGCTCCTGGGTGGTTCACTCAGTGAAGCCCTTGACTCTTGATTTCTGCTTAGATCATGATCTCAGGGGAGTGAGATGGAGCCCCATGTTGGGCTCCTCTCTCAGTGAGGGGTCTGCTTGCGACTCTCTCTTCCTCTCTCTCTGCCCCTCCCCCAATCCTGCTCGCGCTCTCTCTCTCTCTCTCTCCAAAATAAATAAATTAAATCTTAAAAAAAAAAAAAAAGTATGTACTTAAAAAAAAAAAAACTAGCATGAGCCTGGGTGGCTCAGTTGGTTAAGCGTCTGCCTTCATCTCAGATCATGATCCCAAGGTCCTACAACTGAGCCCCGCACTCAGCTCCCTGCTCAGCGGGGAGCCTGCTTCTCAGTCTGCCTGTTGCTCCCCCTTGCTTGTGTGCTCGCTCTCTCTCTGACAAATGAATAAATTAAATCTTAAAAAAACAAAATGGTATATGCTCAGTGATGGTAGCCAGGGTAGTGTCCATGGTCGTGGTGGTGTCCATGGTGATGGGAGTAGAAATGGTAGTAAGAGAACCCTTAACCCCCCAGCACTTAAACCTTGGTGGACTTGCTTAAGTACTGCATATACTTAAACCCCTTCCATGCTACCTTTACTACTCCAAACAATCCCACAAAGTGGGGATTATCAGCACTCGTGAGATGAGGGAATTGAGTATAAAAGGGTGACGTTTCTCCCCCAAGATCATGTAGCCCTTCCGTGAAAGAACAAGGATCCAAACCCAGGTCACCTAGCTCCAGAGTTCGAGCACTTACGCACTAATCTGGGGAAACACAGAAGAAATGCTGAGAGAAGGGGAGGGAGAGAGAGAAAGGAAAATGGAGGGGGAGGGAGAAGAAGAAGGGAGACAGAAGGAGAGAAAGGGAGAGAGAAGATGCCATTTTATTTGTATTCCATTTTCTGGAAATGAAATCCATCTTCCTGCACAATTTTCAGTCAAAGAAGTGATAAATAGTGTTGCCTCCAGCCTAAGGCTCCAAGGAAGGGAAGGAAAATGTTCAGCAGAAGCCCCCGGGGCGGGGCTGGGGTTGAGGGGGGTGGTTAGCCAGTGTTTACAACTGTTTCACTGGTAATGACCTGAGAAACAGAAAAACATCACCTGTCAGTATCATTGGAGTTGGTGCTGGTGGGAAAGTCCCCAGTGGGACATACAGTGGGATCTAATAGAGAAATTAGACATTCTGGCAAACTTGGACCAGACTTCCATGGAAAAGTCATCCCAAGTGGACTTCAGAGAGGGACAGAGGAAAGGTAAGTGAAAGTACAGAGTCCTTTCAGTTCCCAGTCACAGTATGGACAGAAAAGCCCAGGTTCCGCCAATGAGATAGGGTCACAGTAGGCAGAAATAGGAGACAAGCCCTCTTTGCTCCTGGCCTTGCAGCCCACAGAGACACACCCAGAAGATGGCCTTTTAAAGGCGCAGGGAGACCTCAAAGATAACTTCCAGTTCCTAAAGACAACAGGGAAAAGCAACCCCAAAAGGATTCTTATTTCAGAAATATGGAGACTGGGAACAATGGAAGGCAGTGAGACCCATTTGCTAGAATGTTTCAGTTCAGCTGATCTGGTATGTATTTATTACATACCTAATAGGTGTCAATTTTTCTCTAGGTTCTGCTAAAGTAGAGATAAAACACCATCTTGTCCTGAGAAATTCCTAGTCTAACACAAAAGAAGAATTATAAACAGATAATTACATGCAGTAAGAAACAAAAATAATTTTTTTTAAAAAAAGGCCTTAAGAGGATAACCTAAGAACACAGAAGTATGGAAGACAGAGAAAATAATATGGCAAATGTGCCAAAATATCGCCACTTGGAGAATATAGGTGAAAGGGACTCTGTGCTCCTTGGACTATTCTTGCATCTTTTCTGTAGGGGCAAATATTTTCCAAAATAAAAAGTTCAAGAAGAGGGAACAAGGGTTTTGTTAGCTGCAGAGCTTACATAAGAAATAGCTATGCAGAATACTGGCCAATTCTTTGCCATGTGGGGCAGTCCCATACTTACCAGAACATCTAGCACTTTCTGAGCTTCTACCAACGTTGTGCTTACTCACAGGGAGGTCCGAAAGTGCCCATACAACTTCTATAGAGACAGACAGACAGACACAGCAAGTTGTGTTTGGTATCTCCCCCACTCCATCGAGAACCATCACTGGAGGGGACCCCAGGTAGTGATGAGCACCGAGTCAGGGGTTGAAAGCATGTGTCATGTGTCGGCTTTTAGAGCTCAACAGAGCATCTCACTTCTCGAAGTATGGTTCATTGACCAAACATAGCAGCTCACCCTGGGGGACTGACCCAAATACCGATAATCAGCTCCCACCCACCCAACCCTCCACACTCTCCACGCCCCACCCTCCCCCCTCCGGAACTTGTGAATCAGAATCTGTTTTAACAGGATCCAGGTGATGCTAATGTACATGAAAATGTGAGAAGCACTGCTTTATTATTATTATTTTAAAGATTTTATTTATTTATTTGACAGAGATACCACAAGTAGGCAGAGAGGCAGACAGAGAGAAAGAAGGAAGCAGACTCCCTGCTGAGCAGAGAGCCCAATGCGAGACTTGATCCCAGGACCCAGAGATCATGACATGAACCAAAAGGCAGAGGCTTAACCCACTGAGCCACCCCGGTGTCCCAAGACACACTGCTTTAAACTGTGGCATTTAAGCTGTGCTCTCTGAGGAGGTCCCTCAGGTCGGACAGGCCATGGAGAGGAAGCCCGAGGGTTCAGCTCCTAGAGCTTCCACTTAAGCTTGGGGCTGAACAAAGAGGTAGACAGCTACAAACAGCTGGGAAGCCCTCTCTGGTTCTCAGTCTCCCAGGGAAGAAACAGAGGTCCTGGAGGTGACGTGACTTGCCACACAGGCAGGATACATGGAAGGCGGTCAGAACTCAAATCCACACTCCCGACCCTGAGCACAGTGCTCCCCGCCAGGCACTCCGAGCCTATTTTCCTCAGCGACCAGTCTGAGGCTGGACAAGCTGGTTGCCGCTGTCCCCGAGCACCGACAGACCCCAGCCAGCCCCCGGTCCACGCTGGGAGCCAGGCAGCAGACCCCTGCTGCTGAACCTACCCCCTGCCGAACCTGCTTTGCTTTCTGTAGTGCTCGTCATGGACTCTGGCCACCTGTGCATGCCTGGTACGTTGGCCCTGACCACTACGGATTTTGTTGGATTTTGTCGGAAGCATGAAACTGTCCCCCCAGCCCAAACTCCGTGTGGGTCAAAGAGAACAGTCCCTCTAATCTAATCTGGAGTCAGCTCTGAGATCAGAGATTGACTTTTTTCTATATCTCCTAGTAATAAGGACTTGGTCCCTTTTTGCCAACAGCCCAGTTTTCTCCCCCCAGGGCAGGATGTGAGCCACGATATTGAGACAGTGACTTCAGCACTGAGGTGCTTAGCCAGTACTAACACAGCCCCTTCCCCCCGACCCCAATTTACTGGCTGGGCTTATTGACTAAGTCACTTCACCAGTGTAAAGCTTCCATCTCCTCAGCGGGAGAAGGGGGTTAGAACACATGACCTCAGTCTTGTTGAGCAATGGAGGAAGAGTGGGTGCCGAGCATCTCTGGTCCCCACCTTCCTTCCGGTCCTCTCCCTGGCCCACCTTCCTTAATTCACCAGGTTACAAGGCCCTTTGCATACCATTATGAAGATGCAGGTGGAGGGGGGTGGAGGGCCCAGTGGAGGAGGTGATAAGAACAGGGGCAGGGAGGTGGGGAGGCTGCTCTGAGCTGCTCCAGGCTCTGACTCAGCCTCCTGATGGGTGTATCCCATTTGTCCCCATCCTGACATTTCTGCCACACCCTCTGTCGGGCTTTCAAAGGCCCTGTGGTCGCTCCTTACAGGGTCCTCCAAATGGGCCTGGAAGAAGTAGGTCAGGTGTGGTCTGGGTCCTCCCAGAAGCTGTGGTCCAGCCGCTCCCCCAACTCCCCAAGCTTCCGTGCATCCCCCTCCCCAAAGAAAGGCCTGACTATGGGGATTCAAGAGAGATGTGTCCCAGGGCTAATGCTGTCCAGAACAGAAAGAACAGATCTTGAATGGCCTCCATCCAGGACTTGTGAGGGCCTTGAGTGAGCTCACTCCATAAAACTACCGGCAGATATATATATTTTTTTAAAGTGAAGTGGATTTTTTTTTAAGATTTTATTTATTTATTTGACAGAGATCACAAGTAGACAGAGAGAGGGAAGCAGGCTCCCCGCTGAGCAGAGAGCCCGATGCGGGACTCATCCCAGGACCCTGAGATCATGACCTGAGCCGAAGGCAGCGGCTTAACCCACTGAGCCACCCAGGCGCCCTACCGGCAGATTTTATCAGTCTCTGACTTCTTTAAGAAAATCTTCTATAGCTCTTAGCATGTGCCAGGCATGTGCTATGCATTTTATAAATATTACCTCATTAAACCTCATAACAAGCAGATGAGTGACAGGGCACAGAAAGGTTAAGAGTTTGTGAGGAGCACAAATCAACCTCAGGCAGTGAGCGGCAGTCAGAAAGGGATGGCATCTGGGCTCCCCCTCCCCCATCAGAACAGGATTTTTTTTCCTTTGGTTCCAAATGCAGGGGCATGCAGGGAAAGGGGCAGATTTAATGATTGAACCCGGTCTCCTCTGGGTTGCTCACAGACTTGTCAGCAGCCTAGCTGACCCAGCCACCTGTCTCAGAGAGGGGCCTCTTGGACCAGGGCTGGACGCCTGGGAGGGGGGCGGGGTGCACAGAATGGATGCTGGGGGGGGCGGGGAGGAGTCAGCGAGATGGAGCCTGGAGATGGCCCCCCCTCCCACTGACCTCTTTGCCATAACCGACTTCCTAGCCTGACAGACTCCTACCTGCTTTATTTCCCATGATGCTCATTTGCAGACTTCTGGGACATCAGTGAACATTTGGTATGTTAGCCCAGATCCTGAAGGTTTTTGTTGGAACTCTTCCCCACCATATCCCCAACATCACCACAAACTAGCCTCTCCACCCCCGGCATCCCTGCCCAAAGTCTGTGCAGGTCAAAAGAAATAGTTTTCTTTATCAACCAAACTGAAATTAGCTCTGGGATCTGAGATTGATTTGTTAAATTTCTTACAGTAATACGCGGGGGCTGTCATGGTGAATGTTATTCGCAATTGTTTTATCTCCTAAGGGCTGTCTGAAACATTTTGCCTGCACAGGACTTTACAAACTCTCATCTGCCTTTTAGGCAAGCCATCTTCATTAACTCATGATCTGAGGCATTATTAATTTATTACTCGACTTGGTGTAGTGGCTTGCCTTAAAAAGGCCAGGAATTAATCACGTCTCCCTGCTCAAATAGTATCGATTGAACTTCCTTTTATGTTTTTACACTTATGCATGAGTTTGAAACAGTGGAATGACCCTAAAGTACATATGAAACCCCAAATCAGTCTTTACATGTTCAAAAATTACAGCAAAACCAATTTAAGAGGAAATGTTTTCATCTAATTAGAAAAGATGATGGCCCAAGCCTTATTTATTTGCAGGACTGGCTGTGGGCCCCAGAGTAAGGCATGCTAACCTGCCTCTCCACTCACACTAACTCAGTAAATAGGCAGATCCAGCTTTCCAGTTCCAGCCGACTGATAAACACAAACTAAACAAAGTCAGGAAAGCTAAAGAACAAATTGGAAACTGAATATCCTCTTGCTTTTGTATCATCCAGTATTGTTGGTTAACTTGGGGAAGAGAAACCATTGAAAAGCTCCCCTCATGTTTCTATCTCTTTTTTTAAAGATTTTATTTATTTATCTGAGAGATATATTTATTTATATTTATATATATATATATATATGCATAGATATAAATATTTATTTATCTGAGAGAGAGAGAATAAGAGAGAGAGACAGCATGAGAGGCAGAAGGTCAAAGGGAGAAGCAGACCCCCTGCTGAGCAGGGAGCCTGATGTGGACTCGATCCCCCGACTCCAGGATCATGACCCAAGCTGAAGACAGTTGCTCAACCAACTGAGCCACCCAGGCACACTCATGTTTCTGTCTTATGTAATATTTTACCCAATATATTCTTTGAGCTGGCTCTAGATAGATCAACGATCAATGCTGAGATCATTCAAAGTGGCTACATGAAGAAGCATGTAGATTGACCGCTACTGCCTTGAGCTTGGTCCCAGTAATCTTGCCACACTGTGGCCCACCACATGCTCTTCAAAGCCCTTTGTCTCAGACATGCAGTGAGGCCAGAAGTCAAGGGACTCCAGTGTACTGGCTTCTTCTCTTATTGATATCTTGGTTGCCCAGTGTGATGGGCTGAATTATGTTCCCCCCGAATTAATATGTTGCAGTCCTAACCCCTAGTATCCCAAAATGTGACTGTATTTCAAGAGAGGGTCTCTAAAGAGGCAATTAATTAAAATGAAGTCATTAGAATGATCCCTAATTCAACATGACTAGTGTTAAAAGAAGAGGAATTTCGGACACAGACACATACACAGGGACGGCCATGTAAAGACACAAGGAGAAAGTGGCCAAATTTGGACCATTGCCCAAATATTTTAAAAATGTTATTCATCTGTAAAATCTAGCAACACTGGGCTCATGGTCTTTAGAGACCTTCCTTTTGAAGCCAAGGAGAGAGGCCTCAGGAGAAACCAACCCTACTGACACCTTGATCTTGGACTTCCAGCCTCCACAACTGTGAGAGAATAAATTTTTGTTAAGTCACCCAGTCTGCGGTACTTTGTTATAACAGGTATAGGAAACTCATATCCCAGTTTTCATTCAGGTTTTAAATTTACTATTTAAGCTAAAAATAATAATAATAATAATACATGTGACCATGGAAAGTTATATATGCTTATAGTGAGTAGAAATATTCTGAGCAAAGAAGTTGGAAATCCCGGCAGGCCACAGAGCAAACTCATAGCCATCAGGTAAGCAGATTCTCCCAGTGACTTGAAACTGGATGGTTGGAAGTCATATCTCCAAGTGAGCTTCTCCTCCTAGGAGTCAGGAGGAGAAAAATTATTCATGAGCTAGAAAGGCTTCCCTGAATTTCCTACAAAAAGGAACTGAGGTAGCTCCATGAACATGGTCTCCCAGTAGAAGTAAGGAGGTTTGATGATTTGAATGAAAGTGCATTTGTATCTCAGTAACTAGCTGTGTTCTGCTAATTAACATAAGCTACCACACAGACAATCCTTAAAACCTCAGGGCATTTGTAGGAAAAAGTTTGATGTGTCTTTACAAGAAAATTTGATGTGGCTCAGCAGAAGTTCTCCTCCAGGAGACACAGGATCCAGGATCCCTCTGTCCTGTGACACTACCATCTCAACATAGAATGTTCACGATCACTATGGGGGGGGGGACACAGAGAGGATGCACATCAGCTTTTCACGACCTCAACCCAATAGGACACAAATGTTCAAGGTCCATTTGTTCTGACTAATAAGTGAGGAAAGTTGGGAGATATAGGGAAGCAGATAGAATATTTGGTGAGCTCAGATGGTCTTTATCCCATTTTTCTGAACTTTTATTATGCATGAACCATAGTGCTAGGAGCTCTACATATAGTGTTTTGCTGCATTCCTTTTTTATCCAAGTGGAAACTGAGACTTATAGAGGTTAAGTTGTCCAAGTGTGGCAGAACCCACATGGTGATTCAGGAATGTCTATCACCAGAAGTCCATAGCCACTAGGCTATACTAATGGAATATTTTTTACTAAAAAATCTCAAAGCCCTTATCTTTCTTTTTATTTGTCTTCTCAATCACTGTGAAAACTGAGAGGGAAATGAAAGGTCAAAATCCAGAAATATTTGAATAACTGTCTACACCGTTTGAACTATTTGAGTGACTTGAGGGTGTGGAGACTGGGTTTAAGACTGATGATATTCTCACTGGTCTTATGAGTATTGGGTACAGTATTTTATTTTTAACATTAATTAATTCACTGAGTAGTCTTTCCTCACAGTGAGCTTTACTTTATTTAAAAAAGAAGATGTTAAGATGTTTCACACACTTTTGACAGATTGTCCCTGAAGTGTCAAAGAAGGGAATAGAAAGATGATGGCACTCAGCTTACATGGTTGGATTTTCATACAGACCCCCAGGAAAAGGAGACGTTGCCCTCAAGATGACCTGGGACTCATAAACTAAGAACTGTGATTGTTGAATGATCAGAAAAAAGTCTGAAAAAATGCCAGAGCAGGGCAAGGTCACTGGCCCCAAACAAATCAGACCCACCCAAACACTGATTAGAGCCTTGCCTTCCTTATAGTTGCAGTGAATTCTTTGTCCATTTGTACAATGATGGATTATCATTTTAAAATCATTCGTCATCTTTCAAATAATGGTCTTTGGTTGGAACCCATGGCTCACTCACCTATTTGGTTTGAAAACCAAATAACTTCAGTAACACAGTGATTTCAAAGAATTATTTAAAGACACATTTATATGGCTCCAAACAGGGTACTTTGACCTGTGAGTCTTACCCTTAATTTGACCTTGTCTCCAAGAACCTTACTGGCGACAATAAGGAAACCTCAAATATTCAGACTAATTGTGTGGTGGAAAAGGATAGAAACCAGATAAAGTTAGTGGGAAGTCTGAGTTCCAAAAGATTATAAGAAACACCATCCTGTTTTTTATCCAAGCTAGATTCAAATTTAATGTGTTGTTAATAAAGTGTTGTATCTAGATAGCTACTCCCAGTATCTGTTCTCACACTGGTGCCAGTCAGCTGGGTGGGGTCCCTGTTTTCACTGATTTGGAACAAAATGGAATAAGCGAGAACCATGCAGTGATTTGTTTGTGGGGTTAAATTTATTTAGCCTCTAAATTCTGAGATTAGTTAATTCTTAATTTTTTTATTTTTAAATTATTCTTTCTCTAATGAGACGATGAAAGAGGCTTTAAAAAAAGAAATTACTTATTTAGCAAAGCAAATATTTGACATCCCTTTGTCAAATGCCCAAATATTTTGAAAATGTTATTCAATTGTAAAATCTAGCAACACTGGGCTTTAGAGACCTGCCTTTCTTAATGAAGAAGTAAGAGGTTGGTAAATATTTGGATATCAGGAGGGAATAGAGAGAAGCGTTTAAGAGCATGGGCTTTGTGATGAGCAGACCTCAATTTCAACCTTGGCTGTACCACTGACAGTGGTGAGACCTGGGGCAAGTCCCATAACATCTCCAGACCTCTGTTTCCTCATCTGTAAAATGGGGATAATGGTGCAATATCTATTTCTCAGAATTAATGTGAGAAGTAAATGAGAAAATAAACATGAAGCAATTAGCACATAGTAAATGCTCTATGAATGTTACCTGTTGTTATTATTATTAACAGTAGTAGCAGATAAATGAGTGCTTGAATCATGTGCTCTTAGAAGTAGCTTGAACGGCATTCTTTATTTTATGAATTTGCCAAGCAAATCCTGACTAGCGGGATGTTTCAAAAATGAGTTGATTCAATCCCTGTTAAATAAACCAAGCTTTCAGGTTGTAGTATACAAAGTGTTGAGACTTTTCTGTCTGATTCTCCTCCCTCCTAGAACAGAGCGAAGAAAATCCTCTCTGCTCTCTCTTTCCTTCATCGTGGACTCCCAGGGCCTAACTGCCTTTGCTGCCATGTTGCCTTCCAGATGCCTCCCATGTCACTCACATTCCACAGAGACTCCAAGAAAGTGGAAGACAGACAGAGGAGGCATCCCTCTGGGCTCCTTCCATCGCCACACAGACTCTCCAGAGAGATTAGAGACAGTGTTTGGCCTTATCATTTTCTCTATGACGCAACTAAAGTTAATGTTATTAAAGTGCCTTAGCAATAAAGTTAGAGAGAAGAGAGTCAAGGCTGATTGCATGCTTGGTCATTATTTCTTTTCCTCTGAATGACAGCACACTGTATGACGGTAATAACTTCCTCACAGAGCTAGAGCTGTTCGCACCCGTATGTACTTGTCCATCACCAAATGTCAAGGGGGCATTAACTTGGAGATCACGCTGAATATTGCCATGCTGAGCCCCTTCCCTGCCTCTTTTGGCATCTCTTCCCCCTCCCCTCCAAACACACAGTGCCCTCAGATCATTCTAGTCCAGCCTTATGTTATCTGTTCTCATAGCATTTTGTCCTCTCTCCCAGATCTCATCACAGTTCAAATTTTGCTTTGCCCCTTCTAGACTGCACTCTCAGAAAAGCTTGGTCTATTTCTGCTCCTGCTCAACATTATATTCCAGCTTTTGGTGTGATGCGTAGACTATCACAGTCCTTCAATAAATATCTGTTAAAAATGGATGTTAAAGAAAAACAGATGGGAGTTTGGGTGGTTGGATGGACAGATGATGCATGGCTGGGTGGTTGGATGGATGGAAGGATGGTTGGATAGGACCCCCAGACTACTCTCATTCCATGGAATTCTAGGATTAGGATCTCTTACTACTTCTCGCTTCATCAAAATGTGCTGTCCTGCCTTCCCTCTCTCTGCTGAGTCTTTTTAACTTATTAAACACAACTGAATGTTCTGCATAACAACACACATGCATTTTAACAGGAACCTTTGGGAAAACAAAATGCCTAAGAAACAACTGTAATGGTCAGACAACAGGCCTCGTGGACCTGGGAAAAAATAAGAGACGGAGACTGTAAGTCCCTATGGCACCTCTCAGTTCAGCAGTTTCTAGGCCACCCAAGTCAATCAGGGAGCCAGAGTAGTGAATGGTTCAGAGCAATGCTTCTGGAATCAGACTTCACGGAGCTGGACTCCAACTCTCCCCTCAGCAGCTCTGTAATATTGGCCACATTACTTTGCATCTGCGTACCTCAGATTCCTGCTCTGTAAAACTGAGATGAACTCTCCAAACCATGAGTTTATTGTGACAATTAAATAAGTAAAGCGGAGAAAGACAAATATCATATGATCTCCCTGATATGAGGAAGTGGTGATGCAACATGGGGGCTTAAGTGGGTAGGAGAAGAATCCATGAAACAAGATGGGATAGGGAGGGAGACAAACCATAAGTGACTCTTAATCTCACGAAACAAACTGTGGGTTGCTGGGGGGACGGGGGTTGGGAGAAGGGGGGTAGGGTTATGGACATTGGGAAGGATATGTGCTTTTGGGTAAATTGGAAGGGGAGATGAACCATGAGAGACTATGGACTCTGAAAAACAATCTGAGGGGTTTGAAGTGTCGGGGGGGTGGGAGGTTGGGGTACCAGGTGGTGGGTATTATGGAGGGCACAGCTTGCATGGAGCACTGGGTGTGGTGAAAAAAAAATGAATACTGTTTTTCTGAAAATAAATAAATTGGAAGAAAAAAAAATAATGTATAGTAGGGGCACCTGGGTGGCTCAGTGGGTTAAATCCTCTGCCTTCAGCTCAGGTCATGATCTCAGGGTCCTGGGATGGAGCCCCACATCGAGCTCTCTGCTCAGCAGGGAGCCTGCTTCCCCCTCTCTCTCTGCCTGCCTGTCTGCCTGCTTGTGATCTCTGTCTGTCAAATAAATAAATAAAATCTTTAAAAAAAAAAAAGAGTCAGCTGTACAAAGGAGGTGGGCTTTGCTTAGCTGAGAGTACAGGTAGGGAATCCCGATGTAGCTGATAAGGACACACAGACCCCATGTTCTTCCTAGGTTTGGGGAGCGGAGGCCTGTTCCTAAGGCAACGGGCAATACACCTCTGTCAGTTGGCCCCGACATTCTGTACCTTTGGCCTCCCTGCACCAGTAAGCCTCTCTCAGGGCCCTCCTTGTGATGTTTCCGTTTCAGAGTTTGTTTATTTTATGACAAACGCACATCTCATTATTAATGGAGGCTCGGAGGGGATGACCAGCCGTTGTTTCTCATACTTCTTTGCAGACTTCAGAAGCTTCCATTAAACCCCTTGGACTCAAGTATCCAAGGGGCCACATGGCTCACACAACGCCCACCCCCCTGAAGGCCTTGTTTATGTGAAAAGTAGAGGGAAATGGAGAGCATCCCCCCAAAAGGTGAAATTCAAGGAACCAGACACCACTGCTTTGATTAGAAGCCATAAGAAACAGAGTGGCACCTTCTGGCATTTTACTGAGGCCTGAGTGCATTAAAATCTAGAAGAAGAGAATCCGGCACAAATTAGTGGGATGGGACATGTTTAAAAAGGGAGGGGGCAAATCCCAAATTTCTAGGGACAATGATTTTAGATCTTTTATTTTTTTTTCAGTTTTTTTTTCATTTATTTATTTTCAGCATAACAGTATCATTATTTTTTCACCACACCCAGTGCTCCATGCAATCCGTGCCCTCTATAATACCCACCACCTGGTACCCCGACCTCCCACCCCCCCGCCACTTCAAACCCCTCAGATTGTTTTTCAGAGTCCATAGTCTCTCATGATTCACCTCCCCTTCCAATTTACCCCAACTCCCTTCTCCTCTCTAACTCCCCATGTCCTCCATGCTATTTCTTATGCTCCACAAATAGTGAAACCATATGATAACTGACTCTCTCTGCCTGACTTATTTCACTCAGCATAATCTCTTCCAGTCCCGTCCATGTTGCTACAAAATTTGGGTATTCATCCTTTCTGATGGAGGCAGATCTTTAAATAAAATAAAATAAAATAAAATAAAATAAAAAGCTGTGTGAGGAATAAGCCAGTCACGAAAAGACAACTATGTGATTATCTCTGTGTGAAGAACTTAGAGTAGTCAAAATCACAGAGATCATGAGGAGAATGCCTGTGGCCAGGGCTGGGGGAGGGGCACAGGGAGTGAGTGTTTTTGGTGGGCACAGAGTCTCAGCTCTACGCGATGGAGAGTTCTGGAGCTAGAAGGCGGTGATGCTAGTACAGCGTAATGAATGTGCTTAACACCCCCGAATGTACATATAAAGTGATGAAGATGGTAAGTTTATGTCACATGTATTTTGCCGTAATTAAATATATGTACGTCCTGCTCATCGGGGAGTGACTTGCATTAATTCCAAGCCATGGGCACGACGTGTGGAAATGGCCTCTCTCCCCGCCTGTTTAGAAACTCGTGCCCAACTTACCTTCTGTGGGGACTGCCTTGAAGGCTAGAGTACTTTCTGCCAGACTCTGGGTTGGCCACCCTGAGAAAAGGTCCAGAAAAAAATGTGTGGGGGCGCCTGGGTGGCTCAGTTGGTTGAGCAGCTGCCTTCGGCTCAGGTCATGATCCTGGAGTCCTGGGATCGAGTCCTGCATTGGGCTCCCTGCTCGGCGGGGAGTCGGCTCTTCCTCTGACCTCTCCACTCTCACACTCTCTCTCTCTCTCAAATAAATAAATAAATAAATAAATAAATAAATAAAATGTGTGGAATTAGCCTGTTGCAAAAACGCAAAGAAGGTGAGGTTGGTCTTTCCCTCATCTGCCATTTCTAATTTTTCCCCTGGTTTTATCTGGCTTCCATGCCCTCTTCTGAATTTCTTCCCTCACAAAGTAGGATTCCCCACCTACTTGAACATAGAACTGTAGCTTGGTCCTTGCAAGCAGTAAATGTTTGGTAAAAAGCAGTTGAATGAAGGAACTCCCTTCCCATACTAGTGCTGATTATTTGTAAAGTCCACAGACTCGTTCCTAGCCTCTTTTTCGTCGCTATCAGCTCGTTGATCCTCACCACACTCCTCTCGGGCTTGGCACCACTGGGAACTTGGCATGGCGGGCATGAGTGCTGCCCTTTGTCAGATGAGGAAATCAAATCACTCTTAGTCAATGCCCCTCAGACGGCGTTCGGAGAAGCAGCCTCAGTGTCAGGACTCCGGGCTGGTTTCTCTGTGCTCTTTGCACAAAACCAGGATGCCACCCTCTCGGGATAACAGCTGACATTTCCTGTGCACATCCTATGTGCCAGGCACCGTGTGAAGAGCCCTCTGGGTGTTATCTTCTTTAATCCCACGACAAACCTCCCGGGTTGGTATTACCATTATCCCCATTTACATGGGGTGCGGGGTAATAAAGTACAGAAAGAGAGAAGCCCAGTAAACAGAGATAAAGGCACACAGCTTTTAAATGGTGAAGCCAAGATTTGACCCCAAGCTTTCAGGCTTCAATTCAGTTAACTGCTATACAGTTAACTGCTATAAAATTACTATCTTGGGCGCCTGGGTGGCTCAGTGGGTTAAGCCGCTGCCTTCGGCTCAGGTCATGATCTCAGGGTCCTGAGATCGAGTCCCACATCAGGCTCTCTGCTCAGCAGAGAGCCTGCTTCCCCCTCTCTCTCTCTGCCTGCCTCTCTGCCTACTTGTGATCTCTCTCTGTCAAATAAATAAATAAAATCTTTTTAAAAAATTACTATCTTAAGATGAAAGCCATGTACTATTTTATACTGCAAAGAAGCTTTTTCAAGGAAAACCAGAGAAAGACAGAATGCTTAATCCAAAAGTTTGACTCTTCAAAGGTGTACTGTCAGGTATTAGGGAGCCAAAGAAAACATATGGGGGTGAACAGAACTCTATGGAAAATTCCCTGCCCCAGAGCCCTTAGTCTTTAAAAATCTATTTGATAGGATAGATTTTAGAAGAAAAGACTCAAATGCATTCTGATTCAAAGGGAAATTCTAGAATGCTGACCACGTTTTTACCAATCCTGGTTAATGTTTTGGGTTGCCCAAGGGAGCCATCTTTAATAAGGGGTGTATTTTTATCCTCAGACCTAGTGGATTTCACTAGTCATGTGCAAGTTACCTCTCTGCTCTTCTGGTTCTGTTTTGATTACAACAGGGAGTATAACGCTGATTTTGTTAATTCCTACTTTCCTCTCTACTGACACCATATTCCACAGTATGGCTTATTTAAAAATACATAGAACAGAGATAGCTGGGTGGCTCAGTCAGTTAAACGTCTGCCTATAGCTCATGGTCATGATCTCAGGGTTCTGGGATGGAGTCTCCTATCAGGCTCCTTGCTCAGCAGGGAACCTGCTTCTCCCTCTCCCTCTGCCTACTACTCCCTCTGCTTGTACTCTTTCTCTCTCTCTCTCTCTTTCTCTCTCTCTCTCTGACAAATAAATAAAATCTTTAAAAAATACATAGAATAATATTCTCACTATGAGTATATAATCACAATTATTTTCACTCATAAGTATGAGGCATACTATTATTAAAAGTAAATTTTAGTGGATATAATTTTATCATTTTAAGAAAAAGGAAAAGGACTATTTCATGTATGTGCCAGTATTTTTTTTTTTTTACGTATTTATTTTTGTGGAAGAGGGATCCCGCATGCTCCCGTGCTCGTGAGTTGGGGGGAGGGGCAGAAGGTGAAGTAGACTCCTGTATATGTCAGTATTTGTAAGGTGACAAATGAAAAAAACTTGAATAAAACCACCCTACATAATAGAGGAAATTTATTTGTCCACATAACTAGGAAAGGCAGAAGTCAAGAGGGCCTGAAAACCTAAGACTCAAATGATGTCATTTGCCCTCGCTTTCTCCCTCTGTCCTTTTCTGTCCCCATGGCCAGTCTCTGCTTTTGCTGTATTTGGGCCTCAGTTCCTCTCATTATGGTTGAACCTCCACCTTGGGCAGGGACGGTGTGAAGAGAAACATGGCCTTGCACAGCTTCAAGCATAACCACTTCTCGTGAAAATTTCCAGAGGAAAGCAGAGATTTGTTCTCTAAGCATATAAACATACAATCCCCAGGAAGGACCCTCAGTAGTTCTTGTTTGGTGAGATGTTTAATGCTGGGCCCACTGTCACTGTAGCCCCTGGAGAGGTTTCAGACTGGCCAGGCATAGAATACCTGCTCACTTCTGTGGTCAAAGCATGAACACTGTGATTAGCAACCCTCCTAGAACCACCAGGAGTGGGAGTAGGCACGTTCCCCAAAGGGAGTTGGAAACTATCAGTGGAAACAGGCTACAGTGTCCTATGTGTCATTCTCTGTCTCCAGCAGAACATAAACCTAGAGCAGAGTTAAAACCAATCCAGCCTTAATCATTTGAGCTAAAAAGGGGAGTCAGGTTAGAAATAGAATAACTTTATTATATTGCCAGAACCTACTGTCCCAATGACACCTACAAAAACTCACGGACGCACACACACACTTCATTGAGTGCCTATAACACACTAGAAAGATGCACAATGTTTTATTCAATAAAACACAGTGCCCCTTATCAAGTGTAACTTCAGACATGTTTCTCTTGCTCTTCTTACTTCAGTTTCCATATCTTTAGTGGACATAGCAATATTCAATAGCTCCTAAGGTCATGAGGAGGATAAATATGTTAACATATGTAAAACAACCAGTCATCCCTGGCTCATAATAAATGCTATACAGGCATTTGTTGGGTTTAGTAATAACATTCACATTCCTATTAGAATTACATGACGCAGCTTGCTTCACATATCTGTGCTTTAGGACACCCTTCTATCAAATGGGAATGATACACCTATTTCAAAGTGTGAGGTTTACGTAAAAATGTCATGTATAAAGCATTGATTTTTGCTCATTTACGTATATATGTATATATATAAAGCATGCTTTATATATATACATATAAAGCAATGTATTGCAATCGACACATTGTTTGCAACAATGTATTACAAACAAATACATTGTTTGCAATGTATAAACCATTGCAAACAAACAAACCTGGCCATCATCAGGTGGAAAATGGACTCACTTTACAACCCATGACCCCCCTCGTGCGCCCTCACCATGGAGAGGAAAACCATCACAGGGTGGTAGAGCCGAGCCTTGCTGTTAATCACCCTCCCAGTGAGTATTATCCAGTGTCACTCTTGAAAAGTCACTCTGAGTGCCTTGCTGGTCTGTGCCCCCTTGGTCTGCTCCCTGTCTACAAACAGGGTTGGTTTGTTTGTTTTTCCTCTGTTGATGAACAGTTTTAACATTTGATCCAAGTAAATGAGCAACATCAATGTACTTTCGACAGTGAAAGAGAAAAGGCAATTTCTCACCATTTAGATGACAGTTGATTCTTTTCTTTTCCTGCCTCATGCTTCCTGTTCCGATCCACAGAGCCTTGTTTGAAACATTAGCCTTAAAAAGGACCAATAAATACTGCCGAAATCACGGTTGACGAGAAGGGTGAGAAGTTAGCCTTATGATAACAATTAAGATCACCTTAGCTACGGCTAGAAATGTTAAAGGTTGTTTAAGAGCGGATTCCCAGCTGTCTCCTGTATCCAGCTTTGTCCTAAATAATTTCTGGTAGAACTTCACCGCTTTTTCTTCCTTCCGATGGCATCTTACCCTTCAAACTCTTTCCAGAAATAGAATCTTGGTTTTGGTTTTTTTTTCTTTTTTTCTCCTAGGTTCTGAAAGCAGGCAAGGTAGTTGGATGAAGTGAGAAGTGAGGCACTGGGCCACTTTAAAGGGTTTTGCCTGTGCCCACCTTATTTTCTCGTGGAGTTTGTTCTTAACAGACACCTCTTTACCAGTAACCGTGCAAGGCAATGTAGCAGACTCGGCCCCGGAAATGGGGAATGTTGGATGCATAATTGACACATGATGAACTACACACATTTGAACTGTGAACTTTGATGGGGTGTTGGGTGACTCAGTTCGTGAAGCATCTGACTCTAGATTTCAGTTCAGATCATGACGTCAGGGTTGTAAGATTGAGCCCCACGTCAGGCTCCATGCCGAGCAGGAAGCCTGCTTAAGAGTCTCTCTCAAAAAAAAAAAAAAAAAAAAAAATTCTCTCCCTCTGTCCCTCCACCCCTTGCACACACCCTTTCTCTCTTTTCTCTAAAAATAAAAATTAAAAAAATAAAGTGTCAGCTTTGATAAATACATATACATATACATATACATATACATATATATATATATATGTTTGGGAGGCCATCACCACAATCAAGAAAAATACCATCAGAGATCACTCCCAGAGATTCCCTATGGAGTTTGGATGTCTCTTCCTTACTTCTAAAGAGTGTCCATGTTTTTCCCAAGGTAAAGAAAAACATTATTTACTTACCATTAGAAGCAAAGATTTTAATGCATGTGGGAACTTAGAAGCTGGAGTTGGGACAACTCCATTACAAACTGACTTTTAGAGCCAGGAAAGGAACAGGTTACCCCATTATGTGGAGTATCTGCTTCCTAGCTACAGGCCTGCTAACTATGAAAAGACTTTGGGGGAGAATGGGTTATTCTTGGGGGATTTCTAAGCACTCCATGAACTAGGCTTATCCAGCCTGATGGGGCTTTCTGAGGTCTTATTATAAACAGATGGGAAAGAAAGTACATTGCCTCCCCTGGCCTTTTTGGAGTCACTGAAAAAGTCACCAGTGAGGTGGATGGCCATGAAGATGTTATTTGCCGAGTTCTGAAGCAGGACTCAACCCACAAGACCCAACAATCCCAGGTAGAACTCAAGACATGTACTAAGAAACTTAAAAAAAAAAAAAAAGATAAGACCAGAGGAAACATTCATCCTCTCTGAGTCACTGCAGCTTCTGAGCTAGATCCTCTTGGGAAAGACTGAAGAATTATGAAACATTTTGGCTCAGCAGGAGGAAGGAGTGTTCACCAGATTGTCCTGCAAAGTGCACGCAGGAAATTATCCATCAGGTGGGAGAGGATAACACTGCAATTCCATCCAGATGAGACGGGATCAGAACAATGAAGTGTCTACACTGAAAAATGAAACAAAACCAAGTGAAATCAAATGAGATGAGATGACGTGGGAGGAGGAGCCGGGAAGAGCATCAACATTTGAAAATACTGCATGCCGATTCATTACACTCCTGGACCTTAGAAATTCTTTTCCTACCATTCCATCCCAGAGCTCTGATTCTCTTCTCTTACATTCCTTGGAAGTCCAGGAGTGGGCCTAAGGGGAGGGGGAAAGGGAGCATCCATTGTTCAGGGTCAGGGGGTGGTAATATGTAATTGTTGAAATGGATTCAATATGGCTGGATCTAAATAAACATAGAGCTTTATCAGCCAGAGATGAAAGGGTCTGACCAGCTCTGAGCCTCTTTCCCTGAAAAGCATAGAGATACCAAAGGGGAATCTTATCAAGGGGTTTTAGAATCCAGAAGGAGATAGGAAGCAGCAGACTTAAAATATACACAAGATAGGATCTGGAGACAAGTTGAACCAACTGAATTCCCTTTGTCTCTCCTTCCATTTTTCTTCTTTGGGAAAAGCTGATAGATATGTGTGTGTAAAGACAGTGGGGAATTCAAGAGACATTATATTTCCAAAATAAAAGAAAAAGTCACCCGAATATATGTGAAAAGGCCCCTCTCCTTCTTCACATTGGCATGGTGAACAAGTCTTAGCTAAGCCTTGGACTTGCTTGTCTAGGCATAAAGTTCAAAAGCCTTCTGTGTTGGCCAGACTTATTTATTACTGATCTAGGGGCTCCCTCAAATCCAGGGGGACCCAGGCATGAATATCCCACCATGAACACCCAAATCAGAAGCCTCTCTGGGCAGAGTAAAGAGATATTTTCTTCTATCTTCCTAAGGGATTTGTAGGGCCACCCCAGGAAGGAAGCAGAAGTTTCTGTGCCTTTCCCAGCAGCAAGGAGGGTGCCTAAGGAAAGGTCCCTATTAAACAAGCAGTTTAGAGAAAGAAATAATAATTTGAAATGTAATATAATTTGAAATTAGAATTTTCATTTGTGTTCATTTAAGACTAAAGTACAGATGAGCAAAAAAGAAAACTGCTGTTAACATTTTCTCAAGTATTCTTCAGAACCTTGATGAAACCAAGGGAAAGATTACACTACCTCGCTTTTTATAATTTGCTCACTCCTCCCACTTAGCAACACCTACAATCATTGTGTCCTCATACGTTTACTGAATTCCCCAGTATTCCACAGCTTGGTTGTTTCCAGTAATTTGTTATTATAAATGACCTGAAGCTAAATCTTTGTGCAGATTCCTGATTTATTTCCTTAGGATAAATTCCTAGACAGGTTGATTCAATGCTGTGTCTGTTCTGTGCCTTCTTAGAATGGTTGTTGTCAAATTGCAACCTTCCCAGCACCTACCCTGTGCCAAGTTTTATCAATCTTCTTGCCCATCTGTTACACCTTTGGCTACCTCTGGGTAGTGTCAATCTTCAGCTAATCTGGTAATGTAAAAAAGATGGTACTCTTGTTTTATGTTTTCAGTAGACTTGAAATGATGGGTTATTGAAGGCATCTACCCTCTGTTGCCTCCTATGAGCTTCTGGGCTTGGCCAGTCTCAGGTTCAGAGAGACACTAACCTCTAGGACCACGGCAACTGTGTCCAGTTGTTTCGTCTCTTTAATAGTAAGATGAATTATTTTTCATTTAGGTATTTTCCATTTGTTTTTTTTTTTACTAACTTGCTATTCATCCCCTTAGCCCATTTTTCTATTGTGATATTCATCTTGTTATCATAAGAACCTTTTATATGTAAAAAAAATATTCTTTTTTTAAAGATTTTATTTGTTTATTTGACAGAGAGATTATAAGTAGGCAGAGAGGTAGGCAGAGAGAGAGGAGGGGAAGCAGGCTCCCTGCTTGAGCAGAGAGCCCGATGCAGGGCTCAATCCCAGGACCCTGGGATCATGACCTGAGCTGAAGGCAGAGGCTTTAACCCACTGAGCCACCCAGGCACCCCTGTAAAAGTTATTCTTTATCACATTTTAATACAAGTTATATATTTCTTCAAAGTTTGTCATTTGCACTTTAACTTTTTAATAGTGTTTTCCATATACCCAAAGAAAGTTTTGTTCAGATTTAAAAAGAAGAAAAAAGATTCCTGCCTGGGGATCATGCTGACAAAGTTCTCCATTGATCTCTGCTCTCTGAGGAAAGATGGTGTCTTTTAGATGAGGTTCATCAAACCCCAAGGCTAAGCTTTATGCATTTTTTATGAAAAAGAACAGAGGCAGTGAATAGATTGATAAGATTTATATTATAGTGAAATAAAATCTTATATATTTTTGTTTACTGGAGTTGGCTTGGTTTTGCTCATTTATCATAGAGCATGAAAAGTCCATTGAAGCCGCCAATACACAAAGATACCTAGAGGCACACTGCTTCTTTGTTTGAGTCCTCAGGTTCATTTGGAATCCTGTTTCTTTGGGGGGAGTTCTGAGCAGATACATTCACCTTACCTCAAGCTCCTTCCTCACCCCTGAGCATCTTACTTGTTAAATACTCAGTTTGTTCAACTAGTTGGAACAATTGCCTCTTATGCAGAGCCAAGAAGAGATCCTCCTTGTTAAGAGAGTGCTTCCCAGAGAATGGCCCAGAAAGAAAAGTTATCAGTCCCTGGGGGTGGGAAGAAATGGGGTGGCATGGTCCTGTACTCAGAGTGACCTTAAATATTCTTCAAAATCTTTATAAAACCACAGACTCAAAGCCGGCAAAGTAATTGGCTTCTCTGAATTTCATGGTGGTCACATGTACTTTGCACATGAGAAATTCATTTTACGCTGAGGGGTAATATCCAACAGGCCGGCAGGAAAATCTAACCCATATTATCTAGAAATCCACTCTGTTGTTTGACCTAGTCCCAGTGTCTAGAGTACAGCCCAGTTTTGTGCCTACCCAGCAGCACACGTTCTCTCCTTTTGGGTTGATGGAACTTTGTTTTTCCTTTGAGGAATCTCACTGCTTTCACTCTCCAAATATGTAATTGGACAGTGGGGGAGCTGAGTCCATTCCCTGATGATATGTGGGCATCGGAGTCAGACCTAGCCAATCAGAGTGTCCCATTTCCTTCCATTCCAGTGTTTGGTTCAAGGACAGGCACATGACTCAAGCTGACCAGTAAAATTCAATGCCTAGACTGCTCTGATATTAATGAGAAAGAGCTGCGTTCTTTCTACTCGTGATGCTGAGCAGACGTGAGCCTGAACCTTGGTCGCCACCTTGTCCTATCATGGGAGAAGCCTATCTGAATGAAACCTTGCCTGCTCAGAGGAAAGCAGACCCAAGAAACAGAAGGGGACTGAGTCCTGACTACTGCAGTGAGTCCCTAGATGGACCCTGAAGGCCTGAAGTTGGAATCCCCCCTAAATTGTTTCCTGAACCAATGAACCCCCTTTTCTGCTTACGTCTGTGTGAAATGACATTTTTATCACCTGAGCACTTTTCTCAATAATCAAAAACAAAACAAAACCAAAAACCAAAAACCACGGCATCTTCTTATTAACTCTACACCCCTTGGCGATGAAGTCGAGTGTGAAAGGATTACTGGTCTGGGAGTCTGGGTTGTAGCCCTACCTCCACTAAAGATTTTCACATCCTTGGGCTAGTTCTTTGGTTTGTGTGGGCTCGCTTTTCTCATCTGTGAAAGAGGTTGTTGGAAGAAAGAAGCTCTGAATGTATCTTCTGAGGCCGTAAGTCTTAGCTCTGTGGTAACATTATGTCAACACTTCAAGTTACTCTGAGGCTCTGTCTCTAACTGCCACCTCCACAGCCAGTGACAGAGGACACTGATTTATTTAGAAGTTGAAAACCAAATCAGAAGGACCACGTATTCTCTAAGGCACTAGGAAGTAGAGCAAGACTATCTCTAAACCATTGCTAAGATCTAGATTCCTCTTGAAGTGTGTTAATGAGGTGAGTAATATGTTAATACATTAACTATTGTAACTATTATATAGATTAGCAATAAATATTTTGCTTTAAAAAGGTTTTACTGCTCCAGTGTTGCTGAGCTAAAGTAAACAAAAACCTAGTATGTCAACAGATGACACAAGTGTTCAGAAGTGATGCTGTCTGCTCCAAGCAGAGGCATAGAGAAGGCGGGACAAGAAGCTGGTCACACTCCCAAGCAGCCTGGGTCATATCTCCATTATTTACGGTGGTGAATTAGCAATGCTCAGAACTTCAGACAGAGTCATAGAATGATCTTTGAGAAATACGAAATAAAGTTATATAATTTCTCTGCTTCCAGTCTCTCATTGTTTCCCCAGTGCTTTCAGAAGTAAGTCAAAAACTCTGGGCGTGGCATAAATACTCTTTGGGAGGTAACCCTTGCTTGAAATTCCATCTTGCAGCACCATGTCCTGCCGTTCCTCTTTCCATCCCTGACCTACTTCAACAGGGTAATGCATGTAGAACATCAGCACACTGTCCAGCATCTCGCAAATGCTTATAAATGTTGGCGGTCATTACTGCACATGAGTGATACTCGCAGTTACCCGAAAAGGCATTACTGGTCCGGAATCCAGCCTCATCCCTTCCCTGCTCTGTTTTTACCCATCCTGAGTGACCCTTGCAGGCTGCGGCGTTGTTTCAGAGGCCCAGCTCATTGGGTTGAGTCCCTGAATGGCACTGGTGAAATCATGGAGGCTAGGAAGAGGGGAGAAGGTCGGTGTTTCCTTCCTTGCTGCCTTGGTGGCTTCTAAAGCAGTAAGCATGTGTCTTCCGCAGAAGTTCTAGCTCTCAGGGTTCCAACCCTTCTTTATCCCTCTAGCAGTGGCGACACTGGCTTTCTGTTGACGGCACTTTCTGCATTGCCTCATCAGCCCATGTTCGACTCTCAGCATCTCTCTTTGTCATAGAGCCACCCCCTGCTTTCAATTCCTTCTGTCATATAAACCCAAAGATGTGTCTGTTTTCTGGGAAGACACAGACTGATTCTCAGCACCTGCTCCCCCGCCGCAGGCCTTGGCTTCTGCTGTCCCTCTTCCTGCCCGTCCCCAAGGTCAACTCTTCGTCATCCTTTAAGCCTTTGCCCTACCATCACCTTCTCTTTGAAGCTGTCCAAATGCTTCCTCCCACTTCTTCCTAAATAGTGAATTAGGTATCCCTCTCCCACACATCTCTCTCATAAAAAGTGGTTTATTTCTGGAAACTGGCACAGACTTTTCTTAAAAGCAAGTACACTGTTGTATTCAACAGGGCGTCTCAAATCTACCATAAAGAAGATGTGTTTATTGAATGAATGACTAAATGCATAACTAAAGAAACACTTCTCAAGTCCAGATAAAAATCACTGGAGATTGTCATGTCTTCTCTTTTTTTCTTGCTAACAGAACCCTAGTTCTGTTTGGAATGGCAATGTGTCCAGTCCTAGGAAGGACTTGCTTTTCCAGCCTCTCTTGCCACTCGAGGGGTCGGTCTGTTGAAACAAGTGGAAGGCTGCTGAGGAAGTTTCTGGAAAAGTTCTGCTTTTGTAACAAAGGGGAAAGCCACAGCCCATACCACCCCTCCTCCCCACTGCCCCACTTTTCCTGTGCCTTGAATGCTTGTGTGCTATCTGAGCTAACATGAAACAATGGGCATGAGGGGGAAAAATTCCAACACATTTAAGGCAGCAAAGCAAAGGACAGAAAGAATATGGGTTCCTTATGGCACTGCTGGATTTCTGGATATGACAGAAAAATAAACTCTTCTTCTGAGCTATTATCCATCTAATTTTGCATCGCTTACAGCCAAAGGCATCCAATGGATAGAATCTACCATTTAGGAATAATATCTATTCTTGTCCCTTTTCTCAGCCCACATAACAACAGACAACATGGTCCCAATTAGATTATCCCGTACCTGTGGCTAATTTGGGAAGTCCAAAGAGAAAAGTAGGATGGCTAATTTTACATGTCAATGTGGCTAGGCTACTGTGCCCAGCTCTTTGGTCAAACACCAGTCTATATGCTGCTGTGAAGATATTTTTAGAAGAGATTAACATTTAAATCAGTGAAAAGTAAAGTAAAATGGATCACCCTCCATCATGCCTGTAGGTCTCATCCCGATGGCTAAAGTCTAAGAAAGACTGAAGTTTCCCAAGGAAGGGGGAATTCTGCCTGCAGACCATCTGTGGACTTGAACTACAAATTGAACTCTTCCCTGGGTTTCTAGCCTGCATGCTACCTTACAGATTTTGGATTTGCCAACCTTTACAATTCTGTGAGCCAATTCCTTAAAATAAATCTATCTCTCTCTCTCTCTCTCACACACACACACACACACACACCATATTCTCTTGGCTCTGTTGCTCTGGAGAAACGTGACAAATACATTGGGAATAAAGAAACCCAGGGAACAAGGGAATTCTGATTCCCCTTGAAATATACACCTGAGTGGGAACCATTAAGAATTATCATTCCAGGGGCGCCTGGGTGGCTCATTGGGTTAAGCCTCTGCCTTCAGCTCAGGTCATGATCTCAGGGTCCTGGGATTGAGTCCCAAGTCGGGCTCTCTGCTCAGTGTGGAGCCTGCTTCCCCCCACCCCTGCCTGCCTCTCTGCCTGCTTGTGATCTCTGCCTGTCAAATAAATACATAAAATCTTTTTTAAAATTATCATTCCAAATTCTGTGGACCGTGTTTATAATTTTTTTTCTTTTCGAAGTTTTGGATAAAGAAAAATTGGAAGGGGAGGTGAACCATGAGAGACTATGGACTCTGAAAAACAGTCTGAGGGGTTTGAAGTGGCGGGGGGGTGGGAGGTTGGGGTACCAGGTGGTGGGTATTATGGAGGGCACGGCTTGCATGGAGCACTGGGTGTGGTGAAAAAATAATGAATACTGTTTTTCTGAAAATAAATAAATTGGAAAAAAAAACTTAAAAAAAAAAAAAAGAAAATGTGATCGAGCACCATTTCTCTTGATCAGAGAAGTGCTTGCACTCCTTCCAGGCTCAATTCCATCAATGTCCAGCATCCTTCTTTTCTTTTCTGTGAACCTGTGTCTGTTCAAACCTGTCTCCGTAGCCAGTACCTTCACCAGCCCGTTTTCTACCAAATGCAGATGGAAGCCTGCTGTCCCTGGGGCTCACGTTTATGAGCTCATTTTATCATCCAGACAGTTTCTTTGTTGCTGTCAGAGTCCAAACTATAGGCCCGTCTTCTGCTGCTTGGAATGAAAACTTACGAGATGAGGAGAACGTATCAACAGGAGTGAATTATTAATGAAACTGGGCTTTAATAAAGCATTTTAACTTCTGAGTGTCTTCCTGGGTTGGACTTCTGAAAAATGACAGCATTTCTGAGGAATGGGATGAAAGTCATATTGAAGCACAGATGTTAGTCTGGTTCTCACCTGTTAGTCACTGATGGCCGAATAGTCAGAAAGAGTCTCGCCCTGGGCAGAATCAGGCAGTGTAGACGTGACCCCATCCTCCTGTCTACATTACATCCATCAGCCAGCTAGTCTCTGGGATGGGTCCCTTCCCTCTGTGGCCACCATTGTCCTCTCCTCTTCTCCTGACAAAGAGAGAGAGAGAGAGAGAGAGAGAGCAAGAGCAATTACCCCCTTTCCCTGTTTGATACCCCCAAAGCCCCATTTATGCAGATCGGCAATCTAATCAGACGAACTCCAGGTTTCTTTATGCCTTCATCTGGCAGCAGTTGGCAAACCCTGGCCCTGGGCCAAATCCAGCCTACAGAGTCCTCTCAAGTTAAAAAATTTTTGAAAGACGGATACATGACAGAGACCACGTGTCACCTATGATATTTACTCTCTGATTCTCACCAGGTAGTTTTCTGACCCCTCTGGATTCTGGAGGAGTAAAGCCCTTTCAGTGGAACTGTAGGCAAGAGGAAGGGAAAGGAGGAATTTTATGGTATGAGGCTTGGGCCAGCTCTGTCTAAAAGCAAACAAACAAACAAAAAAGATACAAACAGAAGTCTTGAAAGTTTGGGATTGAACAACTTTTCCACAGGAAATGGATGTATTGTTGATGGGTTTGTTTGTTTGTTTTTTAAGAACTTTTATTTACTCATGAGAGAGAGGGCATGAGCAGCCAAGAAGGGAAGAGGGAACGGTAGAAGCAGGCTCCCAGCTGAGTAGAGAGCCTGATGTGGGGCTCGATCCCAGGACCCTGAGATCATGATCTGAGGCGAAGGTAGACACTTAACTGACTGAGCCACTCAGGCGTCCCTACTGATGGGTTTCTAAGACTGAAAAATCCTCCTGCTTATATAGTCAAGGATTCTGTAGAAAGGTAAGCCTTGTTTCTATGAACACCATGCTCTTCCCATGCACCAGATACTTCCAAAATATTTTTCATGCATTTATTCTACGTAATCCCCCTAGAAACTCAAAGAAGTGGGCGTAGTTACCTCCCACTTTTGTGGATAAGTAAAACAAATCTTGAACATATTGAATTGGTCCAGGATACACAGCTGGCTAGGGGAAGAACCTGGACTCAGATTCATGACCGACTGCAACATGCAACCACCACCGTGCGTTGCTTTCCGGTTCTGAGAAAGCTAGCGCGACCGCTTTTCTTTCCAGAGCCCCTTGGAAGGTTCTTCAGTCTTGGGCGTGCTTCCCCGTGTTTCTCTGCCCTTCTGTTTCCCATCCTCCAGCCTAGTCTTCTCCAGCCTGCTTCCTTCCTCTCCCAACGCGGGTCCGGGTGTGGGGGTGGAAGTAGACACAGGCAGTATAGTCATTTAGCTGCGTTTTGCAACCATATAATACATCCCAGTCCTTCAGGAAGTTTGACAAGCTAGAATATGTGTTTAGATTTCTAAACTCAGAGACATTTCAGAGCAAAGAGGGTCTGGCTATGTCCTTCAGATGGCTCCAAGTGGCTTTAGTCTTCTGTGTATGGTCGGATTGCTGCTGCCACTGGAATACAGCTGTTTATAGAGTCCGTGAAAGGGAATATGCAGGGAATGTCAATGGGGTAGGCCTGCTTCTTTCTCCCTTAGGACGGGCGAATAGCCTGGCCTGCGAGTGTCTGTTGACAACATAGTATTTGGGTCAAGGAGAATTGAAGAGTTGCAAAGAACTCATGGCCCCAACCCCACACCGTGCAAACAATCCTGGGATGCCGTGTGCCGGTGGGTCTGTATGAGTTTCCTGTGGCTTCTATGACAATTCACCACAAGCTGGGAGGCTCACAACCGCAAACATGTCTTCTCTCACAGTCTTGAAGCCCAAAGTCAAGGTGGCAGCAGGGCCACACTCTCTCTGGAGGCTCTAGGGAACAATTGGTCTTTGCCTCCTCCAGCTTCTGCTGGCTGTGGGCTTAGCTTGACTCATGGCCGCATCGCTGTGTCTCGGACTCTGTGGTCACATCACCTCTTCCTCTCTTGTCTGTCTTCTCCTCTGTGTGTCTCTCAGAGGGACACCTGGCACTAGATTTAGAACTCACCCAGAGAATCCAGGATGATCTCCTCTCAAGATCCTTAACTTAATTACATCACTTTTTCGAAATAAGGTGACCTTCTCAGATTCTAGAGAGGAGGGCATGAAGATATTTTTTTTTTCTTTGAGGCCATTATTCAGCCCATTGCAGGAACTAGCATGAGAGAGAGAAAAAGGAAGAAGCCAAGGCATGGAAGGAACCGGTTGCCTACCTAAGAATTCTGGGATCAGTCCAGTTGGCTCTAGCCCAATCACATTTTTTGGTCAAAAGGAAATGCACCATTTCCAAATTGCAATCAGTGGTGCGTATCACAGACAAAGTGACTTAAACAGTGTAGGGGTTTATGTTTATCATGTAATGAAAAGCTAAGAGATAGTTTAAGACTATTGTGCTGTTACATCATCTTCTGGGCCCCAAGCACCACCTACCCTTCTGTTCCTTATCTCTCCATCCAGCTTTAGTCCAAAGCTTCCATACTTAAGAGTGACATGTGGGTCAACCAGGCTGCTGAAGCTTCGGCCATCACATCTGTATCTCAGGCAGGAAGGAGGAAGAATATGAAGGACAGAGTGGTGTGAGCTTGTTGAGTCAGCTCGCGTAGAGAGCTTCATAGAGGGTACACTCGATGCTGACATCTCATTGGCCGGAACCTGGTAACTCTTAGCTTCAAGGGAAGGTAGGAAATGCAGGTGTGTGTGTGTTTAATCTGGGCACACTGCTACACTGAATAGAATGAAAGGTTAGTCAGTAAGGTGGAGGGAGAGAAGAGCTATTGGGCGGGCAACCAGAGCTCTCTGCCATGGGGTCTTTGTGAATCACGCAAGTCTTAGCACTCGTGTGGCAAGTGCAGAGAACCTTGTCAGCTCCTCTAATAGGAAAAGGAACTATATATAGTAATAGGAAAAGAAACTAACATTTGCTGAGTTCCCACCATGTGCCAGACTCTGAACTTGGTTCTTTCCAGGTTCATTACACCTTACAACAATCTTCTGAGGTTCATAGTATTGTGGGATTCTTATTTATGGATGAGAAAACTAAGGCCCAGGGAGGTTAAGTAATTTGTTAAGCATCCTGTGGCTGGAAAGTAGCAGAGCTAGGATTTGAACCAGATGTGCCTGTCTGTAGGCCAGGCTCCAGGACAGCTACCTCGCATGGCCAGGCTGCTGGGAGGCCTTGAAGACGCTCAAGTGGAGCGTCACACAGTGACTACGAGAGCATGGTAGCAGGCTACCTTGTCTTTCTTTCTACTATGTTCACCAACCATGCAGTACTGTTAGCAAATCTGTTATAGTCTACTACTCCTTCAAGAACATTTTCTTAATCTTCCCACCTTCTACTTAGCTCACAGCTTCATATATGTGGCAAGTAGACTCACTCAGGCACGGTTGCCACCCAGTGGCTCTTCTCTGTTCCTTCCCTGTGCCTGAACATTGTGTCCACTTCCCCACCTCCATGCCTTTGTGCCCACCAGTTCTTTCTTCTGGAATGTTCTCCCTTCTCTCAGCTGATCCTAAATTTAAGCTGTGTCCCTAAGACCCAGATTAAGCTCTCATCATGATGCCTTCCCTCTCAGACTGCCCCTGCTGGCCGCTCTCTCCCCTCCCTTTTCCTGTCCCTTTCTCTCCCTGCCCCTCAGTTCTCAGTACCTCTTTTCTGTATCACCCACTAGGCCTTGAGTTATCTCATGTTTGTGTCTTTTGGGCCCACCTTAAGCTCTTTGTATTTTAGGCTATACGTGTTTTGAAGCCCAGTAGTGCATCTCATCTTTGCGGTGTTCCCTGAGACACCCCACCCCGGCACCCCAATCCCCTCATGCCTCACCCATCCCCTTAGTCCATAATGCAGTCCCAGTACCTTACAGCACTGGCTCAGTGAGTTAGGTCTCAGTAAAGGGCTCTCATCTACAGGCTGCGTGGGTATGTTCATGCTACCATCCTGTTTATTTAGCCAAGAGACAGAGCTAAGGGAAGGGAAGTGGTCATACCGAGCAGAAGCAGGTGCAATGTATCTTGATGGGGTTCGTCCTTTGCTCCTGGGTTCCATTATAATGCACAGCTGCCGGCTGCACTCTGCAGAGGAGACTCTGCCAAAGCTGAGAAAGCATCCCAGGCCTCATTCAACCACTGTCCTTTTAGCCTCAGGCTCATCCCACCCCAGGAAGAACTTACACTAACAATCTGTGTACTTGCATTTATGGAACTGTTTACAAGCATCAGGATCTCCAGGATCTGACTTGTACTCAGCAGCAGTGAGATCACATCCTCATCTGCAGGGACAAGACAGGATCAGTGCCCAGTGGGCTCTGGGCAATGTCTCTGCCTCCATCCCCCCAGCATTCCTGAGAGCCCATTTCCTGAACTTGCCTAGATGGTCAAGACTTCTGCAGCTCATTATCTATCACCTAGGGAAAGAACTCCATTCCACTGGGGCTCAGAGTGCCTCAGGAAGGACATGAGGCCAGTGGGAGAGCACAGCTATGTACATTGTGCTCCCCTTAGCTCTTCTGATGCTGCCTGGGAGAGGGGAAGCTTGATGCCCATGATGGGCTTCCTGCATCTCCCTCCCTTTGCTTTCTACCCTGGGCTGCTGCAACCAGTACGGGGAGGTACAGGCCTTCGTTGTGTGGACTTTGTGAACTCCTAGGATTGGCACCTGTAATTCACAATATCGTTAGCTCCCTCATGAGTGACTGCATTGAACAGACTGTAAACCCCAAACCCTGCTTCATTCAGTCTTACCAAGGATAAGATGGAGAGCCAATGGGAACTCAAATATTCCCCAAGATATCTGCTATTTGCTTATATGCCAGATGTTCTTGGTGAGTCAGCTAGAACCAGCAGCTAAATAATACTGCCACAAGACCGAGCGCCATGAATTAGACGTGTACTCACATTATGGAAATGCGATGAGCCTTTGGTAGGCGAGTCAATGACCATCTCCTGGACACAACAGTGTCTCGGGCATGCATCTAGGTTCTGGGCCCCAGAAGCATCTTAGCTTACCCCTTCACACGTGGATGGCCCCTCCACTCCACACTCCGTTACCAGCTCCTGTAGATTGTTCCTTGGCAGAATCCATCCCTGTCTTCCCATCCGCATCTTGCCCACCGTTCCAGGTGAAGGTTTCTTCTGCTCATGACTGGACAGGGGAGGGTCAGAGCAATACTGACGTTCGTCTTTACTCTACCCTAAAGGCCTCACCTCCTGACCCCCCGCCCCGCTCCGCTCCCGTCTTCTTCTCATCTACCTCTTTGCTCTGTCCAATTTCTCCTCTCTCTCTCTCTCTCTCTCTGTCTCTCTAAAGGAATAAATTACATAAAACGCACAGCTCTTACATGTAGGGTGCAGTAAGTTTTTACATAGGCATACACCTGCGCTATCACTCCCCGCCTCCGTCAGGATATGGGACATTTCCCGTCACCCCCACAGCGGGCTGCTTTGTGGTCCTTGCCCGCCGGTGCCCTCCTCACCGGTAACCGCTCTTCCGACCGCTTTCACCACAGAGGAGCGATGCCTAATGCTGAACTTCCCATAAATGCTGTCATACGCTAGGAGCTCTTTGGGGTCTGCACTGGTTCAGTTTCCCTCAGCGTTGTGTCTGTGAGACTCATCGACGCTGTTCCTAAAATACGAGTTTCCCACTTTTGCCTTGCTGGGTAGCATTCGGTTGTGAGAACGCATCTGCCACAGTGTGTGGAAGCACTCCCGGGGCTGGACAGCTCAATAAAGCTGCTCTGGACGCTCCTGGCGGCGTCTTCCAGGGCTCTTCCCGCCACCCACCCCCTCCCCCGGTTCTCCACTCAGGGCTTCCTCCTCCCTCTGCCCTTGCTTCTCTCCCTTGGCCTCCACACAGGGCCCAAACTCTCCTGACAGAAATGAAAAGAAACAGACCTTTTTAAGAAACCTTCCCACCGAGTCCGTCTCTTCACCACTTTCCTCTCCTTTCTCTGCTCCTCAGGTCTCCAGGAAGCAAGAAATGTTGGCATCTCCGCTCCCAGCAGCCCCTGCTCTAGGCCTGACCTTGCTGGGGCGGTCCTGACTGCCTTCTCTCCCTCAGACCCTCCCCAGGCCCCCTTCCCTCACACTCACAAAGCAGGCATGTCTCCACCAGAACCGGTGTTCCAGTGGCCCCTAGGATGCTCTGCCCTCCCATCTGTCTGTCTGCAGACCCAACCTTGCCTCCCCAACGGACTGCTTATAGCACTGATATTACTTCCTCCACTGCCTCAGCTGGAAGGAATCCCCCACTCCTCCCTCTGGGCCCTGCTGCTTGTCATTGGCGCTGTTCTCGGGCATTAAACACTGTCTGCCTCCTCACGTTATTGTTCTTAGAACTTCATCCCCTCAGGTGCCTGGGAGTGTCTGGGTAGAGGATCATCTCTGATTTGTCCCACCGCCCCTGCCCCCAGCACGGTGTCTGGCACTGATAAGGCTTATAAGTAAATGAACAATATTATCCACTTATTACTTATGATGAATAAACTATTAAGTGATTTATTATTAAATCATTTTCTAACTCTACCTATATTGTGAAGATTCTATGATTCTATCTCTGAAACACATCACACATCTGAAAAGTTTAAAGCTTTTAAGCATTAAAGAACAAGATGAGGAAGTCTATTTTGCGTGTGTGTGTGTGTTAAGCACGCGCGCGTGCGTGTGTGTGTGTGTTCATCAGAATTGTTAGGTTAGGGTGGCCTTGAGTTGGCAGGCACGTCAGTCCCTGACAGCACAGAGGCCATTTGAGGCCACTCAGGCCATGAGAGGTCAGGCTATCATCAAGCACCCAAATGTTCTCAAAGACTCTTTAGCCCTGAGTCTACCTCACTGAGGACTGGAATACTTAACAGAGAGCAGAGAAAGGAGGTGGGTGCTCAGTAGTGATTCAGCAGACTTGGTGGCTGACTGTAGCTAACTCAGCCTTGCAGAATTTCCTTGTGATGCCTCATTGTTTACTGTCTATTGCTTGTCCCAATATTTTCACTACTTGATGACAGCTGGCTTTTCTATTTGATTTCTGTCTGTGTGTGCCAGGGTGTGATCAAAAGGAACCAACTTATTCTCCAATTTTCCTCTTAGTCTTGAAATTCAACCAATGTAACCAAACCCATGATTTACCGAAGGTTAGGTGGGTATGACATCATTTTTGGATACCAAACACTCAAGTTTTGTCACCATAGAATAAGCTGTAGGACTTTGCTCTACAGCCCAGGGAATGAAGCCCTGGTGGAGAACATGGCCTTCTTTGTAACCCCCGTGGCTAAGCATTTCCCTCCCTCTGTGGGATCTCCTTGAGAGATGGCCATGAAATTACCCTCTCCCATCCAACAAACACTCCCAAATGAGCAGCATTCTCAGTTGTCCAGAACTACCATTTCAGAAGAAACGCTGGTTCCATGGCTTATTAGTCTTAAATTTGTATCCAAAAATATTATTTATCTAATGGTCTGAATATCAAACTTGGGTTTTATCCTCAAGGGGGGAAAAGATAAGATAGCGGGAATCTGCTTGAGAGAAAGTTTCCAAAATGAGACTTGTACTTATGAATCACCAACCTTTCTAGAATGGAAAAACAAGATGGCTGATTTTTTAAAAAATGTATGAGCTTCATTTTTTGGAGCAGTTTAAGTCTCATAGCAAAGTTGAGGGGGAAGTATAAAGTTCCCATTTACTCCATTTACTCCACATACATTCCCATTATCAATATCCCTCGAGCCAACATGACATATGTGTTGGTCACCAAAATCCATATTGTACATTAGAGCTTACTGTTGGAGTTAAACGTTCCATGGATTTGAACACATGTATAATGACATATTCACCATAATAATAGCTGTACTGCCCTAAAAATTCCATGCGTCTACCTAGTCACCCCTCCCTCCCCACCATCTGGCAACCCCTGATCTTTTTGCTCTCTCCATAGTTTTATCTTTTCCAGAATGTCATATAGTTGGAATCACACAGTATTTAGCCTTTTCAAACTAGCTTCTTTCCTACTAATATGCATTTATGATTCCTCCATGTCTTTTTGTGGGTTGATAGCTCATTTCTTTCAGGACTGGATAATAATATTCCATCATCTGGTTGTAGGACTGTTTGTGTATCCATTTACCTGCTGCAGGAGGGACATCTTGACTCCTTCCAAATGCAGGTATCCTCTGCTTTCCCAAAGACCTACATTAGTATCTGTTTTCACTAACTGAAAGAAATCTGGGGAGAATTTTTACTTTTACAAAAAAAAAAAAAAGACCAAAAGTAAAAGTAGTGTTCAGCATTTGTTTTACAGCTAGAGACCATCTAGGGATAACTGCACCCTGAGCCATGAATGGGGTTCCACCAAGATCCCACACTCTGCATCCTAGTACTGGGACCATACTCAGCCTCTCAGTGTCAAGCCTCAAGAGCCTTGAACTCTGTCTGTGAGCACCTGGGCTTTATCTCCATTTATTCTGTGCATCCATTAGCAAGATGTGCCCTAAGGTATCAGAAGAGACCAAGAGAGGTTATTTTTGTGTGTCTGGGAATGATGAAAAATTTTCCATGAAAATTAATGATATTTGATTTTCACTTTATGCTATTTGAGCTTCTGAAAGCTTTCATAAGAACACTGCCTTCGGAGAGTGGGGGAAACCTGTACTGGCAATTATGGAAAAAACTGCTGTAAATATCTGTGTGCAGGGTTTTGTGGATTTGTTTTCAACTGAATTGGGTAAACAAAGTTGTTGGAAACAACCTGGCAGATACCATCTCTGAGCCCCACCCATAAACAAAGCTTCACCACAATTTGAGGAATTCTGTACCATGTAGAGGATTGTTCCAGGTGCTATAGGGGAGGAGACAGAAAAGAATAAGTTGTTTTTGCCCTTATTTCATGATATGGAAGTGAAGGTCAACATGCAAACTCACTGAGAAACATGATAGCATGTAATATGGGCTAAAAGGGAAACTCTAAAATGAACAAGTTAGAGTTAAAAGGCTGTAACTGAGCACATCCTTAACAATAGAGAAAGAAAGAAGTGGTACCAAATTGTTTCCATAGTATTGAGATTTATACTTTAAGAGAGGTCAGTGTCCTTGCATCCTCCCACCCCTAAAGGTGTCTTTCCCTCTGCATCAGCCTTCTCAGTCCAGTGGGGACACACCATCAGTCCCCAAACAATACCAACAAAGAGTGGAAATGGGCTGCTGTCCCAACTCACGTGGAAGAGGGAATGAACCAATGTCTTCTGCACTGGGTTAAATCAGGGCCCCCAAAAGATGTACCTACACTGGGTTAAATCATGGCCCCCAAAAGATGTACGTACATCCTAATTGCTAGAAGCTGTGAATATTGCTATTTGGAAAAGGATCTTAAAGATGTAATTAAGGCTTTTAAGAGGAGAACATCTTGAACGATGGGTCTTAAGTCCAGTGGCAAATGTCCCTATAAGAGACACACAGAGGAGAAGACAGAAAAGAGAGGAAGAGGCAATGTGACCACAAAGGCAGAGACACAGCAATGCAAACATGAATCAAGGTAAGCCCACAGCCACCAGAAGCTGGAGGAGGCAAAGACCAGACTGCTCCCTAGAGTCTCAGAGAGAGTGAGGCCCTGTGGGCACCTTGACTTGGGTTCTGTGTTTCTCTCCAAAACTGAGAGAGAATACATTTCTGCTATTTTAGGCCATGCGCGTTGAGGTATTTGTTATAGCAGCCACAGGAAACGAATCCTCTGAAAGATCTTTTTACTTTAAGAAATATAACACGGTGATTGATTTTTTTTTAATAATTACCACTATTTATTTTTTTTCCAATTTATTTTCAGAAAAACAGTATTCATTATTTTTTTTCTTTTTTTTTCCAATTTATTTATTTTCAGAAAAACAGTATTCATTATTTTTTCACCACACCCAGTGCTCCATGCAAGCCGTGCCCTCTATAATACCCACCACCTGGTACCCCAACCTCCCACCCCCCCGGTGATTGATAATAATTGTATTGGACACAGTGAGTCTTTTGGGCCATCCAGCATCTAACTGTCTTCCCTATGTTTAGGAATGTATCAGACAGGTCACGTATGACATGGTTTCATCAAGATACAATTATTCAGTCTGTCAAGACCTAGTCTTTCACCTTTGGATGAAGACCTTGGTGAGCTCTGGAAGTTACTTGCACTATGTCCTCCCACGAAGAAAACTCCTTGAACTCATTCCCCATAATGTTTAAGAGCACAAAGATATTAGGTGTGCATTTAGGATTGTTTGATCATAAAAAAGAAAGTCTGAATGGCCTTCATGAATTAAGGAGACCAATGATATTTAAGAATATAAAGTCCTTGGGTGACTGGGTGGTTTAGCCAGCTAACTGTCCAATTCTTGATCTCACCTCGGGTCTTGAACTCAGGGTCGTGAGTTCAAGCCCCATGTTGGGCTCCATGAATGAGAGAGAGAGAGAGAGAAAGAAAGAAAAGGGAAAGAGAGGGAGAAAGAGAAATAAATAAATACATAAATAAAATATAAATTCCTAACAAATCTTTTTTCTAGCTTCTCCCTCTCATAACTATACTCCACACTGTAGACAGACTAACCTTTCTAATATGTAACTATAATGATTCTTAAATATGTTCATGGGTTATCCAGTGTATAAAGGCCAGAGTTGAAAACCACTTGGAAGAGACAAAACATAGAAGGACTTCACAATCTGGTTTCAAATTTCCTTTTAGGCTCACCTGTCTTGTCAACTTTCCATTCTCAACCCGTATCTCTGACCAGACTCCCCCTATACCACAGCCACCCTCAAATCCTGCATGCTTCAAAGGCACCATGTTCTTTCAGATTTCAACTCGAGTCAAACTGGAAAACTCAATAATTCCCAACATATAAATCTGCTCACTTTGTGACCCCAAGAGTCTACTGCCCTGTCAGTGGATGCTTCTCACTGCACGTAGCCCATCTGACTAACATAATCATTGAATCTTCTGTGAAGCCTTTTCCAATTCTCCCAGCAATAAAGGAAACCCACTAAGAAAGTTCAGTTAACATCTACCATTCCCAAAGATGAGAGAAATTGTTGTGACCTGCATGGCAGTCACTGGCCAGCACTTTTCTTACTAGAGCTCCTTGTGGCAGGCTGGCATTAACTGGTGGCAGGGCAGAAGTAGATGAGTTCCTGCAGGCTGGCAGCAGAAGCAAGACCAGCAGCCTAGTCACTCCCAGGAGGCTGATCTCACACTAGCCACTGCCAGAGAGGAAATGACGGCTTTCTGGAAGGACCCACTTCACTTCATGCAAAATGGTTTAAAATGGGGTCTATTTTAAATGGACCATCTGGTATAAATGCACATACTAAAAAGGAATAAATACCAAATAATCTCCCGTCCTCCTCAGAACATCAAAGTCGTCCTGTAGTCTTTCCTTCTAGCCCTAGATAATGTAAAAACACCAAAGCAAAGTTCTTTTGTTCTCCTTCCTCTAGAATGTTCAGACCAGGAGGACTCATTAGAAGTCTAGGAAAAAAGCCAATTTCACATGATACTTTGAAATGTTATTTTTATAAATTAATTCCTCTTTTTTCTTGTAAAGTGTGACCATGTGCTTATTGGCAGTCACTGGAAATTAAACGTGATAACATAAGTACAATATACAAGTATCAAATACTTAAGGATTCTTTGGTGTTTGTGCTTAGGATGAGTTTTCTACAGCTTGTTTCTCTGCCACTCAGTAAACAGGAAATACCACTTAAAGTTTCCGAAAAACTTAACCATGAAAAAACAGTACAGGGATACATTGGGCAATCAAGAGGTTATTGTGTTGTTTGATCTTCATAAGAAGATGTCAGCCACTGTTGGTGTCTTTCCCCTTGGGGAATCATCTCTTGAAATTGAGGGGAAAACTCAGCTCCTGAAGAGAGCCAGAGAGAAGTCAAATGGCCCCTCATTCTCTTTCCTGAATGGTAGACTGCAGTTTGTACAACAGCCTTGCTCAAAACACAACAACAGATGTCAGCAAGGATGTAGAGAAAGGGAAAACCTCCTGCCCTGTTGGTAGGGATGCAAGCTGGTGCAGCCACTCTGGAGAACAGTATGGAGGTTCCTCAAAAAGTTGAAAATAGAGCTACCCTATGACCCAGCAATCACACTACTGGCTATTTACCACAAAGATACAGATGTGGTGATCCAAAGGGGCACGTGCACCTGAATGTTTATAGCAGCAATGTCCACAATAGCCAAATTATGGAAAGAGCCCAGATGTCCATTGACAGATGAATGGATAAAGAAGAGGTGGTATATATATACAATGGAATACTATACAGCCATCAAAAGAAATGAAATCTTGCCATTTGCAATGACATGGATGGAACTAGAGGGTATTATGCTAAGCAAAACAAGTCAATCAGAGAAAGACAATTATCATATAATCTCTGATATGAGGAATTTGAGAGTCAGGGTCGGGGGTCATAGGAGCAAGGAGGGGGGGAAAAATGAAACACAATGGGACCAGGGAAGGAGACAAACCATAAGAGACTCTTAATCTCATGAACAAACTGAGGGTTTTGGGGGGTTTGGGGGGGAAGGAAAGGGTGGCTGGGTGATGGACATTGGGGAGGGTATGTGCTATGGTGAGTGCTGTAAAATGTGTAAGACTGATGATTCACAGATCTGTATACCTGAAGCAAATAATACATTATGTTAAAAAAAAAAACAAAAAACAAAAAAAACTTAGGTTACCGTCTTGATTTCTCCAGGGCAGACGGTGCTCTGCTGAGCCACCATTCTTCATAATTTGGTCTCAGGCACTTTCTAGAATCCCTATAACACAGAAGGACAAACAAAGATTGCCTCCTTTAGTTCCTGGTCAGACATGATGAGATTAATTCCCCCAAATATTCATGTTCTGGTTCACAGACTTTAGAAGCACAAGATTCTCCTCTTCCCCTAGCCCGAATGTATCATGCAGAATGTTAGGCCATGGGGAAATTGAAGAACTCCCCCATGATGGCCCAGAATCACTGATGTCTTCCAATACATCTCCAGTAAACGTCAAGCTTTCCAACGGAACTGAGAGACACTTAAAAGGGGCACTGAGGTGGAACATGGTAGGAAGCAGTAAATAGCATCAGGGAAGAGGCAGGGTTATCTTGGATTTACAGGTCTTGCAAATATTTATGCAAGGTGCTCAAAAGTAGCATCTCTCCTTCTTAAAATTATTGGCAAATGTGGGCTTATGCCTTTACTTTGTAAGTAAATATTGCTGCAACATTCTAAACAGATTTATTAGGCCTGTCACCAGCAACCAAATATTTATGTAAGCTCCATGGGTTGAAAAGGTAGTTTAAGGAGACCTTTTTCACCACAGCTTTGTAAATGTTTAAGGTAATATCCTGTCTCTTTGAAACTGTCCCACCTAACCATATCACCATATTTATAATAAAAAGACAACATGTTCAAAGTGATGCATTATTTCCTGCTGTCCAGAGTTAGGCTTCTGCCTTCTCATCACAGCCAAACAGACAAAAAGAAATGACTTCAGGGAGATGCTTCTACCCAATCTCTGGGAAGAAGCCACTGAAAATGTTACTAGTGGGAATAGGGAGAGAGAAAACCATAGCCGTTGTGGCAGTCCTCGATAAGAACAATTTTAAACAATGCGATTAGGACTCTCTTGGCATACACAGGTATATTGAATAGCTGTATTCATTTGTCAAGCTGCTTTGCTTTAGAAGTGCCTCAATAACTACTAATAAAGTCTGGTCCCCAGGTCCAGAATACTGTGTGTGTGTGTGTGTGTGTGTGTGCGCGCACGCGCGTGCACGCACGCGCACGCACACGCGCTCCTAGCTGGGTGAATCCTGAGCTTTGCTCAACTCTGATCAATCTCATTTGCTGGTGATGCTGTGGGTCACACTTCCAAGACTGTATTCTATCCCTCAGGACTCTATCAGTTGCAAGTAAAAGACACCAAGCTCAAACTAGCTGAAACAACACCAGCCATGTGTTGGTTTGTGCGGTGGAAAGGTCCAGAAGATATATCTTCAGGCACCTGTTTGATTCAGGTGCTCAGAGTTGTACCTAAAATCCTTTGCTTGCTTTCCTTTGTACTGACTTCACTCTCTAGCAGGCTTATCCATTGTGGCGGACAAGATAAGAACCAGCAGCTCCAGACTTTTTACTGCCAACCCCGCAAACAACCGACAGAGACTTGGTACATACTGGGATATGTGGCTCTTCACAAGAATCATTATGATGTCATGTGTCTTCCTTTGGAACCATAAGTAACCAAAGGTCAGCTATGATGTAACTCCATTGATGAACTAGGGGAAGGTGTGATTTACTGCAAAATAATCAGAGTGAAGTAGCAAGAGAAAAGAATGACAGCTGAATGAGCAAAAATATTTGATCCCTTATTGATATCTTTGGGGGACTGGTTTGTTTTACTTAGGGTTGACTTCCTGTCTGTATTGAAGAAAGCAATTTGGAGAGTAAGCAGTTGCAGTTTCACTAGGAGGGATCCTTCCAGGTGATAGGTGGCCCTAGCTTTGTGGGAATCCAGAGGAGGCAAAGATGAAACTTGCATTCACCATCAGAACTATCGCCATCAATAATAATTATGAGGGTGCCTACCATAGGCCAAGTGCTGGGTGGGGATGAGGTATGAGGGAGGGCCAGTGCTCTAGAAAAGCAATGATCTCGCCACAGGATGATACCTCATGAGAAATTCCATCTGAATGTAATGAGTGGCCGGATTTCTTTCATCACATGCTGGTTGAGAAATGAGTTCCCTATAGGAGAAAAAATTTTCCCTGCTTCTACCCACCACCCTAATCTTTACAGTCAGTAAGACTTCATCAAAGAAGTTTCCAGGAAGACGGGAATTGAGTGGATTGACTTGTCAGTAGTGAACCTGAGCAGTACTTCCTGCCAGCAGTTCCCAGGGTTTCAGGAGAACAAAACTGAAGGCTCACTTGATGTAGCGGCTGCCATAGAAATTCGTCCCACCCCACCCCATGCCTCTTTTCTTGCTTTCTGGTTGAGACGGCTCCCCAAAATCAGCTTCATAATTTGCAGGGTTCTGTGCAAAATGAAAATTGAGGACCCATTCAAAAATTGCTCAGAACTTCAAGATGGTGATCAGAGAACATACAATCAGGTACGGACATTTCCGAGTGTGCAGCCTATGGTGACGGCACAGGTCTCACACCTGTGAGCAAGGAAGCTAGTCCTGCTGTCCCCTGAAGGAGATCTCAGAGAACCAATGTCTACATGTGTGTTAAAGGAAGCACCAGCAAAGGGTTCGGTCCCAGATGGAATCAGAAGCGGATCCCATAGACTTCCATTCCACCGACGCTCATGGTGCCAACCACCTTCGGACTGCCCATTGGGCAAAGTGGTTAAATCAAGTGAAGGCCAGCCCCACATAAAACTCGGCTACCTCCTCCTGCCCAGCCCCCACCCCCAGGGCTGAATGATGACAGTGGGCACAACAATGACCAGGAACTACTCTGCAATCCCAGCACCACTCCAGCTGGGCTTTTCCCCACAATCATTCCAAAAATATGTGTCTGTGAGCCCCCCAAAGTGTTTCAAATGCAATTCAGCCTTGCTGTGCCCCTGAGTCATCGCAGCTGTACTGTAAAGTTGCACAAGAGGAGCACAGCATTTGCTCTGTTTGGTGCAGTGTCCCGCCGGGGACTCAGGAGAGCAGAGGAACACTAGTGCCCCACACTGCCAAGGTAAGACAATTGTCCCCAGGACACAGCAACTCCAGGGGCCCCTGATGCTCTGTGACTGCTCAGCACGTGCAGACATTTGGCAAACAGACCTTCCTTTGAAGTTCCGGCACAACTGTGCAAGCTTTCCTGTCTGGGAACATATGGCTGTCAGTGGGAGGAAGGGTAGATTGGAGGCCCCTGCTCTTCTCCCCCAAAGTTTAGGAGTTGGCATTTCTTTTTCTCCAATGTTAGAGCTTCTGCTCTTCATGCAGACGTCTACAGGTGGATATACTCCTTGTCTTTGATAAACTCAGCGCAATGCCTAAGGTCAAGGTTATGGTGCCCACTCTGTGTGCTCCTGACTTCACTTGCAAAAAATAAGGAAGAGGTTGATCTGGCTAAGGGTGGATATCATCTAATAAATGGTTCTCAAATTGAGGTCCCCGGCAGCACCCTTAACCTGGCAATCCATTAGCAATGCAAATTTCAGGATCCCACACCAGATCTACTCAATCAGAAACTCCCAAGACAAGAAGCAATACTCTTTTTTTTTTTTTTTTTAAATGTAAAGATGATAAGATTTATTGAAGTGAAAACCCCATTAATTGTTTTTTTTTTTTTCCCAATTTATTTATTTTCAGAAAAACAGTATTCATTATTTTTTCACCACACCCAGTGCTCCATGCAAGCTGTGCCCTCTATAATACCCACCACCTGGTACCCCAACCTCCCACCCCCCCGCCACTTCAAACCCCTCAGACTGTTTTTCAGAGTCCATAGTCTCTCATGGTTCACCTCCCCTTCCAATTTACCCAAATTCCCTACTACTCTCTAACGCCCCTTGTCCTCCATGCTATTGGTTATGCTCCACAAATGAGTGAAACCATATGATAATTGACTCTCTCTGCTTGACTGATTTCACTCAGCATAATCTCTTCCAGTCCCGTCCATGTTGCTACAAAAGTTGGATATTCGTCCTTTCTGATGGAGGCATAATACTCCATAGTGTATATGGACCACATCTTCCTTATCCATTCATCCGTTGAAGGGCATCTTGGTTCTTTCCACAGTTTGGCGACTGTGGCCATTGCTGCTATAAACATTGGGGTACAGATGGCCCTTCTTTTCACGACATCTGTACCTTTGGGGTAAATACCCAGGAGTGCAATTGCAGGGTCGTAGGGAAGCTCTATTTTTAATTTCTTGAGGAATCTCCACACTGTTCTCAACCAGCCCTCCAGGTGATTCTAACGCACTGCTGGTCTAAATCATGGACTCGTTACCTGAAACCATCATACCACTAATTTCAATGGTAGGCATCTTAGTAACTTTCACAGTGCTAATATCCAACACGAATTCAGGTTTCTGTTTGGTGGGTACTGTGTTAAGTGCCTTTACATGCATGATTACCTTTATAAGCCACCCTGGTTTGGGTAACTTGTTGTAGCAGCCTGAGCCGAGACAGCTGAGGATGCCTAAAATAATGCTTCTGGGTCTTTGTAGGACACAATTGGGATGTAGTATGTTCACAGTCAGTGTCTATAGCCAGCTTAACACGTAACACACACACAACTGTGCTGGGCTCTTGGCATCTTTGCCAACACAGGACCATAGCACCATGGCGTAACTGAGATACTCAACCCTCCCCTGCTTAATTAGCACAGCAGACACGTGCCAGGCCCTGTTCTGAACACTTTGTGGATTATTCTCCTAACTGAACAGAAAGGCAATGGGAATGTATATCGGTTAATGCATATCGTGTTTGTTCCAGGTTATACAACGAATGGCTGATGGAGCCAGAACTCAGACTCTGGCTACAGAGACTGGGCCCTTAACCACGAGTCTCTCCCCTCTCAAATGCAACCTGAATTGGACTTTGGCTAAAGAGACAAATGTGCCCTGAGTCCAGCCCCCATCCCTGGCCCCGTGCAGCTAGGTGCAAGACTGCTGTCAACTGCCTGTCTGACAGCCCATCACCAGAAAGAAGGGCTTTAGGGAATTGACTCTAATGGACATGTCTGGGCTAGGTCAAAAGTGAACCAAGGGACCAGCCTCAGCCAGTCTTTGTGGTTAGTGGATCTAAGTCAGATCTTTCTCTTGTTCAACATGAAGAGAAAAGGCATATGAGGACTCCACTGTGGGGTACTTAAAGCAACCCACTAAAGAAAATGACGTGTGTCCCCTGGAATTGGGAGAGGCTGATAGTTCCACCTAAGATGTGTGCAAATGAGTGCAGCATGGAATAGAGCCTTGCCTGAGAAAGGCTAGAGCTCACTGAGTTTGGGATGGGGAGGGCAACTTTGCATTCATGTTTTCCAAGGCAAATGTGGACCCCCTTAAGAAAGAAGCTGGGGCGTAGGTCATCTCTGAAGGGATTTGCACAAGAAGTCCTCCTAGATGCATGGGATGAACCCATCAGAGAACCAACCAGAAGCCAGAGAATGGGGCAGAGAGCGATTGCAGCCAAAGGAGATACTGCCCCAAAGGAACCTCAGATATGAGATCTTCACTGCCAAGGGCCCCAAGGAACCCAGAGGAAGATGAGACTATGGGGCATGCAGCCCACAGAGGGCTCACCCACAATGACAACTTAATGCTCACCCACAATGACAACTTTGCTGTCACCCGATAATTCACCCAACACACATACCCCATCCGTCCTGAATCTGAGCACAAAGCAACATGTAGAAGAGAAGGAGGAAGAAGTGCAGTGAGGAAGGGAGAAAAAAATGACCATGTCTTTTCCATTGCAGGCCCCTGGCCCAAGGCAGGTTGGAGATGGAAGAGGAGAAAAAGTTCTCGTTGGGTACGACCTCAGAGTTTCCACGCTGGGTGGGACGGGACTTTAAGATCTAAAATGAACCAAAATGGCTACTGGATCCACCTGAGATTTCACCCAATGGGAAAGGAAGAACAATTCAGGCCTCAGAGAATCTGATAGAGAATAGGAGAAAGGGTTGACATAGTTAGAATTTTTGATGTTCAGTTCTTTCAATTTTGCGTACTTCTATGCAACACACACACAACTCTGTTTGCATATTGTTCATAAGCATAAGGCAGGGAGGTGCTACACCATTCCAAGATGGTGCATTACAATGGTTGTAGGAGCCAATCAGGTCTGCAAAGGATGAAGCAAATGCCAAGGATCTTTCTTGGATCCTCAGAGAGAAAGCAAGACTGTATGTCAAGAATTTGTCATTAAAAGTCAACACAGTGGTATTGTAATAGCAATGTATGTTGACAGAGGGTAGCAGGCACTTGTGGTGAGCACAGGAAAATGTAGAGAAGTGGAATCACTATGTTGTACACCTGAAACTAATGTAACATTGTGACTCAACTACACTTAAATTAAAAAAAAAAAAACTTTTTAAAAAGTCAACACATGACAAATACACAGAAAATGGTGGGGAGAGTATTGTATTTGGGAATAGATGCCAGACTGAAAACTCAGGATAGTCAGTTGGGGCAAGTGTCCATTTTTACATTATTTCATTACTTTTAGTGGACATTTCATGGGGGTTCACGATGTCCTCAGGGATGTACGTTTTGTTCTTTTCAAATAATAAGTATTTCCATCACCTCAGTGGAATTTCTTACACTCTAAACTCCATAAAATATAATCATGGTGGCTTCTTTGTAAAAGACCTACCCTTCACAGAACACGTTGAGTAGTCATAGAACCCTAATTTTTTAACATCTTAATTTTATTTTTTTCAGTGTTTTAAGATTCATTGTTTATGCACCACATCCAGTGCTCCATGCAATATGTGCCCTCCTTCATACCCACCACCAGGCTCACCTTACACTCCTCCCCTCCAAAACCTTCAATTTGTTTCTCAGAGTCCATAGTCTCTCACACTTCGTCACCCCCCTCCAATTTCCCCCAATTCACTTTTCCTTTTCTTCTCCTAACGTCCTCTACTTTATTCCTTATGCTCCACAAGTAAGCTTAATTTTCTGATAAAGTCTCTATGTGGCAAAGTGGAAATGTATTTTAATGGAGGAAAATCAATGTCATTATCTATGGAAGGAGAAGCAGAATAGCAGATCTGTACTGAATGGTCGGTGGTCCTTTACTCTAATTGGGGACCACATTGGAGAGATTTTAGCCACCAAGTCTTAAAATGCTTTATACACTTCAGGTTAAACATTTTTAATATATACACTCATTTTTAGAAGAAAGGAAAAGCTATTGGTTAAACAATATCTCAGACTTAGTAACGATACACATCCTTATGTATTATTTAAGCTACAAACTAAGAGACTCCGAGTAAGAAGTTTTTTTTTCAATTCATTTATTTTCAGAAAAACATTATTCATTATTTTTTCACCACACCCAGTGCTCCATGCAAGCCGTGTAGTAAGAAGTTTTAAATAAGGTGGAAATTTATTTCTCTCTAATATAAATGTCCCAAGTGAAGCAGGTGGTCTTGGGTGGAGAGGGTTCTAGTCCATGAGCTTATGCATGCACTTGGAGTCTCTTCCCTTCTCAATACGTGGCTCGCATTTCCAGGTTAAACATGCTGCTGCAAAGGCCACTGCCACCATTCCCCATGGTCAGCACACCTCAGATGTCTTGCACCTCCCTTCCTTCCTCATGCCATTGACCCAAAGGTGGTCACCAAGCCACAAGTGATGCTAGATAATACAGTCTGCTGACGGGCACCAACGTGCCCAGCGAGACCCAGGGGTTCTGTTTATAAATGAAAAATGAGGAAATCAATACAGGGAGGGGCAGGAGGTAATAGAAGTCTTCTATGCATCAGTAGTTACTAGAAAGAAATTGAGCCTGTGATTTCATGGAACAAACCTTTATTGGATGCTTTCTGTGTTCCATATTCTATTTTACTGTAGAGATAATCTTCCAAGAAAAAAAGGGTTTCATTAGCATGATACTTTTAAAAGGAAAATCCTACCATTTTTAAACTAAAGTCACAAGACCATCCCTTATATAGTCACTTCTTTGCGGGGAATCATAGCAGAGATGAACCTTTTCTCCTCTCACCTGGATTCAATTGACTGAAAATGTTTTGCACATCCATGGAAGATAGGGCACCAATGAGATCATGGTGATGGAAAGAGCTGGCATCGTATTCACTAGGTACTAGAAATTAAACTATTTGGGTTTGACAGGGGAGTAAAAAAAATGCCAGGTCTGAAAGTGATGATGATCATGAGTCTTTTGCTGTGTGTCATTCTTTCCTCATTTTCATACCACACATTTAATCCTACCCAAAATAAGTACTTTAAGGTTGCCATTTAGAAGCAGAAGGAGCTCTGAATGGAGAGGCAGAAGCCCTGGGGTTGATAATGGATCTGCTGCTCAATTGCTGTGAGACCCTGAAGAAATAACAGTCAAGGCCTAGGTTTCTAGTTCGTAAATCCCTTCAGCAAACTCTCCCGTGCCCCTGTCACACTCCATGCAGGCAATGTGCCAGGTCTATGGGGATTAGCTTCCATCTCTCACCTTTTTTGGGTTCATCATGATATTCTATATATCCCAGCCTCTATGGACCATAGAGATGTGGCTATAACCCCATCATACACTCAAAGCCAATAAAGACTTGTGGCATTGATGTCTGTGGTAGACTGCTAATTATCCCCCAGTCCATTCTCCTGTTCTTCCATTGTAATAGAATCCCTGATTTTCCCTTCCATCCTACTTGGTAGCTAAGCCATGCAGCTAAGTTCTGGCCAATGAGATGTGAGTGCAAGCAATGGGGGTCACTTCTGAATTAGGTCCTGAAAAATCAGAAGCATGCCTTCCATTCCCTTTCCCCTTCCTACCAGCTGAGATATGAGCATGCTGTTGAGTCACCTTGGACTGTATGAATGAGGGTGACACCCCCAAATGACAGAGAAACAAGACGGAAGAAACCTCTGTTAGCTGCTTCTCTATAATAATTCATCCCAAAATATAGTGGCTTAAATGACAAACATTTGTGAGCTCCCAGTTTCTCTGGGTCATAAATCTGGGCATGGCTTTACAACATCCTCTGGCTCAGGGGCTCTCACAAGGCTGCAGTCAAGGTGTTGGTCAGGGCTGCTGAATCTGAGCTCGACTGTGGTGGAACCCACATCCAGGTTTATTCATGTGCTTATTGGCAGCACATGAATAAACCTGGACTCAGGTCTCAACTGGATTGATCTAAGACATCACTTAGTCTGGGCCTCTCCATAGGGCAGCTCACAACATGGAAGCTGGCCTCTCCCAGAGTCAGCAAAAGAGGGAGAGCCAGCAAAATGGAAAGTGGTTCTTTTTTATCCCACTCTCAAAACTGAGAGCCCACTCCTTCTGCCATGTATTGTTTGTCACTGGACTCCACTGGGAGTCACTGGATCCAGCCCACACTCAAGGGAATGTGATTACACAAGGGCATACCAACCAGGAGGAAAGGATCAGTAGGAATCTTTTGAGAGGCTGCCTTCTCTAGATCCTGACACCATGGAGTTGCCTCTCATTGTCGGTCTCTTTATGCTACAACCACTATGGGCAAGTGGAATAAACACCATCTTCTTTAAAGTAGGGTCCTTCTTAGAGTAGCCACACTTGTAATTTAATCAATAACATCTAATTTTTTTCATCCTATGAGACATTTCTTCAATTAGGGAGGACCCTGCGGTACACATATTCTGAAATAACTGCCTAACTAAACCCCTTTCTCAGGAAATTGTCCTTCTTCTACTTCTACTTCCACTTCTCCTTTCTAAGAACTTCTGTGCCATTTTTGTAATAAATAATCCTGGTCCTCCCTGGCTCTGTCTAATTAAGGGAAGTATAAACAGTTGACCCAAGGTGGGCCAAACCTGCCCCATAAGCATTTAGAATTGGGATCAGAGACCCTGGTCAGCACTTCGCAAGAACTGGATGCCATGTGATATTAGGAGTACGCCCGCAGATACCCAGGAAGCAAGAAAGCCAGTGGGCAGAGAAAGAAGGGAGACACGTGTGTGCAAAGAGAGGTCTTCAGAATGGGCTCAGCTTGTGGCTTCCTGTTCCAGGCCCTCCTGAAGACTGGCTCCCCCATACCTGAGTGTATGCGATGCCTCTGTAGCCTTCCAGCAATAAGTCCTCACCTTCCTCTCTACTCTTATTAATTTCTTCATTGAAACCAGTTGGAATGGTCTTCAGGTCTTTGAAATTAAATATCTGACTGGGAAAGGCCCTCAGCTTTTTGTGAGTTTACAATACCACACCTTAACCTGGTCTCAACCAGCTCGTGACATCATTGCGTACTCTCCTAATCCCTGAAAAGATAATGAATGCTTGTTGGCGATCCCTGGGGTGGGGTCAACAGGACTCCCCAAGAGAGAACCATGCAAGGACCACACCATATTGATATACATCTGTGATTTGATTCATTCCTTAGTTGGAGGTCAAGAGAAGATATTTTAGTGTGTGGGGTGATAGACCAATGTGGTGGCATGCTCTCTAAGTGACAAAGGGTTAAAGAGGTCCTCCTTTCTCACCTTACCCCCCGGGCACTCACATGCTGCTTGACTAGATCAGAAACAAGTTCCTCTGCATCCTTATTATTGAGTTGTTAGGAAGAGCATTGGTTCATTTTCAGTTCCCTAATGGCACTCTGCTCTAAGGCAGTGTCTCCGCTCTGAGACGGCGTCTGTCTCCACATATCCCTCAATGTGCTACTCTCTGCCTGAGTTGTTTACTGCAGAATCCAGGCCAGGGTGCTGGGGATGGGTTGTAGTTCTTTAGTGGAATTCCACACTCCCCTTCCTGAGTCACACTCTGCATTCCTTTGATGCCTTCTCTGAGCTGGAGGGTCATTTTGGAACAAAGCTATTGGCTGCACAGCCTGTAGAGGGCTTGTACCCAACCTTGCCCTAGTAGTTGACCCTCTTGTGTGGATGGAAGCAAAGTGGGATGTGGTAAACAGGAAGACAGCAAGCCCTGCTTGGCCTGGAGAGCAGGAAACATCAGCGACTGTGCTCAGCCCTGTGCCCAGATCACAAGCTTCTGAGGCTGCAGCACTTCCCAGGCTGGTTCAAAGATAGTTCCAGCAGCTTGAGATTGTCAGTACAGCAGGAAGAATTTGTCCTAAGACACTACCTCAAGAATTTCATGGTTCCTGAGTCTGGTGTGAGAGATGGATAAACAAATGGATGAAAGGAGAAGGGAGAGTTGGACCAGTGAGTGATGAGCCTACCCCTCAGCACCTTATGTTACCTACTACCCGTCTCTGTCTCACCCCACACTCCCAGGCCTTCCTTACCGGGCTGTGTTTCTCTATTGCTGTAGCTTAGAACATACTACACTTTTATCATCTGTCTCCCCATGCTAGACTGGGAGCTCCATGGATGTAGGGATCTTTGTTTGCACCCTGATGAATCCTAAGGGGCTGCCCGATGCCTGGTACACAGTGTGCAACAAATAGTTGTGGAAGGAAGGAAGGAAGGAAGGAAGGAAGGAAGGAAGGGATTTCCCTAGGGATGTTTTTGATGATTTTCTTACTACATTTCTTTTACTGCTTTCCTTCTGTTCTCCCAACTAGGATGCTTGTTCCCAGCTCCACCAGTCATGATCCCATTCATCTTCCAGGGGGCCGGCTTCAGTTCCACTTCAACAGTGTGACATTGTCGTTAAGGGCCAAGCTTCCAGAGTCCAAATCCCTACTCTAATGCTTACATTCTGTGGAAGCCTGATTAAGTTACTCCCTCTCTCCAAGCCCTGATTTCCTTACCTTACCTGAGGATAAACAGCTGAGACACAGTGAATTCACACATCCCCGCTGCTGCTCCATAACAGGGTGCCTTCTCATCCTCCTTTGAGCTCCCATTTTGTTGAGTCTCTTTGGAGAACTCTCCCTGTTTTCTTTTATATTCTAGTTATTCTTGCACATGGGGTATTTTCTTTGACGGAAGGGTGCTTCTGACATGGTGCCTTGCAAATACATACTCTTCAACACCCTCTTTGAGTACTTACATTTGCAGATCTCTGCATTTCTTGTTAACAAAGAAATAGAGGTGCACAGGAGTGAGCTTTGCTGGGAAGGAGGAGTAGGGTGAGATTAGTATTCAGAGGATGCATGAAGCATTGTCTGGAAGGGCTTGAGGATGTGTTATTGTGATGCAGAAACACACAATCAAAAAACCATTCACCCAGCACAGGCATTTCGCATCATGAGCTGCAGCTTCACACAAGTTTGGAGGCTAGAACTTATGAGGAGGAATCAGCCATCTCCTACAAATCAGAGGCCCCCAGTTCAAAGGGAGCTGGTGAAGGAGCAAGATTCAGGCCTGGACTTGAAGCAGTAAAGCTTTGGCTTCTGAAGAAAAGGACCTGCCCCTTTCTGTTATAGGGATCCCCTGGAAAGTCCCTCACGATAAACACTGGTGTGTTTCTGCAATCTGGCTTTCATCCCTTCAAAGGTTCCTGAACTGAGGGCAATTAACAGAGCTGGGGAAGCCAAGAAAATGCACTGTGAGTATAAACAGCTTGACAGGACATTTATACAGCAGCGATTGGAGCAGAGCCCTCCTTCCCGGGTGTGGTGGAGGCCAGGAGGGGAGATTGGGAAAGGAAGATGCCCAGCTTTTCTTCTTTCTGGCTTCTTCTGTTGGTTATGAAAGATCCTCCCCGAGTTTCAGAATAGTAGCATTGCAGGGACAGCAATGCTGCCCCTCGGAACCACAAAGCTCTTTCTTCGGAAGCAGAAGGGAAGAAGTTACGCTCTTTCTTCCCCCAGTTTTATGGAGGTATAATTGACAGTCCCCAGTCCCTAGTAACCACGGCTGTACTCTCTGCATCTATGAATTTGACTTTCAGATTCCACATGTAAGTGAGATCATACAGTATTTGTCTTTCTGAGTCTGGTTTATGTCACTTAGCATAATGCCCTCCAGGTTCATCCATGTCGTCACAAATGGAAGGATTTCCTTCTTTTTTTTTTTTATAGATTTTATTTATTTATTTGACAGACAGAGATTACAAGTAGCAGAGAGGCAGGCAGAGAGAGAGGGGAAAGCAGGCTCCCTGCCTAGCAGAGAGCCCGATGCGGGGCTCGATCCCCGGACCCTGGGATCATGACCTGAGCCGAAGGCAGAGGCTTTAACCCACTGAGCCACCCAGGCGCCCCGATTTCCTTCTTTTTTAAAGCTGAAAAATATTCCATTGTGTATGTGTGTATATACTTATCACATTTTAATTTATTTATTCATCCACTGAAAGACATTTATGTTGTTTCCATATTTCAACATCTTGGCCATTGTGAATAATGCTGAAACGACCATGGGAGTGCAGATTCATCATCAGGGAAATGCAAATCAAAGCCACAATGAGGTATCATCTCTCCTCTCCCAGGATGGCTGTTACCAGAAAGACAAAAGGTAACAAGGATTGGTGGCAATGAGGAGCACAGGAAGTCCTGTGCAGAGACTGTAACTTGATACTGTCCAACTTTCAAAAGCTGAATCAGCCATACTGAGTTCACTGTATTACCCATGGTCGGGATTCAATGATTATAAACTCAATCCTCAATATCCTCCTTCCCTATGTGCAAGACGGAAGGATCTTTATACCCCCAGAAATGGTTTGCAAATGTCACAGAGTATGTATACACCAGTATATGCCTGAAAGGTAGACTCCCTTGAGATCCAGTAGTGGCCCTGCCATCCGTCAGCCCTGGGCAAGTGACTGATATCCTAAGGTTTGCTGCCTCAGTCTCCGAAATGGGAATAGGGTTCACACCTACCTCATTGGGATTGTCCTTGGGTAATAGAGAAATAAGTACAACCCCAGGCTGCCAAATGTCCTCAATGAAGAGTGGCTCTTTTGATTCTTATTAAAATGTGAAATCCATGTTCTGTGGTGGAGAGGAAGGGGCCCTCATGTCAGAGAAGGAGAAGAATTGGCTTTTAGAATCCAAGTATAATGAAGGTCTTGAAGCCACATTTCTGGCTCCCTATTTGAAGAGAAGATTACTCCTTTTTAGGGGTGATGAATACGCTCACTCTGCTGACTCTGGAGTTGTGTTTGTCTGTCAAAACATCAAATTATATACTTTCAACATGTACAATTTATTGCATTTCGATTGTAACTCAACAAAGCTGTCTTAAAAATAAAAATAATTAACTTTTAAAGCAGCCACACAAAGAAGATCATAGGAAGAACCATTTTCAGGTAGGTGATTACAAGTGGATGGGTATGGGCGTAAATAACTCCAATGTGAAACCAGACTTTTCACACGTGACTGTGCCATGCTCCTCCGTCTCTCCCCCCTTCCTCCAGCCAGATCCTTCCTTCTCTGTGAAGCCTCCTTAGGCTACTTCCCACCCCGCCACCCACAGGTAGGCTGCCATACCCCAGACACACTATCTGCTCAGATAGTGCCCGTGACCTCTCATGTGCTCTTGCGGCACCAGGGTGGCTCAATTGTTTAGCATCTGCCTTCGGCTCAGGTCATGATCCCAGGGTCCTGGGATTGACCCCCGGAATCAGGTTCCCTGCTCTGCGTGAAGCTTGCTTCTTCCTCTCCCACTCCCCCTGCTTGTGTTCCCTCTCTCGCTCTCTCTCTCTGTGTCAAATAAATAAATAAAAGCCTTAAAAAAATAAATCATTATTTGACTTGATACATGTCTGTGGTGATGTTAAGGTTTTAAAGAATATAAAGTAGGTTTTGAAGAAGACACAACTTTTGTGTCTTTGAGCACAGACCATTCCTATTGAATGATAACGTGCAGAATTCTAACTGCCAGGCCTGATTCTCATGGCCATGAATTCTAAGGCATGATCCTCAGGCTTCTACTGGATGGGAACGTTATGTTATCAAATACTGATGGACTAACTAGGCTATCTGCCAGGCCTTGACTATCATTCGGTTTCATGTGAGCAATCTGTTTTAACTCTCCTGCTTGTATTCTTCCTAATAGCTTCGCACATAAAACTAAAGGCTCTCAGCTTTGAGAAGCCCAACGCCTGGTCTGATCGCAGCTGTGCCACACAGACTTATTGCAGCCCCTTCCACGGTGCAGCAGCATAGTCCTGAATCCCAGCCACGCTTGGGGCCGGGAATGCAGGGTGCATGGGTCCCAGCTAAAGTGGCAACCCTGATCCCGCTCCATTATCCTAAGCCCTTTCATTTTCTGTTTGTTTGTTTTTAGCCCTCCTAGAAGTCTAATGGCGTCAGATACCACATCTCCCAGAAAAGGAATGACATTTATAACCCCACTCTGTGCCTGCAAGTGGAGAGGTTATCTTGAGATTTCCCCCATCGGCATGCCTGGGTATCTCCGGCAGCTTCTCAGCCCGGTGCCCTTGGAGGCAGCTCCAAGGCTGGTGGTTTCAGCAGACCTGAGCCTCAGACCTGAGCAGAAGGCTCACGGTTGAGAATTAGCAGGACAGCTCTAAGTATCCTCTTCCTGTTGCAGAGGGTCGCTGGCAAGTTTCTGAAAACCTGCAGCTTATTAATGTCTTTACTGCTGGGCTCCTTGCCACTGTTTATTTCAGGACAAGATGCAGCTCTGTTTAATATTAGGCCCACCCTCCCACCCTCACCACCGCTCTGATGAGAGAAGATGGGCTCCGTCGTGTTTCATGCCTACCAAGGAAGCCAAGTCGCCTGGGGACAGTCACAGAGATGTGCCCTGGAGAAGCAGCAAGGAGGGTTTTGTTTCTCTGGTATCTAAGGGGAGATAGAGAGGAGCTTTTCTGGTAGGAATGAAAAATGTGGAAATACTTAGGACGGGCTTCTCTTTCCCCGAGATGGTCTTTGTTGTTTTGTTTCTCCTTCAGATTATATTTTGGAGGGCTGACATTAGCATTTCCTGAACTGAATTCTATGGTGTCAGGAGATACTTGTTTTAAAAATGTAGGTGGAAAGTTCTGGTATCAAAAAAAAAAATCAGAAAATAAAGAGCTGCAGAATGAGAGCTCTAGAATCAACCATAGGAAGTGGTGAGAGACAGTTCAGTGGTCTGGAAGATGGTCAGCTGAGCCAGGCCTGATTTAGGCCAGGTGGTCACGGGCCGTGTTCCAGGTAAAAGGGATCAACAAAAAAATAAGAATGCTCAGGGAGAAAAGAGAGATCTCTGGCTTGGAGGTTTGGGTGCAAACTAATTTTTATGGGTGTAATTCCAGAAAAGTTTTCTCCCTTCTCATTGCTCTCCAGAGAAACACTGCAAGCTGCCTGCTTGTGGCTGACCCTGTCATTTGCTCTCCAGAAGCTCACACTTGCACGTGTATGCATGTGCACATGCACAGCCCCCCCTACACACACACACACACACACACACACACACATACTCTTCCTTGCTGGTAGAGACTTGATTTTGTGTAGGTGCTCTCACCCCCCATGTGGTCAGGGAAAGAAAACCCTCATCCTGGTCCTGGTCCCACAAGGTATTGAATATTGGTTAATTTAAACAAAGCATGGTTATTTCTTTCCTTTTCCAAGGGCTGGTTTGGACATGATCAGATAACCCGTCTGACAAACGGAACCTGAGAAGCACTCTTCTCATGACTTCTGGGAAGGTTTTTCTTCATAATCAGAAAAGACAGGCTTATAGAAGGAAACACCCCTCTTCTTTGATGGATACAGAGTTTCTCTAAGACATGTCAGGGACTCTTGCAACCAGCACACAAAACTTGGCAGGAGTGAGGGGGAGGGGCTATGACGTTCTGCCAATGGAAGAGCAGCATGATGTCATCAAATGGCTGAATTAACATCGGAAGCATTTTCTCTCTGGACTGTGTATTCAGTGAGACAGTAAAGCCCATTCTGTCTAGGCTACTTTGAGTGGAGTCTTCAGTTAATTGCACTAGACATCTCACGGTGTTCTTCCCCTCAACAGAACACCCCTGGTGACAGCACTCACTACACTCCCACCAACTCCTTGGCCAAACTCTTCATTTATCCCCATCAGAGGACAAAGTTTGGTCTCCCAGGCTGCCCCTGGTTGATGCCTTTCTCCAGTCACTCAACTTCATCCTCCTTGGGGGTGCCCCAGCTCCCCCACTCCACTGACCCCAATCACTATGGTTTATTAAGTATTAATTGACAGTTCCCAAGACAGGTTTTAGATCAGACAGAAATGAGTGTTAGTCCTGGCTCCCCCAAATGGTCATTGTGTTCTTCATACAGGCAATTTTAAGTTCTCTGAGTCCTACTTTCCTTACCTGTAGAATAGGAATAATCTCCCATGTGATGCATCTATTTTAAGAATTCAATGAGATGATAAGGAAAAGCACACAATAGTACCTGACATGCAGTAAGTTTCCATAAGTCATTGTCTTAACAGTAGTAATTATTAATATTTTTTAATTAAAACTGATCCCTGTTGGAGTGCCTAGGTGGCTCAAGTTGGTTAAGCATCTGTCTCTTGATCTCTGCTCAGGTCTTGATCTTGGGTCGTAAGTTTGAGCCCTATAATGGGCTCCCCACTGTGCATGGAGCCTACTTTAAAAAAAAAAAAAAACTAATCACTGTTTTGGATTGACTAAGGCTACCCAATTCAGGCTGGGTTGCTCATAACAGTAGGTCACAGTTTTGTTGTTACTTAATACAGTCTGGCCACAAGAAGAGGCAATAATGACTAACATTGGTACACTGCCTTCTAACCTGATATTTTACTAAACATACTCAAATATTTGTTTGCTCTCAAAAAGAATCTTTTAAATGTCCGTATTGTTTCCATTTTACTGAAACAACAAAGGTTAAGAGAGACTGGGTAAGTGTCCTAGGCTCACATAACTTGGGATTGAAGTCCACATCTTAACAAATCCCCAAATACATGTTCTTCCCTTCACGCTACCAACATTCACATCACACCGCCACTGCAGTGTGTCCCCAGCTTCTGAAATCTTGTCACTGGCCTCAAGGACTTCCTAGATTGGTTGATTTCTTTCTGTCTAGTAACTTGCATGTCAGTATCCTTCGGTTCTGAAAGTGTTGCTGTGTTGGGGGAGGAGAGGAGGTGAAGACTGGCAAACGGCCCAGGGCTCTAGCATCCTCACTGGAAGACGGGGTTTGCTGCTGCACTTGGCATAAGCAGCTCCTGTTTTTGGCACTAAATTGTGTATCCACACTACTTCTTAGCCTTTCTTTGTTGATACAGGGGGTGTGACTCTGTGATAAGGATTCTCTAATGAGGTTTATGTGACCAGGAGAGGACATGTGCTGTGAAAACTGTTTACCATCTACTGAGTGTCAAGAGGGTCCACAGTGTGGCTGTCAAGATACGTTCATTCTAACAGAGAATGGGAGGGAGGGACAGAGAAGGAAAATTTCTATTTAGGGAAAAGCGGAATGGCTTAGACACTGAAAAAGAAAATCTTCTGGAAATTCAGAGCCAAAGAAACAGCGCGGTTTAATGTTTGGCTTATTGGCTTGAGCATGTTGATCCAAGGTGGGTTTTATTGGTTTTCTTGTAGATGATAGTCTAAATTGCTCTCTCCCAATAACTACCCATGCTTTTTGGATATCTCTTGTTACCTTCCTTCTTTTCTAGAGTCTACCACAGTCAACCCAAGGAAGGTACTTAAACATGAAGGGTTGGGTTTCTTTATATGATCTGTTGTGTTTTGCAGTATTTGAATAGTCACTGGCCAGAAACCTTTAGAATGAGAGGTTCCAGTTATAAGTGGGAAGTTGAACTAAATTACCATATGAACCCTTTCCAGCTTTGATATATGGAACTGTGTAAGCCGTTGGCTCTTGAATTATTCTAATGTTCTGTGTGCCTGGGTTTACATTCTCCTTGTATATCTCTTGAGTTAATTCTGCTTGCATAAAGTTCAGAGTAAGAATATGACCTCTCTCTGAGATATATTATTCTTTAGGGAATATCTGGTCTGGGTTTCAGGGGCAAAAACTTGAGTGCAAATATTTGATTTATGGGGTGACCATAGGAAGCACTTGTAGGGAAGTGGAGAAGTAGAACAAGACAGGGAAGGAAGAAATGAAGGGTGCATATCTGAGCCAGTTACCAGGGTGGACAACTAGAATTGAATCCTGCTGGGGCGTTCTGCAAGATAATGTAGAATATGCCTCAGCATTACCCCAACTAACTAAGAGGGACTAGAAAGCTGGGAAATCTGCCTCTCCACAGTCTGCCACTGATTCAAGGGTGATTCTCAACGGTATTAACTCTGGTATTTCTGGCCTGTGCACAAGCTGAGCTTGATCCTACAATCAGGTAAAAACTCTATAGGAATAGAGTTCCAGATGTTCACAGCAAACATCTTTGGGTGAATAGAAGTGAGTGCCAAGGCAGTGTGAGTAGAGCACCAACAGGGTATGCTAAGAGATTATTTCTCTGTGGTTCCCAAATTTAGAAATTTATTTCTCCTAATTATAAGCACTGGTCTTTTCATGATCTTCAGGAGTGGGGAATGGGAAGATGAAGGAGGGGAAGTAGCTTTGCATTTCACCACGACTGTTTCTAATTCTGACCTTAGGAGCATATGGTCAAAACACCACCTCTCACAAAGTGTTTGTAGCTTGAGGAAACTTAGATTAATCATGTGAATTAGTGAAATGTTAATTTGGAGTTCTGAATATGCCCTCTCAAAAATATTTTGTTGGAGAATGTCAGAATGGATTATTGCTTCTTTAACATGTTAGAACAACCCTCTGTTGTACTATGAATGTGTTTTTCCCCCATTTGAGTGTCTAGCATAATGTTGGACATACAATGTGGCATAAATATTTAGCAAAAAGTAAATTATTATTATGCCCCTGACATGAAGTACATACTAGAAAGAGGGTTTGTGTTATGAGGACAATCACTCCTGATGAAGAAGACAAGCTCAATGTGATTAAGATAAATAATATGGAGTGAAGAGAAATTCCCTGGGAAATTTCTTTCCCTTGACAGAAAGATTATAAAATCCTGTTGGGGATTTCAATTAATGATGTTGAATATAAAGTATCCCTTAATGTCTACTCCCTCCTGACATTCCACTTAAATAACAGTAAAAGGGTGAAAAAAGCATAAGTACATAAAGACAAAGAATTCCAGAGAGGATACAATAGAAACGAAATTCTGGAAGTTAAAAAGCAGATGCATGAGTAGTTTCTGATTAGTACACTCAAGAATGATAAATCCTGAATGAAAGAACTCTATGGTCAAATAATCTTCAACAAAACAGGAAAAAATATACAGTGGAAAAAAGACAGTCTCTTCAATAAATGGTGCTGGGAAAACTGGACAGCTATATGTAGAAGAATGATACTCGACCATTCTCTTACACCGTACACAGAAATAAACTCAAAATGGATAAAAGACCTCAACGTGAGACAGGAATCCATCAGAATCCTAGAGGAGAACATAGGCAGTAATCTCTTAGATATCAGCCATAGCAACTTCTTTCAAGATATGTCTCCAACGGCAAAGGAAACAAAAGCGAAAATAAACTTTTGGGACTTCAGCAAAATCAAAAGCTTCTGCACAGCAAAGGAAACAGTCAACAAAACAAAGAGGCAACCCAATGGGAGAAGATATTTGCAAATGACAGTACAGACAAAAGGTTGATATCCAGGATCTATAATGAACTCCTCAAACTCAACACATACAAAATAAACAATCATATCAAAAAATGGGCAGAAGATATGAACAGACACTTCTCCAATCAAGACATACAAATGGCTATCAGACACATGAAAAAATGTTCATCATTACTAGCCCTCAGGGAGATTCAAATTAAAACCACATTGAGATATCACCTTACACCAGCTAAAATGGCCAAAATTAGCAAGACAGGAAGCAACATGTGCTGGAGGGGACGTGGAGAAAGGGGAACCCTCTTACACTGTTGGTGGGAATGCAAGTTGGTGCAGCCTCTTTGGAGAACAGTGTGGAGATTCCGCACGAAATTAAAAATAGAACTTCCCTATGACCCTGCCATTGCACTACTGGGTATTTACCCCAAAGATACAGATGCAGTGAAAAGAAGGGCCATCTGTACCCCGATGTTTATAGCAGCAATGGCCACAGTCACCAAACTATGGAAAGAACCAAGATGCCCTTCAACGGACGAATAGATAAGGAAGATGTGGTCCATATACTCTATGGAGTATTATGCCTCCATCAGAAAGGATGAATACCCAAATTTTGTAGCAACATGGATGGGACTGGAAGAGATTATGCTGAGTGAAATAAGTCAAGCAGAGAGAGTCAATTATCATATGGTTTCACTTATTTGTGGAGCATAACAAATAGCATGGAGGACATGGGGCGTTAGAGAGGAGAAGGGAGTTTGGGTAAATTGGAAGGGGAGGTGAACCATGAGAGACTATGGACTCTGAAAAACAATCTGAGGGTTTTGAAGGGGCGGGGGGTGGGAGGTTGGGGTACAAGGTGGTGGGTTTTATAGAGGGCACGGATTGCATGGAGCACTGGGTGTGGTGCAAAAATAATGAATACTGCTATGCTGAAAATAAATAAAAAATAAATTAAAAAAAAAAAAGAAAGAAGCGGAGACACAATTTATAATGAAGAATCCACAAAAGTCTTCCTGTTGTGGGATGAATAAGTCACAGGGATGAAAGGCACAAGATAGAGAACCTAGTCAATGGTACTGCAATGGCATTGTATGGGGACAGGTGGGAGCTACCCTAGCAGCGAACACAGGGTAACATACAGACTTGTCAAATCACCACGTCGTATCCCTGAAACTAATGTAGCGTTGTGTGTCAGCTGTACTGCAATTAAAAAAACAAGAAGAGCGGTGCCTGGGTGGCTCAGTTGGTTAAGCGAGTGCCTTCGGCTCGGGTCATGATCCTGGAGTGCCGGGATCAAGCCCAGCATCTGACTCCCTGCTCGGCGGAGAGTCTGCTTCCCTGCGGACAGCCTCCCCCATGCGCTCTCTCTCTCTCTCTTTCTCTCTCTTTCAAATAAATAAATTAAATTTAAAAAAAAAAAAAGTCTTAGGAATTAAAGGCATCAGTCACTTCTAGAAGTTGGACTATAGTTGAGGCTAAAACAAGTGGTATTGAAGGAAAGGCTGTTTAAGAGGCAATTAGACCCTCTGTATACTTTCCCCTATCCCATGGAGCCAGATGACCAGCTATCCCCCACCCTGAAAGAAGATTGAGAGTTGCTATTTGGAAAAGGTAAGTCATAGTCTCTGGACAGGGAGATACCAACCACAGTTGAAGGTGGAGAGGATGTAAAAGAAAAAAAAAAAAAATATATATATATATATATGGACCACATGAACATGTCCTGAATGTTGAAACTCAACAATTTGTCTCCCCCTATTTGGCTCATAGAACACTGGAAATCAGGTTTACATCCTTCATGCAGAAGATTAGCAGAGCCTTCTTTGTGGAATCTGATCAACCCACCTAAATATCTTTCAGTTCCTCAGAAAATGGCCAACCCAGTTGACAGCTGATCACCCCAATGACCCAGAATTTCCAGCCAGCTTTTGAGTATCCTACTTTTAAGTATGAACATACAGCTAAACAGTTATAGTATTGGAACACCTCAATTATAAAAGATTGGTAGGGGGGAGGAATGATAAATAAGGAAAACAACTTGGAGACAGAGACTATAAAGGCAAAGAAAAAAAAACTGAGGAAAAAAACCCTATTATTAATATCTTTGGAAAAAGAAGATATTACAACAAAACAAGAATATGAAACAGAATCAAGAGATGATTTAAAGATGAGCTCTCAGGGGCACCTGGGGGTCTCAGTAGTTAAGCATCTGCTTTGGGCTCAGGTCATGATCCTGGGGTCTTGGGATTGAATCCCACATCAGGCTCTCTGTTCAGCAGGAAGCATGCTTCTCCCTTTCCCATTCCCTCTGCTTGTGTTCCCTCTCTTGCTGTCTCTCTCTCTCTGCCAAATAAATGAAATCTTAAAAAATAATTAAGATGAGATCTCAGAAATTAGTAAGATGATGGAAAGAAAGAAAGAAGAAAGAAAAGAAAAGAAGATAAATGAAGAACAAATTGAAGAAAAGAAAGGAAATAGGAAAGGACAGGTAAGAAGATATCAAAGAACAATTTCAGAAACGCCAACATCCTAATAAAAAGAGTTCCAGGAAAGATTATGTTATGGGCAAAATAATTGAAGAAAATTCCCCAGAACTGAAGTATGTGTTTCTAGAGTGAAAGACAGTCATTGAGACCTTTAGGACATATGTCTAGAATACATTGTTTGTCCCTTGTTCAATACCTGTACCAGGCTAGCACATCCAAGAGCTTTGAGTATTGGCTCCTCAGGGCTCCTAGCTTCCTCCTCTGAGGAACTGCTCTCAGCCAAATGGCAGCTCTATCTCCTGGGAACTTCACCCACCTCTCCAGCTTCTGCATAGGAGAGCTCACAACCAGTGATTGACTGGAAGGTTTGAAAGGTCAATAACCTTGTCTCAAAAGGAAGACTGAGTCTGGTATAACTTGTGCTCCACATATCAGGCCAAAGCTAGACTCCAGGTGAGACTACGTCCTTAGCTCTTTCCCCATTTCCTTCCCTCATTTACCTTCTCATGAGATTAATCCCTCAATTAATCACATGTACTCAAAACCCTGCCTCAATCTCTGTTTCTAGGAAACCCAATCTTAAGTGATAGAAGACAAAGAAAGGATCCCAAAAGCTTCCAGAGACAAAAAGCAGTCTTCATATAAAGGATCAAGAACCAGAATGGCATCCGTTTTCTCAACACTGAAAGCCAGAAGACAGTAGAGCAGTTCCTTAAAGATGCTGAAGGAAAATATTTTCCAACATAGGACTTGATGTTGAGTATCCAAGATAAATGGAAGGAAAGAAATCCAAGACATTTTCAGAATTCAAGGTCTCAAAAATGCTATATCCTTCACATCTTTCTTAGAAATGTTTCACCAAAATAACGAAGCCAGTCAAGGAAGAGGCAGACACAGAATGCAGGACATAGGAGGCCCAACGAAAAAGAGAGGTAAAGAGAATATGCAGGGAAATGATGAAGGCAGATCTAAGATGACAGTCGTGAACAGGCCTACCAGTCAGGCTCCAAGAGAAATCCCTTTACAGCATACAAAACTGATAGGCTATCTAAGGGGTATGAAGATACTGAGTTACACAATGTGGGGAGAGTTGAAGAATATAGTGGTGACGATGGCACAGGAAACCAAGCAAATGTAAACACAAAACCATTATTAACTTTAAGGACCACAAAAATTTGTGCTAGGAAAATAACCATTCACAACATGCATGTAAATAGGATTTACACAGTCATCAAATGTGCTACAATCAATCTCATCTAAATTATATACTGGGAAGGCAGGGGACCAAAAAGCATATGTGTGGCACAGTACAGGGGGATTGGAAAGAGGGGCAAATGAGCAAATGAAGCACTCTGTCATCTTCCACAGTGAAAGTCAATAGATCGGGAGCCTGGGTGGCTCAGTGGGTTAAGCCTCTGCCTTCGGCTCAGGTCATGATCTCAGGGTCCTGGGATCAAGTCCTGCATTGGGCTCTCTGCTCAGCTCTCTCTCTCTGCCTGCCTCTCTGCGTACTTGTGATTTCTCTGTGTGTGTCAAATAAATAAATAAAATCTTAAAAAAAAAAAAAAAAGAAAAGAAAGTCAATAGATCATGCTTAACACTGAAAATTCCAGAAGTAGCAGGACCATGTAAGGACACGAAGGTCAAGTTCATCAGAAAGACAAAGGGCATTGAAAGTGGGAGATTTAGAGGAGGGATAAACAGGTGGGGAGAGTCTGCTATATATTCTGAATGCCTTATAGATGCATGCAATTTTAAAAGATGTGCAGTATAATTTTGATTTTCAAAACTGCATTTAAAATGTAAATGCCTCCAGGGACAGGTATCAGAGGACACTGACTAGATTTTGGAATAAAATGCTGTGAGGAGGGCAAGTTTTGATCAGTACTGGCTGGGAGCCCAGGCTGAGGAAAACATTTTTCTCAAGGGAACTTAGCTGCTGAGAGAAAAAACTGACTATGGACCAAACGGTGCAAGTAGAGTGATGAAACATAAGGACGAAAACCACCCTGGCTGCAGGGTCAGACCTGGAGCTTGCTAGTTGGGAGGAAATTGAGAAGAGCCTGGACTATCTGGGGCTTCAGCAACTTGTGAACTCACATGTGGTCACACAGATATTAATGCCAAAGTAGGAGTTCCCATTTGCTTGTTTTCAGAACAAGAGTCCTTACCCCCTCCACCCACTGTGCGAGTCTCCAAAGTAGTTTTTCACACAGGCTCACAAATCTCACAACTGCAGACAACACACCAAGACTGCCATGTTCTCTCTTTCCAATATCCTCACTCTCTTGCCCAGGTTTTCTGGAGGCTCATCCTGTTACTGATCCTTACTGAGTACTGAACATGGAGGCCGTGGGTCTAGTCTACATCTCTCTCACACTGGATTAGATGGTCTACACACCTTGAGGCATGCTGATTGTCATGACAATAGCTCCAAAGGGAACTATACATAAAGAATGGATGCTGGGGTGCCTGGGTGGCTCAGTGGGTTAAAGCCTCTGCCTTCGGCTCGGGTCATGATCCCAGGGTCCTGGGATCGAGCCCCACGTCCGGTTCTTTGCTCAGCAGGGAGCCTGCTTCCTCCTCTCTCTCTGCCTACTTGTGATCTCTGTCAAGTAAATAAATAAAATCTTTAAAAAAAAAAAAAGAATGGATGCTAACCTCAACCCTGGTTTTTGGAGGTACGTTTTTTTTGTTTTCCTAGGAGGTGGCCAAGGAAGTTACCCCAAAGGTGATAAATGTGGTACTACCACTGGGGGAAGTTCATGTCCAATTGTGCATCACTAGAGAATACTCAGGGGAGAAGAAAACTGCCTAACTGACCAAGTTTTTCAATTTAAATAAGACCATTGGCTTAAAATTCATATATACACATATAGATGTACACATACACAAGTGTGTATATATGAATTTAGATATATAACTATACATAATAGTTTTGTATATAAGAATTTATATATCTAACCAAAAGAAAATCCACTGGATGAACTGGAGAAGTACTAGAAGATTCACTGACATGGTGAACTCCCCTACTTTCTACACTTTCTGAGTCTAGATTTCTTTTGGCTTAAATTATCTATACCTTAAAGGGAGGCAACCACAGCAAAGATGGAAAGATAGGCATAGTCCCACGGATTTCTAAATCTATTATACTTCTCATGAGAGGTGGTAACCATGGATTACTCAATGCAGACATCAGATGCTGATATAAACCAGTAGTCCCAGACCTCTGCCTGCCTTGGAATCTTTCTACCCCAAGTAGAAGGGAGTCGTTGGTCAAGCAAAAGCAGGAATAAGAGAAAACCAGTGAAGCCAACAGACTGCCAGGCTTCACACACAGAGAAAAAATGAAGAGCTCTGGTCAAGGAGCTTACACGTGACCTCTGTGACCAGGGCAGCTCATCAAGATTGATGGCCAGTGGATTCCACAACAAACAGTAAATTACCAAATGACACCTGAGGGGTCCAGTCTCCTCCTTCCCCTCAAGTAACCCCACCAACCTCCATGCAAACTCCCTAATCTCCTCCATCCACCCACATTTAAGTTTCTACCCTCTGATGGAGGTCATCCCACTGCCCTAATCTGACAAGAAATCAAAGATGTCAAATACTTTCCATCTCTTTCACCCCAGGATACTTTTGGAGCATCCCACTTAAACACCCTTCCCATGGTCAAGCCAGCCCCGGGCAAGAGAAAGTTGTTAGATTTCCTAGAGAAAGGGATATGCCCTTCACTTTGTGCAAACACTAAATGGGGTCAAGAAAGTTTCTTAGCATGAGATTCAAGGTCACAGGGGAGACACCAACCTATGATAGTGGTACCTTGGAAGCACCCCTGGGACCTGCCTTGCAAAACCATGTAAGGGTTAGTCCTGCAAAAGCCCTTTCCTCTCTGCCCCTGGACTGGTTTCCTTTATAAAGAGTAAGTGCAAATAATACGACATCACATGATTGAGAAAATGGGAGGGAAATAAGTGTTTCAGGACCTGTACAGAGAATATGCATATTCATGGAGATTTGGGGGCTGTTAGGGAAATGACCACCCTACTAAAACAAAACACAGACCCTCCAAGGGTTAGCATTGGAAGCAAAAGTACCGGGAAAGAGAGGTAAAATCACCTAGTAGCCCCCACTAGTGTTATGAAGTGCAAGTGTCAAGGTTAGAACTTATGTTCTAGAATCTGAGGGGTTAGATTCAAATCCCAACCCCTTTATTACAGACCTATGTAGGGTTATTAGGGAAATTATCTACATTCCTTGAACCTCAACTTAGTTATTAGTAAAATTAGTAATTGTGTCCCTTACAGAGCTGTAGCGAAGAGGTCGTGACATGTTCTTGCCGTGTCAGCATACAATAGTGAGCCACTGGATGTCAGCTGGCATTATGAGGATGGGATCATCTTCTCCTCAGGGTTTGATCACTATTGATGAGGTCACTTCCACATTAATTCTAAGGAGAGCAGCAATTCTCCCTCTTTCAGTGATTCATAGTGTTTCTTTTTATCAGTCAACTATATATATATACACAGAAATACATTTGCAAACTTAACAATCTTAATAATAAGTGGTAGATCTAGGAATTGAACCTGTCTGACTCCTGAGTCCTAATGAAGAAGTGTCTTAGGAGAGAGTACCAGACCACGGGGATCTTATGTTGAGAATACCCAAGTGCCAACCAGGCAAAAGGAGAGATCTTCATTCCCTTCTCCCCATCTCTCTGTTTACTTCTTTCCCATCCTCCCTCCAAACAAGGGCTTTTTGCTGACAGGATTGGAGACAGACCAAGACACTGAATAGGACATGCTAACTAACAGACACTGCTGGTTCACCATTTTTCACTCCTTCTCTAGCTCCCACTTTTTCCCCCTTCAAGCAGCTAAGTGGGCAAGTCAAGCTACAGCCTACTCTGCCTCCTCAAATTCCTTTCTCTGGGAGTCTGGACAAAGTGCAGAAAGAATGCCAGTGGCTGAGGATGTAAGCTCAGACAGTGAATTTTTCTAAATTGACTTTTTGGTTGACTGTGATCATGTTCAGAAGATTGGGCAAAGGCTATCCATGGTAGATTTGGCCTGGTTATTTCTGATATGGGCTGATGGGCATCAGCCCAGTTAGTACATGATTTTGATAAGTCCTAAAATTCCAAATCAACATTCCAGCCCTCCTGGTGCTGCCATTAATTCTGGGACCACAGAAACTATAACTGCTAATAACAAACAAATACTTACTCTGAATTATCCTTCTATCTTAAGTACCTGTCTGTGATGGTTCATTTTGTGTTAACTACACTGGGGTCACAGGGGCCCAGTGATTTGGTTAAACATCATTTCTGGGTGATTCTGTGAAGGTGTTCCCTTATGAGACTAATATTTGAATCAGCAGACTGAGTAAAGTGGATTGCCCTCCCCAGTGTGGGTGGGCATCATCTATTCTTGGAGGGCCCAAATAGAAGGAAAAAGTGGAGGAGGGAGGATCTGCTCTCTGCCTGACTCCTTGAGCTGGGGATCTGGTCTCCTACTCTTCTAGACTGGGACCTACACCTCGTTCTCAGATCTTCAAACTCAGATTGGAGCTACACCACCAGCTTTCCTGTGTTTCAGGTTCCTGAAAGCAGAAGGTAGATCTTCCCAGCCTTCATAATCATGTGAGCCAATTCTTTATAATAAATCATATATACCTAGTATATATAGATATGTCCCATTGGTTCTCTTTCTCTGGAGAACCCTAATACATCATCTTATCTTTAACTCCTCTGAAACTGCATCCTATCCTAATTCTATCTCAAAGCTTCAAAGAACACAGTGGGTGTTGACTAATGTCTTCTGCACAGACCAACCTTACTTACTGCCCTTTATATAGGATTCTGTGAAAGGACCATATTTACAAATAGTATCACACAGTAGCTAAACATGAAGGATTTTACCTTGTGAATCAAAATCAACTCCAAGTGGCTAAGAAATTCAGGAAAAAATATACAGTGGAAAAAAGACAGTCTCTTCAATAAATGGTGCTGGGAAAACTGGACAGCTATATGTAGAAGAATGAAACTCGACCATTCTCTTACACCGTACACAAAGATCAACTCAAAATGGATAAAAGACCTCAACGTGAGACAGGAATCCACCAGAATCTTAGAGGAGAACATAGGCAGTAATCTCTTTGATATCAGCCACAGCAACTTCTTTCAAGATACGTCTCCAAAGGCAAAGGAAACAAAAGCGAAAATAAACTTCTGGGACTTCATCAAAATAAAAAGCTTCTGCACAGCAAAGGAGACAGTCAAAAAAACAAAGAGGCAACCCACAGAATGGGAGAAGATATTTGCAAATGACAGTACAGACAAAAGGTTGATATCCAGGATCTATAATGAACTCCTCAAACTCAACCCACACGAAACAGACAAACACATCAAAAAATGGGCAGAAGATATGAACAGACACTTCTCCAATCAAGAAATACAAATGGCTATCAGTGTAAAAATTCAAACCATCTAGGGGTGCCTGGGTGGCTTAGTGGGTTAAAGCCTCTGCCTTTGGCTCAGGTCATGATCTCAGGGTCCTGGGATCGAGCCCAGCATCAGGCTCTCTGCTCAGTGGGGAACATGCTTCCTCCTCTCTCTCTCTCTCTCTCTCTCTCTCTCTGCCTGTCTCTCTGCCTACTTGTGATCTCTGTCAAATAAATAAATAAAATCTTAAAAAAAAACTCAAACCATCTATCAATGAAGAAAATGTAATATCACAATTCTGACATAAGTGTCATTTTCTAAGCATAGAAGGATAATAGAATAAATAGCAAGGGAAGAGATTGACAGGTTTCTTTGCATTTTAGAATTTAGATCTATAGTTAAAAAAAAACAATTCTAAAGACTAGGATAGACAAGTGTGGAAAGCATGTTTGAGAAAGAGTTAAAACATTTTTTTCAATGTGGAGCTGATAAAAAAAAGATACCAAAAGCCTAAAATACCAGTAAAGACAATTAGATGGACAAAATTGCTCAAAAGAAGGTGAGAGTTTACATAAAAACCTGTTTGCAAATATTTATAACCACCTTATTCATAATTGTCCAAAAAGGAAACAACTCAAATGTCAAACGTCAAATGTCAAAACTCAAATGTCAAACTGGCAAATGGATAAACAAATTATAGCACATTTGTACAATAGAGTAGCACTCTGCAAGAAGGAACAAACCACTGATACAAGAAACAACACAGCTAAATCTCAAGATAATGATGCTAAGTGATATAAGCCAGACACAAGAGAATCGTACATATTATGTGATTCCATTTATATGACATTCCGGAAAAAGAAAAACTGTAGGAACAGAAAACATATTTGAGGATGCAGGGGTTGGGGAAATTGGGAGGAGATTGACTACAAAGAGAACTTTGTAGGGTGAAGCAAATATTTTATATCTTGACTAAGGTGATGGTTATAGGACCATAAGCATTTGCCAAAACCATATACTTAAAAATGATGAATGTTACTGTATATAAATTATACCTCAATAAACTAGGTTTTAAAGAGCCAAATAGACCATGTTTCATACTACTAGTAATCAAATAAATGAAAGTTAACATTAAAAGGGGTCATTTTTAACCTAATTAATTTATAAATACATTTGAATAACCAATTCTGGCTGAGTTTCAAAGAATTTGGTATTCTCATATAGTCATGTTGGTGGTGTGAATTGGAAAAACTCTTTTGGAAATCTTTTTTTTTCTTTTTTTAAATTAATTTATTTATTTTCAGCATAACAGTATTCATTATTTTTGCACCACACCCAGTGCTCCATGCAATCCGTGCCCTCTATAATACCCACCACCTGGTACCCCAACCTCCCACCCCCCCCGCCACTTCAAACCCCTCAGATTGTTTTTCAGAGTCCATAGTCTCTCATGGTTCACCTCCCCTTCCAATTTACCCCAAGTCCCTTCTCCTCTCTAACTCCCCATGTCCTCCATGCTATTTGTTATGCTCCACAAATAAGTGAAACCATATGATAATTGACTCTCTCTGCTTGACTTATTTCACTCAGCATAATCACTTCCAGTCCTGTCCATGTTGCTACAAAAGTTGGGTATTCTTCTTTTCTGATGGAGGCATAATACTCCATAGAGTATATGGATCACATTTTCCTTATCTATTCGTCCGTTGAAGGGCATCTTGGTTCTTTCCACAGTTTGGTGACTGTGGCTATTGCTGCTATAAATGTTGGGGTGCATCTGTATCTTTGGGGTAAATACCCAGTAGTGCAAAGGCAGGGTCATAGGGAAGTTCTATTTTTAATTTCTTGAGGAATCTCCACACTGTTCTCCAAAGAGGCTGCACCAACTTGCATTCCCACCAACAGTGTAAGAGGGTTCCCCTTTCTTCACATCCCCTCCAGCACATGTTGTTTCCTGTCTTGCTAATTTTGGCCATTTTAGCTGGTGTAAGGTGATATCTCAATGTGATTTTAATTTGAATCTCCCTGAGGGCTAGTAATGATGAACATTTTTTCATGTGTCTGATAGCCATTTGTATGTCTTCATTGGAGAAGTATCTGTTCATATCTTCTGCCCATTTTTTGATATGATTGTTTGTTTCGTGTGGGTTGAGTTTGAGGAGTTCTTTATAGATCCTGGATATCAACCTTTGTCTGTACTGTCATTTGCAAATATCTTCTCCCATTCTGTGGGTTGCCTCTTTGTTTTGTTGACTGTTTCCTTCGCTGTGCAGAAGCTTTTGATTTTGATGAAGTCCCAGAAGTTTATTTTTGCTTTTGTTTCCTTTGCCTTTGGAGACATATCTTGTAAACAGGATCCAATAGCACATTAAAAAGATTATCCACCATGACCAGGTGGGATTCATCCCTGGGCTACAAGGATGGTTCAACATTCGCAAATCAATCAATGTGATACAACAAATTCATATGAGAAGAGAGAAGAACCACATGGTCCTCTCAATTGATGCAGAAAAAGCATTCGACAAAATCCAGCATCCGTTCCTGATTAAAACACTTCAAACTTTAGGGATAGAGGGAACACTCCTGAACTTCATCAAATCTATCTATGAAAGACCCACAGCAAATATCATCCTCAATGGGAAAAAGCTTGCAGCCTTCCCGTTGAGATCAGGAACAAGACAAGGATGCCCACTCTCACCACTCTTGTTCAACATAGTATTAGAAGTCCTAGCAACAGCAATCAGACAACAAAGAGAAATAAAAAGTATCCAAATTGGTAATGAAGAAGTCAAACTCTCTCTTTTCACAGATGACATGACTCTTTATATGGAAAACCCAAAAGACTCCACCCTCAAACTACTAGAACTCATACAGCAATTCAGCAACGTGGCAGGATACAAAGTCAAAGTGCAGAAATCAGTGGCTTTCTTATACACTAACAATGAAAATATGGAAAGGGAAATTAGAGAATCGATTCCATTTACTATAGCACCAAGAACCATAAGATACCTGGGAATAAACCTAACCAAAGAGGTAAAGGATCTGTACTCAAGAAATTACAGAACACTCATGAAAGAAATTGAAGAAGACACAAAAAGATGGAAGACCATTCCATGCTCTTGGATTGGAAGAATAAACATTGTTACAATGTCTATGCTGCCTAGAGCAATCTATACTTTTAATGCCATTCCGATAAAAATTCCACCGGTATTCTTCAAAGAGCTGGAGTAAATAATCCAAAAATTTGTATGGAATCAGAAGAGATCCCAAATCGCTAAGGAAATGTTGAAAAACAAAAATAAAACTGGGGGCATCACATTACCTGATTTCAAACTTTATTACAAAGCTGTGATCACCAAGACAGCATGGTACTGGCATAAAAACAGACACATAGACCAGTGGAACAACGTAGAGAGCCCAGATATGGACCCTCAACTCTATGGTCAATTAATCTTTGACAAAACAGGAAAAAATATACAGTGGAAAAAAGACAGTCTCTTCAATAAATGGTTCTGGGAAAACCAGACAGCTCTATGTAGAAGAATGAAACTCGACCATTCTCTTACACTGTACAGAAAGATAAACTCAAAATGGATAAAAGACCTCAACGTGAGACAGGAATCCATCAGAATCCTAGAGGAGAACATAGGCAGTAAACTCTTCGATATCAGCCACAGCAACTTCTTTCAAGATATGTCTCCAAAGGCAAAGGAAACAAAAGTGAAAATAAGATTTTCTTTTTAAGTAATTTCTACACCCAACACAGGGCTCAGATTTATAACTTCGAGATCAAGAGTCACATGCTCTACCGACTGAGCCAGCCAGGTACCCCTGGAAATCATTCTTGAAATATGTATCGGGAATCACAAAAATGGGTTTCGGGCAGTGAGGGGGCAACTGGGTGAGGGGTGTTGAGGACACGTGATGTCATGAGTATCAGATCTTATATACAACTGGTAAATCACTGAAACTAAAATACACTATAGGTTAATTAATTGAATTTAAATTTTTTAAAAAAGAGTCACAAAAATGTTTACCCTTTGACCTGGAAATGCTATTTATGGGACTCTATACCAAGGAAATTATGAAAACAATGATGTTCATAAAATAACTTATTATAGATTATAAATAATTTTAAACAATTAGAGGATTTCGATTTCTAAGAGTGGAGGAATGGTTAGTTGAATTATTATGGAAAATAATTAGGAAATATTATGCAATAATTCAAATGGTTGTTATAAAGTCTATAACCACATATAAATGGGAAGTATGTATGTGATATAATGTTACTGAAAAAGCCAAATACAGACAACTTGTGTGTGCTTTCTAGAACAGTAGGAAGCAGAGTGGTTAAGAGCATAAATTCCAGAGCCCAATGGCCTGGACTCATATTCCAGTACCATCACCTGGAGCTGTGATCCTGGGAAGCTTATTTAACCTCTCAGATGCTCAATTCCCTCACTTGCAAAGTAGGAAAATAATAGTGGCTTTCTCATAGGTTTCTTTCAAGGATTCAGTGAGTTATTATGTCACTCTTATTAAAATAACTTGGTACTAAGTAAGCACTTTTAAGTTTTGCTCTGCTGTTTTACCCCTACAAATGCAGAAGGGTTAGGCAAAAATAACACAAGAGTATTATTCTGGTATATGTGGCTGTGGAATGATTATATTAGTATGGTTGTGATTGTGGTCATTTTTGCCTATTTTTCCACTTTTGCATTTTAAAAAGTTACTTTGATTTTTAAAGGTTTGCATAGATCTCACTACAGATTTATATTCAGATTTCATTGAATGGACATTTTCTTAGTTGGGTTTTTTGTTTTTTGTTTTTTGTGGGTTTTTTGGCTTGCTTGTTAATGGATTTCCAAGTGATGGTGTGACTAAAGAGTTTACAGGGTTTGCATACCAATGATGCATGTAGATCCCAGTAAAAGAGACACTCCGGAAAAAAGGAAACACCATAAAATGGCCTGAAGTCAACCATATCCACAGAAATGCAAATTACAGGTCATTAATTGTGTTAAATAATTAGGAGGTGCTCTATTTCCAATGGGAATGATGAATTAAGTAATAAGATACCTCTGAGAGGGAATATTATCAACAATTTAAATTGTGATTATAAGGATTATATGACCACGTATATACACGAAAATGTGTAGAGTAACGCACTAGTGAAGAAAGCCAATCAAAGAAACAAAATGTCTTGAAACAAAGATTAGGCTTCATGAGTGAGGGATGGATCCCTCTCTCCTGGGTGTCCCTTCTCAGTTTCTTGGTATTTCTCATTCTGGTACTGGGAGTGGTTATGATCTTTCAAAGCAATCAACACCATGGCTTGGTTTTGTCTCTTCAGAGCTGGCTTTCACAGAAGATATATGCTGGGTGGCACTCACATAAAGCCCTTTCCCACGAAAGGTCAATCACTACCTCTGCGCCCTCTCCATGTGTGTTCCGGGCAACACAGCTAGCCAAGCCCAGACTCGAAACACATCTGGGGAAATTTATGCTGACACTTGGTTCCACATCTGGAAATGCTGAGGGTCAGTTATGATTCTTAGCATTGTGGTCATTCTCTTCTTGAGCAAAACTTCAACATACCTTGCAGGCAAGCACTCTTGTTTGCAGATGCCCAGGACATTCCAGAAACTGACTTTCCAAAACCAGAATGGGTTTCAATGCTCAGACCACAGGATTAAGCTTTCTGGTGTTTTCGGTTGGAAAAATCCAGACCTGTGTCAATCTAATAATACCTGTTAGGTTTGGACCATAAGGAGACATATTTTAAATGATACTCCCTAGATTAAACATTCCATTTGAAAATATTTTTTCCCCAAAGACTTCACGTGTCTTTTAAGAACCTATTGAACTGGGAAAGTTAGATCCTGTGCCTTAGACCTTTCTGAGGGGAAAATGGTTAAAAGAAACAAATGGAAATTTTTATAAAGTTGGTAGACCAATGGAAAATAGAAGCAAGTGAAAGGAAGTTTTTATCATGTTTTTTTACATAAAAGAAAATGGTCAGCCAAAGAAAACAGAAGCATCTACTTCATGATTTAAAGAGAACTGCATCTATATTTTTCCCTATCTTTTCCTTCATAGTTTGTATAACTTATTTTTCAAAGTAAAGGGAAAAAATTCTTTATGCTTTGGCCTAGATAAAGAGGAAAAGGAATTCAGTAGGAATATACTAACATGAAGTACTTTGTCCATCAGTAGACTGCTAGTCAAAAGCGCTGTGCTGTATTCTACCATCACCCTCCTTATTTCCCAAAGCCATAATTATTTGTAGGGCCAGTTGCAGCCTTGACTCTGCTAAAACCATTTCTGGGAGGGTTCTCTGTCCTTATCCCCAGCACAGCACCCCATCAGGGCCTCTGCACGGATGTTTATTCATATGGATCCTGACTCAGCTGTGTTCATGTGCGTGTGTGTGTGTGTGTGTGTGTGTGTGTGTTAGTGGTGAGGCTTACTCTTAATCTGGGTTGGGGGGCACATCTTAGTGCATAATATGGCTAAGCACTATAAATGATGGAGTAGTGCAAAGTGTGTTCATTGTTACTCAGCCAATAAGACGGTCCTGATGCTGGAGGCAACACAGACCCTCCATCTACTGTCTACCAAAATGGGAAGTTGGGGAGATTTGATTCACCATGGCCAGTGAAATTAGACCACCCCTGAGAAGAGGACATGCAGGTTGTGCGGGGTCAAGAGATCCACATAAGATTCAGACACCCAGGCCTCATATTCTGTGACCTGGGAGTATTCAAGAAAGCTTTGAAAATTTGCCTTGGCCTCAAGTGCATCTCACAGTAGGCAAGTAAAGGCATTGTAAACCTGCACATCCGCCCCAGCACCCAAGGTGGCATTTCCTTACACCTCAAGTACTCCAAAGAAACAATCTACCAGTGAAATTCAAAACATGGACTCTGGAGCCTGACAGCCTGGATTTGGACTTTGCACTGCCATTTGTCCACCCAGTAACCCTGAGCAAGTTACTTAACTTGTTCATTTTTCTGTAAAAAGGAGATTGTACCTATTAGGAGGTACACATTTGGAAAGTGCTTAAACCAGAGCCAGGTAAGAGCTGTGTTAAGTGTGTGCCAAATAAAATGAATAGATATACAGAAATTATTTCATTCCTAGTTTCACTGCTTTCACCTGGGATTCGGCAGAGTTTAAAAATAGCAGAACGAGTTGGTGGGTTGGGGTGAACTGGGAGATGGGCATTAAGGAGCTCACATGATATAACGAGCACGGGCTGTTATATAAGACCGACGAATCACTGACCTCTACCTCTGAAACCAGTAATACATTATATGTTAGTTAATTGAATTTAAATATTTTTAAAATGATAAAAATTAAAATTAAAAAAAATAAAAGCAGAACTTTCCTTGATTGTCCAAGACCATTAACTTCCAATTAAAATTTTTTAGGTAGGAATAACGTTGCCATTGGAAGTGGGAACCCTGGGTAAAGGTCAGGCATTCGTTGCCTGATGTATCAGGGAAAAAATATGAATTCAAGGGGCACTTGGGTGGCTTAGTGGGTTAAAGCCTCTGCCTTCGGCTCAGGTCATGATCCCAGAGTCCTGGGACTGAGCCCTACATCAGGGTCCCTGCTGAGCAGAGAGACTGCTTCCTCCTCTCTCTTCGCCTGCTTCTCTGCCTACTTGTGATCTCTGTTTCTGTCAAATAAATAAATAAAATCTTTTAAAAATATATGAATTCAATACTACAGTAACTATATAATAAGAACTTGGGAAAGTTTCTTAACTTCTCTGAACTCAATTTAGTTGTTAGTGAATTGGCAATAATGTGAACCTTTCAGAGCTGTTGTGAAATTAATAGAAGTTATTGTGGAAATCACTTGGCGTATAGCCTACTGGGGAAAAAAATAAAAGTCCTCTTCTGGTTAAGATCCAGGCTTTACCTTTTTGCTTTACCCTCCCTGCATTCAACTTGTTCTCTTACAATTTTTGAAAGCCTGGATCAATGGTTCAAAGTAGATTTGGGGGTGGTCTTCGGATGTAAACAGTTGAAACTTTTCTATTCGTGGGTGTTGCTGCTATTAATATGATTCTTAAGTCATGTTTACCTGTTCACTCTATCTGAGTCACCTTTCCAGTGATACAAAGAACTGGTGAAAATTACATGGATGGGCAAGAATAGTCTGAGAACGTACAGTTCAGGAAAATCCTACAGATCTGGTTTATTTCTATTTAGGATCTATCAACAAATGTGTCTCAGGAATTCTCTCACACTTTTCTTGTTTTCAAAACTTCACGCCATTAGGCAGATGTCACAGAGAGCTGCTTGTCTTTTTCAACAGGTTTTTTGTTTTGTTTTGTTTTGTTTGGTGGCAGGGGCGGGGGAGGGAAACTTTTGAAAAGACAGTTTTCTAAATCATTTTTCAATTGAAATTAAAATTTAAATGTGTCAAAATTATCTGTGATTTTCAGCTGCTCAACATTTGTCTCACATATGTTCTTTCTTAACACAGATTATTTTTTTTCTTCCCAATGTCAAGTTTAAGACCCCAAATCCTCCTTTAAAATCTATTTAAAATATTGAGCAAGTTGCTCTCTGTGGGGTTTGCTGACGCAGGGGCGCCTGTGTTTGTTTTTACAAAGGAATGGCTGTTCCTCGGGTCCTGTTACTTCACTCTGTGAATGTTCCCCTGGAGAATTCAGCAAACCGACAAACTGTCTCTCCTGGAAAGAAGAAACCAATGGCTGCTAGTGTGTTGGCCACATTATGTTTCTGTCACAGATGCACGGGCAAATCACAAGCTCCTGGGCCCCTGGGACCACCCTGTCCCCGAGTCACTTCTGGCGTTGGAGATACAAAGTCCCCTCCCTTAACCACTTGCAATCAGCCCCATGCTGCAGGAAACTCCACAAAGAAATAAAAAGATTTCTGTGGACAAGTAGGCTGGGAGAACCTCCAGAGAACAGTTTCAAACGTGTTGCAAATTGTGGTCTTTTCTCTGAGTCATAATGCACGTTAGCGTATTCAATGTGCCTTAAATTTCTTTGTAAAGAAATGACTTAACTATTTATTAAAAAGAAATAACTTCACCTTATGCTACCTAGCATGGCTTAACATGGGATCCTCTTTTTTGACATTGTCTCCTGAAAGCCTGAGAACTTAGGGTTCCACGTAAGGTAGTCCGGGAAACACCATTTGACATTAAAGAATGCTATGACTCCCGAAGTTCATGGGTACGAAGTAAATGTGCCAGGAAATAGTTGGCAACACCCATTTTCCCATTTCGTCACAACCCCTCTCCCTTTCCCTGGTGCTGGCATGGAAAACCCTACTCCTAAGCCTTGTCCCATGATGGCTTTGGAGTGATTACACAATAATAGAAAAGTAAATGCAGGCTTAAAAATAAGGAAATAGTCTTCTTGTGAGAACACAGATGAACCTCAAGGCCAATGTGCTAATAGAACTAAGCCAGACACAGGAGGACAGATACTGTGTGATTCCACTTCTATGTATCTAGAACAATAGGACTCCCAGAGACAGAGAGGAGAATGGTGGTTGCCAGGGCGCAGGAGGGGAGATGAAGGGCTGCTGTTCAAAGCATGTAAAGTTTCCGTTACACGAGGCGATAACGTTCTAGGTGTGCGCTGTCCAGCACCGTGCCTGCATTTACCAATATTGCATTGTGCAACTCAACATATGTTAAGAGAGTAGATCTTGTGTTAAGTGTTTTACCACAACAACAAAACAGGTAAACAAACAAAACCAAAGAAGCACCAAGAAAACGTGCAGAGGTGATAGATGTCTATTACCTGACTGTGGTAACAATTTCACGTGGATATGCATATGTCCAAACTCATCAGATGGTTATGCGGACTATGTGCAGTTCCCCAGATAGCTAGTGGGCTCAGAGAGCTGTTCTTTAAAAAGTGCATATGTCGATGTGGAGGAGTGTGCATGTGTGCACACTCACACGTGTGCCTGTTCACGTTCCCAAACCAAGTGAAGGATCTAGGATTGTCTATCACTCTGTGGTACCTACTTCTCATCTCCACCTTGTTAGCACAGATCCTTGAGAGAAGTTAGATTTCTGGAGACTGTCAGAAGTGGGACAAAACTGGCACGTGGCAGAGGTGAGAAGAAAGCCACGCCGACAAACAGGTCCTGAGAATCTGTAAGCCCAGAGGCTCTTCCATTGGAAGTGCTACCACCAATCTCACTACTGTGTGGATTTCGTGAGGCTCCCTGGTTTATCCTTACCTCCCTCTTTCTCTTTACTCAGCAAAAACAGGACTAATTAAGAATGCAAACTAATATAGCCTTGTTCAACAGCTCCCATCTCTCTCTTGAAATAAAGTACAACCTCTTCTAGAATGTTCCAGGAGGCTCAGTGAGACCTGACTTTCGTCTTCACTCAGATTTTAATTTTCCTTCCTCACATGTTAGAGTCCAGTCACTTGTCACTTTCTCCCACTACGCACTCTATACTTCCTGTGAGTCCCTCTGTCTAAAACTCTCTAGACTCCCCCTTCCCTCACCAAATTCTCCCTGACCCTGACCCTGACCACTGCCCCACGCCCAGCTGATTCTCTCTCATTGCTCATGTCACAGTCTAGACATCATTTCTTCCAAGAACACTTCCCTGACCCTTTCACAAAGCTGGGTTGGCTGACCCTGCTCTGGCCTCCCTGAGCCATGCTATTACCCACTTCAGAACATTCCCTCTACTCCACTATAACCAAGTCTGTCTATTGATCTGTATCCCCCACTGGACAGTAACCTCCACAGAGACAGAAACTCTCTATAGTTCTCATTCCCAAGGCCTAGCTCAGAATCTCTACCATGGCAGCTATTCAATAAGTGCATATTGAGTGAATGAATTAGTCAGCCAGTGGCTCAGTCTCAGCCTCATTGCAAAACAGAACAATAAGATTCTAGCACTAGATCCCCAAATCTCAAGTTCTCAATTCTGGATCATTTGGGTGAATGGCACACTACAATCCAACTACACAGTTGTTTGAAGTTGTCTTCCCCAAACATGGGGAAGGAGTGGGGCCCCAGGGGGTAGGGGGCTCCCTCTAATTGACAAAAGTAAAGTACAACATCCTGTGGCCTGCTCTTCTATGTTTGAAAAAGACAACCAGTTAGCTTATGATTCCTCCTCATCACAGTTTAATTGGGCCTATACTCAGCCTGGCCAGAAAACCGGCTTCCTGTTTTCATGACAAAGCATGCATGTTCTACGGCTCTGAGAATCTCGCTGAGATTTTTGAGTCTCATTGCATAATAAAAGACAGACACACATGGTCACACGCAGCCCCAACAACATCCTTATTCTCCACTGTTCTTTTTGTAAACTGCAGTCTTCCCCGGCTGCCAAATTCATATTCTACTAGGATGACAAGAAACTGTTTCCCTAATGCAATCATGAATCAGTCTGTGTCACACAGGACCGTTCACCGCAACGCCCTTCCTGGTTGGAAAGCAAACCTTGTAAGCTGGATGGTTTCAGAGATACAAATTGCTTCTGGCTGCAGAATGAGATGACTGTATAGTTGACCAAGAAAAACACAAAGACACACAAAAACACCCCTAGGAGATAAATTACTTGAAATTAGGAGGCCCGCATTCCTGGGGCCAGATAGTAAAACTATTTTACCCCCTTAAGACATGATGCTAGAGTTAGTCAGACATTTCCAGGATTTGTGCTTTTGGAAAAATATGTTGACCCTATTTCAGAAAACTGCCCTAAGAGGGACATGTTGTAAGCATATCCATTGCAGAATAAAGCTTTTGGATATTAAGGGGATATTCTCTCCACAACCCTTGCCACCACTTCAATAACTGGGATTATGAAAAGTGTATTAAGGCAGTAGGGGTTATAAAATGACTCTCCACCCAATGGATCTAGAGTAATCCATGACCATATGCTTTACCCTTTTCAGTTCTCTGGGTTGGTCAAATTCCAGCAAGGTAATGTACTTTGTTCTCTACTATCAGTTGCCCACCTGTCAAAGCTCACTCTCTGTTCTTTGTACCACTGGTGTGTATTACAAGTTAAAGGATGTTAAAAAAAAAAAAAACAGTAGATGAGTTGTAGAGAAAACTGATTTAGAGATGATATATATGTATATATGTATATATAATGCTACTGAAACTGATAAAACTTGAAAATCTTGTGACTTAATACAGTGGAAGTTTATAAAGGCCAATCATCTGAGAATGGGGCTATGAGGGGGCTCCATGAAGTCATTCAGAGACCTTGGTTGTTGGAAGCCCTACCTTTAACCAATGTTTTCCAAAGTCATCCTGGACATTGACATCCAGCTGGTCTATGGATGAAGAGAAAACATGGAAGATCATGTAGGAGGTTTCCATGGACCAGGACTAGAAGTGGCACAAGGCCCTTTACCCACAGAACTCAGACATTTGACCTCAAGTTACTGCAAGGGAAACTGAGCAAAGGGTCTGGGTGTGGGCTCAGGTTTTGGTGATCACATACTATTCTTGGCCACTGTCTAACACTTTAGTGACCAAATATCCATTTTTCTTGTCTTCCCACATCAACCATATTTTGGCTTCCCAAGGGAGAAAACCTGGATTCCCATCCAATCACTTCAGAGTCTAGGACCTCCAAGAGATGCAGATTCTTTCCTATTGGTCATACCCACATGTGGCTTCTTGTGATCCAATCACCTGGACACACACACATACACACCCTATGCAGTGAGGAGGAGAGAAAGAAAAACTACAATAAAAACTCCCATTCTCAAGTAAGAAGCATGGAGGATACTCAGTATAATTATAACCTAGCAATGATAGAATTTTGCTGGACAAGTACTATGAAAATCTCTAGTCTAGAAATAGGAAAGTTTTCTTGATTAGATTCTGATTTTGCTGTTTTAGATGAACATTAGAGGTCTATTATTCTCCATGACTCATGGATCTACCTTCTGGGACATACTTCCTTGTCCATTGTGACTTCCTGGGCTATATCTGAAGTAGGTATTGGAAAGTATGCCCTTCTAGGACGTTCCCAGCTATCAAATTTGTTCCTGAAGTTTCAAGTTGGCGGTCATAAATATTGTTTCAAGCTTCAAACAAGAAAAGGCTTTTACAAACTAGTTTCATGATTTTTTTCTCCATATTTCTTTGATAATAAAATTTCCTCTAATCTATAGTATGTTTCCCACCTATCTGCTTCCAGTCAGTTGCATGAGAGTTTTTAGATATAATTCTCAAGCCTGATATATTTCTTTGCTCTCTTGTCCTCATAACTTTCTCCTAATTCAATGGCAATCAACGTTGGGCCATCCAGATTGTATAGAAACCTATACGCCTAATTTGATCCTTGCTATAAATCTGAATCTTAATGAACCATTGCTTCTGGAAAGGCTTTCTCCATCTTACTTCCTACTGTTTGGCATCTAAAAACAGATGGCTTTTTCAATCTTTCAATACCCAAACACTGGGCTCCTTAGATTACTTTTTACTTATGCTTTCAAATCAAGAAATCCTTATCTGAACTCATCTCTTCCTTCTGGTAATTTGATAAACGCAGCCAGTCAAAACCAACACACACTATTAACATTCTATCTTCCAAACTTTTTTCTAAATTTACAGGGCTGACAGCTTCTTGGTCTTCTTGCCGCATGAGCTCAGACATAGTAGTAACAAATGTATGTCCCTCTGCAATACATGGATCACTATCTTCCAACCTGCAATATCACTGTCTGCCATCTGACTACTAAAATGATATCATTTCAAAACATGAGAGACTCTGGACTCTGGGAACAAAACTGAGTGTTACAGAAGGGAGGGGGATTTGGGTATGAGGTAACTTAGAGATGGGTATTAAGGAGGGCACCTGTGGTGATGAGCACTGTGTGTTAAACACATCTGAAAAATAATCTGAGGGGTTTGAAGTGGCGGGGGGGTGGGAGGTTGGGGTACCAGGTGGTGGGTATTATAGAGGGCACGGCTTGCATGGAGCACTGGGTGTGGTGAAAAAATAATGAATAATGTTTTTCTGAAAATAAATAAATTGAAAAAAAAAACACAACTGAAGAATCATTGAAAGCTACCTCAACAACTAATGATGTGCTATATGCTGGTTAACTGAACATAATAATAATAAAAAATAATAAAACAAAATGCTGTCATTTAATTGAGTATTGAGTCCATTTATATTTAGTGTAGTTAATGCTATAGTGAGGGTTTTATTACCATCTTACCATTTAGTTCATATGTAACCCACAGTCCCTTTTTCTCTCTTTTTCTGTCTTCTTTTGATTAATCAATTATTTATTATTCCATTTTTTCTTTTACACATGTTTTACTACTAATTTAGTGTTTACCTACAGGTTAAAAGTGCTTTTTTAAAGGGCACCTGGTGGCTCAGTGGATTAGAGCCTTTGCCTTCGGCTTGGGTCACAATCCCAGGGTCCTGGGATCAAGCCCCACATCGGGCTTTCTGCTCCTCAGGGAGCCTGCTTCCTCATCTGTCTCTGCCTGCCTCTCTGCCTACTTGTTATCTCTGTCTGTCAAATAAATAAATAAAATCTTTTTTTTAAAATAGTGCTTCCTTAACTTATTATAACTTAAATTACTGTTTTTATCATTTCCCATATAGCACTAAAACTTTAGAAAACTTTTAACTCCATTTACATCCTTCCCAAATTTTATATTAATGTTGTCCTGCATTTTAATTCTATACATATATTACATGATTAATATTCAGTCAATATTCATTTATATTTATCCACATTTGTATAGCAACATTTTGGTTGTTCTTTATTTTTACAGTTCTGGGTTTTCCTCTGCAATCACTTTCCAACTGTCTCAAAAATTCTTTTCAGAATTTTACTGAGGGTTTTCTGGCAATAAATCCTTTCTTTTTTGTTTTAATCTAAAAATATCTTTTTTTCCTTTGATTTTTGAAGAATATTTTCACCAAGTATAGAATTCCAGGTTGACAGTATTTTCTTCCAGCACTTTAAAGATGTTTTTTCATCAACTTAAAGTCAGTTATTGGACTAATTTTTGCTCCTTTGCAGATAGCATGTGGTTTTTTCCAAGCTCCTTTTGATATTTTTCTTTTTGTTTTTAATTTTCAACAGTCTTACTATGATCAATCTAGATGGGTTTTCTTTGTATTAATTTTGCTTAGGGTTTGCAAAAAAAAAAAACTTCTTGAATCTGTAGGTAAGTATCTTTTCTCAATTTTGGAAATATTCTAAGCCATTATCTCTTCAAATATTCTTTTGTCCTATTATTTCTCTCTCCTCTTCTACTAGGACTCCAATCACAATACGCCCCATATATCTCAATGATCTTTATGTCAATCTCGTTCTTTTTTCCTCTCTGTGCCTCAGTTTGGTTAATTTCCATCAATATGTTTTCTAGTTCACTAATCCTATATCCTACAATACCTAATCTGCTGTTGCAGTTAGCTAATGAGCTCTTAATTTCAGGTATTCTGATTTGCTACTAGACTTGGATTTGATTCTTTCCTGTAATTCCTACTAGTTGGTGAAATTTTCTTTCATCATATAGTTTCTCTACCTTTTCCTTTATTTTCTTTAATATAGTAGTTATAGTTTTTTTAGAAGTAATACATTTTTATTATGTTATGTTAGTCATATTTATGTTAAAGTTCTTGTTAGCTAAATATACAGTGGAAAAAAGACAGTCTCTTCAATAAATGGTGCTGGGAAAACTGGACAGCTATATGTAGAAGGATGAAACTCGACCATTCTCTTACACGGTACACAAAGATCAACTCAAAATGGATAAAAGACCTCAATATGAGACAGGAATCCATCAGAATCTTAGAGGAGAACATAGGCAGTAATCTCTTTGATATCAGCCACAGCAACTTCTTTCAAGATACGTCTCCAAAGGCAAAGGAAACAAAAGCGAAAATAAACTTCTGGGACTTCATCAAAATCAAAAGCTTCTGCACAGCAAAGGAAACAGTCAACAAAACAAAGAGGCAACCCACAGAATGGGAGAAGATATTTGCCAATGACAGTACAGACAAAAGGTTGATATCCAGGATCTATAATGAACTCCTCAAACTCAACCCACACGAAACAGACAAACACATCAAAAAATGGGCAGAAGATATGAACAGACACTTCTCCAATCAAGACATACAAATGGCTATCAGACACATGAAAAAATGCTCATCATCATTAGCCCTCAGGGAGATTCAAATTAAAACCACATTGAGATATCACCTTACACCAGTTAGAATGGCCAAAATTAACAAAACAGGAAACAACATGTGTTGGAGAGGATGTGGAGAAAGGGGAACCCTCTTACACTGTTGGTGGGAATGCAAGTTGGTGCAGCCTCTTTGGAGAACAGTGTGGAGATTCCTCAAGAAATTAAAAATAGAGCTTCCCTATGACCCTGCAATTGCACTCCTGGGTATTTACCCCAAAGACACAGATGTCGTGAAAAGAAGGGCCATCTGTACCCCAATGTTTATAGCAGCAATGGCCACAGTCGCCAAACTGTGGAAAGAACCAAGATGCCCTTCAACGGATGAATGGATAAGGAAGATGTGGTCCATATACACTATGGAGTATTATGCCTCCACCAGAAAGGATGAATACCCAACTTTTGTAGCAACATGGACGGGACTGGAAGAGATGATGCTGAGTGAAATAAGTCAAGCAGAGAGAGTCAATTATCATATGGTTTCACTTATTTGTGGAGCATAACAAATAGCATGGAGGACAAGGGGCGTTAGAGAGGAGTAGGGAATTTGGGTAAATTGGAAGGGGAGGTGAACCATGAGAGACTATGGACTCTGAAAAACAATCTGAGGGGTTTGAAGTGGCGGGGGGGGGGTGGGAGGTTGGGGTACCAGGTGGTGGGTATTATAGAGGGCACGGCTTGCATGGAGCACTGGGTGTGGTGAAAAAATAATGAATACTGTTTTTCTGAAAATAAATAAATTGGAAAAAAAAAGTTCTTGTTAGCTAACTCCAATGTTGGCCCATTTCTATGATCTGTTTTATCACTTGGTTTTTATTCTTGTTATCCTGTCTTTAGCATGACTAGTGATTTTTTAATGAAGGACATTGCATATAAAAAACTGCAGAGGCTCCAGATGATGACTGGACTTCATTCAGAGAGGGTATACCCTACCTTCTCTTGAGCCAATAGATGTGATGTTATAGCACAGTTCTGTTTCAGCCCTCATGATCTTAATATGCTATTTGTTTTCCCCTGATCTTAAAGATTTTCTGTTGCAGACCAGGTGTATTATACATAGTCCCTCTCCCTGATAGTCCTCAACACTAACTTTTGCCTTGCATGATAGACAAATTCTCTGATTTTCAAAGGCTTGCTGTCTATATCTATGGTCTCTCCAGTTCAATCCTCAAATGATACAAAAGTCCCAAGGGAAAAGTTGGTCATGTGCTTGAGGCCTTCAATTCTCTTCTAAATCTTTTTTTTTAATTTTTTTAAAAGATTTTATTTATTTATTTGTCAGAAAGACAGAGAGAGAACAGGCAGGCAGAGTGGCAGGCAGAGGCAGAGGGAGAAGCAGGCTCCCCATGGAACATGGAGCCAGATGTGAGACTCAGTCCCAAGACACTGGGATCATGACCTGAGCCAAAGGCAGCGGCTTTTCCGACTGAGCCACCCAGGCATCCCTTCAGTTCTCTTCTAAAGGATGCAGCCCTCTGAAAGTACAAACCTGAGATCTTCACCTTCAGCCTGAGCCCAGACATGCCACATCCTCCTAGGGTTAAATCTAATGAATAATCAGTTCACTTCTCTGAATTTACCAACCTCTGGAGTCTTAGCTGTACAGTTCTTTTGCCTTTTCAGTTCTAGGCCTTCAAATTCCCTAGAAGATCTTGATTAAAATGCATATTCTCAGACCATGCACCTTAAAATGTAAGGCTGATGACCAGCATTCAGAAATTTGCCCAAGGGACTTGATACAGCTATACAGAGTGAGAAATTCCGGCCTATATCCTTACCTACTATTCCTCCATAGTACCATCTCTATCTGGGAATTTGCTTCGTATCTTCTCCAATTGCTGCTCTGAATGCAAGTGCTATACTAGCTGCTAAGGAACTTCTTACATGCCCCCAGGAGCCCTTCCCAGGAAGGTGTCTGGCACCATGTGCCAGCTACTGCTCCAGCTAACACAGCCTGAAATCACCCAACAGAAACATGTTATTGCATTCCTTGCTTATCCAGTTGCCATCCCACTGCCATTGCAGCCAGAAATCTCAGATGATGTCTGCTATAACATGCAAGCTCATGGATAGTCCCTTCCTTAGACTGATGGATATCAATAAATTCTCAACATGTTTTTTCTTCTCCCACCTGTGGCAGGAAAAAACAAAAACAAACAAACAAGGAGTAGGGAATTTGGGCAAATTGGAAGGGGAGGTGAACCATGAGAGACTATGGACTCTGAAAAACAATCTGAGGGGTTTGAAGTGGCGGGGGGGGGTGGGAGGTTGGGGTACCAGGTGGTGGGTATTATAGAGGGCACGGCTTGCATGGAGCACTGGGTGTGGTGAAAAAATAATGAATAATGTTTTTCTGAAAATAAATAAATTGGAAAAAAAAAACAAACAAACAATACATAAATAAGACCCCAGTGGAGTTCATCCATAGAATACCAGCTACTTCTCAACATGGGATTTTATCTATAACATAAAATAGAGTTTTAGTGTTAGAGTATTCTTTTTCTATTTCTGAAGTCTTATTCTAGGTTTCTCCTATGAGTGCCACTGGGAAATGTAGCTTGACCATCAGCAAAAACTTGAGCCCCTGTTGATAGGAAAGAACTAAACCCACACCAGACATATTGATGAGGGAGATAACAAAATACCTCCATCTCTCTGTTACTTGTAGCCAAAAGCATGCAAATTAACCATGATGGAAAACAACTTGGACAAACTTATCCAGAAATATAGATCTTTCTATTTATAAAATAATGTAAGAACAACAACTAAGAGTTGGTAATCATGAGAGACTATGGACTCTGAAAAACAATCTGAGGGGTTTGAAGTGGCGGGGGGGTGGGAGGTTGGGGTACCAGGTGGTGGGTATTATAGAGGGCACGGATTGCATGGAGCACTGGGTGTGGTGAAAAAATAATGAATACTGCTATGCTGAAAATAAATAAATTTAATTAAAACAAAATAAAATAAAAGCATTATTTGGCACCATCATAGAGTAGTTAAATGCTATTAATATGCAAATAAAAGTGTACACATTTTAATAAATTTCTTTAAATAAAAAAAAAGAGTTTGTAATCTCCTTAGTGTACCTAATTTCAAATGAACAAACCTGTCCCCTACATCTAAGTATGATGGTTCCATGGCCATAGACAGGATTACTTGTAACTGTACATCAAACCAAGCACCATTGCTCCAGATTCCCATGCTGTAGGCAATAGCCTGAGAAGAATCATAGGAAGAATTACAAAATAAGGAAGGCAAACAGAAAGTCGCTAGAAGTCAAGTATTTGAAGCCACATGTGTCTTGTTACGGGTGACACATGTGACTCATGTGTCACATGACTCACTAGACCAACAACTGCTCTCCTTTGCCTCACTTTTTCCACAGGAGAATAGAGAAATGGCAGGCAGAGAGCTGCTGTAGAATATCCTCATATCCTTTTTTTATGGGATATTTCTTTCTTCTCTTATATCTTTTCATTGCTGGCCAGATGAATTTCTGGCTAACTCAATACCAGTTTACCTTGAAGTGATAATTCTCTCCTCAGAAAGTGGATTGTTTGCAAGCAGTGTTCTCATATAATTCTTTAAGACTCCAAATCTAGACTTCTTTAAAATACTTTTGACCTCAGAGAGGTCTTCATAGATAAAGTAAGACAAAACATTTTTTAAAGCATTCATTTGAATAATTTAACTTCAAAACCAATAAAGGACCACCAGAGGGATTTTATTGAGTGGAAAACCTAAAGTCATATCTACAGTAAGATAATCAGCACCACTTGCTGAACTGTTTTATTTTATTTGAGGCCAAATTTATTCAAATTATAAATGGCTGGGCTTATTACCAGCCCCAGTTATTTTTTTTCCAATTTATTTATTTTCAGAGAAACATTATTCATTATTTTTTCATCTCACCCAGTGCTCCATGCAAGCTGTGCCCTCTATAATACCCACCACCTGGTACCCCAACCTCCCACCAGTTATTTTTTTTAATTGAGGTATAGTTGACATACAATATTATACTAGTTTTAAGTCAACAACATAGTGATTTGGCAATTATATACATTGTGAAACGCTTACCACTGTAAATGTAGTTATTATCTGTCATCATATAAAGCTTAACATATTGACTGTATTCCCTACACTGTACTTTTCATCCCCATGACTTATATATTTTATAACTAGAAACAGTACCTCTTTCACCTGTTTGTCCATCCCTCCATCTCCCTTCCCTCTAGCAACTACCAATTCTATTCCTCTCCGTTTGTTTGTTCAGAGTCCACATATAAATGAAATCATACAATATTTGTCTTTCTCTGTCTGACTTACTTCACTTAGCATAATACCTTCTGGGTCCATTCCTGTTTTCGTGAATGACAGGATCTCATTCTTTTTTATGTCTGAACAATGCTGAACATGTTTTATATGCCAGACACTATGCTAAACTCTTTATTTGCTCTATCTCTTGTAAATATTGCAATACCTTCCTAGGGTATTTCTGGTGTCTATACCTACTAATGAAAACAATGGAAATCAAAAAATTTGGACTAAATAACTCACTCAAAACATGCATAAAGTGGGCTAGGAATAAATGAAACAGAACTTCAAGCATAATGATAAATGACAATGGACACACAGTACATTTGAGAAGACAATGAAAAGAGAGCTTGCCTTAATTTAGGGGAGCTACCTCTCTTCACCTTTATCCCCTTTTGCTGTGAGGGAATACAAACCCAGTGTTTCCACACCTCCAGTCTTTCAGGAGAATGCAAAAATCCAAATTTTCATGTGAAATTGAAATCTTATTTTTAAATGTTGGCAGCTATTTAAGAAGTTTTTCAGCTCTCTGCAGCCAAACAAAATACAGCTGTGGGCTGGATTCAGCTTGTAGGCTTTGCAAACTCTGTCCTCTATCCTGGGCAACTGGGAATCATCTTGGGATCTTTTGTTCTCTTAAAGAAACATGGCTCCTTCAACCAGAGGCCAAAGAGCTTAAATGATCATTAATGGTTTCATACTGAGGCATAGCCATTGCCCACCCACCCACCCTTAGAAATACAAACATTCATGACATGACTCCTGGGAACATTCTTGCGTAATTTGTGAAATCATTATCTTGTGTGACTTGAGGGATCTGAGTTGACATGGGGATGCCCAAGGAAGAAGAAGATACAAAAAAGAAAAGGAAAAATGAGTGCCTGGAGAAAGACACCGGAGCATCCTGCTGAGTGCTGCCCACCCCCATTCCTGGCCCCTGTCTGTTTTCACCATTGAGACCCCTGAAGCCCAGCATTCAGAGCCTTGGCCCACCATTCTTCATTTCTGATTTCTCTCCTCTGAGGAGATAAGGACGACCCAAGGCCTCTCGGTATGTTTTACATCAAAGACCACTGAAGGGTCCTGACAGGCTGGATGTCAGTGCTGTAAATAAACCATTAATCACCCTGCCATTTCATGGACATACTTTTCCCAGAGGGCATGAACTTTCTCCAGGTCACTAATATAAACCACATCTTCCCTGAGCCAATGGGGGAGGCAGAGTGGGGTGTCAGAGCTCAGGGAACAGACTCCCTCATCGACACACCATTATTTTCCTCCTAAACCCCCAGGTCATTGCTATTGTCCCAGGAGATTGTAAATGGTCAATAAAAGGGGAGTTGGTTGAAATGAATTAAACAAACGAAGTCACAGCTTCAGGGAACATGTATAACATAGGGCAGCTGCTTCTACTCCTCTAAAACTTCCCACCTCTAGATGGAGTATCAAGAGAAAGAATACAGGGACACAACAGGACACTAATGATTTTGCCATTGACCCAACATGCCTTTGACAGACCACCCCCACCCGCCCCGCTACCATAGTCTTGAGTTCCAAGAATTAGAGCCCAGGGAAAAGCATAAAATAACTTTCCAGAGCAGAGTTTCTTCTCTGCATGATGAAGTTGGGCTCACCTGACCAATGGTTCTAACTTAGCTATTGTTATCCACTGGAGACCAAGTCTTGGTTGCAGATTCATTCATTCATTGAGCTGTTCCTCTGGGCAGGCAACTGCTCTAGTTTCAGTGAAAAGATGGGTGAGGTCCTTTTTCTCTTGACACTTACATTCTTGTTGGGACAGACAGCCAATAAATAAACCAGACAAATATAGGTAGTGATAAAGCTCTAAAGAACATAAAACAGGAAGGTGATATCAACATTGAGGTAGGAGTGGTTACTTTAGCTTGAGTGGAAAGATGAGAGCTTTCATCCGCTCAGCAACTAAACATGATAGTAGACAATGGAGGGTTACCAAAGAAATAAAAGGAGTAATATTTCTGTTTGAAAGACCTTACATTTAGCTGGAGAGATGAAGTCAGTATGTAAGGGCTCAGAGAACATCATAAATATGCAAAACCTACATGAAAATCTGGAAGTCCAAAGACAAGGTACAGGAAATAAGGTAATGATCAGGACAAGCTCAAGTGAGGCAGACGGGTTTCTCAGAGAAAATGAGTCTCAGCAGTTAGGAATAAAATGCATCTGGGCTGTATCAGGGAAAGATCCTTAGGCCCTTCCCACTGAGACAGAGGAAACTAGAATCAGGATTTTGTCTGGGACTGACACCCCCAGCTGATGTTGGATTCAGAAGGAAGGGCAGAAAGAAAAAATAATACCATGCTTCAAATAAATTCTCAACACCTTACTCTGGCCTGCAAAACACACTGTCTGCTCCCCTACCTCATCTCCCATGTCTCCCCCTCACAGCAGTCACACTGGCCTCTCATCCACATCCAGCTGAGCTCAAATGTGTCCATGGGGACTTTGTATTTGCTGACTCCTCTGCTCAGAAAGTTCCTCTTTCACATCCCCACATGTCTGGCTCCTTCTTGTTAACTAGGTCTTGGCCAATGATCTCCTCCTCTGTGAGACCTTTGCTGAGTATCCTTCCTGGAGGACCCCCCCGCCTCCATCATCTCAATCTCTTTCTCTCATCTCCCCTGATATATTCGCTTGAGAGTACGTCAAATCTGACATCTTTTGTTCATTTACCTGCCTGCTGTCTAGACAGTGAGCACCACTTACTTACAAATACTTGCTATAGAAAATAAATTTGGTGTTAATAGGAAGATGTGTTTTATTCCCTTGCCTCATCCCCATTGCTAGAATGCTACCTAGAGGGTAGCAAAAGTTGAATAGTGAATAGATACTTGTTGGACTCATTAAGTGCCTACTCCAAACCAAGCACTGTGCCAGGCTCTTTCCATAATAACATAATTCAGTTAGTTCTAGAGTTTTATACTTCTACATACTTGAATTATTCTACCACACTAAAGTTCACGTTTTAGAGCTATTAACTTTATGTCGAGGTTGAAAGTCCATGAATGTTATCTTCAGAAAGTATTGTTTGACCTACAGTATGTGTAAATCAATTTAACAAAATCACTTTATAACAGGAAAAAAATGACATCACATTTAATCCTCATGACAATGCTATGTGACAGGCATTGTCATACCCATTGTACAAATGAGGAAACCAAAGTCCAGAAAAACTAATCAATTCTGTCAAGGGCACAAAGCTAGTAAGCAGCAACTGAGCCCAAGTTTATCTAACCCTGTCTCACATTGAGGTCTTTCATCCATTTAGAGTTTCTCTTTGAGTACAGTGTAAGAGAATTATTGACTTTCATTCTTAGCATATAGCTGTTCAGTTTTCACAGCACCATTTATTGAAGAGACTTTCTTTTTTCCAGTCGATATTTTTTCCTGCTTTGTTGAAGATTATTTGACCATAGAGCTATGGGTCCATATCTGGGTTCTCCATTCTGTTCCATTGATCTATGTGTCTGTTTTTGTGCCAGTACCATGCTATCTTGATGATCACAGTTTTGTAATAAAGATTGAAATCAGGCAGCATGATGTCCCCAATTTTGTTTTTCTTTTTCAACATTTCCTTGATGATTCAGGGTCTTTTCTGGTTCCATACAAATTTTTGGATTGTTTGTTCCAGCACTTTTAAAAATGCCATCGGTATTTTGTTCGGGATGGCATTGAAAGTATAGATTGCTCTCGGCAGGATAGACGTTTTAACAATGTTTTTCTTCCAATCCATGAACATGGAATGTCTTTCCACATTTTGTGTCTTCCATTTCTTTCATGAGTGTTCAACATCGGCCACAGCAATTTCTTTCAAGACACATATCCAAAGGCAAGGGAAACAAAAAGTGAAAACAAGCTTTTGGGACTTCATCAGGATAAAAAGCTCCTGCACAGCAAAGGAAACAATCAACAAAACAAAGAGCAACCCACAGAATGGGAAAAGATATTTGCAAATGACACTACAGACAAAGGGCTGATATCCACGATCTATAAAGAACTTCTCAAACTCAACACCCAATAAATAAATAATCAAGTTAAAAAAATGGGCAGAAGACATGAACAGACACTTCTCCAGAGAAGATATACAAATGGCTAGCAGACACCTGAAAAAAATGTTCACCATCATTAGCCATCAGAGAAATTCAAATCAAAACCACAATAAGATACCACCTTATACTAGTTAGAATGGCAAAAATGGACAAGACAAGAAACAACAAACGTTTGAGAAGTTGTGGAGAAAGGGGAACCTTCTTACACTGTTGGTAGAAATGGAACAAAGTGGCTGCTGGTGCAGCCACTTTAGAAAAGAGTATGGAGGTTCCTCAAAAAAATCAAAAATAGAGCTACCCTATGACCCAGCAATTGCACTACTGGGTATTGACTCCAAAGATACAGATGTAGTGAAAAGAAGGGCCATATGCACCCCAGTGGTCATAGCAGCAATGTCCACAATAGTCAAACTGTGGAAGGAACCGAGATGCCCTTCAACAGATGAATGGATAAAGATATACACAATAGAATATTACGTAGTCATCAGAAAGGATGAATATGCAACTTTTACATCAACATGGATGGGACTGGAGGAGATTATGCTGAGTGAAATAAGTCAAGCAGAGAAAGTTAATTATCATATGGCTTCATTTATTGGTGGAACATAGGAAATAGCATGGAGGACATTAGGAGAAGGAAGGGAAAAATGAACGGGGGGACATAGGAATGGGAGATGAACTATGAGAGACTATGGACTCCAGGAAACAAATGGGGTTTAAGAAGGAAGGTGGGTGGGGGAATGGATGAGCCTGGTGATGGGTATTAAGGAAGGCATGTATTGCATGGAGCAATGGGTGTTACATGCAAACAATAAATCTTAGAACACTACATCTAAAACTAATGATGTCCTCTTCATCAAAATCAAAAGCTTCTGCACAACAAAGGAAACAGTCAACAAAACAAAGAGGCAACCCACAGAATGGGAGAAGATATTTGCCAATGACAGTACAGACAAAAGGTTGATATCCAGGATCTATAATGAACTCCTCAAACTCAACCCACACGAAACAGACAAACACATCAAAAAATGGGCAGAAGATATGAACAGACACTTCTCCAATCAAGACATACAAATGGCTATCAGACACATGAAAAAATGTTCATCATCACTAGCCATCAGGGAGATTCAAATTAAAACCACATTGAGATATCCCCTTATACCAGTTAGAATGGCCAAAATTAACAAAACAGGAAACAACATGTGTTGGAGGGGGTGTGGAGAAAGGGGAACCCTCTTACACTGTTGGTGGGAATGCAAGTTGGTGCAGCCTCTTTGGAGAACAGTGTGGAGATTCCTCAAAAAATTAAAAATAGAACTTCCCTATGACCCTGCAATTGCACTCCTGGGTATTTACCCCAAAGATACAGATGTCGTGAAAAGAAGGGCCATCTGTACCCCAATGTTTATAGCAGCAATGGCCACGGTCGCCAAACTATGGAAAGAACCAAGATGCCCTTCAACAGACGAATGGATAAGGAAAATGTGGTCCATATACACTATGGAGTATTATGCCTCCATCAGAAAGGATGAATACCCAACTTTTGTAGCAACATGGACGGGACTGGAAGAGATTATGCTGAGTGAAATAAGTCAAGCAGAGAGAGTCAATTATCATATGGTTTCACTTATTTGTGGAGCATAACCAATAGCATGGAGGACAAGGGGCGTTAGAGAGGAGTAGGGAATTTGGGTAAATTGGAAGGGGAGGTGAACCATGAGAGACTGTGGACCCTGAAAAACAATCTGAGGGGTTTGAAGTGGCGGGGGGGTGGGAGGTTGGGGTACCAGGTAGTGGGTATTATAGAGGGCACGGATTGCATGGAGCACTGGGTGTGGTGAAAAAATAATGAATACTGTTATGCTGAAAATAAGTAAATAAATTTTTTTAAAAAACTAATGATGTCCTGTATCGTGACTAACATAACATAAAAATAAAAGGTTTATCTAACCCTAAAGTCTTTGTTCTACTTTTCTCCTTTCTTTCTATGGGGAACAGAGGAAGCAAAATCAGGAGCATGAAGGATCCAAATCAGGTTAAGGTTCTCGTGCCACAGTTTAGGAATCAAGGGAAGTCAATCCAATTGTTAAGTGAGGACCAGGAACATCAGTGTTCAAGGTGAGCACAGATAAGGAAAGCATCCAGTCACCTGCTGGAACAGGACAAGACTGTATAAGGAGGTCACCAACAGAAAGAAGAGTGGTAGCCCTTTTAATACCTAGCTGCACCAAGAGCTATACATTTAAATATGCCTCTGACTATACCTTGGTTTGGTGCTACTCTAATGCTGCTTACTCCCACAGAGGTCCAACAAAATAAGATTTTATTTATTTATTTGACAGAGAGATCACAAGTAGGGAGAGAGGCAGGCAGAGAGAGAGGGAGAAGCAGGCCCCCCGCCAAGCAGAGAGCCCGACACGGGACTCGATCCCAGGACCCCGAGATCATGACCCGAGCCGAAGGCAGCGGCTTAACCCACTGAGCCACCCAGGCGCCCGAGGTCCAACAAAATAAAGAGTAAGTGCAGAGTAGGGGACAGGTGTGCTTAACACAGAGTTTGGATCACCGTGGGCATGAAGCCTTGCCTCAAAGTTAGAGAAAGAAAATTTCAATTGTATATGATTAATAGCCATGTAAAGCAAGGCAGACTGCCCTGGCCTAGACTGACATATTTGAAAGAGGAATAGCAAATAAGACTCACCACCACCAGAACTCCATGGAAAATGATCTTGAGAAAGACTCTGAAAGTCAGCGAGTTCCTGGCAAACTTGATTTCAAGTTTGTTCATACATGATAAAGATGTGGTTAGAATTGAAGAAATAAAGAGAATGTGTTGGTGTAGAATTCTATCATAACTGAAAAGCTGTGCATTTATTCTGAGTTCATGTTAACTACTTCTGGGTGTTTAATTCTTTTAGAGAATGACAGATGATAGTAGCTTTAAAAAAAAAATCCTTAGTTGGCAGAAATAGAAACTGATCGTCTTCTCTGAACTCTTTGCAGTTTTTTCCCTTTTACTCTTTGAAAACTCCAAATATTTGAGAACCTATGCACCTTCCAACATGGTTTCCCATTCTTACTGACAGAGGTCACAGACTGGAGGCTTAATGAGTCAAATTCAGCCCACAGAGGATTGTAAAGGATTGTAGAGGATTGTGGTTTGGCCACAAAGGATGGTAAAATTCTAACTGACAATATTTTAAATAGAAGAATGTAGATACAACTCTGGATTTCTGGCTTCTCCTTAAAGTTCAGATGATCTAAAAATGAAATCCTGATGGAGGCATAATACTCCATAGTGTATATGGACCACATCTTCCTTATCCATTCATCCATTGAAGGGCATCTTGGTTCTTTCCATAGTTTGGCGACCGTGGCCATTGCTGCTATAAACATTGGGGTACAGATGGCCCTTCTTTTCACGACATCTGTATCTTTGGGGTAAATACCCAGGAGTGCAATTGCAGGGTCGTAGGGAAGATCTATTTTTAATTTTTTGAGGAATCTCCACACTGTTCTCCAAAGAGGCGCCTCCATCAGAAAGGACGAATATCCAACTTTTGTAGCAACATGGACGGGACTGGAAGACATTATGCTGAGTGAAATAAGTCAAGCAGAGAGAGTCAATTATCATATGGTTTCACTCATTTGTGGAGCATAACCAATAGCATGGAGGACAAGGGGTGTTAGAGAGGAGTAGGGAATTTGGGTAAATTGGAAGGGGAGGTGAACCATGAGAGACTATGGACTCTGAAAAACAGTCTGAGGGGTTTGAAGTGGCGGGGGGGTGGGAGGTTGGGGTACCAGGTGGTGGGTATTATAGAGGGCACGGCTTGCATGGAGCACTGGGTGTGGTGAAAAAATAATGAATACTGTTTTTCTGAAAATAAATAAATTGGGAAAAAAAATAAAAAAAAAATGAAATCCTGTCCTTTGAGACAACATGGATGGCACTTGAGGACATGATGCTAAGTGAAATAGTCAGAGAAGGACAAATATTGCATGATTTCACTTTTATGTGGAATCTAACAACAACAACAACAAGCCAAACAAAGAAACAGATGGAATGGTGGTAGCCGGGGGCAGGGGGAAATGGGAAAATGTTTGTCAAAGGATATATAAATGCCCAGTTATGAGTTATATTCTGGGGTTCTAACATTCAGCATAATGACTATAATTAACAATATTGTATTATGTACTTGAAAAGTGCTAGGAGAATAGATCCTCAATATTCTTACCACAAATAATAATAAGAAGAAGAAGAACGTGAGGAAATGGATGTGTTAACAAACCTTATTTGGGGAATCATTTTGTAATATATATGTATATTAAATGATCACACTGTACACCTTAAACTTACACACTGTCAATTATCTCCCAGTCAAGCTAAGATAATAAGGATGGAATTCCAGAGACCTGGCTATCCCAGACCTACATTCCCTGCGGGAGAGCGGAGCAGGCAGTGGCTGCTCCCTGTGGGAGAGGCAGGTGTCTAGGTGAAGGCACAGCGGGCCCTTCCTACCCTGTGATACCTCGTAGCTCTCTGCAGTAATGACCCCAGGGTATCTGTGCCTCTTGGCATCCATGCCCTGTCACCATTTTCTTCTGCGCTCCCAGGACCCTAGTCTTGCCTGGGCAACTCACTTCAGTCAATGGGACAGTGGCAAATGGAAACACCAGCTGAAGCTTGAAAAGTGCTTGCACAGGGGAGACTATTGTCTCTGGATGCTGAGAACCACGAGGCCGTCCTGAGAACAAACCAGTCTGGGCCACTGGGAAGGCCCTGAGGAGGACAACCGAAGCAACCCACAATCTCCCCAGACAGGGAGGGCCTTCCAGACTGGCAAGACCCAGCTGAACCAGGAACTGAGGCTAGCCACATGAATGAGCCCAGGTGAGGCCAGAGGAGAAAGTGACCCACCAAGTCCAACCCAGATTCTACTATTAAGCACTTGCTTGAAGCCACTCAGTTTTGAGGTGTCTTGACATTACTCATCTATCCTGGCTTCTGGATGATGAAAGCAGGTGGGCCTGTAACTTCTACCTAGAGACCCAGCAGCCCCTCTGCATATCCTTAGGCACACACACGCACACTCCCACACATGCACATCCATCAGGAGACACTTGATATTAAATGAGATCTGGACATTTAAATTGTCCGCTCTGTCCCCCAGAACAGCACCTGGCACACAGTTGGCCCTTAATAAATATCTTGTGAATGAATAAATGAATTCACAGATGTGTCCCTAAGTAATTTAATTCAAGAGGGAGGCTGGAGGCGGTCACCACCCCCAGGACTTCGGCACCAGAGGACTCTCTGGGATAATCTCTGGGTAGCATGAAGGATGGCTGAACACCCATTAGGGCCAGACCACCGGCCTCCCAGACACCCTGCTGCGTCTGCTAAGCGCGTCTTGGAAAACCAGCACATGTGAGTCTACTCAACGGGGACTGAGGTTTGACAAGACTGATAGTAGCAACCTATTTGTCATTCGTGTTAGTTTTCCATGAGCATTGACAGGGATCTAAATGGCGAGGGGAATTTCCTACCAAGGTTGAAGGAAATACGATGTAGCCAGGGATGTCAGCTGAGGGACAGCCAAAATGAGAGCTGGATCTTATTCACCTTCCGAGGGAATTGTGACTATGATTTTTCAAGGGGTTAAAAAAAAAAAAAAAGAATGTGGCATGTGGAAGAAAAACCTGGTTACCCTGATCACACCAATGTGAACGTGTAACATTCTTGTTTCACCAGCAGAAATGTTCAGCAGGGGAAACGGTCTCCTGCCCTTTGCCATTTCTTTTTCTTGCTTATTCTCTTTCCTTACTCAAAAATAGGAGGATGTTCATTAAATTAATCACAGACACCCTTCTGGGGAGATGAATAGCAACATGGAAACCATAACAGCTGGAGAAGTGGGAAGCCACTCAGAATCACAGAATTGGAAATCCTAGATATTAGTAGAGTAGCCTGCTCCTTAATTGCTTTGTGACAGAGTCAGCCAGTCTGTCTCGGCCCTAGTTTGTTCATCTATGAGATGGTGAGAATCGTATCTACTGGGCCAACTTCATTGGGGTTTTGAGATGAGATGAGAAAACATGGGTGAAATTGTCAACCAGGGTTAATGATTATAGAATAAAAATGGTAATGATCAGGGCACCTGGGTGGTTCAGTGGGTTAAGCCTCTGCCTTCAGCTCGGGTCATGATCTCAGGGTCCTGGGACTGAGCCCTGCATCGGGCTCTCTGCTCAGAGCAGAGCCTGCTTTTCTCTCTCTCTCTCTGCCCGCCCCTCTGCCTACTTGTGATCTCTCTCTGTCAAATAAATAAATAAAATCTTTGGGGAAAAATTTGGAAATGATCCATAGGCACAAACACAAGAAGAGAAATGAAATCTGGGCACAGCCCTCCTACCATGGCACTGTGGCTGAGGTGATGGTGAGCAGTGAGCAGTGGGAGGGATGGGAACACCAACCACAAACCATCAAGGTAGGTTGACAGAGAGGAATCGGGATGAGATAAACACGGTGAAATCAGAAACAGATACATGTGGGAGATTGTAGGATAGGGATTAGAGGTGTCCAACCATAGGGACAGCAAGGTTCAACCATGGAGGATATGGGGCGCTCAGTGGACTGCTGCTGATTTTGCCTGCCCAGCATTTGTTCCTCCTTCCTGACTTCCCTCTGGGGAGCTCTCCATTCCTTCACTCATGTACTGTACCCACAGCCCGAACAACAGCCTTTCATGGGAATGGCCCTATTCCATTCAGCTTCTCTTTGCTAGGAATGAAATCTTTCCTGGAGTGGCACATGGACAGGAAAAGTCTAAAGAGACTATATTTCTTAGAAGGACCTTTAAAAAAAATTCATGAATCCTGCTACTGAAATCTTCCAAGCTACCCTCATTCCAGTCCTTCCTGAGACCTAATTGGCCAAATCAGTCAACCTTTCTTGATTATTTGAACCATCTAGAATCCTTCCAATATCTTCCCTTTTTCTTTTCCTTTTTTCTTTTTCTTTTGTCTTCACCAGAGCCCATTTCTACTGCTTATAAATAAACAAAAAACAAATGCAAATACCAAGGCATCTCCCTAAGTTCTGGGCTCATAGACAGGGATGGGTTTCTCCCACATCTTGCTATTCTTGGTGGTGTCAACCTTCTCCTCATCCGTCCCACCCTCCTTGCTCCTCCAGGTTTTCTAACACAGCCTGAGGAAACTGTGGGGCCTCTGGACAGGGAAGTATGGGAAAGAAAGACGTTTAAGTCAAATCCAAGATTTAAATCAAAGCTGCTACTAGAATATGAGAACAAACTGGGGGTCGGTGATGACTCTCCCCCATATCTAGTACAGGCAAAATCATCGTTGGAGTGTCATGAGTAATTTTAAATTCCACAACATTAGGAGAATTGAGGAAAGCCACAGTGATAGAAATGGGCCAGCAAGAGCACATGGCTAAGGGACTGCTGGGCTCAGAGCCTTGCTCTGCCTCTTGTAAGCAGGGTGACCTTGGAAAAATTACCTAACCTCTCTGTCCTGTTTTTACCTCTCTGTAAAATGAAGACCATAACAGTATAGGTGCCTGTCTCACAGAGTAGGATAAAATAGTTTGATACTTGTACCTAGAACCATGTTTGGCATCTTTCAAGCTTATCTATAAGCTATATATATAACCCTATATACAAGGGTTTATTAAATAAAATCATAAATGTATCTTTTAAGAAAATGCTGGGAGCCTGAGGTGGTCTAGCCTGGAGAGGAAATCCTCCAAAAAAAAACCCAAACTCTCAATAACAAGTATGGGCTCACCACACACCATTTGACACTGAAGAAAGGATCAAAGGAAATCAGCAAACAGAGCCCTTGTGTCATGGTTGTTTGGGGTCAGTTATATCAATTGACCCTTATTTATTTTGTCTGAAAAGAGGAGGATAAGGCTCACCCATTGAGCCCACTGCTCAAAGAAGATGGATTGTAGCATAAGAGCCTAGAGAAAGCGAACACAAAAAGGAACCCTCAGTGGTGGTCTGAGAGGACAAGTGATGACTAACACTAGAATTGCTCGTGGCAATTCAGCTCCAATGGAATTGCTCCTTCCTAGTTAAACACATTGGGGTTCGAGCTGCCAGCAGTTACTTCTTGCTTCTCCATCTGATGGTTTTCCCTGCCCCACTTGCTAAATTCTTCTCAGGCAGAGAATCTTTCTCTCCAATAACTTCAATGCTGAAGGGAGGGCTCTGACAGTGATAGGACCACCAGAGGGCCTCCCTGACTCCCCCTTTATCCAATGGTGCCTCCAGGACCATTCAATTTCCAGGCTCTCCGCAGCTTCACAGGCTATGCCACGCACACCTGATCAGTGTCCAGTTCTTCCCATATTCCTCTCCTAAAGCCTCTTCCATTTACTCTCCCCTTCACATTCCAACCCATATTCCCCAGTCTTTTGTAGGATTATTTTAAGACCTTCACAGACCCTAAGCATTCTTACTCTTGAAGGTCCCACCCCATAAACAAAACGACATCCTAAACTGTCTCCACATCCACAAAGAGAATTTCCACATAATAATAGATGGATTGAGTTGCTGTTGACAAGTTGACATGTGATTACTTTTTTTTTTTAAGACTTATGTATTTATTTTAAAGAGAGACAGAGAGAGAGCAAGTGAATGAGTTCAGCAGGGAAGGGCCAAGGGAGAAGGAGAAAAAGTCCTAAGCAAACTCCACACTGAGCGTGGAGCTCAAGTCAGGGCTTGATCTCATGACCTTGAGATCTTGACCTGAGCTCAAACCACAAATCAGATGCTTAACAGACTGCACCACTCAGGCGCCCCACAGTTACTTTTAATAGATACTTAATTAAACATTTTAATTAAAATTTTGTAGCTTTCTTTTTATATTTTGGAAAAGGGAATTCTCAAAACAAAATTTTTACTGGCCTTTGAAAAACTCATAAGCCCTACATATTGTGCCTGTGGTGGATTAAATGTCCCTGTCTTTCAACCAAGGACAGTAGCTAGAAAGAGATCCAATCTCCTGCGCTTTGAGAAACTAAGCAGTGTATTTGGAAATGGAAAGTTGGGCTTGCGATGAGATTGTGCTGATCGAAAGCCAAAGAAAACTGCGTAAGGGAGAGAGCACAACTGATAAGCTAAAGATCACATACCTGACGTTATTACTATCATCACACATTATTATTATTAATCATAGTAGCCACACCTCTTAAGCATTTCCTATTTATTTACTGGAGGCTTTACATATATCATCTCAGCTAAACTTAGAACCTAACAGAACACATATGATCCGCATGTTATTAGTGAGACATCAAAGACTGATGGGGTAAAGAGAGGCACAGCTGAATTTGACTGGAAATCCAACTGACTTCAAATGATGTATTTTCTGCTCACCATTTGCCTAGCACTTTCTTGTATTAACTAAAATTTCAGACCAGGTAGTACCATACATATCTGTGACGGTTAATTTTAAGTCCCAATTTACCTGGGTCATGAGATGCCCAGGTATTTGGTTAAACATTGTTATGGGTGTTTCTGTGAAGGTGTTTTTTTCTGATGCTGTTTCTGGTTTTTAAATTCAATTTAATTAAACAAAAACAGTCCACCCATTTTCCCTCCCTCGCCCCCCTCTAATGACGACCCATCTATTCCCTGTATCTATGAGCTCAGTTTGTGTGTGTGTGAAATTATATGGTATTTGTCTTTCTCTGACTTATTTCACTTAGCATAATGCCCTCAAGACCCATCCATGTTGTCAACAGTTAGCAAGGCTGACATTTTGTAAGGCTGAATAATATTACACTGTACGTGTGTGTGCGTGTACATATACCAAATCTTCTTTATCCATTCGTTCACCCAGGGACACTTAGGTTGTTTCCATGTCTTGCCTCTGTAAATAATGCTGCTATGATAGTAAGAGTGTGTGTATCTTTTCAAATTAGTGTTTTCATTTTCTTTAGATAAATAGCTAAAAGTGGAACTCTGGATCATATGGTAGTTCTATTTTTTTTTTAAGATTTTTATTCATTTATTTGACAAAGAGAGAGATCACAAGTAGGCAGAGAGGCAGGCAGAGAGAGAGGAAGGGAAGCAGGCTCTCCCTGCTGAGCAGAGAGCCCGATGTGGCACTTGATCCCAGGACCCTGAGATCATGACCTGAGCCAAAGGCAGCAGCTTAACCCACTGAGCCACCCCAGGTGCCCCGGTAGTTCTATTTTTAATTTTGAAGAACCTCCATACTGTTTTCCAAGGTGGCTTCACCAATTCACGTTCCCATCAATAATGAGCAAGGCTTCACTTTTCTCCACATCTGTGCCAACACTTATTATTTTTTTTCAATTTATTTATTTTCAGAAAAACATTATTCATTATTTTTTCACCACACCCAGTGCTCCATGCAATCCGTGCCCTCTATAATACCCACCACCTGGTACCCCAACCTCCCACCCCCTGCCACTTCAAACCCCTCGGATTGTTTTTCAGAGTCCATAGTCTCTCATGGTTCACCTCCCCTTCCAATTTACCCAAATTCCCTACTCCTCTCTAACGCCCCTTGTCCTCCATGCTATTTGTTATGCTCCACAAATAAGTGAAACCGTATGATAATTGACTCTCTCTGCTTGACTTATTTCACTCAGCATAATCTCTTTCAGTCCTGTCCATGTTGATACAAAAATTGGGTATTCATCCTTTCTGATGGAGGCATAATACTCCATAGTGTATATGGACCACATCTTCCTTATCCATTCATCCGTTGAAGGGCATCTTGGTTCTTTCCATAGTTTGGTGACTGTGGCCATTGCTGCTATAAACATTGGGGTACAGATGGCCCTTCTTTTCACGACATCTGTATCTTTGGGGTAAATACCCAGGAGTGCAATTGCAGGGTCATAGGGAAGCTCTATTTTTAATTTCTTGAGGAATCTCCACACTGTTCTCCAAAGAGGCTGCACCAACTTGCATTCCCACCAACAGTGTAAGAGGGTTCCCCTTTCTCCACATCCTCTCCAACACATGTTGTTTCCTGTTTTGTTAATTTTGGCCATTTTAGCTGGTGTAAGGTGATATCTCAATGTGGTTTTAATTTGAATCTCCCTGAGGGCTAATGATGATGAGCATTTTTTCATGTGTCTGATAGCCATTTGTATGTCTTGATTGGAGAAGTGTCTGTTCATATCTTCTGCCCATTTTTTGATGTGTTTGTCTGTTTCGTGTGGGTTGAGTTTGAGGAGTTCATTATAGATCCTGGATATCAACCTTTTGTCTGTACTGTCATTTGCAAATATCCTCTCCCATTCCGTGGGTTGCCTCTTTGTTTTTTTGACTGTTTCCTTTGCTGTGCAGAAGCTTTTGATTTTGATGAAGTCCCAGAAGTTTATTTTCGCTTTTGTTTCCTTTGCCTTTGGAGACGTATCTTGAAAGAAGTTGCTGTGGCTGATATCAAAGAGATTACTGCCTATGTTCTCCTCATGAAAGAAATTGAAGAAGACACAAATAGATGGAAGACCATTCCATGCTCTTGGATCGGAAGAATAAACATTGTTAAAATGTCTATACTGCCTAGAGCAATCTATACTTTTAATGCCATTCCGATCAAAATTCCACCGGCATTCTTCAAAGAGCTGGAGCAAATAATCCTAAAATTTGTATGGAATCAGAAGAGACCCCGAATCGCTAAGGAAATGTTGAAAAACAAAAATAAAGCTGGCGGCATCACCTTACCTGATTTCAAGCTTTATTACAAAGCTGTGATCACCAAGACAGCATGGTACTGGCATAAAAACAGACACATAGACCAGTGGAACAGAGTAGAGAGCCCAGATATGGACCCTCAACTCTATGGTCAATTAATCTTTGACAAAACAGGAAAAAATATACAGTGGAAAAAAGACAGTCTCTTCAATAAGTGGTGCTGGGAAAACTGGACAGCTATATGTAGAAGAATGAAACTCGACCATTCTCTTACACCATACACAAAGATCAACTCAAAATGGATAAAAGACCTCAACGTGAGACAGGAAGCCAACACTTATTATTACTACTTTTCTTGATAGTAGCCATTTTCACATGTATGAAATGATACTTCATTGTAGTTTCGATTAGAACTCTCAGATAGTTAATGGTATTGAGAATCTTTTCATGTTGCAGTTAGCCGTCTGTATATCTTCTTCCAAAAATGTCTATTCTGACCTTCTGCCTATTTTTTAATCCGATTGGTTTTTGTTTGTTTGCTGTTTGCCATAGATTTGTATGAATTCTTTCAATATTTTGGATATTTTTCCTTTATCAGATATATGATTTGCAATTATATTCTGCCATTCAGTAGATTGCCTTTTCATTTTGCTGATGATTTCCTTTACTGTACAGAAGATTTTTAGTTTCATGTAGTCCCACTTGCTTATTTTTGCTTCCACTGCCCTTGCCTTTGGAGTCAGGTTCAAAAAGCCATGCCAAGACCATTGTCAAAGAGCTTATAGCCTATGCTTTTCTCTAGGAGTTTTATGGTTTCAGGTCTTATGTTCAAGTCTTTAATGCATTTTGAGTTAATCTCGGGGCATGGCGTAAGACAATGAGCCGGTTTCATTATTTTGCATGTAGCGGTCCAATTTTTCCAACACCATTTATTGAGGAGACTATCTTTTCTTCATTGTATACCCCTGGCTCTATTCCTCTACATTAATTATATATGCGGGTTCATTTCTAGGTTCTCCATTCTGTTCCACTGATCTATGTACCTGCTTTTATGCCAATACCATACTGTTTAAATTCCTAAAGCTTTATAATCTAGCTTGAAATCAGGGTGCATGATGTCTCTAGCTTTGTTCTTTGACTATTCAAGGTCTTTTATGGTTCTGTATAAATTTTAGGATGTTTTATTTTTATTTCCATGAAAAATGCCATAGAAATTTTGATGGGGATTACATTGAATCTGTAGATTGCTTTGGGTAGAATATGCTTCCAATCCATGAGCATGAAATATCTCTGCATTTATTTGTGTCTTCTTCAATTTCTTTCATTAATGTTTTATAGAGTTTAATATACAGGTTTTTTACCTCCTTGGTTAAATTTATTCTTAGGTAGTTTAGTCTTTTTTATTTAATTGTAAATAGAATTATTTTCTTAATTTATCCTTCTGATAATTAATTTGTATAAAGGCATAAACTTTTGTGTATTGATTTTGTATCCTGTAACTTAACTGATTTCATTTATTAGTTCTAACAGGGTTTGTTTGGTTTTTTTGTAGTCTTTATGGTTTTCTATTTATATTATGTCATTATAAGTAGTGACAATTTTACTTCTTCCTTTCCACTTGGGATGTCTGGAGGTTTTGTTTTGTTTTTGTTTTTTGTTTTGTTATTTGCCTAATTGCTGTAGCTATCAATATTACATTGAATAAAAGTGTGAGACTGGACATCCTTGTCTTTTTCCTGATCTTAGAGAGAAAGCTTTCAGCTTTTCACCATTCAGTATGAGGCTAGCTGTGGGCTTATCATACATGACTTTTATTATATTGAGATATGTGCCCTTATATATGTTTTTAGTTTTTATCATAAACGGATGTTGAATTTTGTCAGATGCTTTTTCTGCATCTACTGAGATGACCATATGATGTTTATCTTTCATTTTGTAAATGTGGACTATCACATTGACTAACTTGTGAATGTTGAATCATTCTTGCATACCTGGAATAAATCCCACTTGATCATGGTTTATAATCTTTTTAATGCATTTTGATTTCAATTTGCTATATTTTGTATTTTTGCATCTATGTTCATCAGGGATATTGGCCAGTAATTTTCTTTTTTATGGTGTCTCTGTCTGGTTTTGTCATCAGAGTTATGCTGGCTTCATAAAACAAGTTTGGAAGAGTTTCTTCCTCTTCTATTTTTTGTAAGTGTTTGAGAAGGACTTTTTTTTTTAATTTTTCAAAAAATTTTTAAAGAGGTGAGGAAGGGACAGAGGGAGAGGGGGAGAGAGAGAGAATATTGAGCAGAGCTCAATCTCATGACCCTGAGATCATGATCTGAGCTGAAATCAAGAGTCAGACTAAGCCAGTTAAGCCACCCAGGCACCCCAAGAAGGATGGGTTTAATTCTTCTTTGAATGTTTGGTAGAATCCACCAGTGAAGCCGTCTAGGCCCAGACTTATTTTGGAGGAGATTTATGATCACTGATTCAATCTCCTTACCAGTAATCAGTCTTTGGTTTTCTTATTGCATCACAATTCAGTCTTGGTAGACTGTATGTTTCTAGGAATTCCATTTCTTCTGGGTTTTTCAGTTTTTAGCATATAATTGTTTATAATAGTCTCTTTTGATCCTTTGTATTTCTGTGGTATCAGCTGTAACATTTCCTCTTTCATTTCTGATTTTGAGTCCTCTCTTTTTTTCTTGCTGAGTCTGGTAAAAGCTTATCAATTATGTTTATCTTTTCAAATAATCAGGTCTTAGTTTCATTGTTTTCATTCTTCTGTCCTTTCGGTATCTATTTCTTTTGTGTGTTTTTTCTTTACTTTATATTCTAATCTTCGTTATTTCCTTCCTTCTTACTAACTTTGTTCTTTTTCTAGTTCCTTGAGATATAAAGTTAGGTTGTTTAAGACTTTTCTTATTTCTTAATGTAGGCATTTATCACTATAAACTGTCCTCTTAGAACTGCTTTTGTTGCATCCCATAAATGTTGGAATGTTTCATTTCTATTTTTATTTGTCTCAAGGTATTTTTTAAATTTCTCTTTTGATCTCTTGTTTAGCCACTTGGTTATTTAGTAACATGTTGTTTAGTCTCCACATATTTGTGAGTTTTCCAATTTTCTTTGTGTAATTATTTCTAGTTTCATACCACTGTGGTCCAAAAAGATGCTTGAGATTATTTCAAGTATCAAGACTTGTTTTGTGGTTTAACATATGATCTGTCCTGGAGAATGTTCCATATGCACTTGAGAAGAAAATGTATTCTGTTGCTTTTGGATGAAATGACTATAAATATCTGTTAAGTCCATCTGTGTTAACATATCATTTAAGACCAATGTGTTCCTTATTTACTTTCTGTCTGTACAATCTACCCATTGATGTAAGCGAGGTCTTCTATTACTATATTTCTATATATACACTATATATACTTCTATTAAAGTCCTTTATTACTGTATTTCTCCCCTTAGATCTGTTAATATTTGCTTTATATATTTAGGTACTCCTATGTTGAGTGCATAAATGTTTACAAATGTTACATATTTGTTGATTATCCTTTTATCATTATATAACACCCTACTTTGTCTCTTATTATTGTCTTTGTTTAAAGTCTGTTTTTTCTGGTATAAGCAGAATTATTGCAGCTTTTTGTTGTTGTTGTTTTCATTTGCTTGAAATAGCTTCCTCCATCCCTTCACTGAAGTCTGTATGTGTCTTTACATTCAAAGTGAGTCTCTTTTAGGTAGCATATAGATGGGCTTTGTTTTTATTTGTTTGTTTGTTTTTTAATCCAATCAGCCACTCTATGTGTTTAAATTGCATGTAAATAATTATTGAGAGGTATGTGCTTATTGCCCTTTTTAAATTGTTTTCTGAGTGTTTTGTAGTTCCTCTCTGGTCCTTTCATCTCTGGCTCTCTTCCTTTGTGGTTTGATGATTTTCTTTAATGATATGCTTAGATTCCTTTCTCTTTATCTTTTATGTATTTACTATAAGTTTTTGTTTCATAGTTATCATGAGGCTTGAATATAACAACTTGTATCTGTGATAATCTATTTTAACTTGGAAACAACTTAAGTTTAATCCTATTGTATAACTCAACATTATTATTCTTACCTTCCCACTGTATGTTGTATTTTTTTTTTTAATGTCAAGGTAGGGGACACCTGGGTGGCTCAGTGGGTTAAGCCTCTGCCTTTGGCTCAGGTCATGATCTCAGGGTCCTGGGATCGAGTCCCGCATCAGGCTCTCTGCTCAGCAAGGAGCTTGCTTCCTCTTCTCTCTCTCTCCACCTGCCTCTCTGCCTACTTGTGATCTCTCTGTCAAATAAATAAGTAAATCTTTAAAAAATAATAATAATAAAATAGTTTTTCTTTCAAGATTTTATTTATTTATTTGAGAGAGATAGCATGCTCACATGAGCAGGGGGAAGGAAAGGGAGAGAGAATGTCAAGCAGACTCCCCACTGAGCGTGGAGCCAACATGGGGCTCAATCTCACAACCCTGAGATCATGACCTGAGCTGAAACCAAGATTCCTACGCTTAACTGACTGAGCCACCCAGGCACCCCAGCATGTTTCATGTTTTTGATGTCATATTCTATATCTTTTTTATCTTGTGTATCCCTTAACTAATTATTCAAATCAATTATTTTTACTATTTTTATCTTTTAAACTTCATACTAGCTTTATAAGTGATTAATTCACTGCCTTTACCATTTATTTATTTTTTCTATGAGATTTATTCTTTCATATGTGTTCTTATTACTAATTAGCACCTTTTCTTTTTAGCTTAAAGAAGTCCCTTTCACATTTCTTATAAGGTTGGTTTAGTGGTGATGAACTCCTTTAGCTTTCACTTGTCTGGAAAACTTTTTATCTTGTCTTCACTTCTGAGTAGTAACTTTGCCAGGTGGAATATTTTTGGATGAAAGGGGTTTCTTTTCTTTCAGCACTTTGAAGATATCATGCTACTCTCTTCTGGTCTGCAAAGTTTCTGCTGAAAAGTCCATTAGTAGTCTTATGGGGGTTCCCTTGTATGTAACAAATTGTTTTTGCTGATTTTTATATTCTTTCCTTATCTTTAACTTTTGATGTTTTAATTATACTGTGTCTTCGTGTGAGTCTCTTTGCATTCCTCTTATTTGGAACTCTCTGGGATTCCTGGATCTGGATGTCTGCTTCCTTCCTTAGGCTAAGGAATGTTTTTAGCCATTACTTCTTCAAGTAAGATTTCTTCCTCTTTTCTCTCTCCTCTCCTTTTGGGAGCCCTATGATGTAAATGTTAGTCCATTTCATGTTGTCCTATAGTTGTCTTCACTTTTCTTCATCTTTTTTTTCTTTTTGCCTATCTAATTGATTGAATTTCACTGCCTTGTCTTCAAGTTGACTGATCCTTTCTTCTGCTCATCTAGTCTGCTGCTGAAATTCTGTAGTGTGTATTTTTAGTTCAACTACTGTATTCTTCAGCTTTGTGACTTCTACTTGGTACTTTCTTGTATTTTCTATTTCTTTGTTGAAATCCTCTCTATAATCATCCATTCTTCTTCTGAGATCAGTGAGCATCTTTACAACAATTACTTTGAACTCTTTATCTGGTAAATTATCTATCTCTGTTTCATCAAATTTTTTTTTCCTGAGGTTTTATCATATTCTTTCATTTGGAACACCTTTGTTCTTCATTTTGCTTGCCTCTGTGTTGGCTTCTATACAGTAGATGAAACAATGAATTCTCCCAGTGTGGAAGGTGTGGCCTCATGTAGGAGATGACCCTTATTCAACTCTGCCTCAGTTCTTGGCTGTCTCTCAAACCTCTGTGCTTATCCAGCAGCCTATTATATTTTAAATGGCTCCCAGTGGTTGAGTATGTGCCAAGACCTGTCAGTGTACCAAAAGGGAGGATCTCAGCATTTAGATTCAGACTGACTGAAAGCCAGACCCTCAGGCATCAGCTTTTTAAAGTATGCAAATAAATACAGTCCTATAGGACTGTAGGAATAAGCCTACCAACAACCAGAGCTAACCATCTGGACATGTCTTCTGAGTGACAGCTGCAGAAATTGGGGCTCCAGATAAGTGTATAAGCTCTCTTCTGGATTATACCAGCAAGTTACAACAAAACAAAGGGAGTGTGCCAAGATGGCATCCACAGCCTATGGTCCTTGAGAGAAGCTTCACAAGGCACTAAATGTATGCCAAACCCAAAGCCTGCTCCTCAGGCTGATGCTCCAGGAGAAACAAAGAGGGCTTCTTCACAGAAAGACTGACTGCAAAGGGTCCCGACGCTGGTTACCTGCCAAGAACCATCTCTTTGATTGCCACAGGTCTGTAGGGCCCAAAAATGCAAGCTCCAGCCCACCCCCCAAACACTAGAGGCAGGTGATCAAGGGGCATCCCCTGGGCAAATAATTAGCTAGAATAAAATAGAAAATAAATAATAGAAAGGCTGAGTGCCTGAGCCTGTTGTCTCTTGCTGTGCCCTAAGTGTTATAGCTATTTAAGAACTCTTCCGGGGAATCCTCTTATACTGTTGGTGGTGGTAATGCCTCTGGTGCAGCCACTCTGGAAAACAGTATGGAGGTTCCTCAAAAAGTTGAAAATAGAGCTACCCTACAACCCAGTAATTGCACTACTAGGTATCTATCCCAAAGATACAAATGTAGTGAACGAAAGGGGCACCTGCACCCCATGTTTATGGCAGCAATGTCCACAATAGCCAATCTATGGAAAGAGACCAGCTTTCTATCAACAGATGAATGGACAAAGAAGATGTGGCATGTGTATACAATGGAATACTACTCAGCCATTAAGAAAAAATCTTGTGGGGCGCCTGGGTGGCTCAGTCGTTAAGTGTCTGCCTTCAGCTCAGGTCATGATCCCAGGGCCCTGGGATCAAACTCTGCATCGGGCTCCCTGATCAGCAGGAAGCCTGCTTCTTGCTCTCCCACTTCCCCTGCTATGTTCCTTCTCTCACTGTCACTCTCTCTGTGTGTCAAAAAAATACGTAATTTTTTTTTAATCTTGCCATTTGCAGTGATGTGGATGGAACTTAAATATATCAGGCTAAGCAGAATAAGTCAATCAGAGAAAGACAATTATATGATCTCACTCATATGTGGAATTTAAGAAACAAAACAAGATCATAGGTGAAAGGAGGGAAAAATAAAACAAGACCAAAGCAGAGAGGGAGACAAACCATAAGAGACTCTTAATCATAGGAAACAAACTACGGTTTCTGGAGAGGAGGAGGGTGGAGGGATGGAGTAACTGGGTGATGGGCATTAAGGAGGGCATGTGATGTGATGAACATAATGTTATATAAGACTGATGAATCACTGAACTCTACCTCTGAAACTACTAATACACTATATGTTAATTAATTGAATTTAAATTTTTAAAAAATGTTTATTTAAAAAAAAAGAACTCTTTCTTCATTGGTTACAATCCTTGGACCCACAAGCATTAACCCCACTTGCCAACAGAGCCAGGTGATATAGTGATATCCCTTGACACCGGGTGCAAAAAATCCCATAAGCTCCTTTCTGGGTAATACTGATTATTACAATCCCATGTAACCAGCAGCACAAGCTCTTCTGCTCCCTAGGACCAGATGATCAAGAGGCATCTCCTTACCAGCAGCCACAAGAATTAGGACACCAGATACATACAAACACTCCCTGCCAAGAAACACCAGTGCTCCGGAGCATGGCAAAGAAAGTAAAAAGATAGAACCCCACCCCTAAGTCTCTATCCCTGGAGAGTGATCAGGCAGATTCCTAGATGTGTGTGTTAAGTTAAATGCCTATCCCTCAAACTGATGCTTTAAGGTTAGTCTCCTTCACTTTAAGTCTGGGCATGATTGCTGCCTCTAAGCTTGGTCTGGGGTGGGCAACTCTGACCTCATAAGCCCTTCAAGATCAACTTCTCGGATTTCTAGAGTCTTGTGGGCTTCAGGATATGAGTCCTAAGGGTTTTCTAAAAGCCAGATGTTTCAGAAGCTTATCTAAGTGTACATTCTAAAAGTTGGGATGCTCAATGTGGGGTCTGAACCCCTCACTTCTCAGAGAGGCTACAGGTACCAAATTCCTTCTTAGTTATGAGATACTACCCCAGGTGTAGAGTTTACAGTGAAAGTATGTCCCAACCTTTCCTACCCACCTCAATATGGTTTTCTTCTAGTTCACCTAATGTATAGTCGTCACTCAGCCAGTCTTTAGAGTTTTGTTTTTTGTTTTTTTAAAGAGAAAATTGTTCCACAGGTAACCATGGACTCAGCATATATGTGGGGAAAGGATCTTCCTGTATCACCATCTTAAACTAGACTCCAATGAGGGTGTTTTTGGAGGAGTTTAACATTTAAATCCGGAATCTGAAAAAAGCAGACTGCCCTCCCTAACTGTATGGTACATGCGAGGTAACTAGTTTGTGCAAGCACACCCTGAATGTACTGTTAATTGCTCTCTTGAGAATGTAGAGATCCCATCCCCCCTCTATATTCCTACTAAATAGAATATGTAGAAGACTGTGTTGTTCAGTGTTCAAGGTTGGGTACTCTAGGAGCAGCCAGCTTGGAATGTTTCCCTGGTAATGAAGAATGTCCAAAGGGCAGGCCTTGATTCCTTGAAATGATGGCTGTGTAAGGAAGGGAAGTGCTACAGATAGTTGCCAGGCTAAGTTGCTACACTATAAGAGTTTGCTGCATGTAGATCCCAGCAGCAGATGTTTTGTCCAGTTGGCTGTTCCTGGATTCCCTTTTTGTAAGTTCTCCCAATCAAACTATATCTTGACTGATATCTCTGGTTTTTTCTCTAGTCTTGCTGGACCATCATCCACCCTTGGCTTAGAGTCTGCTGGTGTGCAGCTACATGCTAATATGGGTGGGTTTCATCTAATCAGTTGAAGGTCTTAAAAAGACTGACCATCTCCTGAATAAGAGGAAATTCCTCTTGCCTGGCAGACTTTGAGCTGACACCTTGGGTTTTCTTCTGCCTTCATGCTTGTACCAGAAGTTTATCTCTTCTTGAGCAGTCGGGGGGACAGGAGTGCCAACTGCAAACCATCAAGGTAGGAGACAGAGAGGAATTGGGATGAGGTAAACATGGTGAAATCAGAAACAAATATATGTCCAAAGTCATAGGGCAGGGATTAGAGGTGTTCAACCATATGAACAGCTGGGCTCAGCCATGGAGGGGTAGTAAAGGGTGGAGAAGGGGATGATTTTATCTCTTACTCTGGAGTATGGGTCTGCCTTGAGAGTTGTTTTTATGTTTATTGTTTGGGAAATAATATTCAATGGGGTCCTATGGGATTATAAGCAGGGTAATTACCATGGTTCCACAGAATTCCTTTGTAAACATCTTTAACTGCTCCTACACCAACTACCAAAATCAAATATAATGTATGTGCATTGATTGTGAAATCAATCAGTTGAGTTGCAATTGCCTCATTGACCTATTATTGCTTTTTATAGATATTAAATTAAATGTATTTAGTTGTGGTCACTTAAGTTTCTTCTAATCAAACAGAGGATAGGTACATAGTTTAGGGAGGAACTAGCTAGTCATGTGTATAATGCAGAAACCTGGCCTTGGCAACTTCACACTTAATCTCAGAAACAGCAAGAACTGAAGCCACTTTTACCACCTCGGTGGAGGGAAAGGCAACATTATATACTCCATAGGGGAAAGAGGATTCTGGTCTAGTAACCAGGATTATGATCCTAGTTTTTCCACCCTGAGACAAAACTAAACTAAACTAAAGACAAAGGAAAAAGAAGACAGCTTGCCCAAAATCATCTGTGTGGTAATGAGAAGGGGGAAGACCATTTTACCAACTCCTGCTACATATGAAGGACCTTATATATATGCACATAGTATTCCTAGGCCTTACAACCTATGAGGTATATATAATCATCCTCCTCTGATGGTTGAGGAAATTGAGGCTCAGAAAAATTGGTTAATTTGATCTAGTCACATAGTTTCTAGTGATTGAAAAGGGATTTGAACTCAGATCTGTTTAACTCCAAAGTCTATATGCCTTCTTTCTGGCATACTGTTGTTAAATTTTTTTTTCTTTTTATCCCCCCTTTATAATAATAAGTGAGGTAGATAAGCCAATCTGATGGACTGTCCGGCTGCCAACCTCTTTTCCATGAAGCTCTGGATTATAGTGCCCCAGAGTTACTGTTCAGTGGAGAAGCATTTTTAGAAGCTTCTGTTTTTTATTCTGCCTGTCTTGGTAGTTACCCTAAGCTGACATAATGCAGCTCTCATTGGTTTAATTGTCTGGGAACCTTAAAATTACCCTCTACTCCTCTCCAAACCCATGTTCCATGGTCTTCAAATTGGAGACGTCTGCTCTAACTCCTACTCATGCCTTTACAGTGCTGACTCCACCATTTTTGGCTGGGAGAGGTTATGTTTTCAAATATACTTTTGTATTCTAACTGCCTCTGCCTTGCCCTGTCTGAGCAACCCAAGCTATGGTCACAGTTGTGTATAATTAGTTAGCTTCACTCACTGTCTCTTGTGTTTATGGTTCTCTGCCCAATTCTACATGACAAATGGTTATCCAAAGCCATGGGCTTGACCTCAGATGACCCTGTATTTGATTGCCTTCATCCCAGTGCATGGGTCAGCACTCAGCATCTCCCATAGCTCTTGCTCAGCTAGTAATTGATTTCCATGTGAATTCCTGGGCCTGTTGGCAGAACAGGGCCATTGGACATGTTGACAGCACAGGCAGGAGGCAGCCTATGGCAACCACTAGAATATTCATGTCAAAAAAGTCCTGTACTTAAGTGGTCTTACCCACCTAGTGCCAGAAAGGTATGATGACTGCTAAAAAGGATTCCTATCCCAGGGTTCCCAGTCTTCTCCTAAAAGCAGGAATTCAATGAACAATTCTCAATACACAAGACAGGAGTTTCTCCAATTTTCTTTTCAACCTTTTGTTTGGCTTCTCTGCTGGCTGATGCCAGTCAACCAGCAAAAAATGAGGAACAGTGGCTGGGTCACAATTCTGTTTTGTATCTAGTGGTCTGATGATTTATGAACCATTAATACCTTCAGTTTAAGGGTTGTATACTCTTCTGTATACTTCTCTTTCAAAAACAATGTTTGTTCAACCTCAGTAAAGTGCAGTGAAGAAGGAAAGGTCCTAGATAAGAAGTGTGACAATTTGAGTCTTAGACCCAGCTCTTCTTCTCACTGGATGTGTACCTCTGCAATTACTTTACCTCTGGACATGGTTTCTTCATTTGTGAAATAAGGAGGAGGAGGAGGAGGAGAAGGAAGATGAGAAATAAAGAAGAAGGAAAGAAGGGAGGGAGGGGAGAATTATAGAGAGAGAAAGCAGTTGGACAAGATTAATTATTTCAAAATTTCACTCTGGCTTCCTGCATCATGTATTTCAAAGCTATGTTATTAGGTAAATAAACATTTAGAATCGTTATGTCCTATTGACGAATTGAATCCTTTATCAGTTTATCAATAGACTTATCACTGGAAATATTCTTTGTTCTGAAATCTGTTATCTATTTTTCTTAACTTTTTTATTATGTTAGTTGCCATCATTAACTTTTTTTCTCCAATTTATTTATTTTCAGAAAAACAGTATTCATTATTTTTTCACCACACCCAGTGCTCCATGCAAGCCGTGCCCTCTACAATACCCACTACCTGGTACCCCAACCTCCCACCCCCCCGCCACTTCAAACCCCTCAAATTGTTTTTCAGAGTCCATAGTCTCCCATGGTTCACCTTCCCTTCCAATTTACCCAAAAGCACATACCCTCCCCAATGTCCATAACCCTACCCCCCTTCTCCCAACCCCCCTCCCCCCAGCAACCTGTTATCTATTAATAAAACCATTCTAGCTTTCTTTTAATTAGTGTTAATATGGTATGTCTTTTTCTTCTTTTTTTACTTTTAATCTATTTTTTCTTCATATTTAAAAGGCCTATTTTGTAGTCAGCATATAGTTGGGTCCTGTTTCTTTTTCCTCTTGCCTTCTAATTAGAATATTTAAATCATTTACATTTAATGTGATTACTGATAAAGCTGGATTTAAATATATCTGTTTTTTTTCTGATTTTGAACTTGTAGTTTAATTGCACTGCACAAAGAGAATGTACTCTATAAGATTTCTATTCTTTGAAATTGAGACCTGTCTTACTAGCCTAGATATGGTCAATTTTGGTAAAGGTTCATTGTATATTTGAAAACAAAGAATTTTGAAGTTGTATTTTGTGTTCTATATATGTGTTCTATAAGGTAAATTAGTTAAAATGTTTAAAAAAATAAATATATCTCTGTTGTTTGCTTCATTTTTCTACATTCTTATTTAAATCCTAGTTAGTTAACACATATGGTGAAATTGGATTCAGGTATAGAATTCAGTGATTCATCACTTACATATAACATCCAGTGCTGATCACAACTAGTTCCCTCTTTAACACCCATCACTCATTTAGCCCATTCCCCACTCACCTCCCTCCATCAACCCTCAATTTGTTCTCTATAGTTAAGAGATGCTTACAGTTTGTTTTTTCCTTTCCCCTATGTTCATCTGTTTTGTTTCTTAAATTCCACATATGAGTGAAATCATACAATATTTGTCTCTCTCTGCCTTATTTAACTTAGCATAATACATCTAGCTTGTTGAAAATGGCAATATTTCATTCTTTTTGATAACTGAGTAATAGTCCATTGTTTATATATACCAACTCTTCTTTATCTATTCATCCGTCAATGGATATTTGGGCTCTTTTCACAATTTGGTTACGTTGATAATGCTGCTATAAACATTAGGGTGCATGTGCCACTTCAAATCACTATTTTTGTATCCTAAGGATAAATACCTAGTAGTGTAATTGCTGGATTGTAGGGTAGTACTATTTTTATTTGGCAGGGTTGTCTTTTCTTCTTTTCAGTAATTTAAAGATATTGTTTCAGTGTCTTCTCTGCAGTATTGTTTCCAATAAGATATTTGCTGTCATTTTTACCTTTGCTCCTTAGTACATTTCTTTTTTTTCCTCTGGCTATTTTTAATACTTTTTTTATGGCTGTTTTTAACTAATTAGATTCTGATGTCCTTTGATGTAGTTTTCATCATGTTTCATGTGTTTGAGGTTTATTGAGTTTCTTGGCTCTGTGGGTTCATTGCTGTCATCAAATCTGGAAATCCTTCAGCCATTATTTCTTCAAATACCTTTTTTCTCCCCTCCCTGTATCATCTGGGGACTCCAATTACATATATATTAAGTCGCTTAAATCTTTCCCACAGCTCATTGATGTTTCTTTTTTTTTTTAATTTTTTTTATCTTTTAGTATTTCACTGTCAGTAGTTTCTATTACTGTGTCTTCAAGTTCACAAATTTTTTTTCGGCAATATCAAATCTGCTGTTTACCCCAGTGAATTTTATCATACATTGTAGCTTTCATTCTAAATATTCTATAGGGATTTTTCCTATTCATGTCTCTTCTTAACTTTTGAACATATGTTTAAGGTTATAATTACTATTTTAGTATTGTGATCTGTTCATTCTAACATCTGTGTTAGTTCTGGATCAATTGCAATTGACTAACTTGTTTCTCTCCATTATGGGTGATATTTTTCTCCTTCTTTGCATGCTGGTAATTTTATGGAATGACTCCAGACATTACAAATTTTACCTTGTTGGTTGCTGAATTCTCTTATATTCCTATGTATATCTTAAGCTTTGTTCTGGAGCACAGTTACATCACTTCGAAAGAGTTCGATCTTTGGGGCTCTTGCTTTTTAGATTAGTTAATTGGTGGCAGAAAGTACTCATTCTAGGACTAATTATTTCCTATTGTGAAGGCAAGACTCTTCTGTATACTAAAAAACATACAAAAATCAATAATAAGAAACAATTCAACTTTTTTTTTGCATTCAATGAAGCTTTAATTGTTATTTTTGCTTTATATCTTTGAGCTTAGGACAGTCATTTGTCCTCAAAGCAAAGCACAGAAAATACAACTTACTTTCAATACCATAATCAGGAATTAGTTCTTTTCATAAATGTATAGATTTCAGAGAAGTTACAGAGAGATAATTGTATTATAACTTAAGCCAATATATTTTTCTTTTTTTTTAAGATTTTATTTATTTATTTATTTGACAGAGAGAGGGAGATCACAAGTAGGCAGAGAGAGAGGAGGAAGCAGGCTCCCTGGTGAGCAGAGAGCCCGATGTGGGTCTCGATCCCAAGACACTGAGATCATGACCTGAGCTGAAGGCAGTGGCTTAATCCACTGAGACACCCAGCCACCCCCAACATACTTTTCATACCCATGCATTTTCAACTTTCTATTGAAAGTCATTTTAAAGATTTTATCTATTTTATTTTAGAGAGTGAGATTGTGTGAGCAGGGGAGGGGGGAGGAAGAAAGAGAATCTTAAGCAGACTCCGCATTGAGCCAGATGCGGGGCTCAGTCTCACAACTCTGAGATCATAACCTGACCCAAAACCAAGAGTCGAAGGCTTAACTGACTGAGCCACCCAGGCACCCCGAAAGTCAAAGTCACTTCAAATAGAATTCCATGTTCAGAAATGTATTGTCAATTGAACCACCCAGGTGCCTCTGTATTGCCAGTTCTTGAACTTAGATACTTCTGTGATGAAATGACTTGTGGATCGGGACCATTGTTTATATACCTAGTCCTTATAGGTGGCTACACTCTGTCTCAGGTCCGTGTTTTATCTGGGCTCTAGGGTGATTGGTTCCTGCTGCCGCTACCTATCTGTCTACCACCAATAAAGCCACTGATCTCTCTTTTCTCCACATGCTGAGATATGAAAACTATTCTTAGTTCAACTAAGATAAGTAGGACTTTATCAAGGGAACCTTGACTAAAAAGCTAATGAATATATGACTAAACAGAAAGAAAAAAAGGACAAGAGCAGTTTTCTTACATAGTTTCAGTCAAATGTTGTCTGGTGTTATCTCAAAGGCTGGGTAATACGGGGTGTTGCCCAGAACACCAACTGTAGCATCTCCATGTACTTCAACTTCCTTGTACATTGAAGGCTGGTTTCCAAGAATATCCAAAAATATTAGGTGAAAGCTATATTGCCTTTAATCCTATAGTGTCATTTTCCCTATAGTCACAGACCTGCCTAGACCCAGGGGAAGGGAACGTAGACACTGTTGATGGAAGGAGGAATGTCAGCATTACACAGTAAGAAGGACAAGAAATCTTGTTGTGTGGCCATTTTGGAACATAACAATTTATATCTGTTCAACTAGCCAAATATACTCATTCCCTCTTCTCTTCTCACCATGTTTTATCCCATTATGAAATTAGCTTAAAATCTAGGATCTTATCACTTAAATCACGTTCAGGTTGGTTGAGCCAAGGCTTCTTTGGTGTGACTCCTTGGGTACCATTCTTTTCTATCTGTACTGTGAACTAAAGAGACAAGTTAGTTGCCCCCATCTCCCAACATATAACATCAAAACGGGCAAGGATATGTGCTATATACCTTCATATTCAAAATGGGGCCAGGGGAACAAGAGGCACACAGAATTCTTAGCAATTCTAAAATCGAGCTATGCACAATCCAGCTTTAAAAAGAGAAAAACATTTGAACAGATACTTCTCTCTCTCTCTCTCCATATATATATAGATATATGTGTGTGTGTATACACACACACACATATATATATAAGAATGGCAAATAGGCAGATAAAAATCCACACAACATCATTAGTTATTAGGGAAGTGCAAATTAAAATCATTATGAGATGCAACGGCAAATCTATTAGAATGACTAAAATTTTAAAAACTGGCTGTATCAAGTGTTCATAAGGTTGTGGAGGAATAGGAATTCTCATATGCCATTGGAAGATGTGAAATGGTATAACCACTTTGCAAAATAGTTCACAGTTTCTTAAAATGTTAACCATATACTTAGCATAAGCTACAGCCATTCCACACCTACATAATTACCAAGAGAAAGGAAGGAGTGCATATGTCCCACAAAGACAAACACATGAACATTCATAGCAGTTTCATTTTTAAAAGTCCAAAATTGAAAACAAATATCCATCCATAGGTGAATAACTTGTGGTGAGCCATTGAAAAACTTTTGCTGAAATACTGTCCAAAAATAAAAAGGAATAAGCTATAAACATACTCTACAATTTAAGAAGACTTCAAAATAATTATGCTGAGTGAAAAAAAAAACGGACAAAATAAGAGTGCATACTATATGATTCCATTTAGATCACATTCAAGAATATGCAACCTACTTTATTGTAAAATAAAACAGATCTATATTTCCCTGAGGGAAATATATTTCCCTGGGGAAAGAAGGAAATCTGCAAAAGTGGGGAGGAATTGCAAAGGAACACAAGGGAGTGTTTGGAGGGAACTTTAGGGAGTGATGGATATGTTTATCATCTTGATTGTGATGATAATTTTATAGGTATATACATATGTCAAAACTTACCAAATTGTACACTTTGAATATGTGCAATTTACTGTATTTCAGTTATACCATAATAAAACTATTTCTTTTTTAAAAAGAATACAAGAATTGATTTAAAATAGGTTCTCCCTGGCCAAATTCAGGACAAGTTGTGCATGAAAAGAAATAATAATGGCAATTGATAGAATAAGGAAAATAATCCATGAATCCACAGTAACACTAAAAAAGAGAGGTAAAGAAAGAGAATATAAGGAGAGAGGATCATACATGATGGGACTCTTCTTTATAAAAGAATGGCAGCCAGCAAATATAGAAAGAATGATAAAATTAGAAAATCACTTTTTAGCAACTCCCAAATCAATAATCAACTCAGGTAAAGACAATTGGTACTAAAATATTCAATAGAAGCCGTTCCATTAATATTAGCCTACTCATTGAGCTATGATTAAATTACACTCAACATATATTGTTCTTAAAAGCAGAAAAGTATATATTACTTCAGGAAGTTTCTATCAAGATAGTCAACAAAAGAGGAAAAGCTATGAACCTTTGGCATGGAGAAGTTGGGACTAGGTAACTGGGAAAGTCACTAATTCCCTAACCCTACAAGTTAAGTAATAGTAATTTTTCTGTGCCCCACAAACCCAGAAAGTCTTTGGATAAAATTTGCTGGGGATGTGAAGGGAAGAGGTGCCGATGCTGGTGGTTGGAATTCAGCTGAGTGCGCTGAGCCAGTAAGTTCCTGGAAGTGCATCAGGCAAGGACAGCTCTGTTTTAGGAGTTCTTCAAATAATTTTCTCAGTTTGTAATTACAGGCTTGTTATGATAATTACTTGATTCATGATGAATTCCCCCACTAGACTGTAAGTACCAAGAGAGAAAGGACCTGGTCTTTCTTGACTCCGCAGAAGTCCACAGGGGGACTGGTGTACAGCAGGAGTTTGGTAACTACTTCCGAAATGGTTAAGTGAATGAGTGAGTGAATGGAGAATGAGGACAGCAGATCCTTCTTTAACTGAACCACCCTATGTTAAAGCTAGCTCTTGGCTGTACATGTAAGCACTACGAGGGCAGAAGCCTGGCCTGTTCTTGTCGCTGCTTTAGCCACAACACCTAGAACAGTGCCTGATGCTCAGTAAACATTTGCTGGACTAATGAATTAGAATAGCTCTCTCCATCAGACTACAAATGTTGTGAGGACAAAGACAGTATTTGTAATCCCTCCAATGACAAGCACAGAGACCTGTACATAGTAGGGGCTCAATAAATATGTAAGAAGGAGCAAATGAATGACTGATGAATACATGAATCCCATTCACACTTCTTTACTAAACAGTGAACATCACACACATTCCAAGAAGAAATAGTTCAGAGAAGGCTAAATGGAGAGGGTTGTTGAGAAATGGCTCAGGGCAATGGACAGAAGGCCAGGTTGGTGGGGCAGGGGAGGAGACCTTGTGATATTTTCCACCCCCTAGGGCTGGACTCATTCTGACTTTGCCAGGAAAATGTTACCCACTAACTTCCTCTGCTCACCCAGAGTGTCCACAGCCAACATTTCCTGTCCAGTGGCCAGGCTGGCTGAGCCCTTAGCCAATGACCTCCTTGAGGATGTGTGCAGGCAGTGGGGATCACCTTCACTTAATCTATGAAAGGAAATGGTCAAGAAGAAGAAAGACCATTGTTCAGGAAAAAAAGACATCGATAACCCAGGATAATTTTTGAAGCTCTGGATCTGAAAGTGGTGGATTGGTTAAACCATCAACCAAATGTAAAGAACAAACACATTAAAAAAAGCAAAGGAGAGGAGACCAGACTAAACTTTCTGCTAATAAACCTATCATTAGAGGGAGCATTTTATTCTGAAACTGAGCTTGCTGGGAGAAGCACACACTATATTGTTCATATGCTCTGTGATTTGTTTGGAAGTGCTGCCTACCATTTAGGTCTCAAATCTCATTACAGCCAAAGCTTCTAGGACAGAAGTTTCTCTTTGCTCAGCGCTACAAACAAAGGCTCACTCATTTAAGCTACACTTTCAACAACTAAATTCCAGCACACCAAAAGCATTGTGTACCTAGAGTTTACAGAACTGGATTTGAACTGATCCACATTCTTGAGTTCAGAACTTTCAACTAAAAGAGAAGGCAGCCCACTGCCATGATTCCAGCCCCACCTGGAGCCCTGTGGGAGAGCCCTGATAGATTAAGAAAAACTCCAGTTTGATTCAGTCTGGATCAGAATTGATCCCCTAAGCCATCCAAAAGAGAGCAGTGACTTCAATTCCATCAGGTCTTTGGAAAGAAAAAGAAATGCTTTAGCTTCTTGTTACCCAAACTATTTTGAACAAGTGGCATTGGAATTACTGTGATTTTTTAAAGATTTTATTTATTATTTATTTATTTAAGAGAGAGAGAGAGAGAGAGAGCATGAGCAGGGGGGTGCGGAACAGAAGCAGAAACCCCACTGAGCAAGGAGCCCGATGCAGTACTCAATCCCAGGACCCTGGAATCCGAGCTGAAGGTAGTCACTTAACCAGCTGAGCCAGTCACGTGCCCTCAGTCTGAGAATTTTTAAAAATGAAAAATCTTTGTGACCCTGGATTAGGCAATGGTTTTTTAGCTATTACACCACAAGCATGAACTACAAAACGAAAAATAGATAAATTGATCATCATCAAGTTTAGACTTCAAAGAGTATGATCAAAAAAAGTGAAAAGACAGCCTCTAAAGTGAGAGGAAATATTTGTAAATCATATATCTGATAAAAAAAAATCTAGTATCCAGAATATATAAACAGAGCTCAACAATCAAAAGAGCACCCATTTTAAAAGGAGGGGTGCCTGGCTGGCTCAGTTGGGAGAACATGCAACCCTTGATCTAGGGGTCATGAGTTTGAACTCCAATTTAGTACAGAAATTACTTTTTAAAAATGCATTTAAAATGTGTCAAGGATTGGGGCACCTGGGGGCTCAGTCAGTTAAGTGTCTACCTTCTGCTCAGGTCATGATCTCAGGGTTCTGGGATCTATCCCTACATCAGGCTCCCTGCTCAGTGGGGAGACTGCTTCTCCCCCCTTACCTTTCCCCACACTCATGCTCTCGCTCTCTCTCTCAAATAAATAAATAAAATCTTTAAAAATAAAATAAAATGTGCCAAGTATTTGAATAGACAATTCCCTAAAGAACATCTACTAATGACCAAATTAATACATGAAAAGATTCTCAACATCATTAGTCATTAGGGAAATGCAAGTAAAAAACACAATGAAATACCATTTCACACCCACTAGGATGGTTATAATAAAAAAAATCAGACAATAACAAGAGTTGACAAGAATGCAGAGAAACTGGAACTCTCATACATTTGGTGGGAATGTAAAATAGTGCAGCAATTTTGAAAACCAGTTTGGTAATTCCTCAAAAAAGTCTAACATAGAATTACCATATGGTTCAGCAATTCTACTCCTAGGTGTGTATCCACCAGAATCAGAAACACATGTCCACCAGAATCAAAAACACATGTCCACACCAAAACTCATACACAATGGTTCATGTCAACATTATTTATAACAGTCAAAAAGTGGAAGTAACCCATTTATTCACCAACGTGGCATATTCATACAGTGGAATCAGACATCAAAAGAAATGCTGTGCTTCATTTATTCTTCTCCTACCCACTTTTCAGGAAAATACAAATCAAAACTATGAGATGTCACCTTATACTGATCAGAATGGCTAACCTCCACAACGCAAGAAACAACAGATATCCGTGATGATGTGGAGAACAAGGAACCCTTGTGCACTGCTGGTGGGAATGCAGACTGGTATAGACACGATGGAAAACATCACGGAGATTCCTCAAAAAATTAAAAATAGAACTACTGGTGTGCCTGGGTGGCTCAGTCAGTTAAGCATCTGACTCTTGGTTTCAGCTCAGGTCATGATCTCAGATTTGTGGAATCCAGCCCTGCATCGGGCACTGGGCTCAGCAGGGTGTCTGCTTCTCCCTCTCCCTCGGCTCCTCCCCCTAAGCTCTTCTGCTCTCTCTCTTGCTCTCTTTCAAATAAATAAATGAATCTTTTAAAAGAAATAGAACTACCTACAATCCAATGATCACATTACTGGGTATTGACCCCAAAAATACCAAAACACTAATTTGAAAGGATATATGCCCCCTACGTTTATAGCAGCATTATTTACAACAGCCAAATTATGGAAGCAGCCCAAGTGCCCATCAGTAGATGAATGGATAACAAAGATGTGATGTATGGAGAGTGGAATATTATTCAGTCATAAAAAGGAATGAAATCTTGTCATTTGCAACAACATGGATGGAGCTAGAGAGTATAATCTAAGCAAAATAAGTGATTCAAAGAAAGGCAAATACTGCAAGATTTCATGGGGGAAATTTAAGGAAAAAAATAAATGAACAAAGGAAAAAAGAGACAAACCAAGAAACAGACTCTTAACTCTAGAGAACAAGCTGATGGTTACCAGAGGAGAGGTGGGTGAGGGGATGGGTGAAACAGGTGACGGGGACTAAGGAGGGCTTGTCACGACGAGCACAGGGTGATGTATGGAAGTGCTGAGATACTATATGGTACACTTGAAAGTAATATAGCACTACGCTAATGACACCAGAATTAACATTTTAAAAATTTAAAAAGGGAGGGAAAGGGGAAATGGTATATTGATAAATGCCAGAATATTCATGAGCCTTGAGAACATCATGCTTAGTGAAAGAAAGCTGTCACGAAAGGTCATGTATTGGACTATCCAGTTTATATGAAATGCCCAACATAGACAAATCCATAGAGACAGAAAGTACACTAGAGTTTGTTCGATCAGGGGGAGGGAAATCAAGGAATGACTGCCACGGGTCACAGTGTTTCTTTTTGGGGTGATGAAGATGTCCTGAAATTAGATGGTGATGACGGTTGCACAACCTTATGAATTTATTAAAAATCACTGAATTGTACGCTTTAAAATGGTGAATTTTATGGTAGGTTAATTATATCACAATTTAAAAAAAAAACTTAGGTTTCAATCCAGACTCACTATCTCAGCATCTGCATTTTTAACAAGACCCTGGGATATCATGAATGCACATGAAGATTTGAGAACCATTAATAACACGCTCATTCTTATACAATCACATATGTGGCTGAACTTGGAATCCGTGGGGGAGCTTCTGAAACTGCTCCCTAAATCAAGTTGTCTTTCTGTGTCTTGTCTGCCCAACTCACCTATGAGCCCCTGGGACGTCTGGGATGGACCTCTTGCCCCTCGACAGTTAGATCTTCGTGCCAGCCACCCCTCGCTTCTCAAAAACACAGCCTGCCTGACAGAAGAGTGGAACCTCTGGGCCAGATGGCCTCGTTCAAATCACACCTGTGCCACTGACCAACTGTAAGACCTTGGACAACTCACTGAACCTCTCCTGCCTCCATTTTCTTATTCGTAAAATAGGGATGATAATAGCACCTACTTCATCGTGTTGTTGAAAGGAATAAATTACTAATCAAGCACTTGGAATAAGACTTGTTATGCAGTAAGACCCTATATACATGTATTAGATCTTACTATTATTATATAAGCAAATATTATTATTTTATAACCTGTATTACATGGTTGTTATCATAATTGTATATTATGTGACAGTAGCAACTAGTGGACTGGGACCACATGCCTGGTATTGGGATGCTGTGTTACATTCTTTAATACAGTTCTGCCAGCGATTCTAAGAGACAGCAGTTCATCTGACAAATATTTATTAAGCATTTGTCAATGTTGTGCCTGACCCAGATGAGAAATTGAAGTCCAAGTATCTTAATTCCAGCTACAATTAACAGACTATCATAGACTGGGTGGCTCATAGTCAACAGATATTTATTTCTCCCAGTTCTGGAGGCAGAGAAGTCTGAGATCAAGTTGCCAGCAGGTTTGGTGTCTAGTGAGGGCCACTTCCTGCTGCATAGAAAGCCATCTTCTCGCTGTGTCTTCATAGGGTGGAAGAGGTGGAGAGGGCCCCATTGGGTGTCTTTAATAAGGGCACTAATCTCATCATGAGGACTCTCCCCCCATGACCTCATCACCTCCCAAAGGCCCCACCTCCCGATACTATCACATTGGGGATTGGGTTTCAACATAAGAATGGTAGGGGGACATAACAATTCAGTCCATGGCACCAAGGAAGTTAGATGACCTGCCCATAGTTCCAGAGCTAATGAGCAGAGATCCGCAATCTGACTCCAAAATCTGGCTCTGGTCAACCACCTTCTGTGGCCTACCTTCAAAACGATACAAAGTAGGAGAAACACAAAAACAAGTGGCCAGTTGGGTGCAGGTATGGGTGGGAAGAAAGTCTGGGGATTCCCAGTATGAGTATTTGGTGTGGCCCTTTGGACCAAGGCAGCTAGTGACCTGAAAGGGGGACATGGGTGCAGCCCAACCTAGTGAAGGGTTGGTGCTCTGGGGGAGGAAGAGAAGAGGTCTGTTATGATCACACAGGGGCTTTCAAAGCCTTTAGCCCTGGCAAAAGATGGGGAGAATGACTAGAACATGAAGCAAGCATGAAGGCTTCTCTGTGGGCCCCACAGACTCCCAGGCTCTGGAAGGCCTCACCTCATCAACGCCCGTGGTCAGTGCCAGCCACAGAGACCATCGCCAGCCTTCTCAGCCCCTTGGCCACCAAAGCCACAAATCCTTACCTACACATACTTCTCCATGGGTTACTCTGCCTCTTTTTTTTTTTTTAAGGGATTTTATGTTTTAAAGCTGCTGAATACAGAAGAAAAGAGAAACTTCGCCAAAATCCAACATGACTATAAATGAGTTGCTCGAACCCACTGTGTCCCATGTCCCCCTGCAAAGCCCCCACACTCGACTCCAGATGCCTTCACCCTGTCAGACATTCTCTATGCCCACGTCCAAACGCCTGAAAAATAAAGTCCCTCGCGGGCTCTAACTCTTGCCATTACTCAAACACAAACAATGTTTAAATAAGCGCTGTTATTGTATGTTCGGGTTTCAAAGTGGGCTTGACCCCATCCAGATGTTACTGCTCACACGACTGTCTTCGTTTGGGGAAACGGTACAGAGGGCCCAGCGTCTGAGGCACTTCTCTGTAACTCACCACTTGGCTGTTCTCCCTCTAAAAGAAATAAAGAAAAGAAAAGAAAAAGAAAGAAAGAAAGAAGACTGTTTCTGATGAGAAACACTAGTGCACTTCAGAATTGTGGCTTTGTGTCTTGCTAAACTTTCCCCTTGCTTCCTCCACCCACCCAGTAGACTCTCCCCTAATGGAAATGCTGGAACCACTTACCTCCAGTCAGATGCTAACCTGTTTCAGACGCGGAGGGAAAAAAGAGATATCTGAGTAATGGACTCAGAAAGAACAAAACATCATGAAGATATCCATGTGCGCATGCATGCGCACACACGTGTGTTGGGGGTGGTGGGCAAAGTGAAGTTCGGAAGATCACTCCCAGTTTATGACAGTGTTTTCACAAAGAACCACCAGTCCAGCTCCTTAATTAGATCAAAATCACATTTGGTTTTCATTTACTCTTGACTTTAAGAGTCTCAGATGGGCACCAGGATTGGAAGTTACTGTGACATGGGTCTCTGCATAGACCTCTTTTTTTTTTTCAAATCTGTTACGACTTTTTCAAAAATAAAAATTTCCAAATAAACACAGATCATTTCACTATCTCAAGGTAACGACTCTCTTTTGATGTCCTCGTGTCCTTTCCATATTGTCAAACTTATTACCTAAATATGCTTTATCTGGTCTGATTCCAGAACATCGTCAAGCCTGGTTAACCTGGGGGCAAGGCGGGTGTGAGAGGGTCGCAGGCAGGGGATAGGCAGCCATGGGCTGGAAAGTTCGTGGAGTCAAAATACCTGGGTTCAGAGCCCAGATCCATCACTCACCAGAACATTCCACTGGGCCAAGTCATCCAACTGCTGAGAATGTCGGCTTCCTCATCTCCAAAGGGAGCATAACACGCCTCACTGGTAGGGATGATTACTGGTCATATGTAAAAAGTATGGTTATTTTGATAACATATCGTTTTCCCCGTTAGTGTTTGATTGAGACATGTAGCCAATTTTCTCTCTTTTCTCATTTCATCCAGCCGTGTTGTTCAACGTGCCATTTTTCCACCCATGTTTGTGCTACTGAGTCGTGTTCTTGCAATACAGATGGAAAGGCTAAAATAAATGCTCTTTCTGAGAGCAATGGAAAGAACGTTCCTAGCTCTGGCAGGGGAGCAGCTGCACCAAGAGTAACGGCAACGACGACAACAACAATGACCTTCCTCAGGCCTCAAGCTGAGCCCGTTCGTGCCTTCCACCAGGATTCCTCAACCTCAGCTCTACTGAACTGCCCAGCAAGATCACTCTCTGGCCTCTGCCCATGACACACCAGGGGCAACCTCTCCACCCCACTCGTGCTGTCCCCCCCCAAAATGTCTCTAGAGGTTGCCATATGTGCCCTGGAACACAGAATCATCCGCCATAGAGAACCATGGCCTTGGAGGGTTTAGTATACCCCACAGGCTCGTGAGGCTGGCACAACTGTCATGGCCGCCCTACAGGTGAGGTGGCTGAGGAAGCCAGTAAGGGAACGGATTCATGGAGGTGGAAGCCGGACCCACCTGTAACCACCCTGCCTACAGCGGGCCCTCGGGGCTGGAGAAGAGTTGCTCAGACACTCTCTGGGTCTCAGAGCCCTGGGAAGTGGAGGAGAGAGGAGGGGCGGGGGAGGGAAGCACAGAGGGTGGGGAGAGCAAACATGGCTGTTTTCTGGGAAGGAGGCACATTTCCCTGGGCCACGGCCTTCCCACACTCCCCTGGGAGAGCAGACTGGGGATCCCCAGCAAGGGCAGCTGGTGAAGTAGGGGGAGAACTGGTGAACTGGTGGCCTGGGAGTCACGAAAAGAAGGTACTTAGGGAGTGAGTTAGCGTCTATGTCCACTGCTGCTTATTACATGATTTCGGGAAGCTTAGCCCAGAGAACCGGCCAGTGAGGAGGCCCTGGATGACCCTAGGAACAGTGAAAAGAGTGGGTCAAGGGGCTCAAACTATTTGTATCAATGTGTCATGAAGTCCATGCATGTGCTTTATTTTTAGATAAAACATTCCCTATGAAAGCCACAGTTATCATCATTAAAAGCACTTTTTTATGATGTTATGTTAGTCACCATACAGTACATCATTAGTTTTCAATATAGTGTTCTATGACTCATTGTTTGCATATAACATCAGTGCCCCATGTAATACATGCCCTCCTTAATACCCATCACCAGGATCACCCATACCCCTCCTTCCTCCCTTCTAAAGCCCTCAGATTGTTTCTCAGAGTCCACAGTCTCTCATGGTATGTCTCCCTCCCACCCAGTTTTCCCCTCTTCACTTTTCCCTTCCTTCGCCTAATGTCCTCTGTGTTATTCCTTATGCTCCACAAGTAAGTGAAACCATATGACAATTGACTTTCTCTGCTTGGCTTATTTCACTCAGCATAATCTCCTCCAGTCCCATCGATGTTGATGTAAAGTTGGGTAGTCTTCCTTTCTGATGGCTGCGTAATATTCCATTGTGTATATGCACCATATCTTCTTTATCCATTTTTCTGTTGAAGAGCATCTTGGCTCTTTCCACAGTTTGGCTATCCTCAAAAAATTAAAAAAACAGAACTTCCCTATGACCCGGCAATTGCACTACTGGGTATTTATCCCAAAGATACAGATGCAGTGAAAAGAAGGGCCATCTGTACGCCAATGTTCATAGCAGCAATCACCACATTAAAAGCACTTCTAATTAAAACTGTGCCATAAAATGGAGCAGCAGTTCAGGATGAATTTCTGCAAAGAGAATCATGAGTTCTCCTTTGTAGCAGGTTTGAGAATCGTGAACAGTGATCTAGATGATGAGACAGACTGTCCCCTCAGGGTAGAGACTCAGGTGGACTGGTCTCACTTCCCACACAAATGAGACCCAGCAGCCACCAGCAAATCTTCAGAAACAGTAATCAGAACCAGGAGTGTCCGTGAGAGAGCCTCTGGTAGAGGATTCCAAATCAAGACTACCCTGGAAAATTCCAAATGTGAGGCAGCTGGGACTCCCTTTCCATAAGTGAAAGGGAAGAATGGTTAACTCGAGCCGGTTATAAAACACCAGATAATGCTAAAATGCTCGGTTTTGCCTTATTCAATCAGGAGGTAACTTCCTTTCAGATTGCACAATTAAACCTGGAATTGGAAGGACTTGATGGGCTTTGTGATACAAACTGCCCTCTGTAATACATGATGACCTAAACAGGTTTTAGAAAGAAAGTCACAAGGGAAACCATAGACCTTGAGCCCATTGCAGTGGGCCCCCTGGAACACAGTAACAGGGTTACCCTTACAATGAGCACCTTGATGGGCTCCCTGGAGTAGCATGTAAGTGCCTTTGGTCTTTCTGCTCAAAATCCTGATTCTGAATGTCTCCGTTTCTCCTAAAAACTGAGAAGTGTCTGTTTCTCTGAGGAAAGAAAGGCAACATTTAAAATGAGTTTTTCTTCATTGCTCTCACTTCACTGACTCTGTTTCCAGCTGGAGGAGCCTTGGGGCAGGTGCTGCCAGGGGCAGAGGGAATGTGGGGGAAGGACCAATTCCCCAGAAACTCCTGTCTGCTCTCCAACTTTCTCTCCTTCATCACCCTCTCCACCAAAGAACAGCCCTGCTCTTTCCCCTTCCAATCTTGTTTCCAACATTCTCAGAGTTGTGTGTAGTTTATGAGGTGAATTGGCATGCAAGGAGGGTTTCCCACAAGTCAGGAGACCTCGGCCACTTCCTTTGACAAGGTTGCCAGCACACTCAGAGTGGAGAAAAGTCAGACCCAAAGAAAGTTCTAAAAATCACGGGTCAGTTAAAACATGTATACTCAGCAAACTACTACTTTTAACACACATACACAAAAGCAATCAATGCAATGCAATTGTATTTCATTGATATGTGTACAGATACATGGGTGTATCATCTTTGAAAATCTAAATGTGAGACAATTTGTGACTGTGAAGCCAAAGGGCCTCCCTACCTTCTTACCTCACCCCTTTCCCGTACCCACCCAGCCCTTCTCACGTCTATCACAATAACCCTGTATACAGAGGAAGACTGTATATTATTTCCATTTTCCCACTTGACGATGAAGGATACCAAAGCTTGGAAGGTTGTGTGAATTTCTCATGATTGCAAAGCTGAGAGGCTGAACAAGGGACCAAACCCAGGTCTATGTATTGCAAATCCAGAGTTTCTTTCTACTATGACGTCTTACATCACCTCTTCCAAAGCACTTACTTTCCCCAAATAATGAGAAATGCAAGTAACACCTAGAGGCCCACAATTCAAAAATAAATATGAGCTAAACTGCAGGTCCTGGAGAAAACTCTAATGGAGGTAGAAGAGACCAACAAACTTTCATCCCAACCCCAGGACTACAGCTCCCCCAAGGCCAGCAACCTTTCTGTTCTGTATTTCATCAGCTCTGTATGTTGGGTACAGGTCATCTGAGCTCAGTAAGAATTCACTCATCCCGCCCCGACATTTATAGCATTGACCATATGATGGGCGCAAGGCAGCAAGCTGGATGATAAGCTGGCTTGGGGATTCTGTCTGCCATCTAGGCACTCAAGGCTCGTGGAAGAGACAAGGAAGACACAGTGGTTAGCAGCATGAAACATTGGCCCATTGGGCAATAATTTAAAACTAAGTCCAACAATAAGAGTAAATGTTCAATGAGAAGAAAATGTTTGAATGAAAGAATCATCCATAAGTTGGAATTCCGTGCAAACATTCGTAGAATCGTACATCTCTTTTTCTACTGAGATATAACTGATGCATTGTTTCAGGTTTATGACATAATGATCTGATATTTGTGTGTACTGCCAAATGATCACCGCAGTAAGTCTAGTTACCATCCATGACCAGACAGAGTTACAGATTTTTTTTCTTGTCTTGAGAACTTTAGAGATCTGCTCCCCCAGCTACTCTCAAATATACAACAGAATATTATTAACTATAGTCCCACCCTGTACGTTATAACCCCAGGACTTATTTACTTTGTAATTTGAAGTTTATGCCTTTTGACCACCTTTACCCATTTCACCCAAACCCACAACTGTACGTCTTAATTTAAGGGGCACCTGGATGGCTCAGTGGGTTAAAGCCTCTGCCTTCAGCTCAGGTCATGATCTCAGGGTCCTGGGATCGAGTCCCACATCGGCTCTCTGCTCAAGCAGGGAGCCTGCTTCCTCCTCTCTCTCTCTGCCTGCCTCTCTGTCTACTTGGGATCTCTGTCTGTCAAATAAATAAATAAAATTCTTTAAAAAGATGACTCCCCCACACACACAAAAAAAAGATGACCCAAAGTCTTTTTGAGTGAATAACCCAGGTTAAAAATGATCCATAGAATAGGTTCTCTATGCAGATCTATAACATGGGTCATCTAAATATAGAGGGAAAGGTACCAAAATATTAGCAGAGATTGTCTCTGAGCAGTGGGATTATGCATGCTCTTAATGGGTTTTTATTTAAGTTTATCTGCGCTTTCAGATTTAATAAGTAACATGTTTTTTCTTGTAATATGTAAAAACCCAGTAAAGGTCATTTTGGCTATAACTACAAAGAATGCCACAAATCATGGGGGAATGCTTATTATAATAACCAGCAAAAAAGAATCAATAAGGAAAGTATGTAAACAGTTTGCTCTCTACTCCATATTAAAAAATAATAATAAAGGGGGGAAAAAAGCACCTTGGGGGACTGGAAGACAATACACTGAAATGTGATCGATGTTGTCTTTGGAGAATGGTTTCTTTACCTCTGTTTTTCTTGCATTGTTTCGAGTTTCCCACAATCAGCATGAAAAGCTTCCACGCACCGGAGATTAAACAGTCAGTGATGAGGCAGAAACAACGGTGGTACAGGAGTGAGGACAAGGGTAGGATCGATGCTTATGTTTCTGGGAAGTGTCAGAGGCCACCCAAGAGGGACAGTATTTCGACTCCCACAGAAAATGGATTTTTCCACTCAGAAGAGATTGAAATGCCCTCTCCCATACCAGAGCCCACCAAAAACGCAATTCTAAAATGATCTCGGCAGAGGTGAGTGGCCTAAGAATGCGAAGACAGGAAACAAGTCAGCGAGGGCAGAGCGACAGCTGTGGTAACAGCAGCCATTTCCTTTCAGCTGCCGTGGGGAGAAGACAGCCCCGAGTAGAGCAGAGCGAGGGAAACCAAGCTTCCAAATGAAACATGGATTAAAACTTAGTTCTTAAAGTCTGTCTTCTCAACAAATGTAAAATCAAAGCCTAAGAACTCTCAATTATGAGTACTGAAAGACCTGATATTAAGAGGGAGCCACCATTTTTTATTTTTTTTAAGGTTTTATTTCTTTTATTTGAGAGAGACAGTGAGCAGGAGAGCAGCAGAAGGAGAGGGAGAAGGAGGCTCCCCGATGAGCAGAGAGCCTGATGTGGGACTTGATCCCAGGACCCTGACTTCATGACCTGAGCAGAAGTCAGATGCTTAACCGATTGCCCACCAGGTGTCCTAGATGGAGCCATTCTTTTTTTTTTTTTTTAATATTTTATTTATTCATTGGACAGACAGAGATCACAAGCAGGCAGAGAAGCAGGCAGAGAGAGGAGGAAGCAGGCTCCCCGCCGAGCAGAGAGCCCAGCGTGGGGCCTAGATGGAGCCATTGTAATGTTACAGTCTGGGATCTACCTGGGTGTCCCCAAAGCGGACAGATGAATCCAGGCTGGCCCAGAACTGGATTTTTGGAGGGTCATTTTTTTCCCTTGTGAGGGGTAAATGGAGAACGGTGCATCTTCTAAATTTCAGATTTTTAGCACAACTTTGCCAGCTTTATCAGGTTCTTGAATGGAAGAGCCCCTTCAGAAGGAGTAGGTTGTAATCGCCATGCTTTGATGCGCGGTGCTGAACAACTACAGTCAGAATTCTAACGCTAAAGCACATAAACCAAATAATGGTAAGAACTATCGTCTATTAAGTTTTTATTTTGTGCCAAACCCTTTTTCTACATTATCTCATTTTATTCCCAAAACAACTCCATGGGGTAGGTAACAATGCAAACCCTATTTTACAGACAAATGGAGGCTTTAAAAGATCAAGTAATTTGGGCTTCTGGTTTGACACTTCCTTATTCAAATCAATTTTTGTTCAAATCAACTCTTAACATTATAAACAATGAAGTAGGGGCGCCCGGGTGGCTCAGTCGGTTAAACGTCTGCCTTCCTCTCTGGTCATGATCCCAGGGTCCTGGGATTGAGTCCCGCCTGGGGCTCTCTGCTCAGGAGGGAGTCTGCTTCCCTCCCCATCTGCTGCTCCGCCTAATTGTGCTCTCTCTCTCTCTCAAACAAATCTTTTTTTAATTTTATTTTATTTTATTTATTTATTTGAGAGAGAGTGTGAGAGAGAGGATGAGAGGAGAGAAGGTCAGAGGGGGAAGCAGACTCCCTGCAGAGCTGGGAGCCCAAGGCAGGATTGGATCCCAGGACTCTGGGATCACAAACTGAGCCGAAGGCAGTGGCTTAACCAACTGAGCCACCTAGGTGCCCACAAATAAAATCTTTTCTTTAAAAAATGAAATAATTTGCTCAAGTTTACTTAACTTATAACTGAAAAAAATTGAAACTTGGGTCCAAATCTCTAGTACCCTCTATTTTAACCACCAAACTATGCTATAAGGAATTTTGTAAACTATAACTCCTTACAGAATTTAGTTTTAAGATGATTTCTATCTGGATTTACTACATCATTTAATTTTTATCATTGAATAAAAGATTCTAACTCAATATCAGAGAAGTTTCCTATTGTACCGTTAGTGTACATTAATTTTTAAGGCACATTCTAAGCACTTTATAAAAACTACCTCATTTAAATCATCAAAACAACCTCGTAAAATCCTACTGTTATCCCATTTACATTTGGGAAAAGAGAAGCAAACAGAAGTTAAATAACATAAAAATCACACAGGAAAAGGCAGAGCTGGGATTTGAACCCAGTTCTCTCTGTCTAACTCTAGAGGCCACACTCTTAACACATACTTGGCAGCGAGAATATAGCAAAAATGCCCATGAACAGGGATGTAAGCAAAGATAAGACCCACTGAGGGAGTGGTGAAAATAGTTTCCCATCCCATCCTCAAACTGAGTGCTTTACAGATTAAAGTGATTGGCTCACTAATATTCATCTCTTTGGGGGCACCTGGGTGACTCAGTTGTTGGGTGTCTGCCTTCAGATCAGGTCATGGTCCCTGGGTCCGGGATTATGACCTGAGCTGAAGGCAGCTGCTTAACCAACTGAGCCACCCAGGCACCCCTTTTTTTTTTCCAATTTATTTATTTTCAGAAAAACAGTATTCATTATTTTTTCACCACACCCAGTGCTCCATGCAAGCCGTGCCCTCTATAATACCCACCACCTGGTACCCCAACCTCCCACCCCCCCGCCACTTCAAACCCCTCAGATTGTTTTTCAGAGTCCATAGTCTCTCATGGTTCACCTCCCCTTCCAATTTACCCAAATTCCCTACTCCTCTCTAACACCCCTTGTCCTCCATGCTATTGGTTATGCTCCACAAATAAGTGAAACCATATGATAATTGACTCTCTCTGCTTGACTTATTTCACTCAGCATAATCTCTTCCAGTCCCATCCATGTTGCTACAAAAGTTGGGTATTCATCCTTTCTGATGGAGGCATAATACTCCATAGTGTATATGGACCACATCTTCCTTATCCATTCATCCGTTGAAGGGCATCTTGGTTCTTTCTATAGTTTGGCGACTGTGGCCATTGCTGCTATAAACATTGGGGTACAGATGGCCCTTCTTTTCACGACATCTGTATCTTTGGGGTAAATACCCAGGAGTGCAATTGCAGGGTCATAGGGAAGCTCTATTTTTAATTTCTTGAGGAATCTCCGCCCAGGCACCCCTTTTTAAAGATTTTATTTATTCATTTGAGAAAGAGAGAGTGAGCACGAGTTGGGGGAGGAGCTGAGGGAGAGGGAGAAGCAGTCTCTACACTGAGGAGGGAGCCCCGTGTGGGACTCAATCCCTGGACCCTGACACCATGGCCTGAGCCAAAGGCAGATGCTTTTTTGTTTGTTTGTTTGTTTGTTTAAGATTTTATTTATTTATTTGACAGACAGAGAGAGAGAGACAGAGAGAGACAGAACACAAGCAGGGGGAGTGGGAAAGGGAGAAGCAGACTCCCCGCTGAGCAGGGAGCCTGATGTAGGGTTCAATCCCAGGACCCTGGGATCATGACCTGAGCTGAAGGCAGAGGCTTAACAGCTGAGTCACCAGGTGCCCCCTGAAGGCAGATGCTTAACCTACTAGGCCACTCAGGTGCCCCTTTAATATTGCTTTTGCCATAAATTAATATAAGTGGTGGGGTGTGCGATTTCCTCTCTAACTACATCTCCTTACTTGAAGGCAGAGCTATAGCTGCCCCATTAAGATGAAGAGATACGTTTTCTACCTATTTTTAATAACCATTTCTACTTATCAGTAGAATAACCGCCTTAAATATTATCTTCCGAAGTTCAATCCACCTTCGAGTGCTTTCAGCTACCGTGGCCATCCATTTAGATTCTAAGATGGCGACACTTTATATGCAAAGGGTTTTTTGAAAACTCCTGCAAAAAGGTATAAAAGTTTAATCACACTTCTTCATACATGGAATAAACAAATGACTTTTGCTGAAAGAAATTAACTTACACGGACTGAGAACTGCCCGGACAGCCAAAATAAAGAATGACCATCTGTCTAGGCAAAAACCCCCTTGGAGCGTACACCCTCTTGTCTCAGGGGAGGCATTCGGGATCAGACTTTTCATAAATCTCAATATATTCGAGGACACCCTTCAACTTTATCTTTACACAGAGCGGACCGCGTTCTGCTGGACGTGGCCCAATCTCTCCAGAGACCAGCCGTGAGCATAAAAGATCCTGGCAGATGCCAAGTCTGGAGACTGATCGTTTCCTGAGGCTTCCGTGTCCTGTTCCGATTGGTATAAATCGTTATCCATTACGGTAGAGAGCCCAAACCCTTCTGATCCTCTCTGAAAGGAATCTTTACGTTCTAAAGAGCACAAGAACTGAAGAGTTAAAGGGATGTCCTTGCTAGTGGAAGGACTGGCTCTGGAACTAGAAAGGTTAAATTATAAATCTTGGGCCAAACAGTGTTCTCTACGTCATTTTCCTCTGGGGCTAGATGAGAAACAGCTGGATGTTTGGACTGAGAAACCAGTGGAAAAGCTCACGTTGGCTAACGGCTAAGGGCGCTTCTCCCAGACCTTCACACTCTGGTTCCTTGCATTCTCCTCTCCAGGCCATTATCACCTCCCTGTGGTCTCTTTCTCTGATACTCAGCCCCACCCCCTCCTGTTACATGTATCACCCTCTTTCTTTAGGACCCTTATCACTGCCAGGAATTATCTTATTTGTTTATGTCTCTCTTCCCACCAGAATGAAAGCGTCATGAGAGCAGAGGTCTTGTCTGGCTTTCCACTGTCGTGTCCCCTGCACCTGGAACAGCCCCGGTTCACAGGAGGTCCTCGGCAAACATTTGCTGAGCGAATTCAACATGAATGCAAAACCGCTGTGCTTTTCTACTCCTACGTTCTTCCTCTTCTTTCTAATGAGCATGGATTTCGTTTATGATAATCACGACAACATCAATTTTTTTTAAGAGAAAACATCGGTCTACCTGAATTCCAAATCCATTTTAAATATGTAGGATATCTAATCAGCACCGGTTCTTAACAGATTCTGAAAGACAGGGAGTGTGTCTGGCTCATTTCGGTATCCACAGCCCTCGGGGCACAACCTGACAGAGCCGACACCCAGAGAATCAGATACAAACCGATTAGGCGTCTGACACAGGGCTGGTCATTTTGCTATGCGTGGTCTTTCCAGTCTCATCCTCACACAGTCCTATGAAGCCGGGTTGTAACCTATATTTTCAGATGAAGAAGCAGGCTTTGTCAATTCAAGTTTGAAAACTTGCTGGAAAGAGGCAGAGCTGAAGTCTCCTAGCTGCTGTGCCTCCCAGTCTCTCAGATCACTGCAATACGAAGTCACTTGGCAAACGTTTTCTTTTTTGGAAGGGGCGGTCGCATCAGTGATGGTCTTTTCCTGTAGTCTACATGCTTGAAGTTTAGCCAGATTGCCGTTGTATCTAGGACGGGCCAAGCACAGAGCAGGTGTTCAGTAAGCACTTGTTGGGAGGAAGGAAAAGAAAGAGGGAGGGGAGGAGGGCTTCTCTGAAGACCATCAGAGAGAGAGGGGCCAACAGTCCTTTGCTTATGAGATGGATGACTTTAGCACCGTGGAATCGGGAAATCAGCTTCCTGCCTCGGGGACGAATGCTCCTGACATCCCAGGGAGTCCCACATGCCTTTCCCTGACCAGAAAGTGTTCGACCACACCCCTAGCTAGGTTGGCATTTCTACCTGGCATTAGTGGTCTCTAGAGGAGGTCTAGCCGCCAGAAGGGTTGACACTGTGACCTACTGGGGAGGTGTCCAAGAGAATAGTGGGGAGAAGGGACAGAGAAACAATGGAATCTGGGGGTAAAACTCCCTCTCCTACCTCTGATTCCATTATGGCCCTAAGGACTACACTTGGAAGATCAGATTCCCAAAGTCCATGACTGATTTTGCTTGGATCTGAGATGTGATCAATGTGCGGGAGAAAGGGAAGGGTTAATAAGCTTCTTTCTTTGATGACTGTAAAAACCAGAGGTTTGTTTTCCCGAGTGGTGTGGTGTATGGCTTAACTGCCTGTTTTCCTAGCAGGTCTGAGAAGGAAGAGATCCTATCTGTTTCACCCCATTGCTCTAGAGCCAGCCCTGCCACCATGCCTGGACGATCCTATTTGCTAATTTATGCATCCAAAATATACTAATGGAATGCACATCGACAATCCTTTATGTGCAATTCCGAACTCCAAAAACCTCTGAAAACCAAAAAATTTTCTCTATGTGGACAGCAAGCTCATTTGACAAGGACTTCTGACCTGAACAGATCTGAGGCTCTTTAAAAACCTTTATTCACTCCCTTAGCGTGAATATTTATAGATTCTGCATGTTTCACTGCAGATATGCAAATGTGTCTGATTATACGATGCTCCCCCAGACTCTTGGGGGGTATTGCATAACTTAATGATATGCATCCCGTGACCTTCCTCAAGTCCAAAAATTCTGGATTTCCAAAACACTTGGACCCCTCGGGCTTCAGATGAGGAGTCTGGAACCTGCACCTGAATAAAGGCGTCTCCCAGCCTTGTCTCAGGTGCAGCAAATACCATGGTGGAGGTAACACAGCCAAGGTCCTCACTTTCATGGAACTGACTCTTCAGCTGCCAGGAAATGACAAGGAAGCCAATGTAGAATTTGAGGGAGATAAGTGTTCTGGAGAAACTAATTCAGAAGAACGGGACAGAGTTATGATGGCGCGTCAGAGAGATCTCCATGGAGAGAAGCAGCAGCCATGAGAAGGGCCAATGTCAGGCACCTTGACTGAGTCATACTTAGAATAGGGCCCCCAGACTGTGCCTGTTCCAACCTCAGGATCTTTTTTTTTTTTTAAGATTTTATTCATTTACCTATGTAGAGAGAGAGAGCAGGGGGAAGAGCAGAGGGAGAGGAAGAGGGGCAAGCAGACTCAGTGCTGAGAGTGAGCCCGACACCAGGCTCAGGGCTCGAGGTAGGGCTCTACCTGGGGGTCTATCTCCAGACCCGAAGACCACGACCTGAGCCCAAACCAGGAGTCAGACCCTCAACTGACTGAGCCACACCTGGGTCCCACACGTGGGACGCCCTGAGAGTCTTTACATTAGCTGTCCCTTCCACCCAGAAGAAGCAAGTCACTTAACTTTCTCGAGCCATGGTATTCGCTGCCGTGTTTGGCTCAAGATTGCGCATCTGTATAGAGGGTCATGGTTGGACAAGAAATGGGGCTTTGTGCTTTAAGGTCACGTTTGTGGCTGATAAGGGGGAATACCTACTTTGAGAGGAGGTGTGGAATCCTCTTCCGAGGGGTACGTGGAAGTTCTCCATAAATTATAACGCACCACAATACCACAGGTTCTCTTCACGTAGTAATGAAGACCCTGACAGGGGCAGGACCTCTCTCTGCCATGTATGCGGGTCATTTCTGCAGAGAGGCTGGGGCATGGGAGACCCACACCTTCCAAGTCCTACAGTCCCTCCAAATGGGGCTTGAGTTTTTCATCAATACGGGGCCCCCAGAGAACGCTCAGCATTGTCTCTCCAGCAACCACCAATGCCAACGTAAAATACTCCTTCCCAGGAACCAGCATCCAACTCACCCCAGACCCGCTCTCCCCAGAGGAAAGTGTTGCTAGGAGTGACCCATCTTAAATTGTCTTGTTGTTCTGGTCACTGTTAGGGCTGTTTCTCCCTCCCTCCGGCTTCTTGCTTAAGAGAGGTTAGAGGCTGTCCCAGGGGCAATGCTTCTGTCTGGAACTAATGAGCCTTTGTTGTAGACTAGCTCTGTGAGCCGAGGCCGGCCATGAGCCTGGGTGATAAAAACGAGCTACGGGCCCGGGCAGGATACCCAAGAGCATGACCAATCAGCAAGGAGGGCTTTATTGGCTTGTACATTTTATTGTGCCATAACATCCCTCCTTTCAGCTTTAGATCTTAGCAGCTGGTGACAGGCTTAATGACCGATGAGGGACAGGCAGCCTCGGACACCATAGCTGCCTCCTCCTGTGAGCTGCAATGGGCCACCCTTCCTTGGCCCAACTTCTTAACCCTGAGAACATAGGGTAAGCCTGCACATTCACATGGGAGGGGAGCTGCCAGGTGCCCCTTGGCGGAGCAGGGCTATGTTTTCCCACTCCAAAGCGGGGTTAAGAAGAGAGGATATATAGAGTAACAAGAACTGGATGGGAGAGCATCTAACACATTAAGGTCCCCTCTTTTATCTGCTATCATTTTGCATGGGTCCCTGTCTCTGTATTCTAAATTATTGCAATATCTTCATGCTATAGAATGAGATCCCTGAAAATGAACATGCCGTCTTGTGTACCTAGAAGGGACTCCCTGTCTCTTTCATGCTTCTGTCCACTCTCACCTGATGCTCTCAGTACTCATGCCCTGATGAGGTTAGAAATGCATCAACGTAGTAATTGCCTTCATGGTTGCTTTACGAAGGACTCTGTGGTTTATAAAATACTCTCAGACACACTGTCTCATGGAAAGGCTCTGAAAAATCAAGGACTAATACCCTTATAAAGAGGCCTCCTTAATTAGCAAAAGAGTCCCTGGCCCTCCCTTTTGTTTCTGTCTCCCTTAAGTTCAATGTCAAACCAGCCAATCTGTTTTGTCAGATGGGAAGCTCATCTCTAAGGGTTCAGAGAGGCTCTGTGCACTGTGTACCCCCTTCCCCTGCTGCAGAGAAGGACCTGCTGTCTTCCAGACATTAGCAGCTTTGTGCTTTCATTTATTTATTTAATGCTGCAAAAGCTTAAGCCAGTCTGTGAAAAATGCCCTTGAACACTGGGACCTCGGGGCTAGGAGGGATTCCTAGAATAGCTCTAAAGAAACTGATTCCATGTTCCCATGGTAAAAGCCAACTAAACAGTCATGGCACTTAACAGACACCGACTTGCTTGCCCTGTATTATTTTGGACTACCGAGCAAGACCTGGAAGTGTGGTACACCCAGTGCCAACACAGAGTAGTGGCTTGCAGCCAGCCCCACTGATTCCATTTTTTTTTTAGGGCGGCTTTAGTAGGGGAAATGCGGTAACTCCCTGGTCTGTAGCCGCACTTCCGAGAAGCGGTGGGGAGACGCAGCCCTGGGGACACTCTTAGCAAGCCTGTGGCCGGCTGGCCCTGCTGAAGCTGCTGGTGATGCAAATGTGTGCAAACTGTGGTCAGAGAAGTGTGGGGATGAAAAGAAGAGAGAGAAGCCCGTCACCCTGCTTGCTCTTTGCTTGAATCCCTCCCCGGACAGTTTGCCAAACACCAGCCTGTTACTCCAGTGAGGGAAAATAACATTCTTTCCTTTCTGTTTCCAGTTTGCTTCCTAAACTAACACCTTAGGCTGGCTCCTCTTCTAACCTGAGTCACCAGGCTCATCTCTACTGCCAAATGAACGGACCGTGAGAAAGATCTTTGACAAGTAGAGTACTAGATCAATGCAAAAAAGGAGTCTTCATATTTGACTCACATTGCAAATGAACTTAGGAGGATATTATAAAAAGAAGAGTCCCTTAGCTTTCCAAGCAAATGTACACTCTCTTGTTAATAAACAGACATCTCCTTCCCTCTGGCCTGCCTGTGTTGGAGGCGAGGACTGAGACTTCATAATTTTTTCCGGAAAGCCTATAAAGTTGCTTTTCTCTGAAGTAAGTCATTGAAATGATATGTGCTACCATCAATCCCTAGGGACTGTAGAATTTTCTATAATAGGTTTCTTTTTGCTTTCTGTATTAGAGAACAATTGTTTCAGAATAAAACCTTTTGGTATCAGTACTTGCAAAATATTTCAACACAGTAACCATTCCTAACCAGCCTACTGTGCAGCTCTATACAAGAAAGGTACTAAGGACAGACAGAGCCCTGAGTGTCAGATTTCCCCTCCGTGTATCTGAATGGAAGCCATCACAGAGATGGAGCTCTCGGACCAGCACCTGGCTGAAAATTCTCCACTTTCTTCTGGCTGCTTCTGGACCCAGAAGCATAAGCCAATGCAAATGTGCCATCAAGGGCACTTAGCAGAAAGAAAAAAATGAAACAGATCAGCTTCCTGACTTTGTTCTTTGATGAATATTTTCTAACTCTTAAATTTACTTTACCCCGATAACTTGGAGAACTGGCATGGGGGGCGAGGATATCATGGATCAGAAGAGTCTTGACATTCATTTTGCAAAGGCAGTATTCCTGGCTGGATGAGAGAGAAATTTGCAATAGCCTCTTTGCAGGGCTTTGCAAAGAGTAGTCGGGATGGAAAAAGTTCTCTGGGCCCCATTCCCTGACAGCTCCATTTGTGCTGATTATGACTTTATCAGACTGTGTTTTCCAAGCTACCCATCAAAGCACACAGTCTAAAATGTGCAAGTTCCTTTAGGAGAAGAATGGAGCTGAATATCAACCCCCAGAACCATCCTGGGATATAAAGGACTCAAAGTTGCTGTAACTTGAGCTAAAGTTCAGGAACAAAAGGATGTGATGAGGACTCCAAATTCTATTTCCTTGAATTAGAATCAACTATTACACGTCCCCCTTTCCGATCATAACACAGCTTTACCGGTGTCACGGGCTCAGAGGCTTGGTTGAGTGCACGGCAGAGGCAAAAACGCACGATGATTTACTGATGCACGGAATCCTCATCACTACGATTTTTACAGTTTTCATTCCAAATTAAATAATTTGCATTGGGGCCCAGAGGCTGGAGGACACTGCCTTCCTAGGTAATATACCCTCCACCTGCCCCAAACTGCCTCTTCACCCCTTCCCATGCTCCCTGCAGCCTCTCCAAACACAAACGTATTTTCACAGGAAGGAAAGTACTGCAAAGTGTCGTTCGGGTCTACCAGGAAAGAAGGTCATATTCATTTTTCATTTCTAGTTATGCCTATAAAAAAATGTAAGTTGTCCCAAAAACAGAAATGCCCTCCCCTAGCCAGTACTGCTTTGAGTCCATTCAAACGCTGTGACAGTATATTCGCTTCCCCAAGTCCTTTCCTTCGTATATCACACAACACACAAGAACGTCATAACCCATTGATTTGAGACATTCTCAAGCTGCTGGGACAAAAGGCTTCTCTTTCCAGTGAGGGGTTACAGAGTCAGGAAAGGGAATCTTGCCCCATTCCTGCTGACAGTTGCTTTCTGCCGGTGGTTATCTTTAGCTTCCTGGTAATGCAAAGGAGCAGGGAAAGCTCAGACAATAGGGCCTCTTTTTTGCTTTCCACCTACTTTTGGGGGGTCAGCCTGGAACCACCATCATTAAATGGTTGCTGCTGCAAAGTGGCAGCCTCGGGTAAATTGTTTGTGACCCAAAGTAAGGATGCTCCACGCTGCTGAAATTTTTTGGAGGCACGTGGAGAACAAATGCACCGAAATTCCAAGCTAAGGTTTCCTTAGCAGGATTTTGAACTGTCTGCCTGACGCACGCCCGGCGGGGAGAACCGGCAGGAACCCAGTGCGGACAAAAGAGGGCAGTGTTCACTGCGCCTTTCATCCCAGCTCCGAGGTCTTTATCAAAACGCCGCTGAGCCAAGGGAAAACTATGCCCAGCATTTCATAACACAGGAAATGGGGGAAGAGATGAGATACTGAGCTCGGCGGTCACCACAAAATAAGCAGTGTGTGTGTATGTAAAAGTCGCTTTTCTTCCCCCCTCTACGAGAGCCTGGCCAATGGCGATTTGGGCGTTCCAGTGTTTAGCCAGATTGACCAAGCTTCTCAAAGAATATAAAGAAAGATATACTTTTTTTTTTTCAAACTATATATAACGTATCAGAGAGCTCGCTGGGTTCAAACCCTTCATTTTGCAGACAAAGAGCAGGTTTGTACACTTATCTTTCACTTCTCGTTGTGCTCAGATTTTATTATCTATCAGCCTGTGGGAAAGGGGAGTCAGATTTTCCTCTTGGAGGTACTAAGAGAATTTTCAGTCATTTCAAAATAAGATCCATGGACGCCTTCTGCGCAAAACCTCGAGGCCCCAGCAAAGGACTCTTGGGGACGGCCCAGGACGTTGGCACACTGAGCCAGACTTGGTGAGCATTCTTTGGGAAGGGTTTCTACACGCGTGTCACTTTAGCCAATAAAGGATTCCATACAACCTGAGACGCAAGCCAATGGAATCTACCTATTCTTTTTTTTTTTTAAGATTTTATTTATTTATTTCACAGACAGAGATCACATGTAGGCAGAGAGTAGGCAGAGAGAGGTGGGGGGGAAGCAGGCTCCCTGCCAAGCAGAGAGCCCGATAAGGGCTCTGACCCTGGGATCATGACCTGAGCTAAAGGCAGAGGCTTTAACCCACTGAGCCACCCAGGCGCCCTCTACCTATTCTTAATGAGAGAAACCTACAGGCTTCTCTTGCAAGGGAAGGAGTCTTTAATTCCAGGTTAATTCCCTCTTTCTTTCTACACGTTTCTAACCTCCTGCTCCATATAAGGCTCTTGTGAAACCCTCAAAGGTGAGGAGGACATGGGTTCGAGGCTTTAAGGGACTGAGCATCAAGAAAAATCATACAATAAATAAATTGGAAAAAAAAAAGAAAGAAAAGAAAAATCATACAAGGTGACAAATAACCATGATATAAGGCAGAATGGAGTCCACTGAGAAGAATACCAACAAAGAGCAGGACAGATTGTATTCATCTGGAGTGGGGAGCGGAAGTGAAGCTTCATAAGGGAGAGACTCGCGTTGAAAAACAGCTAAGTTTCGACAGCTGGCAAGACAGCCCAGGAAGAGAAGCTCAGGCCTGAGTCAAGGCCAAGATGGAGAAGAGTGTGGGCCCAGTTCAAGAGGAGCCACTGGCCCGTGGCTTACACATGCCAAGGGAGGAGATAGAAGAAAAGTCCGGGAAAGCTGGTTAAAGCCACATTGGGGAGAGCTTCAGCTCATCAGCCAGGGGAGTGGATTCCAAAAGCAGTAAGAGGAAACCATTTTTGAGGCGAGCAAGACCATGACTGGAGCTACTTTCAGGAAAAAAAATTTTTTTTTTTAACTTGACCCCCGGGGATACGGAGAGAGCACACGTAGGCAGAGAGGCAGGCAGAGGGAGAGGGAGAAGCAGGTTCTCTGATGAGCAGGGAGCCCATTGTGGGACTGGATCTCAGGACCCTGGGATCATGACCTGAGCCCAAGGCAGGCGCTTAATGACTGACCCACCCAGGTGCCCCAGGAAATCTAAAAATTCTGACACGGAGAAGCCAGGCAGATTCGGGGTGGTGGGGTGTAGGGAGGGGGGTGAGACAAAGTGGGAAGACCAGGGAAGGCACTATTACTGCAAAAACAGATGGGAATGCAATTCTGTGGTGGGCAGCCCCCTTGAACCCCACAACAAGGCTGGTAGAAATCAATGTTAAGATCATAGACCGAGTGGAGTCAAGTCTCTGTTCTGCTACTCAATAGCTGTGTGACCCTGGACAGGCGTTACCCTCTCTGTGCCTCAGCACCACCTCTGCAGAATAGGGCCAATGGAGAACACATCAGTCATCATGGAGCTTAAGGAAGATGACAGAGCTGGGAGCACTGCTAGACCAGGAGGGCCGTACTCCCTACACTTTCCCAGAGAGAAAGCTGAGGCCCTAAAAGATCTGTCTCCTCCCCCACCCACCTCAGCACTATAGGCCTTAAAGGAGCTCCCACTCAGAATTCTCAAAAAACCCCAACCACAGATAATTTGATGAAAAGAAAGCAAAATAAAGGCCTCGTTAGTCCCCTCTCTTGTATTAAGAATTTTCCCTGAGAACTACCTGTGTCCTGCTCCTTCCTCACCTTCTCCCCTATCTCCCCAGCCCCCAGAAGATGAAAGGTCAGGTTCTACAGAAACTTTGTGTATTGGGATCAGCCCCAAGGGTTAGGCTCTGGCTCTCTCCCCTCCCCAGGCTTCAATCCAATTCTCTGCTAGCTTTGTGACTTCCATTCATCTGTTTAGCAAATACTAATTGAGTCAGCATCCTATGACACTTTAGATGAAAAGATACGGTCCTGCCCTGTTAGGTGACAGTAGGGTCACTGTTTACCAGAAGCAACTGAGTTACCAAAGGAAATGATGGTACGTGCTTCTCCTTAAAAATAGCCTAGTCTCTTCATCAGCCGCCTGTCTGGCCAGCTTCTCTGGAGCACAAGAGAGCAAAGGCCTGGGAGAGATTCATATCAAGTGTGGGGGGAGACTTGTTCTTTGCAGCTTGACTAACAACAGCTCAGAGCAGAGCTGAAAAGTTCCTTCCTCCTCCCCTAGGGTGCCTTCCAGTGAGGGCCGTGAATCACGAGGCAGTGAAGGTCCAGGCCTGGGTAGGGTCAGTGTGTTTTCCATCCCTGAGGCGCCCATCACCCATGGTGCAACCTGGGGCAAGTTCCTGCACTCTGCATCACGGGTTCCTTGTAAGACTCATCACATGAGGCATAAGGGACGGGAATGTGCACAGTGTTCATGCGGCACATGGCAGGTGCTCAACGAACAGTGACTTGGAGTGTTACATAACAGGCCAAGTTTCATAGATGGTCTTTCACAAGGGGGCTGCAAGGTACTACCACAGGGTTCCAGAAAAGTCTGAACCAGGCTCGTGAGAGCCAAGTGCTGGACCAGGCTGCCCTCCTCTAGATGGGTATCCGGATGCTAACTCTGTCAAAGGGGCCGAGTCACCCTCCTTTGCTAAAGCTTCTACTCAGTCTCCCTGCTCGGAAGCCCTCTTCTGTCTTTTCTTTTTTTCCCCTTTTCCTTTTATGATGCAACCACGTTATGGTGGGAACTCGTAGTTTGTTCACTTCCACTTCTGTGGTGTATTTTTATCTGAGGTGTAGACTGACCGGATTAAATTAAATTATAAAATTTAAATTATTGGGATATATAAATTATTATTATATTATTTATATTAATAAATTATTATTATATTTATAAATTATTATAAATTGTTGGGATACATGTGCATATTCAGCTGTGTAGGTGGTACCACATGTTGTTTTTTTAAGATTTTATTTATTTATTTGACAGGTAGAGAGCACAAGCAGGGTGAGCAGGAGAGGGGGAAGCAGGCTCCCCATTGAGCAGGGAGCCCGATGTGGGGCTCCCTCCCAGGATCCTGGGATCATGACCTAAGCCGAAGGCAGACACTAGCCCACTGAGCCACCCAGGCACCCTTCCACATGGTTTTATTATTCGACTTTAAAATTTCTGCTAATCTAGTGGATATGAACCAATAATTCATTATGGCCTTAATTTGCTTATCTAGGATTAATAATTAGGTAAGGTAGCTTTTTATTTTTTTAGACTTCCAACTCAGCTGCATACATGTAAATTTTCAGACTGTAGGACTGATTCTTCTCTTTATTAAGCTTTCTGTCCTATCCCTCAGCTTTCTCATTCCATGAGAATCTACATTTCACATGCTCTTCAGCACCCAAGCATGCACTGGACTAGATCACATCCACCCAGATCTTCAGCTCCACGGTTTGTGTGCCACAAAAATCACATCGCTTAAGTTGAATGCTGCTGTCTTCAATGGATTTCATTCTGTTTGTTTATTCATTTTCCCTCTCATTGAGGGAAATTTTTCTGTTTCTCCCTTTATCTTCTTTTTCCAGTCCCCACCTTGCCAGAGACCTTTGACAAACCTATTTCCAGATTGAAACACACTCATGGGGATAGAATACTAAGGATGTGTCTACACAGGCAAAATGGAGAATTAGACCAACTTTTTTTATATGTTTTGATCCCCTTTACCCATCTCTCCCATCCTCATCCCCACTTCTGGCAACCCCAATCTGTTCTCTGTATCAGAGCTCATTTTTTGTTTGTTTGTTTATTTGTTTGTTCTCTGTACGAGCTCATTTTTGGTTTATTTGTTTTTTGGTTTTTGTTTTTCTAAGATGCCACACATAAGAGAGCTCATACAGTATTTGTCTTTCTCTGACTTATTTGACTTAGCATTTATACCCTCCAAGTTTATCCATGTTGTTGCAAAAGACAGGATTTCCTTCTTTTTCCTAACTGAATAACACTCCATTGCAAGCACATGTGTGTGCGGACGTATGCACACACACACAGCATACACACACACACACACACACAAACACACACACACCCCTTCTTTATCCATCAATGGTAACTTCATCTGTTTCCATATCTTGGCTATTGTAAATGTGCTGCAGTACACATGGGAGTGAATATATCTTTGCAAGTTCGTGCTTTTGTTTTCTCTGCATAAATCACCAGAAATAGAATTCCTGGGTCATAGGATAGTTCTATTTATAAGTTTTCAAGGAGCCTCCATACTGTTTTTCATAGTGGCCACACCAGTTTGCATTCCCACCAACAGGGTATGAGGGCTTCCTTTTCTCCACATCTTCACCAACACTTGTAATTTCTTGTCTTTTTGATACTAGCCATTCTACCAGGTTTGAGGTGCCATATCATTGTGGTTCTGATTTGCATTTCCCTGATGATTAATGATGTTGAACATCTGTTCATGTGCCTGTTGGCCATCTGGATGTTTTCTTTAGAAAAATGTCTATTCTGATCTTCTGCCCATTTTGTAATTGAACTGGTGTGTGTGTGTGTGTGTGTGTGTGTGTGTGTGTGTGTTGCTATTGAGTCTATTTTTAGCACAGTCTCCAAGGCCTAAGTCAGATTATGTCATTCCTCTGCACCAAATCCTACAATGAGTGTCTAAGTCTTGTGGAATAAGCCATAGTTATTAAAAAGAAAGTTGGTTGCTAGCCCTAAAACATTCTCCTTGCTCCAGGCAGAGATAGTAGCATTGCATCAGGGCATAAGGCTTAGTGAGGTCCAGCATCCTTGCACAGTAAACAACCTGCACAATTGTACCCTGCGGTGTTACTTACAGTCTCCCTTCAGTGGTCGCATCACTTCTCACTTCATGTATCACCCATCTCCTCGCCCTCTCCGAACACCCCCGAGCAGGCTTCTGTCTCAGACCCTCAGTACTTTCTGTCCCCACAGTCTGGGAGTCTCATTCCCTCTATATTCTCTGTCTTGCTCCCTCACTTCATTCTGGTCTCTGCTCTCGTAACATCTTTCAGTGGGCTCTTTACTTCCACATCTAAAATCGGGATACTCCTCCCACTAGGACCTCCTCGTTCCCCATCCCTGTTGTAGAACCTCCAAAGCACCTGTCACCATCCAGCATACTCTGTCTCTTATCGTTTTATTTATTTTACGCTCTGCTTCCCTTCACTGGAATACAAGTTACATGAGGACAGAACATTTTTACTGTTGCTCACAGCCGTATCCCCAGGGTCTGGCCCATAACAGGAGCCATAATGGACCAGACAGATAGGGTCCTAGCTTTCAAGGAGCTTACATGCCTTATAAACAAATAAGTCACTATGTCTAATAAATAAGATGAATTCTAAGAGAATTGAGTGCTATAAAGACCATAAAAGGGGATATTTAATAAAGGGTAACAGGTTGGTTGAGGAAGGAAGCCTACGTTAGACTATGTGACCTTGGAAACCCCAGTGACACTGAAGCTGGAACCAGAATGACACAGAAACTGGGAGAAAAGCACGTTATATAGAGGGCAAAGGCAAGTGCCGATGCAGGGGCCCTGATAAGGGATGAAGGTCAAGGTGGCTAGCACAACTGCATATGCAGATGATGTCAGAAGGAGAGCGTGGCTGGACAGATGTCCTTGTCAGCTACAGTAGGGAGTTTCCATTTCTCTGAGTGTGTTTGGGAGCCGCTAGAGGTCTGTAAGCAGGGAGGGTAGCACAGTCAGATTCGTATTTTGAAATGACCCCTCTGGCTGCTCTGTGACTGGGGGACTGAGGGGACTTCAGTGGAGGACACCGAGTCAGAGGGCCAGTGATGTGGACAAGGCTGGCAGCAGTGAGACAGAGAACTGGTCACGTTTGGGATCTCTTTGGGAGGTAGGAGTGGTGAAACTTCCTGACAGATGGACAAAGATGTATGAGAATGAGCATAATCATGATAGAAGTCCGAAATGTGTGCCTCGAGCAGCTGGGCAGGTGGTGACATCACCCACTGGGATGAAAAATATGGGACATGGGAAGGGAGGGACATGTGTGGGCTGGGGTTGGAACACAATTTCCCATTTCTATGTAATGGTAGCTATTGGCAGCCATTGTAAAGACTTGGCTTTCCTGCAGATGAGCTGGAGAGCCTCAGCTAGTCTTTGCCACCCCTTCTACAAGCCCTGCCAGCTCTCTCCATCCAATGGCCAAAGTCCCTACCGCATGACCCTACACCACCTGGCTCCCACTCCCTCTCTGATTTCCCCCAACAGGGCTCCTGCTTGCTCACTGGCGGCCATCTTGCCATGTCTCAATACCTCCAGTCTTACTTCTGCCTCAGAACCTGTGTCCTTGCCGTTCTCTCAGTATGGCCTGCTCATCCCCAGACATTCACTTGCCTCTCCCTTTACCTCCTTCAACTCTTTAGCCAAATATCACCTTCTCGAGGAAATCAGTCCCAGCCACACCACTCTTTGAAAAACCACAAAAACACTCTTCCCTCTCTTGCCAAGAGACCCTTCCCCTCTCGCCAGCATTATTTTCTCCCAGAGATCTTACTACATTCTAACAGACTAACATCTTTTTATTTTATTTACATATTATCTGTCCCCTCCCACTTGAATATAAACTTAATTAGGACAAGGGTTTTGTCTGTTTTGTTCTCTGTTGTGTCCCCAGAGCCTAGAACAGTCCCTGGCACATTATTAGAAGCTCAGAAATGATATGCTATGTAAATTAAAGGGCATTACATTATCTTTCTTTCATCAGGAAATTATTGTTTTGATATTTACTTGTTTCCAGTAGGAAGGAAGAAAGAGGAAGTCCATGTCCAAAGTCCTATCCTGGACTGATGATTAGCTTCCCAGGTAAACCAGGACAATCGGTCATTTCCTCTATCACCCCATTTTACAGTAAAGAAAACTGAGGCTTGATGAGATCCTAAGGGTTAGTGAGGTTTAGTGGGATTTTGATTGTTCTAGTGCCTTAGAAACATGAGCCTTGCACTGGCCTGTTTAGGTCACCCGGCCCAACAAGTCATTCAGCCGAACCTGAGCAAGACCCAGCATGTTTCTCTCAAACTCCTCCTCACTTGTACTGTGTCAGTGAAGACAGATTAGGTCTTAGATGAGCACAGATTCGAAAAGCCCTGCCATTCATGAAAGATAAAGCTGTGAGTCACCTCTGTGGGATCCTGGGAAGGCCAGAAATCTTCTGGTCATCAACATAAAACCCTGGACTTTGATTTTGTTTCTTTGGTATTTCTTAAATACTACATCCTAATACACACAAATTCTACATACACACAAATATTCCTAATAGCACTATTTTTTTAAGATCTTATTTATTTATTTGACAGAGATCACAAGTAGGCAGAGAGAGAGAGGAAGGGGAGCAGACTCCCTGCTGAGCAGAGAACCCGACATAAGGCTCAATCCCAGGACCCAGAGATCATGACCTGAGTCAAAGGCAGAGGCCTTAACCCACTGAGCCACCCAGGTGCCCCCCCTTGATAGCACTATTTTAAAGAGCCAAATGTAGAAACAACCCAAATGTCTGTGAACAAAGGGATAAACAAATTCTGCTGGATATATACAGTGGAATATCATTCAGCCATAAAACAGATGGAGTCAGGATCCATGCCTCAGCATGAATGAACCTCAAAAAACAGCATGCTGAATGGAAGAGGCCAGACATACATGTTGTACCATTCCACTTATAGGAAAGCTCTGTAAATCCACAGAGATAGAAAGCAAATTGGTGGTTGCCAGGGACTCGGACAAGTGACTGCTCAGTGAGTATGGAATTTTATTTTGGAGTGAGGAAAATGTTTTCAAATATAGATAAAGGTAGTGGTTGCACAACATTGTGAATGCACTAAATATCACTGAATTATTCACTTTAAATGGCTAATTTTATACTATGTAAATTTTATCTAAATTTTTTTTTTTTTCAGAGAAGGATAGGGAGGTGGGGAGGGGAAGGAGGAGAGGGAGAGAAATCTTACATGGGAAGCCCAACATGGGACTTGATCTCACAACCTTGAGATCATGACCCAAGCAGAAATTGAGTATGACACTTAACCAACTGAGCCACCCAGGCACCCCCATCTCAATTCTTTTTGAAAAAACAAAAAGCACATGCATAAATTTGTTCATGTAGCCCTTACAAAAACCCTATAAGTTAGATACTGGTACTATTATTCCCATGAGAAAACAGTCTAGAGAGGGTAAGGAACCTGGTCAAGGTCACACGGACATTAGATTTGAAGCCAGAGTCTGATTGACTCCCAAGCCTTGGTTCTCCTGAACCACTGGGCCCTCCACTCCCCAAAGACAGATGGCCAGTCAGGGGAGTGCCAAAGGGGAGAAGCACTGGGGCGAAGAAAAGGTCGGAGCAGAAAGGCTTTGGGATCTCTAGGATCCCAACTTAATACCAGAAAAACTCAAAGTCTCGAACCTCTCGGCTCCTGCTACTTTTGTCCTGTGGTACGACTGAGCTCCTTGGCTCGGGGAACATCTGAGAACCGTGGCGAAAGGTTAAGATGGGGGAACGGGCAGGGTCTGAGTGAAGAATTAAAAAAATACCACAAAACACTAGACCAAAGGCCCGATTAACAACATCTCTATCCTTCTTCCTTAAAATGTCTGACATCTTTGACTAAGTTACAGAGCACCTGAGTGACTTGAATGTAAACATATTTTTAAAAAAGAGCGTATTTTAGGGGGTTCCGTTCCACCACCTTCAGATTCAGAAGATCTGAAGGTGGTGGAATTCAGCTTGTGGGGAGGCACGGAGTGACTGGAGGGCGGATGGAGATGGAAGGATGAAAGCGAGTGTGGCAGAATGACACAATAATAGGACTAATGATTTCAACATTTAAAAAGTTTAACAGCTCTTAGTGAACACCAGAGATAAGCTCCAGTGGGAGGCTCTAAAAAAAAAAAATTCACTTTGACAGTTTCTGCACTTTTTGAATTTCTCCTGTTTGTTTCCTCTTCAAAGCTTGTTAGCACCTCCCGGTGGGGAGACTTTGGCCACCTTAGGAGAGTAATGAGGCCTGGTTCCAGGGGGCCCAGCCCCCAGCCAGGGTCAGGGCTGTTGACAATTCAATGCCAGTTTGTTTATAGCAGTGGGGGTGGGGAGGACAGAGAAGACAGAAGATCCCTGGAGACCCTTTCTTGGTGCCATAACCAAAGTCCTCAGCCACCATTTTCTCTGAGACCCCTTAAGAAAGCGAAAGACCAATGTGTAGAAAGAAGCAAGTATTGGTGACTTCGGGGAATGCAGAAGGGCTGAGGTATGACTAGAGATGAGCAGGGACTCCATCCACACCTCCTACCAACCAGAACAGAATTTCAGGGAGATGAGCCCTAAAATCACAAGGCTAGCAGATTCTTCTCCTGGAACCTTGCCTGGGGAGTGGCATTTCCTTTTGAAAAATCAAGAAGCTCTAGTCCACAAAGTTGTTAAAAGGCCTTAGAGGAAGCCAGCTCAATGTGTCTCCATTTAGGCTCCAAACATCCCAAAGCAGCCATGGACCCAACTGGTACAGACTTCCTTCCGGGCTTGGGCTGCAGCCAGGATGGACACTCAGCCAGGAGCCTCCATTCAAGAGCCAACAAGGTTGACTCAGTCCTCCATGTTTGCCCCAGAAATGGATCAACCCCACTGAGTCCTTCCGGTCCCTCAGCTGTCTCACTCATTCACACCCAGGAAGAGGAGGCTGGAAAATTTGAATATGCAAAGGACCCAACTGCATTGTCCTCAGTCAGGTTTATTAAGAAGGTGTTTGTTTGGTGGAGATCAAAGAGGTCAAGAGACTGTCTACAAATTCATCAACTGTCCAGGTTTGTGGGTCCTCTTGGTTAGCTCAGATCTTGGTGGTGTTCCTACTGGTTTCCATTCACTAAGGATTTACCAAGTTACTGAAGTCACATCTGGGGGGGAAATTATATTCAGCTGCATGAGATAAAGACCACTGCATAAGCATTTTCTTCAGAAACCCACAGGGCTTTTTCTTTTGAAGGGCTCTCTTGTGCCTGATGTTTTAAATATAATATTAAATATGAGTATAAAATAGTCCTTGGGGAAAAAAAAAGTAAAATGGGATCAAAATGAAATGGAATGCCAACAGATATATGTGGAAGAAAACATAATTGGGAATGTGGACCAGCGTATAAGAAATGACAAAGTGGTCCTCAAGATATTGTTAAGGTCTCCAGACAGGTCCCCTTCAAACTTTGAGTTAGCCACGCGGCATAGTGGTTAAAGTTTCAGGATATGAGAGCAGAATATCTAGGTTTAAATCCCCACTCAGCCACGTATCAGCTGTGTGACTTTGGGCACGCATCTGTCTCTCTGTGTCCTGATTTTCTCCTTGGTGCAAAGGGGACCCTACAACTTGTTACTTAACCAGCTGCCCTGAATGCAAATGCAAAAATTTGCACAGTGGCTGCTCCAGGACACAGCCGCCAGAGGGCTTGCTACATCACGTGTCCCTTGTGTTAAAAATATAAAAGATAATAAAGGAAGCATTTCCATACAGAAAGGTTGTTTCTAGTACATTCTAGAAGCCTACCTAAGTAGGTCCTTTCAGCTGTTAAATACACTCATGTAGCATTCTCTGCCAGGAACAGGGTAACCACTTCAAACATATTTGAGCTAAAATATAAAAATATCCACAGTGTCGTTCTAACCTCTTCTGTGACTGTGTCACTGGGAATTGTTTTCTAGATAATTGCATTTTGCGTTCCAAGCACTGCCACAGGAAGGTATGCACAGATTCTGGTCAGGATGACAGGTTCCAAAAGGCTCTCGGTGGCCTACCATCAGCTGGCAAGCCCAGGGAGAAGACACCAACGTACAACCCGGCAGAAAGAAGTCACAGCAATCACTACTATTTCCAAGTGCCCTACCGTATGCCAGGCACTGGGCTAGGGATCTCCTACACACAACTCTAAATAGACCTCGAATCTTCTTTTCCACTACAGGAGGCAGACGCTGTTAGCCCCCTTTGACGGGTAAGGATGCACCCAGAGTTGCTAAGTGGCCCTAAGTGCCTGAAGCTGGTTTGAGCCAAACCCATCCGGCTCCAGAGTCCGCATTCCTTCCAATCCACAGGGTGTCCAGTCAGCTCTTGGTCCTTTCCCCTATTATTTCTGAGACCAAAAGCCATACATTTCAGGATCTTATCATCTGACAGAAAGTTCTTCTCAGCATCTACTATAAATCTCATCTGCTACAATTTATGCCTCTCTTGGGCTTCTCCCTGCGTCCTGGGCACCCCTCCCAGCCATGGTGACCTCACAAGTCATTCATTCACTTTAATCCACTGCTTCTCAACCAGGAACGTTTTGCACCCCTGGGGACATTGAGCCTTGGCTCAAGATATTTCTGGGGGAGGGGATGTGTTAATAGGCAGCTAGTGGGTGGAAGCCAGACGGACTGCTAGACAGCCTACTATGCACAGGAGGGCCCCCATGACCAAGAATTATCCGGACCCAAAGGTTAGTAGTACCGAGGTTACAAAACTCTGAAAACACAACTCTTGATTTCTGTGCCCCAAATCCATTCCTCCTGCAGTCTGCCCTGTTCTCTGGAAAAGATGATGTCACTCCCAAGGAGCTCAGGCCCCAAACCTAAGTTTGCCCTGATTAGTCCCTTTGCCCCGCCCCTTTTTACACAAATACTTTAGCCCTCACTATTAGAAAAAGCATTGATTCTGCAATATTCGACTCATACTTCAACCCTTGCAATGGCTCAATTAATTCATTATGCTATCCATTCATTCAATCAATCAATCACTGAATGATTATGGGGAAACCACCAAGCGCTCAAAGCCGTATTAGCTTTCACTGGAACTTTGTAAATTCTCCCAGCCTCTCAAATTTTGCAAACTTTCACACAAACACAGCTAAGCATCAATGGGCGACTCACCTAAAGGGGTTTAAAAGATTTTGCAAAAATGCCGAAGAAGTAAAGTTCAAAGATAAACATTTAATGGCGTGAGGTGAAAAGAAAGCCAACCAAGAAGGAAATTCCAGGCAGGGCTCAACGCCCAGGTCCTTTATAAACAAGTTCTGGATACCTAGGCTGCAGGGATGGGGCAGGGGAGTGGAGAGAGGGGAGCAGCTGGAGCCTTCCTCAGCCCTTGCCTGCGGGTTGCCTAGAGTCTGTACATAGCAGGACGTGTCGTGTCGGGAGAAGAGGAGAGATTATTTCAACAAACTCCTAGAAACCGTAAGTCTCACTGAGGACTTCCTGCCACTGATCTCTCCAAAGACCTTCCCTACCCCTGCAGCCGACACCATTGTTCAAATCTAGAGAGAAGCTCCCACAGGAGCACAAAGGCCATGCCACTGAAGGGAAGCCAAGGGCTCTAGACAAAGTTTTTCTTTTCTGAGAAAGGCGCGGGGCAGTTTCAGCCCGCATCTTGTCCACCGTGTTTATCTGCTCCCAGTAATCTCCGCAGAAGCTTTGTTACGTAACCACCCCAAAAAGGAAACACAAAGAGGCTTGAGGCCGTAAGACTGGCCATCCCAGGAAATGATCCAAGGTGCTATTCTGCCTTCTGGAACCAGAGTAATGACTCCAGTGGTACCAGGATGGCTAGGGGGGGTGCATTTCCATATGTGCCCCCACACTTGAAAACCCCTCTCCACGGGGGCATGAAGCCAGACAGCACACCATAGTCTAGGAACCTGCCCCCAGGGAGTGAGCTGGACCCAAGACAAGCCTAGCAGTTCCCTTCCACACTCCAGATGTGGAATCAAAGGTTAGAGTCCCAGGTTAAGTTACCTTGGGAAAGTGATACAACCCTTATAGCCTCATTGTTCTCCTGGGTAAATACTGCAGAGAGCTCTTGTAAGGGTGTAAGGGTTAAATGAGCTGTTCTATGTCAGGTACTTGGAAGAGTAGTTTATATAAGGATTAGGTATAACTTCATAATTGCTGATTAGTTGCTATTAATCGCTAATAATTGCTATTAGTATAGCTTTAGCAAGAGCTTGACACATCATAGATGCTCAGGAAATGCTAACTATTACAATTTACACCTAAGGTTATGGTGACTAACATAACACAATTTTTAAAAATTAAAAAAAAAAAAAAACTTATGCCTAGGGTCGACCTGAAAATCTTAGGTGATCTTGTAAAACCCTGAGATGCTGGGATTCATCCGGCCGTTACGTATAATCATCAGAAAGAGACATTGGGAAAAAACAAAAGCTCCTATTTTCAAAAGGAGAAATAAACACTTATTAGGCACCCACTGTTTGCCAGGAAGTATATAAGGCACTGAAGACATGATGGTAAGTTAATAAAATCTCCTGCTTTCTCAGTGGTTCTTAGTAACTGTAGGGACACACACCCCTCTGAAAATTTAACTCATTGTGTCGACATTTTCATGATGAAAGAAAGGAGGTGTCCTAGTTCTTGGCAATGTTTTCCCTTGGCCCAGAGTTGAATCACCAGGACATGACCCGGTTCACAGGGAGAGAACCGTGACCGTCCCTGGCTTGGCCTCCACTCCCAGCTTCCCCAGAGGTGGTTATCTAGCAGCCGGGGAACGCTTTGATAAAGGCAGGAGGGCGCTAGACCTGCCGAGATCACCATTACGCTTTCTAGCTTTCTACGGGATGAGCAGAGATAAAAGCAACGCATTGTGCTCCTTGGTTTGTTTTGTGTGTGTTTTTAAAGGAGTATCCACGACGGATGGCTAGACAGAGGCATGTGACAGTGGATCTGTACCATAATGCCTTTTGTGATTATACAATTCGGTTTTCTTATCGAGCCAGGCGCAGAGAGGTCCCCGGAACCACCCTCTCTGGAATGTAACCTGTGGACCTTGCTCGCTGTGATTTTCCAGGCTGCACCTGGCTCAGAGAGCTCGCCCGCCCCGGGCTGAACTGAGGGCAGGTGCGGCATCTGCTCATCCCGTCTCCAGATCCTGAGACGTTCAGGACGAGGCAGCCACCCATTGACACCGCCACTGAACCGGCTTGTTCGGGTAGAAGAGGGACCACGGGCTGGGCTAGGGGCCAGCGCGGTCTGATGGACGCTGTGGGGCCTCCCTCCTCTGTCTCCTCTAACCCTGCAGGCCCCCCAGCCTGTCTCCGGACACTTGTCACCCTCTACCTGCCACCCCACACCTTCGTCACCCCTGGCCTTTGTCTGTGGTGTTCCCACTGCCAAGAACGCCCATCCCCTTCCTTCCAGCTTCCAGCTTTAATGTCTGCAGATCATGCTGGGGGCGCCCCTATTCCTTGCTGCCTTTCCTACTGCCCCAAAGCAGAGCAAGGTGCTTGCTGCCCTTGGCCTTCTGTACCTCCCTGTCCTGGGGCACTCGCTGTTCAGTCCCCTCTGACGGGCGTGCACACAGTGTTTCTCCCAATAGCGTAAGTTCCTGAAGGGCTGGAGAGGGACTGAGCTAATTTTCGTAATTCCTGGTACGTGGGGGGCTCTCGGTAAATGTCAAATGGATAACTAACTAAGCAAATACATGACACTGGTCTCAAACTGTAACTAAAGTTACTCTTCTATAGGGTCACAGAAAGACTATAGAAACCGTTTTTCCCAACCCAGTTCTCCTTACTGTGTGGCCTTGGGTAAGTTGCTTAACCTCTCTGTGATTCAGTGTCTTGATCCACAAAATGCAGATAATAGAATGAAATACAGATTTCATAGGGCAGCCGTGAGCATCAAATGTCGTGTCTATAAGGGGCTCCGGATAACGCCGGGCACACAGTGAGTGCTTCAGCCATGTCAGAGTTTATCGCTATCGTTGCAGTGCCCCGCATGAACGTCCAGCCCCGCACGTGCTCCACCCACCCTACCCCTTCTGCACTGCCACTAGAGCCTGCTATGAATGGCCCACCCTGCCTCCTTTCTTTGAACGCGTGCCTATACCAAAGGGAGCAGCCTCACCTAGACGGTCCCCCCCGTGATTACCCTGTGTCTGAGCTGCCCCTGCAACACCTGACACGGGGGCCCTGAAGGCCTGCGCCCTACCTTAAGGTAGGGAGGCTTCAAGGGGCCATCTCCACTCCAGAGCTCCCCACAGGAGCAGACCGAGTGGGAATCCAACAAAGCATATTTTGTCTCCCTGTCCTGCTTCCACACCCCCTTCTCCGGAGGCCACCCCCCGAAATCACTTACACAAGGATCCACACCTCAGGCTCCCTTTCTTGGGAGCCTGACCTACACGGTCATGGTTACCACCATTACCAACAGAGGGGGTGGGTACAGACCCAGAGGGGCTGCTTGATTTATCTAAGTCGCAGGGCTAGGAACAGAACCAGCTGGCAAGTCCCCCTGATAAATTAATCAGAGGTGGTTTGTTATTTTACAGGCATGCAGGTTTCTGAGCCTCCAAGGAATTATTTCTAACAGCAACCGGATGAATGAATGGGCTAGAGAAACAACAAAAAGCCTGTGGTATCTGAGTTAGGTGTGGAAAGTCCCAGCCTTCGGGGGCGTTGAGGGAAGGCGGGCCAGCCTCTGCTGAGACCTGATGTCCTGGGATGAGAACCCCGAGGGGTACAGGTCAACAGGGGGCCCTCAGGCCAGCACAGCACATGGGCAGAAAGAGGAAGCAAGACCAAGACCGTGTTCCTGCTGGCCTTGGCCGTACCAGATCCCGCCAGGGCCAGATGGCCCTCCGCACTGGGCCCTCCTCAGCACCCATCCCAGCTGCAAACCGTCTCCACTTGATGGCCCCAGGGCAGTTATCAAGTCAGCCCTCGAGGTCACTCTAACCCACGAGGTCTTGGCCGTGGATCTCTGCCTGGACCCATGGGGGCGCTGCTGCACCAGGGGGGAGGAGGGAAGGAAAGCCACAAACACCTGCCCTTTGGCCCCAGTGAGGTGGGGCACATTACCACACTTTCTCTTAAGAGTGGGGGCTGGGCGCAGCCCTTTATTCGGTGGCCAGGAAGCTTCGGGGACTGATGAAGCTGTGTCCAGACCAAGAGTCTGAGCTAAACAGAAGGAAAAGGAAAATAGACTCCAGGTGAGGAGATTAAAGACAGTTGATGTAATTAGGTAAATATTCTGGTTGGGGAAAGGGGTTGTTGGTAGGAAAGCTTTACAAGACCTGATGTAGTAGCTCTTTTCTCTTTATGAAAGAATTTTTTTTTATTACAAAAGTAGCACATATTTGTAAAAAAAATTCAAAGAAAACAGAAGTGCATGAAACAAATATTACTAGTGCCCAGTATTCCCTCCCGTCCTCAGTAACAACTATTATGAAGAGTTTGAATATTCTTCTAATAGTCACGTCAGATGGACAAATGGATAAAATACAGACAAATCTGCCACTTTTCCCCTGGTCTTTTTTCCTATTTCAGATATTTCTCCAGTTAGTATCTCATTCTGTTCAACATATAAAAAACTGGTGAAACTATTCAGCAAATATTTTTTTTTAAGATTTTATTTATTTATTTATTTGATAGATCAGAAGTAGGCAGAGAGGCAGGCTGAGAGAGAGGAGGAAGCAGGCTCCCAGCTGAGCGGAGAGCCCGATGTGGGGCTCTATCCCATGACCTGAGATCATGACCTGAGTTGAAGGCAGAGGCTTAACCCTATAAGCCACCCAGCAAATATTTATTATGCACCAGTTATGTACCGAATAACGGGCTAGACACTGGAGATAAAGCTAAACTTTTGGTTTTGTTTTGTTTGTTTGTTTTTTCTCTAACAAACCAAATGATACACATCTTTTTACAAATACCTTTGGGTATTTGTTCAAGAATTTGTATAGGAAATTCTGTAGGAAATCGATGAGTCAAATGCTTAGTATAAATTTGAAAGTTTTTTGCCAAATTGTTCTAAAAAAATTCATGATAATTTATGTTTTCACCAGCAATGTATGAAATATATATTTACCCACATCTTAGCCAATAATAGGTATCACTCTTTTTGTTCTTTGCCAATCTGCTAGATAAAAACTTAAATTGTATTTAAAATTTTTTCATTTTATTCTTTTAAAGATTTTTATTTATTTGACAGACAGAGATCACAAGTAGGCAGAGAGGCAGGCTGAGAGAGGAAGGAAGCAGGTTCCCGGCTGAGCAGAGAGTAGGAGCCTGAGCCCATGACCTGCACCAAAGGCAGAGGCTTAACTCACTGAGCTACCAGGTGCCCCATAAACAGGTATTTTTTTAATTATAGAAATGATACATATTTGTTATAATGGGGAGGGGGGAAGTATTCCATAAAAGCACAAAGGAACAAAAGCTTTTCTCATAATTTTCTCTCCCGAATAAATAGTTTATATTTTACTATTTTTCATTCTTTTTCTTGTCTTGGGCACTTACAAATTTTTTTTAACAAAATTGGGTTCAGACTCTTCTGAAATGAGCTTTTTTTCCCTCAATATCAGGCTGTGAGTTCAGGGGGAGTTTTGGGTAACTATTGTGTATTTCATTCCACAGCCTGGGACTGATTACTCTATCTGTATTTGTTTCTTAGGGAGAATCTTTTAAGATAATAAGGTGTACACGCAAATAATCTTCCTTGAAAAAAATCTCTTCCCTCTTTGATGTTTTATTATCTTGTCTTTTTTTTTTTTTTTTTTTCAGCTCCTCTTGTAGGTAATTATGGTGCTGTGCTATCTTGGGGCGATCCGCTCCCTTTTTTCCACTATCAGCAGCCCTTCGTCCAAGACCATTTTAGCAGCTCTTCTGGCTGTTGTTTCAAAGGAATGCAGGGACAGCATTGACTCGGCTCTTGGAGGCTTTCTATCAATCCAACACTATCCTGTTTTCCCATGGACAACATCCCATCCCCTTTCAGAACGTATCTCTATTTCTGACATCTGCAGCTTCTCAGGGGTGTCTCCTAATGTGTTGAATCTGAATTTCTGATACACCTCAGCTGCCCCCCAGTTCTGCCTTGCCTAATAACGTTGATTGAACCAGAATAGCCACATCAGCTCAACTGCCCCAGCGGGGTGGGTGGAAACACACATACGGCAGCTAGAGGGCGCTCACGTCCTCACATTTCTGACTTGGGAGAAGCTGTGAAAGCTGTTTTCTCTTAGCACCCAAACTCAGCAAGCTTACAGTCTTGCGGGGGAGGGAGAGCAACACACTAGGGCACATGAAATAACTGAAATAAAACGGTAATATATTCGTTCTCCATATAATGAGTACAGGACGTCAGATGCAGTTCTAAGCTCTAAACTCTCCCCCCGCCCCCGCCCGCCAGCTCCGCTGAGATCCAGGTACAACACAGTGAGACCCTCCCTTTAACAGATGAGATACTGAGAGATTTGCAATTTTCCCAAAGTCACAGGGTCAGAGATGGGAGTCAGACCCAGGCAGCTTGCTCCAAAACGCATACTTAATGGCCGGGAACTAGCTCAAGAAAAAGGTATTTGAAGAGGGATGTCAAATTAATATCAGTTAGCCCTGGGCAACAGGGGTATTGGGGGAGCCCATTATTTACTTTTGACATGGAACTCTGTATTGTCAAAGTTATTTTCTCATGCATAAGCTATTATGGTTACTTTTAAAATTCTATAATTTGGGGGGGGGGAATCCTGGGGGGCTCAGTCAGTTAGGCACCCGCCTTTGGCTCAGGTATTAATCCTGGGGTCTTGGGATCCTGTCCTGCATCATAGCGGGGCTCCCTGATCAATGGGACACCTGCTTCTCCCTCTCCCTCTGACCCCCCCAACTCGTGCTCTCACTTCCTCTCTCTCTCTCTCAAATGAATAAATAAAAAATATTTTAAAATCAATAATTTAATAAGTATAAGACATAGAATGAGTACAGCGTGTCAGATGCTGTTGTAAGCCCTAAAGTCTTCCCCCAGACCCCCAAAGAGCCAGGCATAGTTGTTCAACTGTGGTTTAAGGGCAGATTCAGGTATTTCAAATGAAAAAAAAGAAGTCACAACAAATTACAAATTTTTAGAAGCCAACAAACAGCACAAACATAACAAAACTATGAAAAAATTCCATCCTATACCTCTATTGGACTCCTTCTCCTGGTTTTCTTCTTTTTTGGTTTCATATCCTTTGTATAATCATCTCGTCACACGACAACAATTTTATAAATATCATTTTCATGGAGAGACGAGAAGGTAATTTAAATCCCTCTTAAAATGTCATTCTTTCAGATGGAGTCCCATAATTGTTTAATCAAATTACCCTTAAACTATGTGCAGTAACTTATGGGTGAATGTGTGTGGGAGTTTTATCACAGGAGCACTTTGGTTGCTTTGCTGTGATTTTACTGCTGTGATTTTACATTACATTCCAAATGTTATTTTTTTTAAGATTTTATTTATTTATTTGACAGACAGAGATCACAGGTAGTCAGAGAGGAGGAAGCAGGCTCCCTGCGGAGCAGAGAGCCCAATGCGGGGCTCGATCTCAGGACTCTGGGATCATGACCTGAGCCGAAGGCAGAGGCTTTAACCCACTGAGCCACCCAGGCGCCCCCCGAATGTTATTTTTTCTGTAATCGCCAGGCTTCACCAGGCCAAGCTGTCTCAGCTGCTGAGACTACGCCAATACGTTGGGAGGCATCAAAATGCAATTTGCCATGCATAAAATTGCTACCTCGCAGTTCAACGTCTTGCTATGATTTTGTGCCCTACTGACATAAGAACTCTGGTCAATTCTATTTTGCATCAATTTCTCATCTTAAAAGCATGGTGGTACAGGGCATGCTGATTGCACAGGTATTATGGTTTTCCGGAAGGTAGCTTCTGTCTTGACTAGTCATCAATGAGACCCAAATATGCCACTTCTAATTTTGTGCATCTGGGGATTAAAAAAACATTCCATAGACTAGCTTCTGTTTCTGCACATTTTGACTTTTTTTGTCTCTATACCCACACACTTCCAGTGTCGGGCGGAGTGGGACACATTTATATTGCAGTATAATGTGATGATCCCATGACGCCCGTCGGGTATGCTCTGAGGCCATCAGGAATATTCCCAGAAGTCATTTTTACCCTGGAATGGCTAACACAGAAGTAAGTGCAAACCATCCGAATAGACACATTGAACCCGAAAGAAATGAATCTCCAACTCAACTTCTCCTTAGCTAGAATCCCCCAGATGCTCAGGGTCCGTCCACAGACATTTACACTGACCCAGACTCCTCAGGGAAATACTGATGGAGGGGGAAGCCCAGAGGAGGAGACCATATCCTTAGCCTCCTGCAGTTAAAATATCTTATTTTTGCAACTTCAGCCAAGCATGTGACCATGGCAAGGACCACACCATCGGCAGTTGCCCTTACAACCAACAAGTCCTGAAGCTTCTTTTGCTTTACAAAAAGTCTGCCCTGACTATGGTGAGGACGATAATTGCGACAAGGGCTGAGATCATGGATAAATCAGCGTAGACCAGAGTTGTCAAGAAAACGTCAATGTAGGAGGTCGGATTCCCTAGCCGGAGGGATAGGAAGCACCTCATCCAGCAGCTTCTGCCGTCTGCCAAAAGTAGACATGTATGCATATATGTGGACGCAAATGTGCTCCCACACCAGCGAAAACATTTTTTCATCACTGGCTTAGAGCTACCCCCTAGGAGCCAATGGCAATATATTTACACATCGCTAAAGAATGAGAATGAGCTTTCTCTTCAGCCCCCTCTCCCTGTTCCAACCCACAAATAAAGACTCGCAAGCCAGGAAGGACCAAAGCTTCAGGCATTTGGCACACATGTGTCCACCATTCACCTCGCTCCAACACAGGGATCCAGGGACGCTGGGCTTACGCTCCAGGGGAGGAGGAGGGGAGCAAGTGGGGACCTGGCTGGAAACAAAGTTCTCTGGGTGGACACAGAAAGCAAACCCTGGCCAATGCCTGATCAACCAGGGTGAGGAAGGAAGTCCACCCCCAAACCTCCCCTGAGAGTTGACGTGTAACCACGGTCATGCGCTGCCCTGAAGCCTCCACTGTGCTCTTTCTTCTACTCTGGAATATGGAAGAAATGCTCCCAGGAAGACCTAGGGTGCGAAGATTCTTTATTCTTAAAGGAGGTCTGAGCTCAGGCAATCACTGCCACAAAGATCAGTACTTCAGTCTGCCCAGTAAAGCACCAGGACACAAGGGTCGTGTCATCTACAGACATTTACTCAGCATCCACTGTATGCCTGGTAATCTCTTAGAAGCTACAGAAACACAGGAGCTTAGTGTCCCCAAATTCCCCCTTTCCCTCTAGATCACAAATGTGATGACCCTCTTTTAGTCTCCCATAAATTGATGTCTAGCAGATTTTCAATGTGTCCTTTACCCAAATATCACATCGACTGGAGAAGTCAGCTGGGTTTGTTCCCGGGTCGGCCTCAGTGCCGTGGCCCTGGGGCTTGTCCCCTGGTAGTAAGGGAGCCATGCCCCCGACCCATGAGTTCAGCGTGGGGCTGTGTGTGATTCTGAACACTGGCACCCATGGAAAGAGAGAAGCTTAAGGAACGAACAATTAATGAGGGCCAGGTTAAATTCATCCCAAGATGTGGCTCAAAATATGAGTCCAAAGTGCTTTTTCCCTCATTTTCATCTTCATCTACAAAACCATTTATTGAATAATTCTTGCCTTCCCTTTGTGATGCTCACTCCCACCATTCTGTATCTCATTCTTTTGTACCTCTAGGTCCACGCCCAGCTCTCTAGACAGCTGCCCGGAGCTACGTCTACATCGAGCTAAATAAAAGCACACGGCATTAACCTGGAGGGCTCAGTCCCTGTCTCTAACACCTCACACCCGTTCCTCTCGTCGCTTCCCACCCACCCTTGCCCTTCTCTTCTGGGGAGAAAAGAAAAGTACATAATCTGGATCCTCCCTCGAGAAGCTGGTGTTCTATGGAGGAAAACAACATTTATGCCGCTGCAGTAAGGGAAGGGCTCACGGTCGGTGCTCAGCATGGCTGGTTGAAACAGGTAAGTTCAAGGACGGCGTGAAGGCATCGCCCAGCAGCTTCTCCATAAATGACTCAGGACTCTGTAAAGACGGTTCCCGTCATCCCGACACCCGCGAACCTCTACTATTGCACAACCTTGCTCTTGTTTTTCAGATTGGCCCAGTAATTGTATAAAGTGAAATTCAGCACGGTGACTTCGCCCAAGTCACTTAGAAATGAAGAGCCAGCCGGTTATTTGAATCGTGGCTTTTGTCTTCTTTCGGAAGGGGAAAGAAAAAAATAAGTTGGAACAAGAATATTATCAGATAAACAGTTTCTAGAAATCTGAAGCCATGGACCGGGAAACAGCTGGAATTTAGGGACTATTTCTCCATTGGCACTTTGCTGCTTTAGAATCACAAGAATGTATTCTGAGTTATCAGATCCCTTATAAACTTAGATTTGGCATTTCCCAAGAAATGTAAAAGGCTAATTTAAGAAGACAAGTCCTGTCTCATTCTTATGCAAATCAGGAGGCAAGAGAGGCAAAAAAATGAAAAGGTTCTTTTCGCAATCATATTTTTCTGACTTTAAAAACTCTAAAATTAAGATGTTTCCTAGTGACCTGGGGCTAATCCTGGGCTTCCAGAATTTTTGACAGAAATCCTCAGCACTTCTATCAGCCGTGATAGGAAACAGATCTGTCTCTAGCCAGGCTCATCCTGCCTGGACTTTGAGGAGACAAATGTGGACAGAGGGTAGCTGAGGGGTCTCTGGATCCCTCAAAACCTTAATTCTCTAAAGCTGGGATTTGTGATTAGTACAAATGATATCTGCTCTCAACCAGTGTGTCTTGGACATTGGGATGGGTTAAGATCACCTGCTGAGTCAGGCTGTCCCAGAGTGGCGCCCAGGCCGGTGACTTCCAACAGACTCCCCAGCAGATTCTCCAACAGGTTCCCCACAAAGTCCCAGGAGCCCCCCCCCCAGATCCCAGGCTCTACAAGACAGAGGAGATCTTTTATTCATTCCTATATCCATGGCCAGGCACAGTACCAGGCAAGTAGGAAGCACTTGATAAGTATTTACCAAACTGATCATAATTGGTACTAAATTCTAATTGGATTTAAAATTTTTAACTTTTTTTTTTTTTTACAGAAAAGAGATCATTGGAACAGCCTCCGAATGTTGCCAAACCAAACCCGAAAGATACTCTTAACTCGATTTTAAAGAAAACACAAAAAGATATTTAAACTTATCCATTGAATGTCAACAACTGTCATTGCTACAAAACCAGCTGGTGTCAGGAATCACTAAAAACAAGATTTTTTTCATGTTGGCTAAAGCAAAAAAAAAAAAAAAAAATTCCCTCTCTTCCAGAAAAGCCAGAAGCAGCAGGGGTGTGGGGGGAAGTTCAGATAATAAACGGTTAGGCTTTATGATACCGAATACTTAAAAATAAAATCCACCTTGAGACTGTGACCACACTTCAGTTCTTCCGTGTCTTGTTCTTTTCCCTTCTTGTCCCCGGCTCTTTCTCTTCTCTGACTTGCTGTTCTCTCTGCTTGTCTCTTGCTCTCATCTTCTCAGGAGCCATTAATGAATGAATTGGGCTCTGAGTGGGTGGTGGAAAGGCCCAGGCCAGCACTGTTGAGAGAGCAAAGAGAAGGGATCCAGGGAAAGCTCCCGAAGGATCCAGAGCTTGAGTGTGGATAGGCTTCAGCTCTGCAGAGAGTCGCAGGGGGTACCTCCCAGGAGAGCAATTTGTAAACACGTGCGTGATCTTAGGAAGCTTGCTGTTGAAATAGAAGTTCTGTACTAGATTCAATCCTACTCAACGAAGACTCATGACCACAGTAGTGATGGTGAAGGATGTGGTGTCTGCAGGCAGATGATCCTGTTTCCAAACCCAGCTCCAAAACTTACTGCCTGGGCAGCTTACTTTTCTACACCTCAGTTTTCTCATCTGGTAAAGAGGACAACAATAAAGATGTTGTAAAAATTCAACAAGGGTCTGATGACCGACAGATATTAGTCATGATCTTTTGGCCACCGCTGCTTTTCTTTTCCCAAAGTAAATGAAGATAAAAACTTAAGATTTACTTGGGGGAAGATGGGATAGGGAGGGAGACAAACCATAAGTGACTCTTAATCTCACGAAACAAACTGTGGGTTGCTGGGGGGAGGGGGGTTGGGAGAAGGGGGGTAGGGTTATGGACATTGTGGAGGGTATGTGCTTTTGGGTAAATTGGAAGGGGAGGTGAACCATGAGAGACTATGGACTTTAAAAAACAATCTGAGGGGTTTGAAGTGGCGGGGGGTGGGAGGTTGGGGTACCATGTGGTGGGTATTAAAGAAGGCACAGCTTGCATGGAGCACTGGGTGTGGTGAAAAAATAATGAATACTGTTTTTTCTGAAAATAAATAAATTGGAAAAAAAAACAAGATTTACTTGGGGTAGTAGGCAGTATGAATAACTCATACTGGTTTTTGTTTTCTGATTATTTCTGGTTTTGTTTTTAAGCAGGACATAGCTGACTGCTACACAAGTAATGGAAGACATATTTACCAAGGCATTCCGGCAAATGCTTTACCTAATTGCATTGATTAATCCTCACAAATCCTATGAGATAGATATCATCACCCATATTTGGCAAATGAGGAAACTAAGCCTAAGGGGGGGGCAGTAATTAAGTTGCCCAAGCTCTCACAGGTAGTAAGGTGCAAGGCAAAATTGTGAGCTCTGATCTCCTCCCAATCTGTAAACCCTTGTGCTACACCATGAAGCAGCCAGAGAGCTTGAGAAACGCCATCATCCCAAAGTTTTCACCCAGAGGTAAAACTGTCCACCAGCAGAGTAAACCACTCTTCTGCTAAGACTGCTCAGAACCCCACCCAGCTGACTCACCAGGCAACTGAAAGGCAGTGTCACTAGAGAAGTCAAGAAAGCATGGGAAATCTAGACTGGCAGACCACATTGTCTCTCAAGCCTCCAGGCTAAGTGGTCAAGCTCTGCGGAGATTAGGTAATCTTTGGCAAATGTGGCATACCTGGCTGCCAGGATTCACAGGAACCTATTGGATTCTGGTGTTTATTGTGTAGTTACCGGGGTCACAAAGACGCCCTCTTGGAGCTCCTACTTTTTTAGCCAGAGACAAGAATAAACTTGGGGTTAATTTATCCATTTACCAAATGAGACTGCTTAAATTTGCGTACCAAGCAGATGGCATTCCAGTATTTTCTCTCCACTAGGTCTTTAGCAATGGGCAAGAGTTTTCAGGTCTCCTCCCTACGGGCTAGGAAGGTCCCATTTCCCAGAAGCATTCCAGAGAGCTCTGGGGGAAGAGAGACTGCTCTGTGACCTTCGTAGGGTCACTTGTAGCTGGATTTGGATAACATCCAAGATCTTACAACCAATCTCCTCCTTTTCTTCTTTGGATGCCATTAACCAAGGGGTGTTTAGGAATGTGTTAATAATTCCCAGGAGAAATTGGCCAGAATTACCTAGTCATGACTAATGAAGCTGTCATCCACTGATCCTTCCCGCTGTTCAATAATGCTTTCCAAGGAGTGCTTTATGAAGATGGATAGTAGTGTAACACTGCACCCAAGAAACTGGCACCATGTCAATGACAACAGAGGCCAGCTTATTTTGCATGCCACTCTATTTTTCATTATACTTCACAATAACTTGTTATTAAATGAAAATGAATTCGCCATTAGGGATTAGATGCTATTTAATAACTGCTCAGAGATGTTTCCAGATTCGATTGTTTTTTTTTCTTTTTCGTATCTAGTTGCAGCAGCCATGTGAGTACATGTCACTCTGGATTAGGTGAGGTTGAATTTTCTAGAACAATCTCAAATGTTTCATGGAACTTGTTCCTTAAAACTGGTGGTTCAAAGCTTATTTTGCAAGATTTTGACTTTGAATTGGCCATTTGAAAACCAGAGTCAGATAGACTGTCTCCATAAGTACTCCCAGAAAATGACATGGAATGGGCAGGGAGTTTCCATGCATACACAGTGGCTCTCCCCAGCGGGACTAGGAGGCTTTCTGGAAAGCAAACTCCCAGGCACCCTCCCCAAAGAGTATGCATAGACAGGCAGGACAGTCAATGTTATTTTGCAATAACAAATAAACCCCCAAGATTCCAGGGGTTTAAATGGCACCGATCTGTCTCTTGCTTATACTTTATGTTCATGACAGGGCTACGTATCTGCCATGAGTTCTCTTGGAAGACAGAGATGAAGCGCCTTCTATCTGGAATGGTGGGAGAGGGGGAGAGAGCTCTGGAGGGTCTCAAAACAGCATTTAAAGCTTGACCTTAAGCTGGTCACATGGCCCCAACCAACCCTGAGGGGGAGGAGAGAACCAAGAATTATGGTCTTACTATGTGTCCCAAAAGCAGAAACAATATATCTGGTGATAAGACCTAATAAGCACATATGTGAGATCAAAATGCAGATTTTATTGTATCAGTTCAAGGCCTGAATAGAAGAGAAAGGCTGACTCTCACACAAGACCTTCTGCCTGATGGTCTTTGAACCAGACATTGGCTTTTTCTCTACCTTCAGACTCCAACTGAAGTGTCCGCTCCTCCTGGGTCCTGAGCCATTCTTATTCAAGATGAAAATGGGCATATTGTTTGGTCTACCAAGTCCACTTCCAAGCTTGCAAGTCCCTAGTGGCAAGCATAGTGCCCGCAGTCCCAATGAAATGGGACAGTTAGAAAACAGTACAGAGGTTTCTGAGAAAAGTTGAAAATAAAGCTACCCTACAACCCAGCAATTGTACTACTGGGTATTTACCCCAAAGATACAAATGTAGTGATCTGAAGGGTCACGTTCACCCCAATGTTGATACCAGCAATGTCCACAATAGCCAAGCTATGTAAAGAACCTAGATGTCCATCAACACATGAATGGATAAAGAAGATGTAGTATATATATACAATGGAATACTACGCAGCCCTCAAAAGAAAAGCAGTCTTGCCATTTGCAAAAACGTGGGTGGAACTAGAGTGTATTATGCTAAGTGAAATAAGTCAGTCAGAGAAAGACAATTAACATATGATCTCACTGATCTGAGGAATTTGAGAAACAAGACAGAGGATGCTAGAGGAAGGGAGGGGACAATGAAACAAGATAAAACCAGAGAGGGAGACAAACCATAAGAGACTCTCAATCTCAGGAAATAAACTGAGGGCTGTTGGAGGGGAAGGAGGTGGAAGGGATGGGGTGGCTGCATGATGGACTTAGGGAGGGTATGTGCTATGGTGAGTGCTGTGAATTGTGTAAGACTGATGACCCACAGACCTGTATCTCTGAAACAAATAATATACGTTAATTAAAAGAAAAAGAAATGTGATAGTTAGAGGTATACTATCTCAGACCCATCAACTACTAACAGCTTGACCTTGGGCAAGTAACTCCATCCTCACATTTCCCTCTGTAGAAGGAACGCTAACCCCTCACAGCATTGTCATGAAGATTAACCAGGATAGTTTGCGCACGGCCCCGCGCCCCGATGCGTGGTAAGCATTCAGTAACGGTGGTTCTTGTTGGTCACCCCACCTCAAGGCTGGTGGGTGGTCTCTTCCTGCAGGAATTGCCTCTGATTCATTAATGATGACAGGTGGTGGGAAAGAAGGTTCAGTCACTTAAGTCATGGCATCTAGATCACTGACTCCTGGTACTTTTTGCTGTTAGCAAACAGCCTTTACGTACCTCAAAAAATTGTGAGACCTCCTTTAAAAATGAAAATAATTATGTATTTTTAAATCCTTGATTTAAAAGAAAACCGGGGCACCTGGGTAGTTCAGTGAGTTAAAGCCTCTGCCTTCAGCTCAGGTCATGATTTCAGGATCTCGGGATCCAGCCCCGCATCGGGCTCTCTGCTCAGCCGGGAACCTGCCTCCCTTCCTCGCTCTCTGCCTGCCTCTCTGCCTACTTGTGATCTCTGTCTGTCAAATAAATAAATAAAATCTTTTAAAAGAAGAAAACCTATGAAGCCTCAAAGCTTCGATATATTTGGGCCTCAAAAGCGGCCACATACAGTAGCCTCCTCTTATGTGCAGGAGATTCCTTCCAAGACCCTAGTGGGTGCCTGAACCGACAGACAGTCCCTTAACCCTATGTGGACTGTTTTCCCTATGCACACATACCGCGAATAAAACTTAACTTATAAATTAGTCACAGTAGGGGTGCCTGGGTGGCTCAGTGGGTTAAACCTCTGCCTTCAGCTCAGGTCATGATCTCAGGGTCCTGGGATCAAGCCCCACATCGGGCTCTCTGCTCAGCAGGGAGCCTGCTTCCCCCTCTCTCTCTGCCTGCCTCTCTGCCTGCTTGTGATCTCTGTCAAATAAATAAATAAAATATTCAAAAATAATAATAATAATAATAAATTGATTAGCCACAGTAAAAGATTAACAACAATACCTACTAATCAAATAGACAATTATAACAATGAAGTGTCATAAAAGTTATGTAAATGTGGTCCATCTCTCCCCCTCTCTCGATTTTTCTTCTAGTGATGACGTTAAATGATACAATGCTTATGTGACGAGTTGAAGAAAGCTGTGATGATGTAGCATTCGGCTACTACTTACCTTCTGCTGACAAGTCAGAAGGAGGAGCGTCTGCTTTGGACCACGGTTGACTACAGGCAACTGAGACCTGAGACCACAGAGAGTGAAATCATGGATTGGGGGGACAACCATGGGTCTTAAAAAGAGTAGAGCAGGGGAGCCTGGGTGGCTCAGTGTGTTAAGCCTCTGCCTTCAGCTCAGGTCATGATCTCAGGGTCCTGGGATCGAGCCCCGCACCAGACTTTCTGCGGGGCAGAGAGCCTGTTTCCCCTCTCTCTCTCTCTGCCTGCTTCTCTGCCTACTTGTAATTTCTGTCAAATAAATAAATAAACTCTTTTTAAAAAAATCTTTAATGCTGAAATGCTATCTATTAAAAAAAGAAGAAGAAGAAGAAGAGTAGGGCATTTGTGTGACTATGTGACTCAATCTAGAGACCATAGTTCAAGACCTACAGCCTTAACACGGGCTGAGGCACCACCGCGGGATGAAAGACACGGAGTTGGTCAAGTGACCGTGCAAGTCAGAGAGAACCACCTCATGAAGGACTTGTACTTCCTTCTGGAGCTCTGACAATGCAGCCCCGCCCAGGCAGACGCGGAGAGATGTCCCTCCGCATCTCTTCTCAAGTGGCTGCCCCTCCGTGAACATCAATCATGTGCTCGGCTCCCGTATAGGCTCCGGTGTGAACACGTGATTGTGAGTCATCAGCTCGTCTCAAAACTATATTTCTGCATGTGTTTGCCAAAAAGATTAAAAACGTCGGGAGACCACACACAGGCGGAAGCTGGAGAGCAGGACTTCTGGTCACTTCCACAGGAAAGACGGTTATGAGACTGAATGGCCAGAGCTGGGATTCTGGCTGCGGTCCCAAAGCCCAGGGAGGTCCATCTGGAGAGACACTGTCGTCCTCTCAGCTTGTGAGACTTTAATTTCGCCATCTCCAGAGACGACACCCGCACCAGTAGGAAGGACTCACTGGAGAAGAAAGACAAAGCCAGCAGCAAGTTCACAGTACCGCCGAGGAGCTGGTTCCCTCTTCTATGTGTCAGGGCAAAATTGGCTTTTCAGTGGCTCTGGAGGCTGTCGGGTCTAGAATCTGATGGCTATAAAGGTAATCCAAAAAGTTGTCTACTCCTTGTCCCCAACATGCAGCCCCACAAGTCAGCAAGACCGCTGACACTCTCAACATGTGAAAGGTGTGGGGCCCAAAATGACAGATTACAAAGATCTTCATGTGTATGGCATGCAGAAAAACCGGCAGGAAGAAAGAGTTTTTCCGGGCTCCAACTCATTCGTTCACTCATTCAGCAAATATTATCACACCCCTACAGTCACACACAGTAGGCTAAGCATTCTACTTTTGAACCAGCAAAAAGAGGCACAGCGTATCTTCATGAAGCTGGCTTTCTACTGGGAGACAAACCATTTGTCAGTCACACAAACAAAGGCAAAATTGCAAAAGCAACAATGACATAAAGGAGAAGTTCATGGTGCCAAGAGAGCCATAATGCAGGGTGTCAGCCAATGAGGGAGGACAGGGTAGGCTCTCTGGGCAACAGATGCAAGAGTGAAGAGAAGAGGGGCGCCTGGGTGGCTCAGTGGGTTCAGTGTCTGCCTTTGTCTCAGGTCATGATCCCAGGGTCCTGGGATCAAGCCCCACACCAGGCTCCTTGCTCAGTGGGAAGCCTGCTTCTCCTTCTCCCACTCCCCCTGCTTGAGCTCTCTCTCTTTTTCTCTGTCAAATAAATAAATAAAATCTTTAAAAAAAAAAAAAAAAAAGAGTGAAGAGGAAAAGAGGTTTCCATGCATAGGAAACAGAGTGCGCAAAGGCCCAGGGGAGGGAAAAGGTCACAAGGAGGAGATTTTTGACCTTCTGTATCCTGAAATCAGATAAATAGACAATGGTATTTTCTTCTTGCTCTTTTATAGTTTCATTTTTTACTTTTACTTTTTTTCTTTAAGATTTCATTTTTGAGTAATCTTTCTACCCCAACTGGGGTTCAAATTCACAACCCCAAGGTCAAGAGTCACATACTCTACTGACTTAGCCAGCCAGGCCCCCCCTCAGTTTTTTTACTTTCTCCCAACCTCTCTGAAAAACAAATCTGATGAACAATGGTTTGAACATCACCAAGAATGTCTGTTGGTCCCCTCACTGATTTGGGACACCTTCTCCCTTAGATCTGTTTCTTTTCAGTGTCATTGACTTTCCTGTGGATAAATACTCTTTTTTTTTTTAAGATTTATTCATGTATTTGATTGTTTATTTGTTTGACACAGAGAGAGAAGGAGACAGTGAGCACAAGCAGGGGGAGCAGCAGAGGGAGAGGGAGAAGTAGGCTCCCCACTGAGGAGGAAGCCCAGAACAGAACTGAATTTCAGTGCCCCGGGATCATGACCTGAGCCAAAGGCAGAGGCTTAACCCACTGAGATACACAGACCCCCCAAAACTATACTTTTTAATTATTGAGAATTTAAAATATCTTACAGTGCACACTCCATATCTCCTTCATTCTTTGTTTTTTAGGGTTCTTTTTTTGTTTTTTGTGTTTTTTTGGAAAAAAAAATAAAATGAAAACAGAAAATTGCAGGAAGTAATACAACAGCACCTAACACATACTACCAATGAAGATTAATGTTTTAGCATAGCTGGGGTGCCTGGGTGGCTCAGTGGGTTAAGCCTCTGCCTTCAGCTCAGGTCATGATCTCAGGGTCCTGGAATCGAGCCCCGCATTGGGCTCTCGGCTCAGCAGGGAGCCTGCTTCCCTCTCTCTCTCTGCCTGCCTCTCTGCTACTTAAGATCTCTGTCTGCCAAATAAATAAATAAAATCTTAAAATATATATGTATTTTATATATATTTAAAAAATAAAATCTTAAAATATATATACACATATATATTAAGATTTTTTTAATTTTTAAAGATTTTTTAAAATATTTTTATTTTATATAAAATATGTATATATGTATATATATATATTTTTTTTTTTTTAGCATAGTTGCTTTAAACATGTGTCTTAAGAAAAGGTATAAAATGTAGCAGATTGTTTCAAGGTCCCTGGCCCACTCCCCTTCCTCCCACCCTAGAGGGAACCACCAACATGAACTTGACATGAAGCCTTCAGTCCATATTTTAAAACTTTAACTTAATTTGTATCTACCCACAAGAAAAATGCCATATTGTTTTGTGGGTTTTCACTTATTCGTTCTTCCAGGTGAATTTTAGAATCATCTTGTCTAAATCCCTGCAGACTCCTTTTTTGGACTTTATTGGAGATGCATTAAAGGGATTTATTACTTTGGAGAGAATTGACATCTTTGCATTATGAGTTTTTCCCTCTAGGGACGAAGTCTGCTTTTCATTTATTCAAACCTCCAACAAGCCCCTTCATAAAATATCTATTTTCCTTCTTGTCGGTATGGCACACTGCTTCTTATGTCTGGGTAATTTATGATTTGTGTTGATGTTAAGAATAGGACTTTATTTTTGTACTATAATTGCTAATTCATTCTTACTGATATAAAAGGAAGAAGCTAATTTTTTAAATACATGTTTGGTAACTGGCCGTTTCACTATTCTTATCATATTTCATACCATAGTTTCTCAATGGATTCTTTTGTGTGTTCTTGGCAGACAGTTATGGGGTATACATAGTACTAGAAATTTGCAAATAATGACAGCTTGTTTCCTACTGACGGTCGCACTCCACTTTTTGGTTTTGTTTTGTTTTCTTACTCAATGAGTTAGCTAGGATTTCTAGAACAATGTTAAATTATTTTGGCGAGTCTATTACATCATATTTCAATGAGTTATCTCCATCTTGTCCCTTTTTTTTTCTTATTAACCTATAACGTATTATTTGTTTCAGGGGTACAGGTCTGTGATTCATCAGTCTTACACAATTCACAGCGCTCACCATATGTCATACCCTCCCCAATGTCCATCACTCAGCCACTCCATCCCTCCCACCGCCCTTCCATTCTAGCAACCCTCAGTTTGTTTCCTGAGATTAAGAGTCTCTTATGGTTTATCTCCCTCTCTGGTTTCATCTTGTTTCGTTTTTCCCTCCCTTCCCCTAGGATCCTCTGTCTTGTTTCTCAAATTCCTCATATCAGTGAGATCATACGATAATTGTCTTTCTCTGATTGACTTATTTCACTTAGCATAATCCCTCTAGTCCTTGTCCCTTTTCTTAAGAAGACTGCCTCCGATACTGCACTTTCTTATAGAACGTCAACAGCTATTTGAGACAGCCTTTATCATCTCATTGTTTTTTCCTTTACAGTAATGAGAGGCTTTCCTCCAGCAGACTGGATTAAAAAGAAATCGGAACCCCCTTCATTTTTTGGTAAAATTTTGCAAAATTGAAAATTCAACCCTCATCAGCTCTCTTTTAAGTTATTTGTATGGGGGAAAGCATGAGCCTAGTTCTAGGTCAGACTTGGAGTCTAGTTGATGGTTTCATTTGGGGCAAGTCCTCTTCTCTGACCGCTTCCCCACTATAAAATGGAGGATAAGACTATTTCTAAAATGTATTTTAATTTTTAATGATTGAAACCCTACTGGGGTGCCTGGGTACCTCAGTCAGTTGAGTGTTCAACTCCTCATCTCAGCCAGGATCTTGATCTCAGGGCCATGAGTTCAAGCCCCTCGTCTGGCTCCATGCTGGGTATGGAGCCTACAAGAAAGGAAAGGAAGAAAGGAAGAAAGGAAGAAAGAAAGAAAGAGAAAAGAAAGAAAGAAAGAGAAAGAAAAGAGAAAAGAAAATAATTGAAGCCCTACTTTAGAAAGCTCTGGTTTTTTTAGTGAAACAATTTTACAGAGTTAACCACACCCCAGAATTTGACAAGGCTGAAGATTAAATGTTTAGGTTGAGTATACAGGAAACGGAACTGAAAATAGTTCCAGATAAGCAGACTGTTAAACCTACATGAGGTTCCTGGCTAAAATTTTATATTTTTTAAGGTACTTTTATTTATTTATTTATTTATTTATTTATTTATTTATTTAAAGTAATCTCCATCCTGGAGCTTGAACTCACAACCCGGAGAGCAAGAGTTGCGTGCTCTACTGACTGAGCCCGCCAGGTACCCCATGGCTAAAGCTGTAAAATAATAACTACTACTTATTGAGCAGGAATACGTGTTTTGCTTACACTGTAGCCTAGTCATCACTTATAACAGCCCTACGAAATCGGGAAAATCATGATTCCCATCTTACAGCTGAGGAAAGGGAGGTGCGGTGGGGTGGGAGCTCTGAGGATTAGCTCACCCAGCACCCCGACCGGTTTCCTTTCGGTGCACCCTCTCTCCTGTTTACATAGCCGGTGAGACTCAAGTCCACAGGTCCCAGTCTCGCTCCCAAGATTCTGGATTTGACTTTGCTTTCATCCAACATCTGTGCTGCCCAGAGGCTGGATTTTGAAATGGAGTCCGGCAGGGAGAGAAGCAGGATGCGAGGCGGTGTTTTGCAGATCCTTGCAGCTCTTTTGCCTGTAGGCAGGGCTTCCTAATCCCAAGATCGCAGTCAGGACAGGGGGTCCCGCCCCCCACATTGGGTTGGGACAGCAACTTCCTGAATCTCCAGATTGAGGCAGAGATGTCATTTCCTTCCGTGGGCCACTTCTACAGTGCCCTCCTATTCACTTATTCATTTGAGAGAGAGAGAGAGAGCGAGCATGTGTGAGGGGGAGTGGCAGAGGGAGAGGGAGAAGCAGGTTCCCCCCAGAGCAGGGAGCCTGATGCGGGGCTCGATCCCAGGATCCTGAGATCATGACCTGAGCCGAAGGCAGATGCTCAACGACTTGAGCCACCCAGGTGCACCAAAAGCCCTTCTTAAACCACCTAAAGTAATTTCTATTATCTGCACTTGAACTTGGATCATTATAAGACTTATAATTAACCTTCCTTTTCTCCTGTGCCCCCTTCAGCTAAATGGGAGAAGCCACATCGTCTGATGAATTTGGACCCATGATGTGCCTTCTAGTCCCATCCGTGCCCTTTAACGGCTGCACACTCTGAGTGGGTCCATGGCGCAGGTTCTGTTGTTGTTCTTGTGTTGTTGTTGTATCTTTGACACGAAGGAGTACGGCATCACTTCTGGCTCTCCCATTCCACGATTCTCACCAGCCCAGAAGAAGGTGGAACACCGGGACTCAGACTGCCTCCTCAAGCAGGTCACCAGAAGGCAGTTCCACCCCGGCCTCCAACAAGGTGATTTCTAGTGCCCACGTCTTGGCTCTTCCTGGGTCTAACCCAGGTGGCCGAATGCTCGGTGGTGGGCCTGGAAATCAGACCCCCCTCCCCAGAGAGGGACTTGAACCTTCGGAGCCCCACACTGAAGACGGGGAGGGTGTAACACCAGCAGGACTTAGCTTCGTGAGGAAGATGCCAAGACGACAAGCTGAGGGTTGCAAAGCCAAGCAAAAGGTCAGGAAACTGGAAAATCAGGACAGGACCACGGAGAATTCTGAGGGCAGAGGTCAATCACAAGTCAGGGATGGAAGCCAAGAAGTCTAGCCCGAGGCCGAGGAGTCGACTGTTCCGGAAAGCTGCGGTCCAAGCCAGGCTGAGGAAGGCAGTCCGGCCTCACCAGTGAGGACAAAGGATTCAGGGTCCAGGTTGTGAGCCGGGGTGGGGAGCAGAGGGGAGGCTCAGCCCCCCTTTCACTTGCTTGCACAGACCCAACCGAGCCAGCGCCCTGCGTGGTGGGGAAGCTCTGACTGACCTGAATTCGGGAAGACCTCAGGGGTCGGGGGGAGCACATGCTGTCTCCAAACAGACGTTTCCAGGCCCAGTGATAAGCAGGAAGTGTTTTCATAAACGAGCAAACCAGCTGCATTTGGGGAGAATGCTTCTGGCTGACAGGAGACAAAACTAGGTGCAGTTGAATTCTGGCAAATTGTCAAGAGGGTGGGGCGTGCTCTGGCCGTGGAAGGATGGGCTTCTAGGGTCTCCCGTCCTTCGGGGAGGGTGAACCCCACTCTCACATCAGGCCACGCTCCTTCACAGTTGCTCTGCGCATGCTCAGGGCTCTGAGCCACCCCCTCTAACCCCATCAACTCCCTGAACACCGCCCTTTCAATTTGCTCTCAGGTCCTTCCCGGCAAGGAAGCTGACAAATTCATAAGACACAAATGACTAAAATAACAATCTGTTTCCCTTCCCGGAGGCTGTGGCCTTTTTCTAGGCAAACTAGCCGAGACGATGAATTTAGAACATGAGAGGAGGACGGTGGGGTGGGAACCAGGTTGATGAAATCTCAGCCTGAAGGACAGACAGCCAACCTGCGTTTTTCACCAGTTCTGTACTCATGAGTTTGTCCAGATGCTAAAATTCAGTGGTGACCCCAAAACCAGGAATTTTGTGGTCACTCCCGGATGCACCGGGTGGAGAAAATCTTGAACCACTCAGCAAACACGTTCCTTTCAGCTGAGGCTGAATGACCCTCTCTGCCTTCCTGTTTCAGCTCTCAGACTGAAAACACCTGTCCTCGTCCTGGTCTCCGTAGTTGCCTGTTTCGTGGGCTTCCTGTTGGTGATTTCACTGTTGACACCAAACTTGGTGTCAATGACATGCTGCCTCGTGGCCCTACGTGCAAGTGGGCTGCCATGTGCTTTAGGGAGAAAACACGTGTGTTAGAGAAGCTTCCTTCAGGCATGAGTTTGGCGCTATTGGCCATGGGTCCAAGTTGAGGGAATCAACACTGTGCCGAGTAAATGTGTCCTTAAATGGAAACACACCTGCTACAAGGTTGTGTATTGATGGACGGATGAAGAAGTTGGGACCAGAAGCTTGGAGGAAGCTAACCCTGCATTTCCCCAGGAGCCACAGTAATCGCTAAGCATCGCTTGCGGTGATTTTATAAGGCGTAACTACCCGGAATTAGAATGGGCTGCCCTTAGTACCGGGTCTCCCTCCAAACACTTCCTCCCCTTAACACTATGTCTGGGAACTGCCCACAGAGGCCTCCTGCCTGATTCTTGCAAAGACTTACAATGAAAGTGTGTGCACACATTTTTCTAGATCTTTACACTTCCTAACCTTTGTATGGACATGGCCAGAAATTCTCATTGACAAGCCTTGAATTTGAGAGCCCCTTTAGGGATGTGATGTTCCAGAAACTAAGAGAAAAAAAAGCAGATCTGTAGTAATTCTACCTGAAATTTTCTTAAACTGTCCTATAGCTTAAGGGGATTTCTTCCCCCTGCACAGATACCTGATGAATATAAAACTCTGAAATGGGGCTCCTAAATAATTAATTATTTCACTAAAAAGCGTTCACGCTGAGCTTCTCCATGGAGTCCAAAGCAGCAAGTTTGGTGTGGGGCAGAGCTGGGTGAACTGAGGGTTCACAGGGGGGTCCTTCCTCTGACTCTAACAGATGGGAGAGGGTTTGGTTCAGCCGCCAACAGAGGGAAATGTTGCTTTGGCCCTTCCTTACTCTGTGCTGTCTCTACCCTTCCAGAATCTTCCTGACTGGAACTGGAACCTGATAACACCGGCGAGAATACATGCAGACTGCTGTTAACCCAGACGCCTGGCAAAGGTTCTCCATCCTTAGTGCTCACAGCCTAAGGCGGGGATCCTGTGTTTAATTTTAAGCAGTGATAGTAGGTAATTCACTTTCCAAGATCTTTTAAGTGTATTGTGAGGATTTGAGGAGCTCCAATGTTGGCAAAAGGTTTGCTTTCCTGGAGGGAAAGGCATTTCAAGGGGACACGGAGTCTCTTCTCACTGTATTTCTCTGTTAAGTTGTGGTGAATGTCTTGTCTTTGCATTTAAATTCTTGGAATAAAAAGGAGACTTCTTATCATCCTTCACTGCTCTTAAATGCCTCGTATTCTCAACGCCACATCCTGGACACATAGTTTCTCTGGGAAAAGCACTGAAAGGCCTCTCAGTGCAGCTTCTCCCGAGGCAGGCGCCCTCTGGGCCTGGCTTCCCTCAGGCCTCCCTCGGGGGCCTCCTCCTCACGGGCCTCAGCCGCTCCCGCTCCCGGCTGAGCAGCCTGTGTGGCTGAGTCCAGGGAGGAATTTGTAACTGGGGGCCCCGGGGGTCAGACGCCTTCCAGTTTTCTACTTAGTGACACGCTTTCTCACACAAAGGTCAAGAGTTGGGGCCTCAGCAAAGCATCCTTCGAGATGAGCTGCTAGGAATGTTTTCTTAACAAGAGTCCTTTTCTTTTCCCTGGAGACCCTGAGGGTTTGAACCTCAGACCTTTCAATCCCTCGACAGAAGCCATAAACCACAAGTGCGCTGCTCGTTGAAAGAACGCGCCACTGACCGGCCCCCCGGCCTTCCCCTCCCTGACCACTTGGGCAGCCTGCCCGCACGGGTGGGGGAGGAGAGGGGACAGCTTCCTCGGCCACCAGGGAGCCCTCAGGACCTAGTAGCTCAGGCTCCTGTTCTCAGACCTCTGCCCGCACGACGGCGCCCCACTCTCTGTTCGGGACGGCCTGCTTGTGTGACGCGGCCTCGACCTCCCAGGGGCCTTTCTGAGGAGTGTCATGTGGCCGTTGCTGTGACACAAAGAGCCCAGCAGCGGCTCCTCGGGGAGACAGCAGCGCCCGCGCAGCCACGAAGGGCCTGGTCCACCAGGAGCGAGGCCACACTCGGGCTCCCTCCCAAAGCCAGCAGGCGCAGGCTGAAGAGAAGTGACCGCCATACACATTTCCCTCCTTCTTTCTTTTTTTTAAATTGATTTGCAGCAATGTTTAGCAGATGTTAAAAATCTGTGTGGGGAGGAGAAGGGTTGGGTTTTCTTCACTGTGGAAAGAGAGAAAAGCCCACAGAAAGGATAAGGGGCTAAGTGCAGGGGAGGGTGAGGGCAGGTGGTGCTCGGTTGAGCAGGTGAGGGCGGTTCCTGTCCTGCGGGGGCTGCTCAGAGCCGAGGAGCCCCAGTCTTGGAGGGATGACAAGGGTGGGGCGGCCAAGGGGCAGTGCAGGTCCTGACTGCACGTCGCCAGGTCTTCTGGCTACCTCTGAAGCAGCACTGGGGCCTTCCCCCCCACACCTCCCCTCTGCGTGCACTGCTCCCAACATGGCTTTCATCCTCTCTGCTCCCGCACTTCCGAGGACAGGCTGGAGGGTCCTGTGACCGAGGGTGCTCTGGATGGTCACAGGGCTCCGAAGGTGCAGCTGGGTTCTAGAGAACAGGGCAGGGGGCCAAGCGCTGGGGTCCCGGGCGTGAGGAAGGGACTTCTGTTCTCTCCTGGGTTCTGCTCAGTCCCCAAACCTAATGTTCTGCCCTCATAGCCTCTGTGTTTGGCTGTAGAATTTCTCTTCTCTCAAAAGGTGAATGTCCTCAGGATGCGATGGCACTTTCAAAATTGTGACCATGGAGACCCCATTGTCCCAACATCAAATCAGAATATTTTACAAAGCCCTTTCCTTCTCTTTTTTCTTCATTCAGTGAATTTTTTTCTAGAAATCTTTTCCATCATCAAAGCAAGTAATACACGTTGTAAAAAAAATTTTTTTAAATAAAACTATAAAAGGGAATCTACCCTAACCTACCCACACATCATCCCCTCCCTACCTTGCAAGAAATATAACCACCCTCCACGAAGTGTGGTGTGTCCTTCACAGGTGTTTCTTTGTGTATGTGTGTGTGTGTGTGTGCGTGCGCGCACACACACACATTTTAACAAAAACATATTCCGGTTTTTTCAATTTCTTTTTCACTTACTGAATTAGAATCGCTTTCCAAGAAGACATTTTTTTCAGTTTATGAGTATTACATGAAAAATCTTCAAAAATTACATTTCACTTACTACACATTTATTTTTATTTTTTTAAAAGATTTTATTTATTGATTTGACAGACAGAGATCACAGGGAGGCAGAGAGGCAGGCAGAGAGAGAGGAGGAAGCAGGCTCCCCACTGAGGAAAGAGCCTGATGTGGGGCTTGATCCCAGGACCCTGGGATCAAGACCTGAGCTGAAGGCAGAGGCTCCAACCCACTGAGCCACCCAAGTGCCCCCACTTACTAGATGACCTTTACAAAGATGACCTTTGCTTTTGCTATTGCCCTTGGTCTTTGTTAAGCAGAACAAAATTACAGAAAGTCAGGGATTTTTCTAGAGCAGCGCCTTCTATCAGCACTTTCGGCCATGATGGAAGTGTTCTCTATCTGTGCTGTCCAATATGGCGACCATGCCAGTGGCTGGTGAGCTCTTCACATGTGACTAGTGCTACTGAGGAAATAAAAGTGTATTTAATTTTAATCAATTTAGATGCTAATTTAAATAGCTACTTGCGGCTAGTGGTTCCTGTATCGGACAGCACATTTCTAGAAGTTTTTGGATGATTCCATCATCTACTCCTAGAGGAGTTATAGAAAGAAACTTTGAAGCCAGACTTCCTCGATTTGAACCACGATTCCTTCCAGTCACCACTGGTGTGACCTTGGAAAGTCATTCAAGCCCTCTCGGCCTCAGTCTGCTCATCTGTAAAACAAGGATAATAGTAGAAATACTTCCTTGTGCTGTTAAGAGGATTCTGTGAGTTAATACTTGTAAAGCAGTTGAACACATAAGCGTGCAATAACTATCGGATATATAATTCCTTCCTAAGTATAGGAATGGAAGGGGAAAACACTGGGGGAGGAAAGGAGGCTAGAGAGAAGTACTTTCAAATGAATAAAAGGGTGCTTTTTTCTGTCAGGAACGGTGGGTCAGCCATGCAGCAAATTTCAACATGTTCTCCATCGCAGAGACCCTACCTTGACCACAGACTCTCAGACACAGGGCAGGGAACACAAAGTACCATCTGGGAACCAGCAGAACCCCTTCGGCCACCTGTGGAATTCCTCCCTTCCCCAGAGGGCGCCTCCCAGTGAAATCGGTTCACAACAAGGGCCCGTTCCCCCTGTCCTGCCCCATTCCCCCATTCCCATTCCCCCAAGCCCCACAAGACAAAGCCTGCCCAGCAGCCACCCTCTGTTCTCAGCCGCAGGGCAGTCCCCGCAAGGCAAATTCCAGTAAAGGGCAGCACAAGTAGAATCTAATTTTGTCCAAGAAGTAGAATCCTTCTCCCACGGGACAGAGTCTGTACACGTGGAATAAACTGACACGTATTGTTCTCCTGGGCTGTGTCCCAGGTGCTCACTACTGATTGATTCAGCCGTTGGCCCTCCCTCCGACGTGAACACACAGCCCGCATCCAGGATGTCTGGAATGTGTCTCTCTGGCTATCACCACCTCCTGAAACACACCACCGTGAGTGGCACATCAGCAAGATTTTTTAAATCTTTAAAAAAAAAAAAATGAATGAATGAATGATGACGGAGCAAGACCCAGAAAACCCATGTCCTAAAATATACATTCTCTGAACATCAACTTTCTGCATTATTATTTTTTCTTTTAAAGATTTTATTTATTTATTTGACAGACAGAGATCACAAGTAGGCCGAGAGGCAGGCAGAGAGAGAGGAGGAAGCAGACTCCCCGCTGAGCAGAGAGCCCGATGTGGGGCTCGATTCTAGGACTCTGAGATCATGACCCGAGCCGAAGGCAGCGGCTTAACCCACTGAGCCACCCAGGCGCCCTAACTTTCTGCATTATTGATAGAATTTTCACTCTATCTCGGGTCAGCACGGATTGTCAAGAAACACTCCCTCATCTCGGGAAAAGGCACCCCTGCCAGACGGGCCATCAGAAAGCCCGGGTTTGAGTTCCAGCTCTGCCCTCTGGGCTAGAGTCTCAACTTCCTTATTCCGTCAGACGTGGTGGGGGAGACACCTCCAGGACGCCTCGAAGCTCACACATGGGACACCGCCTGGCTACCCATGGTGAGCCGATCCCACCCACCCTGTTGCAATTTTCTGTGCCTGAAGGCCCCTGGGGAGCCTTTTTTGAGAGCAGTAGGACAGCTCTGCCTCTCACTGTTTCTGAAAGGACGGGTTATCGACAGAAAGGTCCCCAGTGGTCATCTTCTTGAGGACCCAAGCCCCCGCCTCGAGACACTGTTACAGCTCCGATCACCTACGCTAGCTTCTGAGGCGGGATTTCCATCCACAGACCCCATTCACAGGCTTTCTGGAAGCCTTCTGTCCCGGAGCAATGAAGCAGGCTGCCTCTTTTTCCACCCAGCATCCCAGAGGGAAATGACATTCACCAAGAATTTGGACCAACTTTTTTTAGAATAAGAAATAGTGCGAAAACTGCAGAGATCCTTGTTCCTTAAAGCATCTGAGAAGCAAACGGCAGGAAGCGGTGGATCCGGGATATAAAGGACATCATTTGCCTGCCTTATTATCTCATTTTTCAGTGGAGCTGACAGGACAGCTGCCTGTTATTACAGGGGCACACCAGGAAATGTTTAGCTGCCAAACAGAAAGCGAGCGACAGATTAGCAGCGCCCTTCCTGCCACACAAACAGAATTCTGGCACCTGGCCGTCACGCAGCTAGATTTCTCATCTTCGTGGGGTAGCTTCTTTAAATCCCACTTACCAAGAAACAAAAACAACCCGAAAAGGCGCCTTAATGTCATCGTAATTATGATAAGCATTAGTCACCATTTAGCAGTTTTTAGCCTAGATTAAATTAATTGGTGGCGGTTTTCATTTAATCATACTCATCCTTGATTTGGCTTCCGTCGTGTTGTAAATTTGCTATTTTACGCTGCAAGTCAAAAGCGTTCTGAAAAATGCAAGATCGATCACGGTTTAGTCCCCCCAGAAGGCCAGGATCGTGAATGATGTTGTGTAACAAGAGCGATCTCTTTGCAAGGTGGCAGATCACCTACAGGCTACAGGCATGACATTTCAAAGAAAGTCAGTAATTGGCTTCCCAGCTTCCCTTTCTAATGCCTGGGCGTGGGTGGGGGGCAGGGAGCACTTAGAGGAGCCAGCTCCTGGAGCCCTAGCACCGGAGAGATCCCGAGTCTGAAGAGGCTGCTGAAGGAGGGCGGGAGGCCCTAAATAGCCTCCTTGTTCCCACCAGGAGTGAACTCTCACTTCCCTCATGCCAAGCCCCGGGGAGGAATCTAGGAGGAGGAAAAAGTGAGTCTTAGATCCCATGAAACCTATCCTTGTGGGGGAATCTTGGAATGAATAGAAAAGCAAATCTGTCCTGGAGGCTTGTGGCTTGGAGGATTAGGGAAGAGACCTGAAAGTGTTAACTCTTGGTGCCTCTGCTGGCATCTCCTAGGGGCTCTCTGTGCCAACCCTTGATATAAACAAGAGTGTGCCCAACACGGGCCCTGCTCCTCGCAGTCTGAGAGCACCCACTTTGCCTGGAGGCCTTAGGCATGTTTAGGTCCTCCTGAGGGACAAGGAGGTAGATGGAGACAACCATCAAAAGAACACACAAGGGGCGCCTGGGTGGCTCAGTGGGTTGAGCCTCTGCCTTCAACTCCGGTCGTGATCTCAGAGTCCTGAGATCCAGTCCCGCATTGGGCTCTCTGCTCAGCCGGGAGCCTGCTTTCTCTCTCTGCCTACCTCTCTGCCTACTTGTGATCTGTCAAATAAATAAATAAAAATCTTAAAAAAAAAAAAATACAAGAGGGGGGCGCCTGGGTGGCTCAGTCGGTTACGTGTCTGGCTTTGGCTCTGGGATCGAGTCTCACATCCCTCCTCAGCGGGAAGCCTGCTTCTCCTTCTCCTGCTTCCCCCGCTTGTGTTCCCTCTCTCACCATCTCTCTCTCCCTGTCAGATAAATAAATAAAGTCTTAAAAATAAATAAATAAAAAATAAACAAAACCAAGGTAAAAGAATACCACTCATTATGGACTGAATGTTTGGTCTCCCCCCAACCTTGCCCCCAAATTCATATGCTGAAATGCTTATCTCCAATGTGATGTGTGTGTTTTTTTTAAGATTTTATTTATTTATTTGACAGAGAGAGATCACAAGTAGGCAGAGAGGCAGGTAGAGAGAAAAGGGGAAGCAGGCTCCCTGCCTAGCAGACAGCCCAATGCAGGGCTCCATCCCAGGACCCTGGAATCATGACCTGCGCCGAAAGCAGATGCTTTAACCCACTGAGCCACCCAGGCGCCCACAGTGTGATGGTTTTATGAGGCGGGAGGAGGGGCCTTTGGGAGGTGATCAGGTCAGGAGAAGCTTAGGGAAGAAAACACCCTCCACCCCCAATGCCAAGCGCTCCCTCCCCATTTTTGCCATGCAAGGACGGGGACGACAGCCATCCATGCACCAAGAAGAAAGCCTTCACCAGACTCTGAGTCCACCAGAATCTGGTGGAGACTCAGTCTGGAGACTTCCCAGCCTCCAGAACTGCAAGAAAGAAACATCTGTTGTTTAAACCACCCGGTCTCTGGTGTTTCTTCTACGGCAGCTCTAATGGATTAAGCCGCCACTCTTTAAAGCCAGAAAGAAGAGACAGCAAAGAAGACCGATACTCCAGAAGCCGGTGGAGAGTCCGTTTTTCAGGAAGGACATTAACAACAGTGCCACCTGCCAGACAGGCCTCACGTTCCTGGAGTGGACAATGTCAAGGCTGCATCCAGCCTGGAGAGGAGCAGAGCCCGAGAGCCTGCGGACTACAGAGAGACTTTCTAGAGACTGGGGCAGGAAAGAGAGACCCACGCGGTGAGGCAGGATGAAGGGAGGACTTTTGTCTCACCCTGAACCTGCGTATGAGCTAGAGGCAGGGCGCAGGGAAGGGCGAGAGGAAAAAGGGGGTGGTAATGGGGAGCACAGGGGCGGCTGCTGGCTGGGCACTGGTACGAACACCACCCTCCACCCCGCTCCCCTCCCGCCCCCGGGCTCTGGGAACTGCAGCGGAAGGGCTCGCGGCCTGGTTTTCATGCTTGCCACTGCTTGAGCTCTTCTGTCCACTGGAGGGCGCCCCTGTGTCCCTCCGCCCCCATCACCTCCAAACCAGAATCCACATCCTTCAAGGCTCCCTTATGTGCCCCTTTCTCTGAGGTCCCCGGATGCCTCCGGCCGCCAGTGATGTCTCCCTTCACGGCAACCTTGGCATTTCATCTGTTCTTTTCTCGTGGCTCAACCCGCTCACCCTGTATTGCTGCTGTTGGGAATCAGGATGTCCCCACTATTGGCTTCTTGGCCCTTTGAAAAGCAGAGTCATAAGCTAAGTCACATTCCAGCTTCCCTCCTCTGTTCATGTAGCCAGAACAGTGTGCTGCACCCAGTGATACTCTTTAAAAGATCAGATGCTTTTCTGAAAATAAATAAATTGGGGAAAATAATAATAATAATAATACAAATAAATAAATAAATAAATAAAAGCTAAAAAAAAATCGGATGCTTAACCTGAAACTCTATTTACTCTCCTGCCGGCTTCAACTACTTCTGATCCACTTCTGGTCATCATCAATTTCTCTTTTCTAAAAATAGAAGATGATTTCCATTTTAGCTTGAACTCCTAAATCAAATGTATTGGAAAAATAAATGTGCTGTGATCAAAGTCATGTACAAAAGTATTTGAATGATCTTTGCCACCCAGGGCAAATTATGCAACCTCTAGGAAATGGTTCCTCAGTCAGTGAAGTGAGAACAGTAAAACCTCCTTTTAGTGCTGTTTCAATCATTAAATGAGACAATGCATATAAATACTTCATACACCATATTGCATACAGTAACTGCTTAATAATAGATATTATTATTATTATTATTATTAGCCAACTACATAATCTGAGGCCTATTGTGGCTACATTCTATGATTCTTTCTCCCCCCCGTGCAGATAATCAAAAGTAAACCATACCTATAAAACATGCCCATATTTAATAATGCTCTATCACCATGAAGTTAGGGTTAATCCTATACTTAAAATTTAAAGTAGAAAAAAAAAAGCCAGAACTTTGAAACAAACTGAGAAAACAACTCTTCCATATTTCTCTTGGTAAACACTTCGAATGTAATTAGGGCTATATTATAGCTTATTCATTTGTTCGCTTATACAGTTTGCGAGCACTCTGAATGTGCAGATTGCTCTGGAAGGAGCCACAAGGGCAAATAAACCATGAGCTTGGCTCTGAGGTGTTCTGGGGTGGGGGGAAGAGAAATAAGAACACAGAAAATACAAGTATTCTGCCGCTTGAAAAGGTCGAAGGAGGCACTAGGACAGGGTCAGAAAGGAGGGCAGAGGGGATATAGCGATAACATTAAATAAAGACCTATTGTTTCATAAAGTTACATAACAAAGTAACAAAGATTCTGCACCACCCATTTTAGAACCCGAAGCTGAAGCCGGAGAAGCTTGCCTTTGAGCATTCTGTATTGAGGAATTTGCTAGAATTCTTCACGAAGGTGGGGAAAGGTGCAGGCTTGTCCACAGAAGCACCCAATGGGGCTTGGGGAGACCCGTTTCAAGGGAACCCCATTGTTAGGGCAGCTGAATTCATGGAGCCCTCAGGGGTACAGTCATTTCTATAGGAAAGGTTGATGCTATTTTTAATTTCCTTTTTTTCCCCCAAGTCCTCAGAAGAGCCAACAGAGGAAAACAGTTTTCTAAACCATTTGCAATTTGGAATATATCCTTGAGCTCTGGGTGTTTTGAGAGGACAAGTAAGCAAATTGTGTGACTCTAATTAACGCGCAGACCAACAGAAGCCATGGAAGACTTTGGCTCATTGGGTGGCTTTCCTCTTCTGCCTGTCATGGGTTTCTGGGCGTGAAGCAGAGGGGGATTTGGGGAAATGCTTGGTGGTGCCAGGGACTGTGAAGGAACTGCCCTTGAGGCCACTTGTGTGGTCTGTTAGCCAGTTAACCTACAGATGGCATGTGGAAGTATTTCCCCAGAGAACCAGAAGGTTCTACCTTTGAAAGTCTTGGTGCAAGAGGAGTGTTCCACACTGTTCAAAAAACAAACACACTAACAAACAAAAAACAAAATACACCCACAAAAAAATGCCCTTGGCTTTAAAAATGTCTAAATTCACCATGTCTTGGTGACAGTTTTGAATTATTTATGTCAACATGAGCTTTTGTTGTTCTTAATAGAAGCTTTAGAGCATAATGAAGAGTATTTGCAGATACCTTGAGTTTGCAAATAATACGAAATTTATTAGAGGAACAAATTTTAACTAATTCTGAAACCTAGTTTTCCTTAGACCATAAAGTTCAGTGTAGAAACCTAATAATTCTATTTATAAATGGAGAAAAATTAAACCGTCAGTTTCAAGGGGATTTAAATTCTGTTAACTAAAGTTACAGAAACTAAATTCTCCTAAGGAGTCTCATTTATAAACTCGATTAATTAAATTCTATCAGAAATTCAAGCTTTACTATCTATTTAATATAGTGGATGATTTTTAGCACTCCAAATGCTTCTAACAAGCAAAATGTTCTCAAGGGCTTATATGACTCTAGCAAAATACAACAAAGTGAATCTCGAGTTCTCTTAAAGCATTCCAGAATGGTTTCTAAAGGTCTCTTTACACATTTCAACTAACAGTTAGAAATTACACTCTTTCAGTTGGGATTGCAATTCTCTAACAGGCCAAATCCTCCTTTACAAATACTTGAAATACCAAGCAACGCACATCACACTTAAGATTATTAAACTCTCTGCAAAAACAAACAAACAAACATCAAAAAAAAACCCTCTTTCTGAACTTCCACAAAAATCATAACTCTATAGACCTGATCAAGTTCACCATGTGTCTAGTTAACTCTAAACCTCAACAGCATTGAAAATCCCACCAAGGGTGGGCGCTGGTTGGCTCAGTCAGTCGGGCATCCGACTGTGGGTTTTGGCTCAGGTCATGATGTCAGGCTCAGGAGACTGAGCCCTGTCAGCGCCGAGCTCAGCAGGGAGTGTGCTTGAGATCTCTCTCTTTCCCCCTCCCTCTGCTCTCTGGCCAAGGCCTGTGATTTTATTCTCCCAGTGCAATGGCCAACAACATAGCGCACTCTTGTTATGATTACCGAAGCAAAAGCAACTCTCAAGTCCATGCCCTTTAGAGGGTGTTGGTCTCTCCCAATTTCAAGATGTAGCATCCATGACCTGGGGATCCTGGGTAGCTCGGTCGGTTAAGCATCCGACTCTTGATTTCGACTCAGGTCATGACCTCAGGGTCGTGAGATCAAGCCCCACATTGGACCCTAGGCTGGGCATGGAGCCTGCCTATGAGTCTCTCACTCTGTCTACTTCTGCCTCCCCACGCCCACTGCTCGTGCACTCTCTCTCTCTCTCTAAAAAATAAAATGAAATAAATAATTTTTTTCAAAATAAATAAAGTTTTGAAAAAGAGATATTCCCTGGTATACCTGCACTCCAGATCCTGTCCATTTGTGTATCACTTTATTGCCTAGAGTAACTGATTCATACCTGATTCTATTCTGAATGTTTCTCTTATTCTTCCAGTCTGACCAGGCCGTGACTCTTATAAATATCTAAATGACATTTCTATAAAATTCTCCCCACCTCCCTTGCCTTCGTTTGGCTCTCCTGACAACTTGACCGAAGTGGTGGCCCCGCACGGGAGTGTTTCCCCTCACGTGAGCCACCTCATCTCGCGAGATGCAGGAAGGTCAACGTGGGCTCTTCCTCTCTTCATTAGGCCCAGCTCAAGCAGAAATTGTCCATTTGTTCCCCCAGGGCTCCACCCAAGGTCAGCCACGGCAAACCAAGACAGGTGAAAAGTGGCTCTTGTTAAAGTGGCTCTTAGTAAAGCACTGCCTCTTAAACCTGAGCGTGTGGGTGATGATGACCTAGGACCCTGTTCACCCGCAGATTCTGAGGCAGGAGATCTGGGCTGAGGTCCACGACCCCTCGTGTCTAACAACCACTGGACGTCCTAGTGCTGTTTGGTCTTCAGGCCACACCTTGCCCACGGAGTTTGATAGTTGATGGCATTTCCGCAGAATAGTCCATCTGGCCCCCAATTTCTAGAAATTATGCACGGAAACGTCCAGTTTCCCCTCACTAAACCCTTCTCTCTTGTCAGTCAGCAGTCCTCAGTTTAGTCTCTGTTTCCTTTCACACACACACAGACACACACAGACACACATAGACACACACAGACAACACACACATACCCTATGTCTTTTCTCTACCCCTTTTCAAACCTGTCAGTAAAAATCTCATACTTGAGTCACCTTAAAAGTACTCGCTATGTGGAGTTGGAAAGAAGGCTTCATAGAGGAAGGACACAGACTTCAGCTATGTATTAATAACAACAGTCATCGTTTACTGTGTGCTAATTACATCCGGTCACAAGAGCTCTTTCTCTCACACAATATCATCCTATGGAAAAGGTGTCGTTACGTACATTTTAAGGGATGAGGACTCTGAGGCTCAGCAGTTATAGTAACTTGCCCTGGGTCGGAGAGCGGGTGCAGGGCCCTCTGGTAGCTCATCGGGACACTCTTGGAAGTTCATTCTACCAGGCGGGCCTTGTGACTAACAAGATAGAATAATAGCAGAATGTATCCTTCTACCTACTGAGAGAATGTAGCAGAAGTGACCTCCAAGGGCACCTGGGTGGCTCCGTTGGTTAAGCGACTGCCTTTGGCTCAGGTCATGATCCTGGAGTCCTGGGATCGAGTCCCCCATTGGGTTCTCTGCTCGGTGGAGAGTCTGTTTCTCCCTCTGACTGTCCCCCTTCTCATACTCTTTCTCTCATTTTCTCTCTATCTCTCAAATAAGTAAATAAAATCTTTAAAAAAAAAAAAAGAAGAAGAAGAAGAAGAAGAAGTTGACTTCCAAGCATTGAGCTCAGGATTCTTGAAGCTTCTGCTCCAGCCATTTTAGACCACAGCTTCCTGGTGAACAAAATCCACCTCCCCTCCTTGCGGATGAGAGACTTCACGGAGATGGAGGCCGGTTGTCCTGGTTGTTCCAGTGAATAGACCCAGGAGGCCAGCAAGGCCGCCTGGGACACCCCCCAGATCTGCTGGCTGTGAGTGAGCCCAGCCAGCACCTCGTGGGCCCGAGATGAGCCACCCCGACTGAGCCCAGCCTCAATGAGGAAATACAGAGCTGCTCTTTTAAGCCACGAAAACACACACGGTAGTTTGTTACATGACAGTAGGAAAGTGAGTCAAGATTTGAGTTCCAAGGATGTTGGAGTCTAAACCCCTTCCGGGCCCAAAGTCAGGACCCACCAAACCTTAACTTGGTGCGCCATGGCAGGTCTTGGTCCTGCTTATTCTGAGTCCCCCCTCAGGCCTAGTCTAATCCACATGTCACTACCGGTTTCCGTGTCGTGGACGGACTGCCTTCCCTACCTTCTCTCTGGTTTCCACTCCCCTTCAACACTGCGCCCTCCACTCTTCTTTGAGCTCTCTTCCAGGTAATCTTCACGTGAGGTTTGAGGTCAGGTCATCCTTTGACGTTCTAGGCCAGTGTCAGCTTAAATCTGTGTCAGCTTAAAAATCCTTTGAGGATTGGGCCCAGCACACAGAACACAGCAGAGATACTGTCCCAGGGATGCAACAGGACAGACCCTGGCTAGGAGCCCCGGGAGTGGCAAGCAGAGGACAATGTATGAAACTCAGGTAACACTGTGTCAACTCTCCTCAAAGCAAAAAAAGAAAAAGTGTGAGGATTTTTTAAAATGCAGGCTCTGGTCTGGTGCCCTGGGGTAGGAGCTGAGATTCTGCTCCCTGGGCGATTGCGGACACTGTGGCCTGGGGATCACAGCTTGAGTAGCAAGGATCCCGGCTACTGGGGCCCAGCTCCACCATTCACAGGAATAAAGGCCACAGCAGAGGGAGCGGGTAGACTCTCCAGCCAAAGGGAGAGCCTCAGCTGGGCACTTGCCCACCGCCTGCAGACCTCACACAGAGGAATGTAGAGTTAGGTGCTGCTATGAACTCATCCTGCCCGACCCAGGGAATAATGTAAAAGAGAGAATGGAAAAAAGAGAGTCCGTTTGCACAGCCTTCGGTCAGTAGTACAAATATTTAGCGAGCACCTGTTGCACACAGGATGTGAAAAGCTCTAGGTGGGGAACCCCAGAACATCCTCTTCCGGGGACCCAGACCCCCTATGCAAACAACATTTTACAATGACGCTGCTTTTCCCTAGTCACCAGACAGTCCTTGGAACTAGCTGAAGCCAGTGGGCTTTACAAAGAATGCTGTCTGATGCAATTTCATTGTGATCCGGCGGCGGGAGTCTAGGAGTACACGGGACGTTGGCAATGTCAGAGTGCAGATGGTGCTTAGCTACTGTATGTAGAGCAGTGACGTGTCTTTCAAAGTGTGTGCGTCAGGGATACCTGAGGGCTCAGTCGCTTAAGCGTCTACCTTCAGCTCAGGACATGATCATGCACACAGGGTCCTGGATCGAGCCCAGAGTGGGTCTCCCTGCTCAGCGGGGAGTCTGCTTCTCCCTCTCCCTCCGCCCCTGCCCTCTTGGTGCTCTGTCTCCCAGATGAATAAAGAAAAACTCTTAAAAACAAAACAATGTGTTCATGGGCAGATCAACCCCTTTCTTAATAAGAATCAAGGATGTACACCGGTGACCCCATAAATAAGGCCAGGTATTTGTCTTATTTGATCTGAGTCCCTGAAGTCTTTGCTTTGGAAGTACAGGCCCCCCCAGAAGGGGATAGCTTGGGTCCCCTTAGAGAGGTACTACTACTCAATGTTTGGCATAGGCACTGGGGAAATATTTGTTATATTATTGAATGAATGCCTTAGAATTTGAATCTTTATCTTTTCCTCTTTTATCTGCTGAGGCCTCCTAGGGCAAATGCTATCTCTCTGACCAGACGAAGAACCTCGTTTCCCTCGGGACTGATCAGTTGCAAGAACATCCCCATCTTCCTCCGATATCAACATTCATGCCCCTGCCGGGCACGGTACTAATTCTTTTTTTTTTTTTTTTAAAGATTTTATTTATTTGACACAGAGAGAGAGAGAGAGAGAGATCACAAGTAGGCAGAGAGGCAGCAGAGAGAGAGGGGAGGAAGCAGGCTCCCTGCAGAGCAGAGAGCCCAATACGGGGCTTGATCCCAGGACCCCGGGATCATGACCTGAGCCAAAGACAGAGGCTTTAACCCACTGAGCCACCCCAGGCACCCCGGGAAACATAATTCTTAACTTCTCTCTCCAGCCAGGGATCCAGTTCTCTTCTTTTCCTCTAGAAAAGCAGAATAGGATTAAAGCTTTTTTTTTTTTTTCAAGATTTATGTATTTATTTGGAAAGAGAGAGCATGGGGGTGGAAGTGCTAGGGACAGAGGGAGAGGGAGAAAGAGTGTTAAGCAGACTCCACACTGAGTACAGAGCCGGATGTTGGGCTCTATCTCACGAACTGAGCTGAAACCAAGAGTTGAGCCGTTGAGCCTGGAGAGAGACTGACACAGGCACTTGGGCATAAAGTAGATCCACACTAGGGGAAGGAACCTCCCCTGTTCCCACAGGAGCACTTAAGAAGGACACCCACCCTATTTCTCGGGGATGGGGCTGGTGGTGGGGGCAGGAAGGATGGCCCGAAGCAGTTATCACCCCAAGCCAAGTATTAGAGAATGAGCAGCAACTGAGCTAAACAAAAAGAAAGGAGAGGGCGGTAGGAGCATCCTGAAGGAGGAAAGCCATTGTGTAGGAGAAGGTCACAGACACCGGTGACTCAAACTCAAGTCCAAGTGGCAATGCAGTTGGATACATGGAGAGACTTGAAGCAGCATCTGGGCTGCAAACATACTTGAGCGGGTCCCTGGGGACTCTTCAGTTTAAAACAGGTATACATTATCGTTATTTATAGAAAAGCACTATTTACAGAAAGGAAAGAAATGCAGAACATTCTATTTCTTAGCATTTGGAGTGTTGCTCCATTCTTTGCGGTGCGTGCTTACTTCTAGAAAGCGAATTCCATCTTGGAAGGCTTCCCCAGGGAGCGCCTGATAATTGGACAATGCGGGTCTGACATTTACCTTGGCTGCACCTACAAAGGAAGAATTTGCTAAGTTAATGAGTAGAGGCCCTGCAAGCAGAGAATGTACTTCATCTACTTCAAGGGCACTTTTTTTTTTTCTTTCAGCAGTTTGTGAAGTACACTATATGCAAATGATGCTATGCATTCAATTAAAAATCAGCCTCATCTAGTCATCAAAGCAAGCCATGGCTTAATATCTATGGGGAAATGCTTAGCTCTTATAAAATGAACTTGAATTTAATTATACAGTGCAGCATTTCATAAGTACTCTTATTAAAACTTTGTATGAATTCAGCCTGACCTTCTCTAGTTTATCTGACTAATGAGGTTTGACCAAACTTGATAGATGCTGGATTGCCTGTTCCTGACTTACATTTTTCATAGCCTTGCATTATGGAAAGGAGAGTTTCCAAATTCTTCTGATAGGAACCGTATAAGCAGGACTATAGTAACCAACTGATATATATTTATTTATTAACACAAAACTTGGGCCCAGCCTCTTTATCTAATTGTCTTATGGACAATTTATTAGTAAGACAATTTTTTTAATATCTGGAAAAGGGTATCAAAAAATCATAAAATGTCAAGCTAGAGAGTTGCTCAGAAATTTTTCAGACTCAAAGTCCTCTTTTCCCACTGAAAGAACTAATGTCTAGAGAAATGAAATGGTTTCCCCTCAATTCACAACTCTTAGTAAAACAGCGCTACAGGTTCACTTTCTCTTGTCTGAAATCTCAAAGGCCCTTAAAAACACAAGCTTTATTAAAAAAAGATTTTCTTTATTTATTTAAGAAGTGGGGGCAGAGGGAGAAGGGGAGAACCATGCAGACTCCGTGCTGAATGCGGAGCCCAATGTCAGGCTCAATCTCACGACCCTGAAATAATGACATAAACTGAAACCGAGAACGGGTGGCTGAACCGACCCAGCCACCCAGGCGCCCCTCAGTGCCAAAACTTATTAAGTAGCAAAACCTGGCCTAAGCTAACGCGAGGCTATTTTTCCCACTGAATACACATATTCATACATTTCACTGAAGAAATACCAATGTGTTTGATTACAGAAAGCTTTCCAATACTTCAGTGGAGATGTAAAATACACAGCCTTGGGGCACCTGGGTGGCTCAGTGGGTTAAGGCCTCTGTCTTCGGGTCAGGTCGTGATCCCGGGGTTCAGGGATCGAGCCCCGCATCGGGCTCTCTGCTCAGCGGGGAGCCTGCTTCCTCCTCTCTCTCTCTGCCTGCTTCTCTGCCTACTTGTGATCTCTGTCAAATAAATAAATGGAATCTTTAAAAAAAAAAATGCACGGACGCCTGGGTGGCTTAGTGGGTTAAAGCCTCTGCCTTCGGCTCGGGTGATGATCTCAGGGTCCTGGGATCGAGTCCCGCATCGGGCTCTCTGCTCAGCTGGGAGCCTGCTTCCTCCTCTCTCTCTGCCTGCCTCTCTGCCTACTTGTGATCTGTCTGTCAAATAAATAAATAAATAAATATCTTTTAAAAAAAATGCACAGCCTTTCTACAATCTGGAGAATTCTGGATGATTAAACATATCTGGTCTCAAAGGTTTTGGATAAGTTATTATAAACTCTTAACAACAGCTATCAAGTTTTGGGCATTTGCTTTGCAGCAGATAGGGTCCTAAGATTTTAGATGCATTTTCACCATTTTAATTTGACAGATTGTCCAAGCTTGACCCCACCTCCTGTCTTTCCAGCTCACTCTTTCTAGTACCCCAATTCCTCCAATCAATGGACTGGATCCTTCTCCCCTTTTTACTGGCGGCCCTATCTTCTCTCCTCACCCAGCTTAAATTCTTCAACTATCATGCTGTAATGACTCACTTCAGAACCCCTGAAACCCCTTGCCCCTCTCGCCCTGCCCCTCTTGCTTAGCAAAACCACAAGCCTCTGCCTGTATCAGAACGGTTGACTGTGTCTAGTGAAAACCTCAACTGTGCTGACCGGCCTCATTTTGAGTTCGTGATCATTAACCCTTACGTGGGCCCTTCATGTTGCCTGCCGTGTCACAGTACGTTCCCGAAGTCCACTCACTCTCCTGCTCTCCTTAGCGAGTTCATACTCTCTTCGCCCCACCGCCTCTCGGCCGCTCACCGGGCTTCCTGGTTCTCTAGGAAATTCGAGGGAACCAGCCCCAGATGTCCACGGACCCCCGCCCCATATCGACCCACTGCCGGCGTCCGCACCCACCTCTCTGCCCTTCGCCTGTTGGCCCAGATCCCTGTGCACCCACCCAGAGCTGGTCCCTCGCGCTACTCAAGCGCATCCTTCTGGCAACGTTCTCTCCTCCTTCGGGCATCAGCAATGTTCACTCACCAGATCATTACACAGCTGGGGCGTCGGCGCACAAGCCTGTTCTCCCTCCTACAGCCATGTCCCTCCGCCACCCGCCATGGGCGAGCCTTCAAAATAATGGTGATAATGGTGAGACAGGCTCCCCATTTCGCTGTGGGTGCTGGGCGCTAGCCCAAAGGTCCTGCCTGCTCTGCAGTCACTTCTCCCCCTCCCAGCCACGCTAGCTCCTTTGCTCTTGGCTCTCCAACATGCCTGGCATACTCCTGCCCTCTGGCCTTTGTACTGGCCGTTGCGTCTGCCTGGAACATTTTGTCTCCTGATACCAGCACGGTTCACTCCCTCACTAACTTCAAAACTTTGCCCAAGCATCACCTTTTCAATGAGGCTTACCCTGTCTGCCTCTGTCTACACTACATAGAACTGCAACTTATTCTCACCTCACAGATCCCTTTTGGGACTCTTAACCCTGCCCTCCTGTTGGCACATAGAACGCTAACAGAGCATATGTTGATTTGATTGTGTGACTGGTGTTTTGTTCGCTTCCCTCCCCTCTACCCTTGCTAGACTACAAGCATCACAAAGCCAAGGGGCATTATTCCATTCCCCGATGTATCCCAAACACCTACAACAATGTCTGGCACACAGTAGGTGTTCAGTACATGTTGAATGAAAATGGCATTGTACTTAAACTTCACAATAACCTTAGGAGCGAGGTTTTATATTATCCTTATTTTAGAGATACAGGCTGAGAGAGGTTTTACAAAGGTGCCCACGGTCACACCACAAGAAAGGGGAGACAGCGAAGAACCCAGTCTTTCTGACTCCCTAGTCTGACTCCCAAATGGCCCTACCATGTGGCCTTCCTACATTGAGCCTGCCTCGGAGCTTGGAATACGTGTTGAATTTACATCTACCATAGATAAACCACCATCCAGAGCCACCATCTTATGTCCCCTTGGGACAAACGACAGTTGGTAGTTTTCAATCTAAGATCAAATGCTACTCAATTTCCTTCCATACTCCAGAAGGCAACACGCCAAAAAGCCAACCAAAGGGACTGGCTTTCACTCATTTATGTATTCACTCATTCAGCATGGATTTATTGAGCACCGACCTACTGAGGCTGTCCTGCTGAGCACTGGAGATGGGGAGGCAATCAGTAGACCAAATTTCTCTCTTACCCACCAGGAAGGAAGAAATGCCATTGTCCTTTTTTGGAACTCAATCCACAGATGAAAGATGATCTTTCCTTTAAATCTATCAGAGCTAATGGCGCTCTCCTCAGCCCAGGAAGAGCCCCCTGGTCTCACCCCTGTCCTAAGGCCTCCATCCGCAGCAAGTCAAGAAGGCAAGTCTGCCAGGGGCGGGGGCGGGGGCCGGGCCCGATGGGTCTACAAAGTTACATGGTCCATCAGTTGCTCATTCTGAATAGCCTTGTGCTGGAATTCAGAAGGAATCTGTGTAGAGCTCAAGATGAGGCTCAGTTTGGCTTCAGGGACTATGTTAATTAAATTAATTATCTCTAGAAGAAACACTTAGAGCTATTTAAGCCCAAACAATAGATACTTGTTCTCGCTTCTAATAGGATGCCTGGTGCAGAGTTCTCTGGGTGAGCTGAAGACAATGCCACAAGTAGATATTCAAGGAAGCCCCCCCCCCCTTCCCCTTTGCTCGCTCTGTGCCCTTAGTGGAGGCTTTCAGAGAGGAGGGTCACTGCGGACTGCCGGCAAGATGGAAGTGTCCAGAATCTACAAGATTGACCTCCATGGCTTTCCTGACTTTCCAGGCTCCTCTGCGTCTTGCATGTCCGTCATGAGCCTTGGACCCCGAGTCACACAGCCTTGCGTGGATAGTCTGCATTTCCAGGAAAAACGGGAATTACCCTAAAGAAAAAGATGTCGCCCCCTTTCTCTTACGTTCTCCCTGCCTCATTTACTCCTAATGTTTCCTTGTTTTCAAGAACTCCAGGTTTTGTTGTTGTTGTTTTTAATGTACACCTGCCTCATTGCAAAAACAGAAAAAAAGTTTGATCTGGCTCATTTGTTCTATCCTATCTGTTCCATTTAAAATTGCAGCGAAAGAAGTAAAATAAGTCAACATCTCCTCCAAGCCCCGAGTCTTTCCCGTGTTCCTCACATCCAGCAAGGCCCTGCAACTTGTTACTTGAAAAAGAAGTACGGGGCTGGGGGTTCCCTTACCCAAAATCCACTCTTCAGACTGGTGTATTATCATTCATTGTGCATCATTCTTTTGGGGGAAAGCTTTGATACCATGGGCTCTTTTTTTTTTCCCCATTACTGAAAGGGAGAATGTTTCAAGCTTTTCCATGCTGTGCTATGCCCTCCTCCCTGAGCCATTCCTCTGAATTCAATTTACCCTCCACAGCGCCATAAATGGCCTCTGTTCTTTGGTGGCTCTTGCAGTGTCCAGTGGACATAGCACATAGCAGACAGCCCTGAAGGCAGTCACTCTGACAGACTGATGGACAATGACGCTATTAAGTGTCCTAGGAGCTGTGTTTGCCAGACTGAGTGCAAAATAAGGACCAGAACTTGCCCAATTAGCTTCCAATAAGGATGATGTGCCACAGCTCAGGGGCCACGGCTTGGGCACCAGGTAGAACAGGTCCCACGCAGCTCGGACTGGAGGCATCATTTAGAGAGTAGGACTTGGTAAATCGTGCTAACTCCACTCATGAACTACAGTGATAGGTAATAATGACACTCGGGATTATTTTAAATCTCCCTTTGGTATATTCTAATCATTACTAATGGGCAACAGAGAAAAGAAGAAAAACGGATCTATTTTATCTTACGTAGTTATTTAAAGAAAAAAAGTTCCGTTTCAATTAAAACCTCATGACTAATTGTTAATATCTGTCCCCCCTTTTTTTTTATTCTGGGATGACCCTGACTTCTAAACTATTTGGCAAAAACATTCTTTGAATGCACAGTAAAATTCCTTTTCAACATCATATGCATGCAGGTAACAATCAAGGGAGTAGACCAATTGCAAATGGCCAATGTTTAAAGTTTTTCTAACCTGCCTTGGTACCATTTGCTTCATACCCTAACAAGAATGACTAGAACACTATCCCCTTCTACAGGTAAGGAAGCAGAAATCTAGTAAAACTCAACTGTCAAAGTGAGGATGGTCACAGATTACACTGAGACAAACCTTAATTCTGAGCTGCGAAACTTTAATGTAGCCCACATGCTCCCTATTTTCTAACATTAACTATCTTAGGATATAGATGAGTTTCCACGTTTGAAAACAAGTTCTGCATAAGAGAAAAGAGATGAGGTAAATACGTAATACTGGTCATCAGACTCCGCTTTCCACTTGTAAACGCCTAGTCAAGTTACTTGGCACACACACATTCTCACATTACGACATAAATTTAGATTAATAAAGACTAAGTTTCATTGGTACACTCACTTGAAAAATGAAAAAAACAAAAAAACAAAAACAAAACAAAAAAAACAACCAAACAAAAACCCTTCGATAATTCCAGGAAAGAACAGTCTGTGGTTGGAAAAGAGCAATGCACTCTCTGGACTACCTTCAAAACCCTATTTCCAGCGAACACAAAAAGGATAGAAATGTTGATGCTGTTCCTGTGGTTTTTTCTCTTAGGACGAACTGTGTGTGGTCTAAAGTCATGACCTGCCAGAGATTTACATATTTTTTCAAAGTAGACTCTGGCCTTTGTCTCATCTCTCTTCCCATCCCATAATACTATTACCTTTTATCAGTCCCATCCGGGAAGTACACTACTTTATTGAAATCAAGGGTTGAGCTCAATACTTGAGTGTGTGAGAGATTTTTATGACAGTGTCTCTATTTTTTGTTTTGGCCTACATTTATAATCTACTGATGAGTTTCCTCACAGATGTCTGTTCAAAGTTCCCACTGCCCTTCTTTTCATTCTGAAGGGGTCTGGAGACTGTAATTTCTTTTTCTTTCTTTTTTTTTTTTTAAGATTTTGTTTATTTATTTGACAGAGATCACAAGTACGCAGAGAGACAGGCAGAGAGAGGTGGGGAGGCAGGCTCCCCACTGAGCAGAGAGCCCGGTGTGGGGCTCGATCCCAGGACCCTGGGATCATGACCTGGGCTGAAGGCAGAGACTTTAACCCACTGAGCCACTCAAGCACCCCCCGAGACTGTAATTTCTTAACAGTGGCTGGTTAGGAGTGGCCAAGCCTCTCAGTGGACACACAGAACCATGGGAGAAACGAGGGACATTTCCTAGGGTCAAAGTTGCCGGGTAATGCCAGCCATATATTAAAACAAATATGGCTACAAAATTTACTTATTCACTTGACAAATATTTCTCGAGGACTTATCATGGGTCAGGCAATATTCTTGGTGCTGGGAACGTAGTGCCGGGATTTAAATTGGCCAACATCCTCAATTTCATGGGGCTGAAAATCTAATGGAAGACATACCAAATGACAAAAATATAAATAAGATTGATGCAGACACTGCAGAGTATAATCAAGAAACTACAGCTGGGAACCCACTGGATAGCAGGGTTAATTCAGACTGAGTTGTTGGGAAAGGTTTCACTGATGGAGATGTTGGTGCTGAGGGCTGAATGACAAGAAAAGTTAGTCATTCCAGGCAAAGGCAACAGGAATAAAGGGCCCCTGAGGAGAACTAAAATTTGCCGTTTTGAATAACCAGAAAAGACCAGGTAGGGGTGCCTGGGTAGCTCAGTGGGTTAAATCCTCTGCCTTGGGCTCGGGTCATGATCTCAGGGTCCTGGGATGGAGCCCCGCATTGGGCTCTCCGCTCAGTGGGGATCCTGCTTCCTCCTCTCTCCCTGCCTGCCTCTCTGACTACTGTGATCTCTATCAAATAAAAATAAATAAAATCTTAAGAAAAAAAAAAGAAAGAAAGAAAAGACAAGACCAGGCATTCAGACTGGAGTAGGTGAGATCAGGTGCTGGGAAGGAGGAAATGAAGGTGAAATGTAGGCAAGGACCAGATTACAGAGAAATTTGGGAAACAGGTTAAGGGCAATGATTGCCCTAAGAACTGACAGAAGGTAATGGAAGCCTCGACAAAAGTGAAGAGATTCAAGTAGGGAGAATGTATTTCCAAGGGGGTGTATGGGGAGTAGGGGAATTGAGGGGGAAAACCACTCCTGCATTCTTGTCTCAAATATCGGAGTGAAAGGAGAAGCCGCATACTGACTGTGGAAGAAGACTGAGAAAGGACAGTTTCACAGGGAGAAGACCAAGAGTCCTGCTTTGGCCATTTCGAGTGTGAAATGCCTGTTTTGTTATTCAAGCAGAGAAGTGTGAAACTGGCATGTGGCTGTCTACACTTCCAGCTCAGTGGCCAGGTCAGAGCTGGCCATGTGAACTTGCATCAAAACCACGTATCAGAGGAGAGCGGACGTGAAAAGAGAAGGGCACGAGTCAAGTCCTGGGCCTGAAGCCTCGAAGCCTTCCAGCGTCTCGGGGGTAAGGGCAGGAGCCGGAGCCGAAGGATCAACTTTAGATCCAGTAACTGGAAGAGCGCGAGGTCAGGAAGTAGGAAAGGACAACGCAGAGAGGATGGAATGGTCGGCTGAGTCCCTGCCCCAGAGCGACAGAACAGTGGGGTGGGTAACCTAGAAGCGGGGAGAGCTCCAAAACCTTATTAGGGTCTGCGGACGTCAGCTGGGATGGGAGCAAGCTTCTGAGAGGCATTTTGTGAGAGATGAGAGACGCGCCAGAAAGGGATATGAGGTCCGGGGAGGATTTCGTTTTGTTTAAACATGGGAGGAGGATGCGAATGCGTGTACACTGATGAAAAGATCTGGTAGTGAGAGGCGGCCAGTGCCGGACACTTCAGAGGGACGTGAAGGTATGGCAAAGAAATTTTGGACAGCAAGAGAACACAGGTTATGTTTGAAGCAGAGTCACAACTCCCGGCGGTTAACGATTTGACGTTTGTGGGAATGAGCTAAAAATGAAATTAGCACTGGTTGTAGGTTCTTCTCCAGCCGCATTCAGCTGCTAGGTGTCGGCAGTCGGGGGCAGCTATGTTTAAAACACATGAGACTCCAGGGTGACTAAGGCAGAGGGAGAGCAGATGAAGGAGCTGCTGTAATTACAAAGCAGCAGATGCTAATGACAGGCTCTGGTAAGTTAAATCCCCCATGCAATACGGGTGTTTATTAAATGTTTGGTGAATAACACAGATCTGAAATCGAGCTTAATCGTTTCCTAGAAGAGCAAGTTTCTTCAGCGTCCTTGGCAGAAACAGAGAAACGACCCTTTATGTCCAGGTTTTCATTGTAACTTTTGTCAAGTGTGTAAAATCGCACCTGGCGATGAATAACCACTCAATGCATGTTAGTTTCAGTTCCACTTTCCAAGCACAGTTTCTTTTCTTCCTCCAGTGACTCGACCATTTCTTCGACACTCAGTCTGTGCCAGGCACTGTACCGAGTGCTAGAAAATAAATAACAAGGCAAACAGGGGGTTGCTCTGAAGGCATATCTGGGAACACAGATATCATACAAATAACTACACTTAATATTTAAGTTCAGTCATAATAAACACTATAAAGTGTTATAATTACACAAAATAGAGATGTTGGAATTCGATTTCTTAAACTTTCAGTTAAACTTTTGTGAAAATGTTCAAAGAATCAGAAGTTTAACATTCTGATTTATTCTTCCTGAGTATGAAAAAATACTAACTCAAAATAAAAATCTAAAACACAAGAAAAATCTATTCACATAAAAGAGGCCAACAGAGTTGGAAAACACTGTGATATTAATTCCAAAAACAGACCACACTGTCTACTCTGCTAGATTCAGAATGCATTTTTTTGAGAGTTGGGCTCAATGTTATAGTTCCTTAAGAAATATTTTTTTTTTTTCCTTAAGAAATATTTTTTAAGCTTGAACTTTAGGCCAGGCATCGTGCTAAGTGATGAAAAAGGCAAAAACAGCCCCTGGCATGTGGGGGCTGGCTTGTTACTATCGGCGAGGCCTTGGTGTTCTCCTGCTGAACATAAACTGAATCTCACAGAACACTACTATTAGGCATCCGTGACCCTGATGAAATGAGACAACAGATAAGCGCTCTTCATAATTTTGTCTAAGGATGGACAAAAAGCCACAGTGCAAAGCACAAATTCCAAACACTCCCCTCTCTCCCCTACTACTAGTCACTGCTGCTTTTTAACCCGTTCCAGCTTTAACTTTGCTTCATTCTTCCCTCCTTCTAAACAAGATCCAATCATAATATTACCCCACTTCCTGAGGGAATCTAAATCCAGAGCAAACTGTTGCTTCCTTGACCTCTTCCAAATTACCTGAGTCCAAATCTTATTCAAGTCCTTTCAGTGCTGTCTGACTGAAATACCCTCACTGATTCCCCATTGTGTGTGCTCTGGTTTCAACAAGCAACAACCCCCATTTTGTTCAACTCCTACTCATCCTGGTGGTTTTGGGTAGGGTGGCATTGCCAGGGGAACACATGTATTATGTTCTTTAATCCTCAGAGCTCTTTCTTGAAACAGGTGGTCTCAAAAATCCATTTTACACGAGACACAGAGCTGTTAGGTAACATCCTCAAGGTCACACAGCTGGAAGGTGATGTCAGAGTTAGATTCCAGGTTTGATTCCAGAAATTCTTTGATCCAGAATTGTTAGAATGCTAGTCTTTCCGTTAAAGGGCAAAACCAGTTTTCTACACCTCCATTCCTTCTCTCTTACCTATTATTTGGTCTTACTGCTAGAATAATGAGTTACTAAACTAAGGAATAACAACGGAGCTTATTTGGGATGATTTCAGGGTCCAAAGGAGCATTATCAATGACAGATTGCTCAGGTCCATTCCTTTTCCAAAAACCCTTCAGTAGCTTCCGATTGTAGTTAAAATTTCAGCATGATACACGTCTCTTCTTCCTTTCCTAGCCTTCTCTTGATGCTTCCTCATCATCTATTAATTTCACATCTAATTACTATATACCAGACCATTTCCCCCTATTTTCCATCATGGAGAACCCATTTTTGTGGTTGGCAGTGTGTGCCTGTGTTTGTATGTCCGTAGTTGACACAATGTTGCATTAGTTCCAACTGTACAGCGTAGTGATCTCACAACTCTGTGATGCTATGAACATAGCAGCAAGGAGCAAGCGCAGCTCCCGTCTGTCACCCTGCAGTGCTACTACAATACCGCCGACTTTATTTTCTGCGCTGAACCTCCCATCCCAGTGACTTGTTTCTTGACTGGAAGCCTGGACCTCCCACTTCCCTTCACGGATTTTGCCCATCCCCCCACCTCTGACCTCTATGTCAACTATTTGTTCCCTTATTTCTCAGAACCTCTTGGTTTTTTAATGCACCGTATTCATAACCGTCTCTGCGCATGTCTGTTAAGTTTCAACTGATCCTTCAAAATCACCTTTACTCTTTCTGCTGCGGACCTCACTTAACTTCCCACTCAATACGAGATGTATTGCTCTTTTGCAGCCCGGCCAGGCCATGTAATTCCCTTGGCTGTTACCACATCACGTGACATGCTTTCTCCGCTGGACTCAACTCTTCAGAAGCAGAGATGGTATTTCCTTTAATACCCTTTGCCCTTGGCACAATATCTGGGAATGGGCCAGCTTCATACATTGTTTGAACCCTTTCTTCACCAAACCAAATTTTTTTTTTTAAAAGATTTTATTTGACAGAAAGAGATCACAAGCAGACAGAGCGTCAGGCAGAGAGAGGAGGGGGAAGCAGAGCAGAGAACCTGATGATGCGGACCCAATCCCAGGACCCTGAGATCATGACCTTAGCCAAAGGCAGAGGCTTAACCCTCTGAGCCACCCAGGTGTATTAAGAAGAATAACTTAATTTCATTAGTAACATATTTCTAGCTCTCTTACCTGCAAATCTACATTAATCATTTAGTAAGCTGTGCATTAGCCCAACGAGGGGCAACTGGTTTTCAGACTACTCTCCTAAGATCTACTGGTGGATTGTAAGATAACTCAGCTGGATTTTTTTGTCTCACTCAGAAAGGGAAGCTTAACAGGTCTTTAGGTTACATCAGTGTCATCTCTTAGAAGTACCCTTTAATACACTTCTTTAATGCACTTAAAAAAAAAAAAAAAACCCAAGATTTTATTTGAGAGAGTGAGTGAGCGCACAAGTGGAAGGAAGGGACGGGGGAGAGGGAGCAACAGACTCCCAGGTGAGAAGGGAGTAGAACTCAGGTCTCAATCCCAGGACCCTGGGATCATGACCTGACATGAAGCCAGATGCTTAACCAACTGAGCCACTCAGGTGCCCCTCAATACACTTTTTTTTTTTTTTTTTTTTTTTTTTAAGAAAGCCTTTGTCTGCTATTCCAGGCCACAGCTTACAGGATTTGGAGACACTGTAAAAACAAATCTCTTCAGTAACTAGCAGGAAAGGAAATACTAATAACAAAAACAAAAGAAGTTTCACAATACAAGGATTACTCTATGGAAGCAAACTGAAGAGAATGAAAACTAGCAACTTCTTTCGTGCCTTCTGAACTTTGAACTGATGCCAAAAAAAAAAAAAAAGGAGGCGGTATCTCTTAAAGCTGAATTTATAGTTGTTGGAAGTAACAAAGTCATATAGATAGTATGAGATAACTGAAACAACTTATTTCACCTACGTAAGTGTAATAGACAATCCTATGAAGAAAAGTCTATTACCAGGGCTGCATTTAATAGTAGATTTAACATACTGAGCTGGACTCCTTTGCTTTAAGAAAACAGATTCGGTTATCATCTATTTTAAACTGTTAAAATTGGAATCAAAGAAAACACAGTTGACCTGGCATTAGAATGACAATAGTAATCTTGTAAAATGTTTCCCTCTTTTGTTTTTGAGAAAAAGATACCTTTGAAAGGCAATTTTGTGAGTAGATGGATTTGCTGTGATAGTAAATTCTACCTTACTTGAATTATTTTTGACATTCCCTTGGATTTGCTTTTAAGACTCCAACAATTAGATCTGGCAGTTTCAAAAAGTTCAAAGGCTTAAGCCTTTTCATGTTGAAGAAAACAAAATAAGCATTTTGTCAAAACAAACATGAAAATAAAACTCAAATTCTGAAATCTAAATTGTTATTCCAAGGCAAAACTACTACCATCTCTGGTCAACACTCTGAATTATTTAAAAGCAAGAATCATTTTTTATTCCTTCTATTTTAAACTATTTCAATATTCCCCCAATCAATTTTAGACTTCACCCAAAGGCATACTTGGAACACATTCTAACATACTATTTAAACTTCTAGATTTCAACATTGGCAGCTCCTGTACTTCATCTTCTTAATGAAAAACATTCTCCAGATGATTTTGAATGATTTAATGAATTTCATTTGTGGTGTTAATACAAATTCATCCCAAGAATGCAACTGTGATACGTAAATCAGAGTAGTTTAATAGAGGAACCACAGAGATAACCAAGAAATTCTTCGCGTTCACCCATTTATGTCTGGAAATGTGGCATTCAATTTTAACACATTCGAAGCACAGGGATAGGGGCTACACACTGCTGGAAGAACAGAGTTAAGACAACTATCAGAGTTAGTAATCCTACAACATCAAAATGCTGTATCTTCACTGATGGCCTTACTTCAAGAAGAGAACTCCAAACTAAGTTAAGTTTCTGACAGTGCTCCAGGCATTTGAAGGAAAAGCACATTCATAAAAGTATTTAAAATTCTGTGATTTTTAAAGTTTATAGTCTTATCAAAAATATATCTAAAGCTGATACTTTAAACTGTTAAATTTTCAAACTATGCAAGAACAAGTTCTTAAATGAGAGATTCTGGTTAAAGGGCTTTCAATCAGTAAAAACCATTTTAGACCCTCTAACTTCCTGCAATTGAATGGTGAACACACTTTAAATTCATATGATACACAATTTTCTTCTGCAATCACAGTCTAGAGCCATAATGCCATTATTACTGATGCCAATAACTAAACTTCGGGCCTTTCCTGTCATTTCTCAGGCACCTGCCTGTCAATTACCCTCAACTGGCAGCCTGCTGGGCGGCCAGCTCCTTGAGCATAGAGTTTTTAGTTCCAACATTTCCATTCATTACATCAGCCAGCCACTATTTCCTCCACAACCCTTTCAAATTCCTTGTAACTTCACAGAACTTCCCAAAGTATAACATGTTTAAAAGAATGACAAACTGAAGTTGAATAATTCTGATCTCTATTGAATATTAACTGTCAAACATTCCATTTTTATATTGTCATTCATTATCAAGACTTGCTATCCATGCGGAGGCAGAACTAGAGTGGCAAGTCTATGGAGAATTGGTTTGCCACATAGCTGAGCAATGGTGCGCAGACTACACTTCATTATCCCCAAGCATTTGTTATGTAAGGGAACATTATGTGCAGTTTATGCGCACAGATCTATAGAAAATGTAAAGTCGGGTTCGCTGAAATTAATGTTGCTACACATTACAGTTAGCTCACGCTTTTAAATAAAAAGGGAAATTAATGGTAAGGAAACAGGATATAGTTAAGTTAGCCTTACATTATTCACTGTTTGCTTGGAAAATGCAATGAGAACACACACATACAAATCGGTATTTGTAGACCTGCCTTTGTAATTTAAAATGTTAATGAAATGTAAATTTTTTCAATACAAAATTCATGAATGTTCATCTCTAAGCTACATTGTGTCCAACCTTGTTGGAGTCCTTTTTTTATTTTATTAGTACCGAAAGTCCCTCATTGTCCATTTCTCTTCCATCTCACCACCACCAAAGAAAATACACTTGACAATCACAATCAGAGTGGTGACAGTAAAACATAAAATAATTTTAATTTAGAAAACAACACACCCCTAGCATTTTTTTTGGTAACAAAATCAAGTTTTTGGGTTCCAAGCTATTTATCATGAAGAGAATGTGTTTAATTTGATGTGAAGTTGGCTACCCAGCAGTCTAGTCAGGCTGTAGAATGTTTAACTCAGGGCCTGGTAGGCTGCCAGCCATTCTGAATGTTTTCACACGGACCAGCAATAAATAATTAAACGTTTAAGTCACAGTTCTCAGGTTAGGCAGTAGACAGAGCTAAGATTTCCTCACTCCTGGAGATAAGAAATTTGGGGGGTTTTTTTGGCCCAAAAATTCGCTTTGGGTGATAGTCTTTCAGTTACACAAAACCAATCTTGATAATGCTTTCTGGATTTCAAATAATTACTTTTAGGACTTCTTTTTTTAATCGCTAAGTTTGCAAAAAAGACTCTATTTATAGCATTTTTTGCAGGAAAGACCCCACATTTGTGAACTAGAGATCATATGACTGGGGTTTTAGTCCTGCTACTGTCACTAACCATCTAGGAGTGTACAAGGTTAGAGCGGGAAGGGAAGGTATCTTATCATAATTGAGAAGACTTTTCAAAACACATGTTCTTCTTTCCTCTCCTCCCAGTTCTAACGGGGGTGGGAGTATATGTATATTTGAAAAAACAGAAACACTCCCCAGTTGATTCTAATGCATATTCCCATAGGACATGTTTAGGGTTTCGTCCAGCTCTGAAATCCCACATTTGCGCTATGGCTAAAGAGCAAGACCCATTACTGACAGAACTAGAAAAGAAGATAGTGCTTTTCTACACACATCCTTTCTTCAAAGCTCTTTCTAGTATCAATGCTGACGATTTTGATATTTTTTTTTAAGATTTTATTTATTTATTTGACAGAGAGAGATCACAAGTAGGGAGAGAGGCAGGCAGAGAGAGAGGAGGAAGCAGGCTCCCTGCTGAGCAGAGAGCCCGATGCGGGACTCGATCCCAGGACCCTGAGATCATGACCTGAGCCAAAGGCAGCAGCTTAACCTACTGAGCCACCCAGGCGCCCTCGATTTTGATAGTATTTACAAGCATGCCAAGCATTTATAAGTAAGCTATCTCATCTTTGCCCTAAGCAGTATACTGAACAAATACTAGTCAATCAAGGCAGAGAGGTTGATCTCTTATATTTACATTCTGTTACAAAACTACCTTCCAGCAGGTAGTAGTATATTTCATACAGAAGACGAACTTTGAATGAAGAGCTGGCTTATCAGTTTATAAATCTTAGAATAGTTTTGTTAAATTTTAGCTATATATGGAAAATAATTTCACAAAAGTTTTTAGTCCATTCTGGATGCTCAAAGTAAAACTATACTACTTATTTTTTGCTTACATGAACAGAGCGGGTTTGCCTACCTCTTCAGGTCAGGGTGTCCAAGTGCATGAATCCTAAAGTTTAAAGTAATGTATAAGTCACTTTCAATGGATTAATACCACTTTGGGGGGGAAAAAGAAAAGCTCTCAGTATATAATACAAAAATAATTATGTTTCTCACTTCTCACTAACTTTCACCTATAATTCTTATCTATTTTCCTCATTCTTACAAATTCTCAATTTTAGTATTATGACATGAAAAAAATCATAGCATTTATAGGGAAACCATTGAAAAAAACAGATATGCCAGGCTGAAGATACAAATTCATTCCGGGGCACCTGGGTAGCTCAGTGGGTTAAGCCCCTGCCTTCAGCTCAGGTCATGATCCCAGGGTCCTGGGATTGAGTCTGCATCCGGCTCTCTGCTCAGCAGGGGGCCTGCACCACCCCCCCCCGCGGTCTGCCTGCCTCTCTGCCTACTTGTGATCTCTCTCTGTCAAATAAATAAAATCTTTAAGAAAAAAAAAATACAAATTCATTCCTATACTTTTTGACTTTAGTCTTTAAGCTATAGATAATTAATTTTAAAAGCTTTAAAAATATTACAGGGGGAAAAAAAAACCACCCAGAAATATGGGTTTACCAAGACTTTGGAATGTAAGACAAAAATTCTTACCAGATGTGGTCTGGAAATTGAGATTTTATCTATGAAGCACAGTAGTTGACAAGCATCTTTTGGGAAAACCATCTAATGAAAAGGTACCATAAATACAGAAATTAAGGATTTCCTTTTCCGATGTTCTTTATAAATTTCATATTTCCCACTGGTAGCAGAATGCCTTTGGAATTTATGCTTCTTGTCCAGGTCATTCAACATTAAAGAACTATTAGAGTTTTTACTGATGTAATTAATTAACTGTTTTGAGAGAAACAGTCATTCCTTGTCTCCAAATAAGGAGGCTTATTTGCAGGCTTTTCCTTTTAACACTTGAGATACCTCTCTAGTGATCAATTTTAAATCTGCTCAGACTTGGATAGCAATTTTTCTTCAGAGGTTCCATATTATTTTTGACATTTCTTATTTAGAATGTCTAAAATTTCTTCCAGTTATATCAGTGCAGTATTCGTGCTGATTAAAAAACAAAACAGAGCGAAGCCATACACATTAATCGCAGACCATCAGAATACTGCAGACTGCTGAAAGCGTATGTATGGTTGGGCCACAAAGGTACTCATTAGTACCTTCGAGGTACTGCCACTAAGCAAATCCCTTCACTGGTTCAAGACTTGTCAAATTCCTTCCGCTCAGACAGGATATTTGAACTTTATAGTAAAGGGAGTCTTCGAAGTCTAGAATGGGATGCCAAGTAAGGAGCATAGAACTAAAACCTTCAACTTGACACTCCAGTTAACATCCTTAGCACCCAGTGACACACCAGCAAGGAAATTTGAGTGCGCTAATCCTCACCACCAAAGAACTGGTTCATCCACAGGGCCTCCTTTAAGGGACAACGCAAGGTCATAAGGTATAAAAAGTACAGTGCTAGAAGAATTCAAAAAGAGACGGGGGGGGGTAAGATAGAACCATGTCTTTGCCAGTTGAGAAAGAGTTTTTCACTTTTTTAAGGGCCCTGTATTAGTCAATGAGGTAATCTATGGTATGCAGCCTGAGCTCCAAAAAGTGGGTGGTCTTTGCAGAGGGAGGTGCTCACTCACTCTACCTCTGGCCAGAGCCAGTTCCTGCAGCTGGACCGAAGGCAGCCCACAGACTACACTCGGCACATTTCTTCATTTCTCACTTGAGTGCCCTTCTTTAGTTCCCTTTCAACTGCCCACTTTATATCGGCTTCATTACACCACCGCTCCATTTGTAATGTAAATTGGGAAACTCGGGGAAGTTTTTCTTTTGGCCTTGTCTACGGAAGAATACGGAGAGGTATTCAAAACGTATTAACACAAATCAATGGCACCAATAAAAGCAAAATCTCCTTAGCAACATAATCTTGATTGCAAAAGGAGAACTGAGAGCATTTAGCAGAACAGTGGCCCACATGGAATACGCATTTGTCTGGAAGAATCCAGCACAAAGCCTAAAAGAGAGATTTTGAAAAAATCCAAAATTAACTCACAGGGAACAGTTACTCTTTTTTTCAAAAGTACACAATTGGCTACATTAAATCTATCGTGTGCTTTTGGCTCAGCAACATTGTATCACACCACTTTGCAAACTGAAATTACAACACCCTGCATGCTTCACATGAGTTACAGGGTGTTTTTTGTTTGTTTTGTTTTTTGAGGTTTTTTTTTTTTCTTCCTTGATTTCTTTAGTAAAGCAAACAAAAAAGTCTCAAGAAATATTCATCTCACACACAATGCAAAGAAAATTGAATGGCTATCTAACAATATCTGAGACTGTAGGTACAAAAGGTTGGGCTATCTTTTTAAGGCTTTCTGTGCTGGGTTCTAAGATAGTAATGCCTGACAGCGGTAATGGTATTTTTGCTTAGGTCTCCATTTGTGAAAAAGGAAACTGAATACACTTCTGAGAACTCTCATATTTTTCTCGTCAGAATGAAAAAAAGAAGTGAATGAAAGAACAGGAATTCAGAAAATAAGGAATCAATCCTTTTAAAACTACAATATTGAGATGATTCAAGGAAAAAATTCATTCACAAACACAAAAATTTCCCTCAGTTTTTAAATGTTTCTAATAGGATTGTCCTTTTGTATTTTAACTAAAGCAATCCAGGTGATGGGGATGAAAGTATCTTTGCTGCCTAACAAAAACTGAGTTGCAACTTATCTTAGAATGAAGTGTGTGTGCATGTGTCTGTGTTGCACATACATGTATTTTCCCCCATATATGTGGAATTATTTCTTAAAAGTTTTGCACTAGAATCTGAGTCAATCAAGTAGAACTTTTCTGAAAAAGTAAAAGTATGTATGACAAAGTTACTTGAAAGAATATGAAAGATAAACTTTAGACACTGCTAAATTATGTGTATTTATAGGAGTAATGCTTAGAATATTTCTGCCTCCCCCTGAAAGTTTAAAAACCAATGCTAAACCTAAAGAAGATAATTGAGAACCCTATTTTCAAAGCTGTATTGACTTTTAAAACTTAGGGACAACTTAAATAAGATCTTTGGAGGAAAAAAAAGTAAGTTGTACCATTTTTCTATTTTTTCTATGTGTAAGTTTATGAATACACAAATACAAAAATTTATTATGCATGGTTCCTAAACTTATATTCATAATGTCAATTATTTTATTCCCAGATATTTGTAGAGATCCTACCTACAGAAGAAGTATCTCTGAGTGTATTCATTCAGACATCATTATTTTGGCCAATTTCTTTAAAAGTGATTTGTTCTCTAAGTACCAGGCTCTCTTTTCCAACTTCAACTAAATTGGCTTAACATTTTATTTAATATAGTACAGTCTTTAAAGACCAAATGCTGCAAATTAGCCCTCATTTTAGTTTCAAACACAGAACCATGTACTGAAGTCACGCACTACAACCAACTCACTTAACAACAAAAACTCAACTAGCCAAAGTCATCAAGCAAAGTAAAAAAAATTCTCCTAGTTCAAATTAGAAACCATTTGTTTACTAGAAAAACCTTGTCAATTAAGACTTGATTTTATAAGACTAAACATACTGCAACATACCTGAGACCAAAAACCAAACCACTTTAAACATAACCCATCTACACATTTCTTCACAATTATGAAGGCCAAGAAATTCTTAGCTACTACCCCCCAAAATCTTAACACAGATGTCTGACAATGGTGTTAATTTCTTAATAATTAAAGAAAAACATGATACATATCTTTAAAATTCAACTGTATATTTTACTTTTTTTAATTTTCATTTTTAAAAATGTTACTAGACTTACCTTTATGTAACTAGAATTACCTGAAAACATAATAGCGACCCTGACTTGGGTCTGCATAACTGCTCACCCACCATAAGTTTCTGATTACTTTATTCAAGAACTATTCCATGGTTACTAAGGACTTTAGGAATAAATTCCTAAAATCCTTTACTTCTTAGTGTTTTTTAAAAAAACTGTCACACTTATATTATAAAAGATAAATAAAAGAATACTTTATTCAAGGTAGCCTCCCGTTACCTTCTCAAAGGACATGATAGCAGAGAAAAGCTCTATCTAGAACAATACTTTTTCTTTAAAAAAAAAAAAAGTTCCATTATATTACATAAAGAATATATAAAAGGAAGCATAAAGCTCTGTGCAATTCCCCACCATTGCATAATTTTGCCTCTTGTAAACCAAAGTGTAAGATAACAATGTAGTTATTTCTCTCAGCCAGAAGATTTCTGCATACCGCTTTCCAATGTCTACCTTGCTTCTACCCCAGCTTCACAATGCTTAACTCTTCTGAGAGGACAAAATGTCATTCATTAGCTCCAACAGATGTAAAAAGAAATAGAGACTTTAAAAGAGCTTTGATAACTTCAAACTCCTGTTTATGAAGACTTCATAGCAATGCCATGAGATTACTGTAATTACCTAATTAAATAAGCTGCTGCTAGAAGAGAAAGAAGGAGGTGGTCTTTTATTAGTGCAAAAGGTTTCTTCAGGGAATAGAATGCTCATTCGTTCCTCTAGAACATTTTAAATTCATACAGTATTTATGTCAAGAAAGAACTAGAACCAGTTATACTAAATAACGAACCAGCAGGAGAGATAACAGGAAATCTGCAGTTTGAGAATGTATTACGTATGGTTATATAAGGTCTAACAGAGTAGCCAAAAGACTGATCTATTACTTGGATTCTCTTAAAGGCTGGATGATTTTCTTTAAAAATAAATACATACAATTTTTACCTATCTGACAAAATCAAGGATGCCTGGTATGGTTAGAACACTGAAATATTTCTGAGATAAAGCTGAGAAAGCGATATACTATCTATCTTTCATTAAGAGAAAAAAGCAGTCAACTCTTAAATTCAGAGCACTATGTTTATGAAGTAGAGATGTTACTTAAAGGGTGGGGGCATGATTTTGCTTAAGTATCTGAAAGGTAACTATATCTTAAAGAGTCTTACTAGAAAGAAACTCTTCTCAAGTATTATATTTAATGTCTGTGATTTTTAAACATGCAAGTCAGTACTATAAATATATATAGGGAGTACTCTCTTTAATTTTAAATGCAAAATTTAATAATAACTCAGGTTTCTGCTGATTCTGTAAATAAGTCAAAAAAGCTACTCATTCATTTCTACTTTTATACAGGTCTTAGTAAATAACAGCAAGAAAATGATTAAAAAATATGAGGTAGTCACAGTATCTTCCTTTTGTGGAAAAAGATAAATGCAAAGAAGCCATGTAATTTGATTATTTTGCAGAACAGCAGACATAACTTCAAAATCAGGATTAGCATTCTGGATTTCTATTTTCAGTATTGTCTATTAAGGCTACAAACAACCTCTGTTGCTTTAACTTGCCACTGTGGGAGGAAGGAGAATATTGCTCCCTAGTACACAGAATTATGACTAATAATTTAAACAATACTTAGGCTTCTCTTACATTACTACCTAATGAACAGAACAAGATAATAACTCAAGTTTTAAAGACAAATCACCTTCACACCTCAACTTACATAAAAGGCAATTTCCTAAAAATAACATAAAGCTGACTATTATATCTGAAAGTATACTTAACACAACGATACAACTATTATAGGATAATTAATAGTTTGGTTTAGGATTGGTCTTGAACCTATTCTTTCTGCCATCATACGAGATACAGATCCGTTTTCTTCAGAAATGGTGGTTTGAGAAGCCCCACATGCAAGCATCCTATTATTCTTTCCCTGCAAAGTCTGCGCGGATAAGGTCTGTTGAAAAGGAAAATACCGATTGTTCCATGGCTCCCATGGCAAATTTAAGTTAAGAAATTTTTGAAATCCAAGTACCACCTTAGCAGAATTGAGAGTGTCACCCATTAATCATTTAATATGACTAACACACTTTCATTGGCCTTCTAAACACCTAGCTAAGAATACAAAAGAATGGACCATTTGTACTGTGAGCTCTAGGGAAGGAAAACAAAAGGCAGTGGTGAACTATGTCCGCATATAGATGAAGACTCTCTACGTACGTCAGGAGGGCAGCAAAAGCACCCACACTGCTTCAGCAGGATAAGGGAAGGAAAGAGAGTCCAGGACTAGATGCTGGAATTCAGTCAAAGACAGTTTTGAACAGACTGAACTTCTGATTTAGTACTACTAACCGATACTTGAGCCAAAGCAAGTATTTACAGTGAAAATCAGGCATGCAGCTAAACATTGTAACTGTGAAGCAAAATACCGTAAGAGTTAAAACAGTCTACGTACATAACGTTATGTAAGACTACTGTGGTCTGGACTCATGCGACTGTGGACCCAGCGGTACGTGTTACTATGACTATCATTCTTTCATAACCCAAGATTGGTACGGAATGTTGTCCAAGTTTTATACAGTTTGCCTGTGTCTACTAATACAAAGATGCAATCAGAGGCTGTCTATGAAGAACCCTGAAAACACAGCCATGAAGAAAATTGTAGTTCTTCCCGATTTAAAATTATTCAATTATAAAAGTAGTTTTTCTAGTACGAAAAGGAAATTATTGCTTACTATTAAAGGTTTGAACACTTCTTGATTTTAGGCCAAAATTACATGTTTATATTTCAAACGAATGGAACCTAGTCATTAAAGAGTCTTAATAAAGCATCTGAGGACCATTTTATGTAGGGTAATGTGACCCCCCTGTGAGCAGGGCCTTAGAAGCTAAACGTGTCATTTGAATTTTACTTATAGTCTTTAGGTAGAGTATGCATGTATTTTAACTCAGATATATAACAACAGTGTGTTAAAATATAGTAAGCTTTGAAAAGTAAATGTTTCTACACAAGAATGATGAACTACCTATAAAAAGCCCATAATATATTAACGAAGACCGTAAGTTATTCACTTAGCCTATGTAAAATCTATACACTAGATTTTCTGCTAATAGTATCTTTTCTTGGCCAGTTTTAAAAGTACCTATGGTTCATGTCTCACAAATTTTAAATCAAAAAACAGGAACTGAAGAACAATTATCATTTTAAATATTTCCTTTGGAAATGTTTCCTAATGTTCACACAACATAGGCATCTCTGACATTTCTAATTTCCAGTAACATGGGCACTTAGATTCATGAATCAAGAAAGGATATGCCAGAGGGCTTACTGGGGGCCACTAATAAAAGCCCAAACATGGAACTCTAACTGCTCAAGGCGTAACTGGCTAATCGTAATGTTACATATTAGGCATTCCTGGTTCTTTTCTATATACACATCAGAAATGTAAGAGTGCACATTTCTAAGGAAACTTAAAGTAACTGACATACCTCTCAAAATCAGAAAAGCTTTAAAAAGATTCCTATACCTAAATACTATCAATTGTGAAAATTATCTTACGTTAAATTAGTCTTATGGGAATAATTTTTAAATTAAAATTTTCAGAAGACTAGTAACAGGAGAAAATAAATTGTCTAAATAGGTACAGTTATTCCTATAAAAGCTGATCAATATGGTACTCTACAAATTTATAGAATTGTAGATATAGAACGCTGTGTTGCAGAGTCTACACAGTTCTATTTTCCTGGTCTCTCTGAATCCTGAGGCAGATTTAGCCTTATCCAAACAGTAATTTTTCACACTGAAACCATATAGGAATACTAGTTTTTGTAATAGCATTACCTTTAAGTTCCACTACTTTAAGATGGTAGGACACACCCCGGACACCAGTTCAATAAAGTGAGAAAAGGTTTGAATTACCTGCACGTCCAGCTCTTCCGAGGAAAAGCGGTCTATAAATTCAAATTGTTAAGTGTTTTGGGGGGCAATGGAAATAATTCTCAGGCGGAAAAAAAAAAAAACACCAAAACTCTAGTTTTTAAGATAGTTCCTCATGTCCAAAATAGAATGTAGGATTTAAGATACTAGAATCCAACTATTCGAATTGAGATAGAATTACAGTACTTTGGAGAAGTACAGAGTAATACTTTTAAAAAATACAGGTATATAAATTAATGAAACTGGTATTTAAAAGATTTAATACAAGGAGAAAAGATATTGTATAGTGGTACCAATTCTCAATACAAATTAGTAAGCATAGTTTATATAATTTCAAAAGTTATTCACATTATTGCTAGATACCACAGTTGTATGGAACAAGTTCTTGACACACATTAAAACTTGTATAATTTCACGTTTATAAAAACAAAAATTTACACATAGGCCATTCAGAAATTTAGAAAGTTTAAAATGCATGGAGATATGTACAACAAAAGGAAGGAAAAAATATGTATGTTTGTGTATGTTTAAAAGAAACTAGCTAATCTGATTCATACTTATATGTCACATTCTTAATCAAAAAAGTATACATAACTGGACTGAAAGCAAACTAGTGGATAAAAACAGTACTAGATCTCTCCTCCATTTCTTAGTAATAATCTGTTCTAAGTATCAATGGGGTATTAAACACCAGCTCACTTTTAATTCAAGAACTTCTGCTTTCTTTCAAAAACCTTTCAGAAACATATATCCATTCTGCAATTATGTTAGATTGGGAGAAATATTTTCCTTAGAAATCTTTAAAAGGAGTATTTCCATACTTTTCTATATAAGATTTGATAAACAATAAAAAATAACACAAGTAAGGCCATTATTATCTTGATCAAAAATATACACAGACTGTAATGCTACTATATTTTGTGATCCTGAGCTCTAGAAACCATTAGGAGCATGCATACCATTCGTTATTTATCTATTCTAATAAAAATAATTTAATCCTGCCTTACTACCTCTGAAGACAGAAATACTTTCAAAAATTTGATAGGTCTTCATAATGTTACAGATATTTCTGCTGTAAACAGAGCGTTAGGAATTGAATGGGAAAGGATATATTAGGTTCCAAAAAGCTAGTAAAGAAAACTTACTATTTTAAAATAATAACTATTTTAAATTTTAAAAGGAAGAAAAATAATACAATTTTTTGTGCTTGCTAGAATAGATAAGTAGAGCCTTACAAAAGTGTTCTTCTATATTATGGCATTAATAAATAAAAGACTGTGTGTACCTTGGTGATAAAATAAAAAAGGCTGGCCACTTTTTATGCTAATTTCAAATGTATTTTTTCGATAATACAAAAAGTAATCCTTGAAAATCAGAATACATAACAGAAAAGAGCACAATAACTTAAGTATTAAACATTTGTATGAAATAACTTGCAAAGTTTGACAAAAATGCACACTTAGAACATGCGGTTATTTTAAAAACAAAACAAAACGAAACGAAACAAAAAAAAACAAAAAAACACCACACGATTCTGTAGAACCAATGTTATGTCACCACCAGGAGAGCACCAAGCAAGGCACCATTGGAAAGACAACATACTTGGAAAGTCTCTATAAATAAAGTAAATGCTAATCTGGTCGAAAAATCGGTGTCTTTGGTAAAAATTCTATGAGGATGACCTGCAGAAGGAGAAAAAAAAAGTTTTAAAAAGATATAAATAAATTTTTATCTTAAAAAAAATTCAGTTCTATTCCATCACTTACGGCAATTTGACAGTGCCCCTGAAGGAGAATGCATGCAGGGATGAATGAGGAAGGGAGTCAGAGCTAGCATTTCTTGAGAAATGACTACATACCAAGTGTCTCATACACTGTGGATCTATTTAACCCTAACAACTTCTCCATGAGGCAAGTATTATAACCCTCATTTCACAGATCAAGACACTCATTATCCAAGTAATTATAACACCACAGCACTGTGGAGTCAGTACTGAAACAAAGAACTACCTTAACTCCAAAGCTTTGCCCTTTCTACTACACTTCTGGTTACAATCAACCCAATGTTTACTTCTTCTGCCTTCCTCCTTTTGGTATCACCCAATTCCATGGGTCTTTAGGTTCTAGATCTGCTCTCACTTTACCCTAGCATGATACATAATCTCTTGATAATGGGTTCTTTATCTCTTTAATTTTTTAAAAAAGCTCTTCTCATCTTAAGTCAGCAATAATAAAGATTAAATTTGTTCCAAAGGACCTTTTACTATGAAACTAAAGGAAAACCAAAATTCATTAATACAGAAAAACACAAGTTGACCAGAGCTAATTTTTATTCCAAATTTGAGTCGTCTTAAATAACAATCAATTCTTTCCCTTGTTCCAGGCTCTGTATGAAACTGATGCTAAACAAAATATTTGAAAAGCTTCCAAGTTTGGTGAGCTCCTCATTTTTCTTTCAGAAACTTGCCCTGATGTAACCTCCAGGCTTGGACACTCTTCCACATTTAGGCAACTGGGCCAGAAACTTTCATTTTCACTCTTCAATTCTCCTGACTTTTGATCTGCCTCAATAAAGCAAGCTTTTCTGCACACAACTCAAAAATATTTCTCTCCTACTTGAGTTATAACCCTGTACTAAGTCTTCGGCGGCACCCTCTGCCACTCTTCTGACCTGGTATTTGCTGACAAAATGTTCCCTAACTTCCTACAGTTTTTTATTTGAGCTGGATTCCCCTGTTTCTCAGTTACCTCATATAATAAATAAAGGGATTCGAGTAGATGACAAAATTCATTGCAGCTCTAAAATCTGATTATTAAACTAACTGATTTGATGTTTAAACTACTCATGAGTCAACATTCAATAAACACTTCCATATTTCAAATTTGTCCTCATTAGACAGTCTTTATAAATTTCAGGTCTTAGGTATATGCATTACATTTTACAGTGTTTACTACCTAATGCAAAATAAAGGCTACCTTGACTATATTTGAATTATCATTAGTTTTTAAAGAATATATCCTACAACTTCTATTCCTTCAGAAGGAAACTGGCCACTTGTCTTATTTCTTCGAAATCACACTATCTTACTATATCTGAATAAAAGAAAAGTTGGTATCAAATTGGTATTTTTTCTAAATTGTCCCCAATATTCAAAGTATAATCAGGAGAATAATTTTCCTTTAACTAACAAATGAAATTTCTATAAGTCAAAGACAAGATGAGGTCAAAGAGAGGTGTGGTAAAAAAGGCCCCAATTCATTAGAAAAATGGAGCACTCTTCCTATCTTAACTTCTGAAAATTATTTCTTAAGGAGTTTTTGAAATTATGTTATTCTCCCATGCAACTATCACAAATATACATGCTCTGTGAAAATTTAGAAAAAATACATTTTTGTAGCAATTTTTATATTTTTTTTTCTTAAAAAAAATTTGTATTTTAAAGTAATCTTTATCTCCAAAGTGGGGCTTGAACCCACAACCCCAGGATCAATAGTCACATGCTCCATGGACTGAGCCAGCTAGGCACCCCTATATTTTTCCTTTTGACAACTCTTCTGGATACCTCCCATAATGGTATGTGAAATAATATGGCTTTAGGAAAAGTGTTTATCTAAAAATTCATAATAAATTTAACTATTTTACAAAGTACAAAGTTCAGAATGTTTTGAATGGTTAAATTATTTTTAGTTAATAAAAGAACATCATAAAAATAAACATGAATATTTGAGTGCATTTTATGAATGAATAACATTCTTAAAATTCTATCTGAAAATAACAGCACTGGAAATGACTTTCATGTTTTCCTTCCCAAAGTAAATTTAGAAATGTATTAGTATTTTGGTTCATAAATATAGCAAGTATCTTTTCCCAAAATCCTTTAAATCATCCCTCCCCCCAAAATATATAAACTCTTACCATCTATGATGAAAGCCAAGACTAGCATTTTCATAGGTCAATCTCAAAGGTCAATCTCAAAACAAGTTCTTTGAATATGCTTTTTAATTAAAAAAAAGTATCAAGTATCTTTCTCATCATCATAAATTAACATGTTTGATATAATAGATAATGATAAAATCTACATTCTTTGATTCACTGAATAGAGCTGTTCTATGAAAAAAGACATTTTTAAGATGTCTTTTATGTTCAAGGCTAGAAATGGGATTTGACTGTATGATAATGAAAGAAAGGGAAAATGCTACAGAGAAAAATGACTTTATGATAATTTTCAACTATTTAAGCACTGTTTTAATCAATGTCTTGGTCACACACGCTCTCACACACATGCACACACATACATATACTATCTATGATGACTATATTGTTTCAGAGAATAGACAAAATCTGCCAGAATGTGCCTGGTTACTTCACAAAGACTATGAATTTCCTTTTCAACAAATAAGTCTTCCACAGAGCTTTTCAATAAAGCAACCTTTCCATATTTAAAATAAAACACCCAAATTCAGGGAAGAATAAACAAAAATTCATGATTTTCTACAGTATTCTGAAATTTTCAAAAGGAGAAAAATTGTTCAAGTAAATCAAGGATTTAGTAAATTATATCCCATACTGAATAAACTCTAAAATTCATTGTACACATGGGCCAATTAGGTCTCTTTTAAAGAATACAGAATGAGCAACATCTCATCTCCTGCTTTAAAGATAATTTTTACAAAACAATATTCTAATAACATTTCAAAAGATTCTTTAAAGGCCACTGAGGTATGGGCAGTTAAAATCTATAAAGGCTAAAGGTTTCTTAAGCTCCAATGGCTTGGCTGAAAGGTTTTCTTCCATACTTGGAAACTTGATTAGCATTATATAAAAAAGCCATATCTGACTTGCTGCGTAACCAAAGTTGTGGTTATTCTTTATACAGCATCTAAAATTTCACACTCCATCAACACATGTTCAGGCTATTTTATCTTGGCAATTAATTTATTATTTTTCAGAACACAGTGAAGCCTTGTTTTCAAGTCATTCATAACTTTATAAATCAGTCTTGCACATGAAACCATGCATCTGTGAACCGTAGAAAATCCCTGCGCTCAGGAGATTAAGCTCCTGACACCTTTGCTGATTAATAATCATGGAAAGAATAAGATCAGAAGCAAAATAAATGATCATTTAATAGAGAAACTCACAAAACAGCCCTTTAACTTACATATTCCATCATGTTATTCGTTTCACATTTCCTTTTGCTCAGTCTCCAGTGCAAGCACAGCTAGACAAGTAGGAGAGTAAAAGAAGAAAAATGAGCTCTATTTTATTGCAGCACACAGACTAACCCATTTGTCCACCTTTCATATTTTTAGTTCAACAAAAGCATCTGTTTCCATACTGTGCAATTCAGACCCCAACAGTACGAAGCTGCTCCCTGTGGTACTCACCTTGTGGTATAACCTATTGTTTTCCCATTCTAATAACTTCTCAATCGATCTTCGTGTCTGGAAGACAAATGAGAAAAAAGTTTACTCTTGACTGGTTTTAGAAAAACTTTGTTTTGCAGCTGTTTTTTGTGTGAAAGGGAGAGAGGTAGAAGACAGTGACTGAGTGAGCACATGGTGGTCTATAACACTTTCAACATTTTTGTACTAAGTAGTACCCTGAACAGAAATGGTACTATTATAATAAAGATATGGTTTTATTCTTCAACATTGTATCTTTTTTTAACTGTTTCAAATTTACTAGCCTCTGATATGAAACTATTGAAGTCTTTTAAAAAGCTAATATCAAAAATATAAATAAAAATAAGATTGAAAAAATAAAAAGTTAACATCATCTACCAAATGATATAGATTTTAATGCCCATTTCTTTCAAAAATATTTCTGTAGTACTTAGTGATAAAAGTTCCTTCACTCATATTTTAAAACAAGTTATTTAAATATTAGTTAACAAAATGCAAATGACTTCAGGGTAAAATCCAAAAGAAAATAATTAAACAATCACAAATTTTTAAAAAATCCATTAGCTATCAAAACAAATCTTCGCATCACACCTAATACCCATATTTAAAAGCCCGTTTATTAATTATTCCACAGATAAAGATTTTCAGAGGCAAAATATATATAGCCCACAAAAATGATACTAAAATCAAATGCCTAAGTCAATACTACTGTTAAAGCAATCAACTGAGAAATGTAAGTTCACTTGATTTCTGCAATATCTACTGTGCAGCAGGAAATGTGTCTTGCCTGGAAGTATGAATAAAGGAGAGGGTAATTCATGATGCCAGGTGTTAGGATGAGACCGACACAGCTGCAGGTGCAAAAGGGACAGTGTTGTGCAAGAATCAACTGCAACTTGGCGCAGCTGCAGCTTCCTTGCAAGGGAAGGAGAAAAGCATCTAGTGCTATTAACGTGTACAACTGAGTACTAACAAATATGAAAATCTGCATGTCAAGCAAGGAGGAGAGACGTAAAAAATTGTTAGGATCAAGGTGGTTTTAAACAGTTTAACGTTACATAACAAATGGTTAATATTTCTTTAAAGTATCCACTGTCATCTAAGTTACCATATTAACCTTTTAGCATGTTGTAGGTACAAAAGATATACTGGTCACAGAGGTGCCAATTATAATTCATAACTACCAATGAATTACCCACTATTACCATTTTCCAAGCTTATGTCATAAAAATCAGAAAATCACCTAACTCTGAGCAATAACACGCCAATGACTAATTTATTACATTACTTTTTTTGAACAGGTTTTTTTTTTTGGCAAGAATTTTAAGGGAGAAAAAGTGCCCTTGTTAACAATGATCAGCAGACCTCACTTGTTTCTTTGTAAAGATAGCCTTTTAGAGGCAGCTCTCCTTTTAAATGAAAATAGGGCAGCAGTTATGGTCACACTTTTTGTTAATTTAGTTGCCAGTCAGCCCCAAATCAAAAGAAAATAAGGCTGCAGAGTGTAATTAACATTCAGTTCAGTCGTTTTGTCCCTTGTCTAGCCCCCAAGCTTTGTTAAAATTGCCATCTGAATGCTGAAGGCTGTAGGGAAATCGATTTGATTCTAATCGCACCATGAAAAGAACATGATCTAACTGCTTTCAGCCCTCCGTAAATCTGTACTAGGTCTTTAGCACAATGCAACTTCCAATTTAAAAAGCACTGAATGTCTCGTCAATGACTTTGTGAAGAAAAAAGAACAAGGAGCAGACATAAAAATTCCAATAGTTGTTTAAGCATTAAAGTTCATTTGCATCACAGCGAACCTGAAAAGGGCTGACCTCTCAAACCGCCTCTCAGGTCTATGAAGTTGTAGCCTTGACAAGCTCACATTGACAGAGCTCATTGACTCTGAAAGGCTACTCTATCAATGGTGAAAAATGGCAATAGGTTCTACTCTGAGCAGGCATCTGCCTGCCCACCCGCTGCTAAACCAATGGCAAAACCGATTCAAAACCTGAATCTACCTTGTAATCTTCCTTTCTAGGACTTTTTAATAATAGATTAAGATTACTATACAATTTGAGGTTTTACTTTTACTGATGTTTAAAAAGGGGGGTGGAGGATGAAATAACTAGGGTGGGGAGAAAAAGCCATCCAAGTCCAAGGTTTTGTATCAATGTAAAAAAGTAAAAGCTTAACATTACATTCAGTAAATACTCATTACTCAAAGAAAAAAGTGTAGTTAACCATCATCATATTTCATCACAAATTTAAATCTAGGCTATATTATAATAAGAATGGATCTCATTAGGAATGGATCTCATGGTGTATAGGATACATACAAAATCAATTTAGAACTTGAAAATAGTTACTTTAAATAACTTAAGTCAACTAGCAGTTTTTGGATAAAAGGTAATTACAAAGTATAAACCTAAAATTCCAAAATATTTATGTAGGAAATCTGAATTTACTCTTTGCCTCTAATTAGGAGTTTAATGATAGGGTTTGGTACGATAATTGTATCTTACAATATTTAAGAACTCAAAACAAAACGAACCCTGATATGCAATATTCTGAATAAGCATCTAAATATAAAATATTTCTACATACTTGACAGTCTGGAGAAAAAGCAGTGAATTAGCAGCATCTAATCTTGCGATAAGACTTCTTTCCTGCTTGACAGGTGAAAAAAAAGCACTTGCACGTGCAGCTTAATTAATCATTGCACTTGACATCTCAATGATTTACAGTGAGGAGCAGGTGAGAACATACAAAACCAGAAAGGAACCCTTGATCTAAGTGGAACATTTCTAGGACACTAAGGTGACAAGTATATAGATTCTAGCAGTCATTTAAAAAAGGAAAGAGAAAGAAAAAAAGAAAGAAAGAAAGAAAGAAAGAAAGACTGTGCCACAAATTATTTGTTAGTAACAACAAAAGCTCAAATTAAATGGAAGAAAAAAAAGCTTTAACTACCAAGAATGTTTAATACTCTGCAATTATTTTAGCTAAAAAAAAACCCAAAATATATTTTTAAGCTTAAATACAATACCAATTTAGCAAATACTGAAAAAAAATATGACACCTCAGCATTTATAAAAGCTATTTAAAAGCCTTTCAACATGAAAAGAAAGCATCTTATAATTGCAGTCATCTAGAAATAACAGTGAAGAGTTTAGGTCCACAGGGTTGTTAGACAGCTATCTCTAAAGAAATTTAAGATTCAACACTTCCAAACTCTATTAATTATTACTAGTCAAGCAAATCTAACCATACAAAAATCTGTTCTTGATTTTTAAAAGTTTGTATCTATCATCAAATTCAATATAAATTAAAGTAAACTAATATGCATCAGAAAAAAAATAGTACGTACAGGGCCTGTCAACACAAAATACCAAAAAAATTATCTTTCAGTATTCTAGGCCAGTGGATTTCTAAAAATAAATCATCTTAATTTTCTTAAAAGAATTTGGTCCTTGTGAAAAGCACCAGACTGATAGTCATGGGAACTAAAAATCTTCTATTTAACTGAAAAGAACAGGGGAAAGGGCAGTGCAGGCTTCAGCGCTAGCTTCCCTACAGTGGGCCTTAATCCTTTTCAGTGTTCACACCCTGGGGTGAGAGGACAGGTTAGTGGTTCTTTACCAATGAATCCTCAGACCCGCAGCATAAGATGATCAACAAGAAATCTAATTTTATCATGGATTCTTAATTAAAAGGACCAAGACCACCAACTCACACCATGCAAGCACAACAGGTTTTTAAGAGAATCATGTCGTGCCATTAACCTGGTCTGGAAGAGGACAGCCCCAAGAACTGGACTGCCACCTATCTTCCTTATCACAGAGCTCACTTTTTTCCCCCCCACATACTTCTTCACCCAATACCTTGCTAATTACATTTTTCTCACATGTGAAGTAACTATAATATAGCCATTTGGCAATGTTAAAGTAAAAAATAATAGCGATTCAAAAACATTTCAATTTTTAAATAAACTTACTTAAAACACAGACTGTTGAGTAACTAATAGTAATAGAAGGATAGAAACTTTGGCTTCTATTTCTATTGCCTTTGATTCCTTTTAAATTTTTGATAGAATTGTGGAAATAAGTGAAAACAGGAAAACCATAACAGATGTAAAATGGCCTGGATAATTCACAAAATGGCTAATTAAATAATGATTAATTAAAAATTTACATTAGATATACTGCATTATCAACTTTCAAAGAGGCATCTAAAGTACATTTACAATAGTAAAATACCTATAAAGGAACTAGAAAAAGTTAAGTTAGCACAACTAAAAATTAGGGTTTCTTGAAAATTCAAATTTGACTTATTATGAAGCATTTTTGCCATTTTTTCTAAATATTATTACTTTCTAAGGAATAAATTACTATTCCTTATAAGCAAATTACATGCCATTAGGTATATAAGTATTCTGGGGCGGCAAGGACTCTGTATTTAGAAACCCTGAGTGTATTATTCCTCTACTTTGTTACCACTATTACTTAATAGTATACTCATTACCAATGATTCACTTACCACAGTCAATTGTTTGAAAAGTGGTTTTTCAAAAAGTGATTTTCTAGAAGTTTAAAAACGAAAATCAATGGAAATCTCATGAATTTTAAAGTACTTCAAAGCCAAAGGAAAAAATGTTAAATGTGGAAGCTGTAACAAAAATTTCTCTGAATTTTTCCCAAGGAAACAGCCTTCTTATCAGTCTTGAAAACATAAAGATGCTAAAATATGTTAACAAGATGTATAAATAGAATATCTCACTAATAACTATAGAAGTTCAGCTATTTAAACTTAAAATACCTAACTCAATAAACTCAAACTTTATTTGAATGAGATTTATTTACAATATCACAATGTCAAAGAGCAATTCAAATGCTCAATTTCTTTAAAACATTTTAATTTTAAACTCCTAAATTTATAATACATTAAGCTTTAACTAGAACAATGCTTCAAATATATGCATAATCTCATTTTCTAAAGTATTTTAAGTATTTTCAAGAATTATACTTTCTTTTGACATCTGTACAAATTGAAATTGCTAAAGTAAGTGATACAACAATGTTTCTAGTTATGAGTCATTAGAAGGAAACCATATGACATTTTAAATGAATTATTTTAACAAGAGAAAATTACTTGAGTCACCTGTTTCTTCTGGATTAAAGTAAGTCTTACACTGCAGTGATGTGCAGAAAATTAAATGGCACACCTCGGTATTGTGACACATGAAAAATCTGGATTCAGCAAAAAGACAAACTAGAATATGATCAGATTCCTCAAAAGGATGTTTAAACAAATTCCCTTCCTGTATTTAAAGGCTCCTTTTAAAAATTGTATGTGAACATTAACTTTTAAATAACCCAGATAAACTAAAACATCCACCAAAATATCATCAGAACAACACTTTTAGTACTATTTGTAAAAAGTAATATTTTGAGATGAAGATAAGCTAGGCAACTACAGATATCTGTGTACCAAAACTGTAACTACGGTATGCTTAAATTCAATTTCATCAAGAGTTTATGACGTAGGCTAGTGGTTCTTACCTTTTTTAGGTTACTCTACTTGGTGAATGATGAAAAAGGTATATATACATAAATACACAAAATGCTGCACATGATATTAAGGGAGTTATCCCCTACCTCTGATAATATTTCAGTAAATACGGGTAACATCTCAAAAAACGAAAACTGCATTCATTATGGGTCCACTATACTCAAATAAATGTTTTTAAAAGCTAAAACTGCATTTTAACTGACATCAGATTAGAAAAACTGTTCATAAAGACAAGTGAATTTCACTAAGCTAATATAACCCAAGTATTACTATCATTTTAAAAAACTATGTAATTACACAAGAATGAAACACTGGTTAGGACCAACAGGTGAGAGGAAAAAAGTCACTTGCTAAGTGATTATAATGGACAACCAGAGAAACAAAAAGGAATAAAGAATAGTACCTACTGATCTTCACATCCAACTAGGTATCTTCCCTTTGTTACCATATGTAATATTCACAAAGCATCCATAAGGCATCTTGATTTACCTTCATTTTACATATGAAAACTACAGCTTAAAGGGGTTTCTAAGAAACTTCAAGCTACACTAGAAAGAGGCCAGGATATGAAACCAGGATTATATGGCCTTCAATATAATGCTCTTTTCATTATACACCAGAGCTAAGAATTTGTAAAGAATCTGTCAAATAACACATCTATGACATGCAAAAAGTATCTAAACCACTAACGAGGCTATTGGCCTTGATCATCCAACTTACTCTAAAACTAAATTCTTTCCACCTCTAATATTCTGTGATTCTAAGGTCTGAAAAATACCATTCAATTACTCTATTCCTCTGTCTCAGTGAGATTCATCCAAAATGTGTTTTCTTTTTTATACCTTGCCTCCTGCAATGAAACACAACCTGAGGTATATTTCTATTTTATACATGAAGTACACAGCCTTACAGAATTTAAATGGTTTGCCCAAGGTCACACATACCATTCAGGGGAATGACAGGATTCAAGCTCAGATCTCCAAACTTTAAGGCCAGTGATTTTTGTTTGTTTGTTTTTAGATTTTATTTGTTTGTCAGAGAGAGAGAGAAAGAGAGAGCGTGCACACCAGCAGGGGGAGGGGCAGTTAGAGGGAGAAGCAGGCTCCCCACTAAGCAAGGAGCCTGATGCAGGACTCCAGGATCATGACCGAAGCAACAGACAGATGCTTAACCAACTGAACCACCACCCAAGCATCCCTAAAGTCAATGTTCTTTCCACTTTGGATAACTATTTCTACTTGCATCTGAATTTTTAAAAATTTCAAATAAAATGTAGAAACAAGATAAAAACAATCGTCTAGTTCTTTGCTTTCAATCATGCAAAAAACATCATTCCTTATACCAAGTAAAAGTAGCTGGAGACTTCTACACTCCACTGCCAATAGAAATGAATAAAGTGAAGAAGAAAAAAAAAAGCACCATTATTTTTAAAACATCAGAAAATTCTGAAAACATGAAACACATGAAATAAAATCCAGGGACAAAAAGAGCCGTTCTTAAATCATCTGATGATTACTGGCCATTTTCTCTGTTTGTTGATTCCTAGGGTGGGCTAAGGATCCGATTTGGCAACAACCAGTGGGACTCAATAGTGGGAAAGGGAAATCAACAAAGCTTCTGCAGGTTGTGCATACTGGCTCAATAGATTGGAAATCAGATGTACCCTAAAATGCAAAGCCAGTTCTACCTAGAAACATTACTGAGTTCTTGGCAGAATGGAAGGGTCAGGGACCAAGCCAGAAAGACAGAGAAAAATTATTCACAGTCTCCCAGGGCTTAGGACACAAAAATTCTGCTGGACGGAGAAGGCTCTGCAGCAATCCAACATTTGATTGGTCTCTCCCTCAAGACATGTGAACCTGCAGGAGACTAAATGCTAAAAAGCCAAACTCAAAATATCCTAAGGGTACAACTTTTAGGAGAAAAAGGAAGAGAGAAAGAGAAGACCTGCCAAACCTCATCGAAAGTCTAAGAAGGGCCAGACCCAAGAAAAAGGGAAAAATCCAAAGGTGAACTGATTCCTACTAAACTTGTAACCCAACCGGTGCCAACCTAGCTCAGTCCCTGATTAGACCAAAGTGATCACTCTCCTCACCCTACCTGCCGATGAGAAAGGAGGAGACCCTTGACTGTGAAAGACTTCATCTGGAGCTTCTCATTTTGTGTATGATATCTAGCATAAAGTAAGAAATTATAAAAGGCAGGAAAATGTGAAGAATAATCATAAAGAAAAACACCACAGTTTAAACAGACCCGTGAATAATCCAGGTATTGGTGTTAGCCGACAGAACTTTAAGTATGGTTAATATATTTGATGAAGTAAAAGGAAAAGATGGACGAATATGTGTAAAAAGATTTCAAAGAGAACTGGACTCACTAAAAACATCAAATGGACATTCTAAAATTTAAAAGTCCAATGTCTGAAAGAACTCACTGGATGGTTAAAGCAGACTGGACACTGAAGAAGGCAGGCAAAGCAAACTTCTTTTTTTTACAAACCACACCAATACTATGTTCTAAATACTCAAAGGGGGTGCCTGGGTGGCTCAGTCATTGGGTGTCTGCCTTCAGCTTGGGTCAGGATCCCAGGGTCCTGGGATTGAGCCTGCCATCAGGCTCCCTGCTCAGCGCTAAGCCCGCTTCTCCCTCTCCCTGTCACTCCCCCTGCTTGTGTTCCCTCTTTCACTGTCAAATAAATAAATAAAATCTTAAAAAAATGAGTGAGTGAATGAATGAATAAATGAATATCAAAAAGAACTGAATGTCAGCCAGCTTTTGGCAAAAATACATTTTCTAAGTTGTTTAACATCTTTCTCTAAAGACCCAGTGCCACCTCTGTACACTTAAGGCTTAAAATTGATACTTTTTTTTTTTTTTTTTTAAAGATTTTATTTTATTTTATTTTTTATTTATTTGAGAGAGAGAGACAGTGAGAGAGAGAATGAGCGAGGAGAAGGTCAGAGAGCGAAGCAGACTCCCCATGGAGCTGGGAGCCTGATGTGGGACTCGATCCCGGGACTCCAGGATCACGCCCTGAGCCGGAGGCAGTCGTTTAACCAACTGCGCCACCCAGGCGTCCCAAAATTGATACTTTTTTTAGTATCTTCTTTTATTTTTATTTTTTTTAAAGATTTTATTTATTTATTTGACAGAGAGAGATCACAGAAGACAGAGAGGCAGGCAGGCAGAGAGGAAGGGAAGCAGGCCCCCTGCTGAGCAGAGAGCCTGATGTGGGACTCTATCCCAGGACCCTGAGATCATGACCTGAGCCGAAGGCAGCGGCTTAACCCACTGAGCCACCCAGGCGCCCAGTATCTTCTTTTATGATGAGAATTTAGTAACATGCTTTTATTCCAGTTAAAAACTAATTATCAGCACTATTCACACCAGGGCCATAGTTTGTTTCATTTATGCAGGAATCAATTTTCTAAGTTTCAGGCCTATTCCTCATAATGTGAAATCTTTTACATCCTTTTCCAAAGCTACTGAGCTAACGTTTCAAAGAGATGACACCTATTTCTTTATCCTGCACTTTAACATATGGGAGATACTGAGGAAGGGGCAACAACCCAAACACCCAATACCTAGGGCTGGACAGAGAAAACACAACTCTGAGAGTCCCTGTCCTGCCTACATTGCATTAACTCATTATACCGTATCCCCAATCTCTCTAAAATATGTAAGTTTTAAGGAAGGATGTAATATCAGGGGGGAAAAAAACCTTTACCAGTAAACGTGTATACCTATTTGTTAGTAAGTGAGAACTTCATAAGTAATTTTTCAAAGACAGGTATACTGATTTTTATTTGTTCTTATAAAAGTAATATAGAACCAGAAGCACTGTATCAACTCTTAATTGTCCAACTGGAAGGCTGTATAAAATTTAATTAAAATAGGGGCACCTGGGTGACTCAGTGGGTTAAGTTTCTGCCTTTGGCTCGGTCATGATCTCAGGGTCCTGGGATCGAGCCCCACATTGGGCTTTCTGCTCAGCAGGGCCTGCTCCCCCCATACCATCCCCTGCCCCCTGCCACCGCCTGCCTCTCTGTCTACTTGTGATCTCTCTCTGTCAAATAAATAAATAAAATCTTAAAAAAAAAAGTCAATCAAAATGTACTTCTCTCCTGTGTTCACTTTATCTGCTTTAGAGCCTCCTTCCTTAACCGAGATTCTATCTTCAAGATATAAGAAATCTATTTAAATATTAGAAAAAAAATTAATTGGAAAAATAAATTTGCTGGAAAACTCTAGTATTATAAATGCTGATATAAATGCTTGAACATTATTACCATTTATAAATCAACCAGATAAACTTAGGTAAATTCTTTTTGCCAGATAAATTAGGTAAATTATACCTTCTATGGGTCTTAATTTCCTAACTTGTGAAATAATGATCTTCTAAGTTCCTTTCGAACCTCTAAAATCTCCCTGCTTCTAGGTATAAAATCAAATTATAATAAGTACTTTTTAAAAGCTTGATTTTTTTTTTCTTATTGAAGAATTAAAAAAAAAAAAAAGAAAAGAAAAAATATGAGGTTTGGAGCTATAAGCCCAGGATTCTAGTTGTGGCTTAGCTTTAGGACTGTGGGGCTTCCAACAGATCACTTAACTTCTGAGCCTCAGTTTTCTCATCCTCAAAGGAGGAATAATATGAGCATCTACTCTTGGAACTTGGGGAAAATTAAATGGCACGGTGCAAGTAAACTGATTAAGCCAATCCCTGGCATACAGTGAGCATTCAATAATTACTAGATGTTATAGTATTTGCCATATAGGACTGTGGTAAAGATTGAAAGAGGATAAATGGATTTTGCAACGTATGTATACATCAGATCATCATGCTGTATACTTTAAATTTATACATGTCAACTGTATCTCAAAGCTGGATTAGAAAGAATGTATGGACTATATCTTATGTTAAATGTTCTTATCATATACACAAATACATACAAAAGAGGGAGGGAAGGTGGAAGTTATTAGAGGTGATGGTCAGTTCATGGTACTGTTTATGGTGACAATATCACAGGTGTATACTTAGCTCCAATTTATCAAGTTGTATACATGAATACATACAGCTGCTCTGTGTGTCAATCATACTTCAATATAGAAGGAGACAAAAAGCATCCAAAGAGAATCATACATATAAAATGCTTTGCTAACAGCAAATGTACAATATGGGTTTCCCCAGCTATCCAAGAGTGGTTTTTGTTTTTGTTTGTTTGTTTGTTTTTTGAGAAAGAGAGAGATTGAGAGCACGCAGGAGCAGGAAGGGAGTGGGGCAGAGGGAGAGAGAAACTTAAGTAGCCCCCATACTTGGCACAGAGCCCAATGCAGGGCTTGATTTCATGACCCTGACGATCATGATCGGAGCCAAAATCAAGAGTCAGGCACTTAACCAAACAAGCCACCAGTGACCCCTATCAAAGAGTGTTCTTAACAAAACCTTTCATAAACTGAAACAGCATGAAGAAGCAATTACAATTAATTTATACAGAAATTTTTTTTAGCTTTCCCAGACCCAAAAAATAACCTCTTAGGCTTTTCTGATACTCCAGGACACATCTTGCTAACAAGTGTACAAAATAAATAAGAGATAAAACATAGATGTTCACAGGGACGCCTGGGTGGCTCAGTTGGTTAAGCAGCTGCCTTCGGCTCAGGTCATGATCCCAGAGTCCTGGGATCGAGTCCCACATCGGGCTCCTTGCTCGGCAGGGAGCCTGCTTCTCCCTCTGCCTCTGCCTGCCTCTTTGTCTGCCTGTGCTCACTCGCTCTCTCTTCCTCCCTCTCTCTCTGGCAAATAAATAAATAAAATCTTTAAAAAAAACAAACAAACATAGATGTTCACAGACACAGTTCAAAGCTATGGTGGCTTGATGCTGAGATGCTGAATGTGTAGTTCCTGGGGAAGGAGTATGGTGGGACCATTCTTGCTGCTCAAGGTGCATGCTGCCTCTTTAGCAGCTGGCTGCAAAACAAACACTAAATGCTATTTTTGCTTTTTGCCTTTCTTCCTAAAAGCGAAAATCCTCTTCAGACTTCCTTCAGTTAACAAAAACAGGTAATAATATAGATCTTTTGTAAAATTGGAGTGGTCATAATGTGAACTTTCAAAAAGCAGGGGATATATACAATTATTTTTCTTTTTATTTGTTCCTTGGGGCCTATTAATTCCATTATATATCACTACAGATTTTATATTTTAGCAAAACATTTTCAGTTATACATGTATTAGGAATTTAGCAAACAAAATGTTTGCTAGGGGCACCTGGGTGGCTCAGTGGATTAAGCCTCTGCCTTCGGCTCAGGTCATGATCTCAGGGTCCTGGGATCAAGTCCTGCTTCGGGCTTTCTGCACGGCAGGGAGCCTGCTTCCTCCTCTCTCTCTCTCTCACTCTGCGTGCCTCCCTGCCTACCTGTAATCTTTCTCTGTCAAATAAATAAATAAATAATCTAAAAAATATATATATATATACAAATGTAGAATTCAATTTGCTTCTCCTGATTTACAGGACAGAAATTGCTATAAATCATATTTTATATTGCTAAGTCTATCACTGTACAGTAGAACAATATTAAATCTTCCTTCACAACAAAGATCAGCTTCCTGAAAAACTTCTGTAATAAGGCCATATAAAGTCAAGTAAAAAGGATACTGAAGACTAAGAATATTCTGACTGCATGAAAGCCCTTATGAATATTTATTATATTTACAGAAACAAAGCAAATTGGATAGCATTATATTAAAAAAATTTTTGCATTGATTTTTCTGCATCTTCAATTAATAATAATGGCTGTCATAAGAACACATTTTATTCATCATCCCTTGTTCACTAGAAACTTTTCAGGGTTCCCCTTTAATAAAATTTAATTAAGATACTTTTAAGTTTGGGGGTGCCAGTCTGGCTCAGAAGAGCATGCAACTCTTGAACTCAGGGTCCTAAATTCAAGCCCCACATTGGGTGTGGAGATTACCAAAAAAAATAAACTTTAAAAGACATGCTTTTAAGCTTATTTTGCTTTGTTTCATTATCTACAATATGTTAAAGGCATTTCTGTTTATCTAATTCTTCATCCAAATGTTCAATGCCACTCTCATTTTATGATCTGGTTACCAACCACAAACACTCAAATTACAGAGTAAATGAGAAATCTGAAAGTTGTGGGTAACTTCCAATGCTGTCTGTATAACTGAGTAAGTATATTTCAAGTTCCTCCCATACACAAATATTTGTAGGTTCCTAATTATGATTTCCCTATGTTGACTTTCCCTTGAACTTCCTTAAATCTGAATGGTACATTCTCACTCAAAAACTCTACTCCTGACCTCTCCCATTTGGATTTTCAACTCCTATAACATCCCAAGGAAAGTAACTCACAATTACTAGATAACTAAACCGGGGTTGAGAGAAAAGATATCCAAAAGTGAATCTAAGCATTATACTAAATTTAAAGTAAGAGAAATGCAGTTAGACTGGCTTTGTATCCTTTTCATCAAATTTTTAAGAACTAAATAGCAATTTTCTTTAAAAAACAAAACAAAACTTGGAGTGCCTGGCTGGCTCAGTCAGTGGAGCATGCAACTCTTGATCTTGGGGTTTTGAGTCTGAGCCCCACGTTGGGTGTAGAGATTACTTAAAAAAAAAATCTACAGGGCGCCTGGGTGGCTCAGTGGGTTAAAGCCTCTGCCTTCGGCTCAGGTCATGATCCCAGGGTCCTGGGATTGAGCCCCACATCGGGCTCTCTGCTCAGCAGGGAGTCTGCTTCCTCCTCTCTCTCTCTCTGCCTGCCTCTCTGCCTACTTGTGATCGATCTGTCACATAAATAAATAAATAAATAAAATCTTTAAAAAAAAAAAATCTACAAAAAAACTCAGAGAAGCAAAACAAAACAAAAAACTAAAAAACAAACAAAAAAACTGAAAATTTTTACTAAAATGTTAGTTCTTTAGATTTGAAATAAAAATCAACATTGAAAACTTCTTTACTTAAAGCTTAGAAATACAAATGTTTTTATAGACCAATACAACTCTCAATATTCAAAGGATTATAGACTTTTCAGAGCTATAAAGGACCTGAGAGGTCAGTTAGTCTCTCTTTTTCTCAGATTAAAAGAAAGAGAAGAGTAGGAGGCAGAAAAACTCCAGGCTCAGAGAGGTTTTTCAGTGACTAGCTCAAGTTCACCCAGCTTCAAACAGTGATTTACTACCTATTACACTTTGTCACATTGTCCTTGCAGAAGAAAAATGTCTGTTATTTACTCTAAGAAACAAAATCTTGTTTAAACAGCAAGGACTATTATCTTCTGAAATCTTATGACCTTACTACTCAAGGATTTCAAAAACCAAAGAGTACATTCATTCAGCAAATATTTATTGAACACAAAGTAGATGTGAGGTACTGTGAGAGACACTGGGGATAGAAAGACAAAAACTAGGAAGAATAGTAATAAAATGATAATAATAGCAACTGCCATTAATTAAGCCCCCACTACAGGCAAAATACTATAGTAAGTATTTTATATGCACTTGCTCTAATTCTTAAAGTAACACTGTAAGAGATTAATAGCATTTCGGATAGGTGAAAACTGAAGTTTACTCAGAGTAAGTTCCACTTTCCAAATGCCAAAGTGCAAATCCTAGGTACCCCATGATGTAGCCTACTTCCCTATTCCTAAGCAAATGATCCCCTGATATAAGACTAAATACAAACAAAAGAATATAAAGAGGATAGAAATATACACTATATACAACAAATCCATATAGAGAGCACTTTTAGAAACCCACATAATTCTGGTCATCAAACGTAAGAGAGATGAAACACTAAAAAGAAGGAGGTAAGACACAAACAAGGTTAAGAAGTTGATGTATTGAACAGTCAACAATCTAAAGTTTTCAGTCAAAAAAGGGTAATGGCTGAGAGCATATACAAAGTCTATAAAGTCACTAAAGTTGGGATAGGATATATATACATACAAAATCTCAGAAAATGAAAACAAATAGTTACTTCAATACGAAAGACAAAGCAAAACAAATACACTGTAACACAACATACAGTAAAATTATGAAACTTGTTTCCTCAAAAAAATCAGCTAAGCTAAAAGCACATACAAGTCATAAAGAGTTCACTTACTTGGACATCAATTTTCTAAACTCTAATACTAAAATTACAATATAATCAAGAAGCAGAGTATAAACAAATGTACAAACAAAAATAACCTTTTGCAAAGGAAATGTCATAAAATCTATTTAATAAAACTGAAGCACTTTATTCACTTCGAAGCTCCTCAGGCTGAGGTTTCCTGTTTTATTGTCTTCCAAGTACTTACCACAATTTGCAATCACCTCATTGCTTTTTGTTTACCTTTTAAGTCTACGAGAGGAACCACATAACCTCTAAATAGTATCTAAACAGCATCTAAAACAGTACTGAGCCCATAGTATGGTTTCAGAAATATTAGTTGAATTGAGTAATAATTGCCAGAGAATGGCACAAGAGCAGCATCAAGAAATGGCAGCTGGGGCACCTGGGTGGCTCAGTGGGTTGGGTTGCTGCCTTCGGCTCGGGTCGTGATCTCAGGATCCTGGGATGGAGTCCCGCATCGGGCTCTCTGCTCTGCGGGGAGCCTGCTTCCCTCTCTCTCTCTATGCCTGCCTCTCTGTCTACTGTGATCTCTCTCTGTCAAATAAATAAATAAAATCTTTAAAAAAAAGAAAAAAGAAATGGCAGCTGAAATGCATTTTTGTAAGACATTCTTTTCCAACAGTACTGACTTAGTAAGTCATTTTAAACATTTTCCATTAAAACAAATATATGTTGTACAACAGAACGAAAAGTTCAAATGAGGGGCGCCTGGATGGCTCAGTGGGGTAAGCCTCTGCCTTCAGCTCAGGTCATGATCTCAGGATCCTGGGATTAAGTCTGCATCATGCTCTCTGTTCAGCAGAGAGCCTGCTTCCCCCCTCTCTCTCTGCCTGCTGCTCTGCCTACTTGTGATCTCTCTCTCTGTCAAATAAATAAATAAAATCTTTTAAAAAAAAAAAGTTAAAATGAGTATCTGAGATGTAAGACAAGACTTCAAATATGTTTTGTAATTATGTGGCCATTTCGTATTTCTAGGCCCTAAAGACATATACTTACTGTCATTATTATTAGGTACTTCATGAAAAATATGACAAGTACTTACAAACTTAAATTACCTCTGCCCTCAGCCAACTGTCCAAACAGACTACATGCCATCTGAGTAGAGCATTAATATATATCTTTCTATGCCCAGCCTCTAGTGCAGTACTTTCATGTCAAGAATGCATGTCTATACAGCAATGTCCACAACAGCCAAACTATGGAAAGAAGCCAGATGTCCATCAACAGATGAATGGATAAAGAAGATGTGGTGTATATATACAATGGAATATATGCAGCCATCAAAAACACCCAAATCCTGCCATTTGCAATGACATGGATGGAACTAGAGTGTATTATGCTAAGTGAAATAAGTCATTTAGAGAAAGACAATTATCATATGATCTCTCTGATATGAGGAATTTGAGAGGCAGGGCAGGGGGTCGTGGTGAGTAGGGAGGGAAAAAAATCAAAGAAGATGGGACTGGGGAGGCAGACAAACTGTAAGAGATTCTTTTTTTTTTTTTTTAAAGATTTTATTTATTTGATAGACAGAGATCACAGGTAGGCAGAGAGGCAGGGAAGCAGGCTCCCTGCTGAGCAGAGAGCCCGATGCAGGGCTCGATCCCAGGACCCTGGGATCATGACCTGAGCCAAAGGCAGAGGCTTTAACCCACTGAGCCACCCAGGCACCCCAAGAGATTCTTAATCTTAGGAAACAAACTGAGGGTTGCTTGGGGGTGTGGGGGGAGGGACAGAGTGGCTGGATTATGGACATTGGGGAGGGTATGTACTACGGTGAGTGCTGTGAATTGTGTAAGGCTGATGATTCATAGACCTGTACCCCTGAGGCAAATAATACATTATATGTTAATAAAATATAAAATTTTAAAAATGCTTCTATAAAAAGAGAACATTCGGACTTTCATTTTCTGCAAAAATACTGCAACAGGTACCAGATTTACCCTCTCGCCTGACACGATAAAAAAGGGTGGGGCGGCAAATCTTAAGAAACTCTTTCAAAAACAACGGGCTCCAGACAACAAAAAACACTGATTCCTGAGAGATCAGGAAAAAACGAGATCGGACCCATGATTTCCCAAGCTTATTGATATAAGAGAGCTTCCAGACCACATCAAATGCAGCCTAAAACCTGGGGACTCCCTAAGTTAAGGAAACAAAGCTGAGAGTCTGAGGAGACCAGGGCAGCTAAAAGCCACAGAAGAGTACCAGAGAAGAGAGTGATACACAGAGAATGAACTCCAAAGATATGCAGGCAGTCCCAAGGAGTATTAAGGTGAGTACTGAGCAATGCATGCAGGTAAAGACACTACCAAAGAAGGAACAAAAAGAACTATGAGAAAGGACTAGAGGTAACAATCTCCAAAGCTTACCAAGATGCAGCAAAATTGTCTCCCATTATCAGTCACACTAGGAAATGTCACAATCCATAGACAATTAAGTGACTATCCAGGATAGGGGCGCCTGTGTGGCTCAGTCATTGGAGTAGACTCTTCATTTCACCTCAGGATGTGGTCTCAGGGTCCTGAGATTGGCCTGACATTGAGCCTGGTATTGGGCTTCATGCTCAGTAGGGAGTCTGCTCATCCCCTCCCCACCCACCACCCCTGTTTGCACTCTCTCTCTAAAATAAATCAATAAAATCTTTTAAAATTTAAAAAAAAAGAAGAAGAAAAGAATCCATGATAGTCTTGCCTCCCTGGTAGGGAATAATTAGCCCTAGACTAAACCCTCCTTTGGTTACCCCAAGAAGTTAAACATAGAGGGGAGCCTGGGTGACACAGTTGCTAAGTGTTTGACTCTTGATTTCAGCTCAGGTCATCATCTCAGGGTCTTGAGACTGACTTCTGTCTGGGGCTCCACACTGGGCATGGAGCCTACTTAAGATTTTCCCTCTCACTCTCCCTCTGCTCTTCCCCACCCCTCTCTAAAAAAAATAAGATAAAATAATGGGGCACCTGGGTGGCTCAGCTAGTTAAGAGTATGTCTTTGCCTCAGGTCATGGTCTCAGGGTCCTGGGATTGAGCCCCATGTTGGGCTCCCCACTCAGCAGAGCACCTGCCTCTCTCTGTCCTCCCTACTGGTGCTCTATCTCACTGTCTCTCTCAAATAAATAATCTTTAAAACAACTTTATAAAATATACATATAGAATAAAAAGAAGTTAAACATACAAGTACCTTATGATCCCACACTTCTTGGTATATACCCAAAAGAACTGGAAACAGATATCAAATACATGTTCACCCATGTTAATAGAAGCACTAATCACTTTTGGGTGAAAGTAGTCTAAATGTCCATTAATGGATGAATGGATAAACTAATCACGGTATATACATACAATGGAATATTATTTAGCCATAAAAAAGAAGAAAATAGGGCGCCTGGGTGGCTCAGTGGGTTAAGCCGCTGCCTTCGGCTCAGGTCATTATCTCAGAGTCCTGGGATCGAGTCCCGCATCGGGCTCTCTGCTCAGCGGGGAGCCTGCTTCCCTCTCTCTCTCTCTGCCTGCCTCTCTGCCTACTTGTGATTTCTCTCTGTCAAATAAATAAATAAAATCTTAAAAAAATTAAAAAATAAAAAAAAAAGAAGAAAATATTGACACATGGATGAACCTCAAAAACATTATCCTAAGTAAAAGAAGACAGACACAAAACGTCACACATTTCCATTTATATGAAATATTCAGAATAGATAAATCCATAGAGACAAAACACAAAATGATGGTTGCCAGGGCTGGAGGGAGAAGGCAATGAAGAGAAATTGCTTAAAAGGTAAGGAGTTCTACTTTGGAGTGATGGAAATGCTTTGGAACTAGATAGAGATGATAATTATATAATACTGTGAATGTACTAAATGCTACTAAATCATCCACTTTATAATGGTTAATTTATGTTATGTGAATTTCACCTCAATAAATTATTACTTGGAAAAATATAAAGGCAGAAAATGAGAATGGAAACTAAAAAATTGATGTAGAAAAAAAAATAGTAAAATGAAATTTTAAATTGGCCTTAACACTAGTCACAATAAATGTAAATGGTCCAAAATCCCTAAAAGGCAGAGACTGACAGATTGAATGAAAAAGCAAGAATCAACACTGCCCGTAAGAAATTAACTTACTTTATTTATTTATTTTTAAGTTGGCTCCTGGCTCCATGTTCAGTGTAGAGTCCAAAACCAGGCCTGAAGTCACGACCCAGAGATCAAGACCTGAGCTGATGCTTAACCCACTCAGCCACCCAAACACCCCAAGAAATGAACTTCATTTATTTTTTTTAAAGATTTTATATATTTATTTGAGAGAGAGCACAAAGGGAAAGTGAGAGGGAGAAGCAGACTCCCCCCTGAGCAGAGAGCCTGGTGTGGGACTCAATCCCAAAACCCTGAGATCATGACCTGAGCTGAAGGCAGATGCTTAACCAACTGAGCCACCCTGGCACACAAGAAATGAACTTTAAATAGGGGGGCACAAATAAGTAGAAATGGCTAAGTTAATATCAATGTATTTTTTTAAAAAAAACAGTGAAGATAAATAAGGTCAATTTCACGATCATAAGGAGGTCAACCCACAAAGTAGATACAAAACCTGAAAGTTTATGTACCTAATTACAGTGTCACAATACATAAAACAAAAACTGTAATAGATAAATCCACAATCACATATAGTCAGAGATTTTAATACTACTCTCTTGTTAACTGATAGAATAGTCAGAAAATCGGTGAGAATACAGATGATCTAAACATATCAACAAACTTAACTGACATTTATAAAATACTCCCTCCAGTAATAGATAAACACATATTCTTTTCAAGTGCACAATAATCAATTAATTTATCAAGATAGCTCATATTTTGGAATAAAACAATCCTTAATAAATTTATAGGGATTCAAAACAAAGTGTTATCTAACCAAACTGTTAGTTTTTTATTACAAATTAAATTAAAAATCAGTAACAAAAAGATCTCTATGAAGTCCCCAAAATATCTAAAGCCTAAATAAAATATTTCTAAATAATGCAATGGTCAAAGAAGAAATCAAAAGAGAAATATAAAAGTAAAATGAACTCAATGAAAATTAAAACACACATATGAAAATTTGGGCAATACAATGAATGCATAAATTAGGAAGGAAATTTGTAATACTAAACACCAGAAGAAAGTCTCAAACTAATGACCTTTGTTCCCACCTTAAGAAACTAGGAAAAAAAAAAAAAACTAAGCTCAAAGAAAGAAATAATAAAAGTCAAACTAAAAACCAACGAAATATAAGACAGAATCAAAAGAATAGACAATGAAACCAAAAACTGGTCTCTGAGTCAATTAATAAAATTGATAAACCTCTAGCCAAACTGGCCAGGAAAAAAAAAAAAAAAAGAAAGACCAGGGATAAATTAACAATTTTAGGAATAAGAAAAGTAATTATCACTAGAGATTTTACAAAAGGTTAAAAAGGTAATTAGTAAATATTATGCCTATTATAAACAACTACGATAAAATGGACAATTCCCTTAAGAAACAGAAACTATGAAGCTTAACCCAGATAAAAAAGATGTCCTGAAAAGTCCCGTATCTATAAAAGAAATTGAATTTGTAGCTTAAACTCTTCCAACAAAAAAACTTCCAGGCCCAAATGGTTTCATCAGTGAATTCTTCCAAAATTTAAGGATGAAACAATGCATATTCTGCACAAACTCTTCCAGGAAAATAAAGAGGAAAGAACACTTCCCAACTCATTTTATGAGGCTATCATTACCCTGATGCTGAATTCAGATACTATAAGAAAAGACTACAGGAAAATATCCTTCATGATCATAGATGTAAAACTTTTTTAAATTAATTAATTTATTTAAAGTAGGCTCCACACCAATGTGAGGCTTGAACTCATGACCCTGAGATCAAGAGTTACATACTCTACCAACTGAGCCAGCCAGGAGCCCCTAGATGTAAAACTTCTAAACAAAGTTGTATTCTGTCAAATCCAGAAGAAATATAAAAAGAGAAATAGATTTAACCAGCCAAGTGGGGTTCATCCCAGGAATATAAGGTTGGTTTAACATCAATAAATGTAATTCAACATATTCCTAATCTAAAACTCTTCCTAAAGAGGAAAAAGGCATTTGACAAAATCTAACATGTGTTCCGAATAAAAACTTTCTGCAAATTAGTGCAATAAAACTTCCTCAAGCTGATAAGAAAAAACATTTACAAAAGCCCTACAATTGGGGCACCTAGGTGGCTCAGTTAATTAAGCATCTGCCTTGGGCTCAGGTCATGATCCCAGAGTCCTGAGATCGAGTCCCACCTGGGGCTCCCTGCTCAGTGGGGTCTGCTTCTCCTTCTCCCTCTGCCCCTTCCCCCACTCGTGTGCACTCTTTCTCAAATAAATTAATAAAATCATTAAATTTTTAAAAACCCTACAATTGGGGCACCTGGGTGGCTCAGTGGGTTAAAGCCTCTGTTTTCAGCTCAGGTCATGATCCCAGGATCCTGGGATCGAGCCCCACATTGGGCTCTCTGCTCCGCGGGGACCCTGCTTCCTCCTCTCTCTCTGCCTGCCTCTCTGCCTACTTGTGATCTCTGTCAAGTAAATAAATAAAATCTTTAAAACAAGCAAGCAAACAAACAAACAAACAAACCCAAAACCCTGCATTAAGATCTGAAATGAAGAAAGCGTAAATTCATTTCTTCTAGATCAGGAGCAAAGTAAGAATATCTATTCTCACTACTTCTAATCAATGTTTTTCTGGAGATTCTAGTCACTACAATAAAGAAAAGCAACAAAAAGCATCTATATTACAAAGAAAAGCAATACTGTCTTCATTGCAGATGATATGACTGTCTATAAAGAAATTCAATACTCCACAAATAAGTTAATGGAAAAGGTGTGTTTAGCAAAACTAAACACTTGGCAAGAAAAAAATAACTGAAATTTTAAAAATATACACTACACAATTTCAGACTTCAAGTCTACAAAGCTGTAGTGATCAAGACAGTGTGGTACTGGCTCAAAACAACACACAGATCAACGGAAGAGAAGAGAATATCCAGAAATAAACCTACTATTATATGATCAATTAATCTTCAACAAAGAAGAAAAGGATATACAATAGAAAAAAGACAGTCTTTTCAATAAATGATGTTGGAAAACTGGAAGGCTACATGCAAAAGAATGAAACTACTACTTTCTTCCACCATACACAAAAATATAAACTTGAAATGGATTAAAGACCTAAATACAGGACCTGAAACCATAAAAATCCTAGAAGAGAGCACAGAAGTAATTTCTCTGGCTATAGCAACATTTTTCTATCTACATCTTCTGAGGCAAGGGAAATAAAAGCAAAAATAAACTTTGGGACTACATTAACATAAAAAGCTTCTGTGCAGTGAAGGAAACAATCAACAAAACTAGTAGGCAACATACTAACATACTAAGTGGGAGAAGATATTTGCACATGACATATTCAATAAGGGGATAATACCCAACATATATCAAAAACATAAACAGTTCAATACTCAAAAAACAAATATTCCAATTAAAAAATGGGCAGAAGACATGAACAGACATTTCGCTGAAGAATACATACACAGAGATGGCCAACAGACACATGAAAAGATACTCATCACCACTGAAACTAATAAATACGATATATTAACTACACTGGATTTAAAACTTAATTTAAAAATTTAAAAATAGGGTGCCTGGGTGGCTCAGTGGGTTAAGCCGCTGCCTTCGGCTCAGGTCATGATCTCAGGGTCCTGGGATGGAGTCCCGCATCGGGCTCTCTGCTCAACAGGGAGCCTGCTTCCTCCTCTCTCTCTCTGCCTGCCTCTCTGCCTACTTGTGATCTCTCTGTCAAATAAATAAATAAATAATCTTAAAAAAAAAATTAAAAATAGGGTTGCCTGGGTGGCTCAGTCGGTTAAGCGTCCGACTTCAGCTAAAAAGGTCATGATCCCAGGGTTCTAGGGTTGAGCCCCACATCAGGCTCCCTGCTCAACTGGGAACGTGCTTCTCCCTTTCCCTCTCCTCTGCCTGCCACTCCCTCTGCTTGTGCTCTCTCCCGCTCTCTGTCAAGATAAGTAAGTAAAATCTTTTTTTTTTATTTATAAATAAATAAAAAATAAAAATACATACCATTTGAAAGAGCATAAAAAATAATACTTGAGTAAATCTATACAAGATATGCAAGACATGTCCACTCAAACTTAAAACACTGCTCAGAAAAGAATGTTAAAGACTTAAATAAATTGAGTGAGACACTGTTTCCTGGTCAAAAGACTAAATATTTTTAAGTTATCAGTATCTCAAAATTGATGCATGATTCAATGCAATCCAAACTAAAACTCCAACAGGATTTCCTTTGTAGAAACTGACAAACTGATCGTAAAATCCATATGGAATACAATGTAAAAAGCAAAACAACTGGGAAGGGAGGACAAAGTTGGGGAACTAACACTACCCAATTATAAGATGCAATTACAAAGCTACAATTCAAGAGACAGTGTGGTGCTGGCATCAAAATAAACAAACACATCAAAAGAACAGAACAGAGCTAAGAAATATATGTGTGTGTGTGTGTGTGTGTGTGTATCTGTTTTGCAACAGAAGTACAAAGGCAAGTCAGTGAAGAAAGAATAGCCTTTATAACAAATGTGAATGAACAACTGGATTTCTATACATGCATACACACACAAATTTTTAACTTCAATCCTTCCATTGATAACACTGTACCATACAAAAATTTTTAACTCAAAATGAATCTTGGGCCTAAAAGCAAAACCTGAAACTATAAAAATTATGGAGGAAACACAGGAAAAAAATCTCTGTACTTAGGCAGAGGAAGAGCTATTAGGTATAACACTAACAGCACAATCCATAAAAGAGCAAATGGACCAATTGGATTTTATTAAAATTAGAAATTTCTGCTTTTGAAAAGACTGTTGGGGATAAAAAGTCAAACCACTAATTGGAATAAATCCTTTAAAGTATACACTTGTACTCATAATATATAGACAAGTCTCAAAATTCAACAATAAAGAAACAATAACAAAAAAAGCAAAAAAGTTGGAACACTTCAACAAAGAACATTCACAAATGTTACATAAACATGAAAAGATGCGCAACGTCATTTATTATTAAGGAAATACAAACTAAAACCATAATGATAACACTACACTCCTATTAGGATGACTGAAATTAAAAGGACTATCCATACTAAATGTGGACAAGAATACAGCAGGGGCGCCTGGGTGGCTCAGTGGGTCAATCCTCTGCCTTCGGCTCAGGTCATGATCTCAGGGTCCTGGGATGGAGCCATGAATCAGGCTGTCTGCTCAGCAGGGAGCCTGTTTCCCCCCTCCCTCTCTCTGCCTGCCTCTCTACCTACTTGTCATCTCTTGTCTATCAAATAAATAAATAAATAATCTTAAAAAAAAAAGAAAAGAATACAGCAGAAGAGACTCTATCATATGCTGCTGGTAGAAATGTAAAGTAATACCACCACTTTGGCAAATAGTTTCTCAGTTCCTTAAAAAGTTAAACACATATACACTACAGGATCAAGCTATTCTATTCCTAGAAATTTTTACTCAAGAGGAAAGTATATGTTTACAAAAAGACCTGAACAAGAATTGTCACAGCAGCTTTATTTATAAAGATGAAAGATGGAAACACATATGGCAATCCAGGAAATAAATGTGGTATATCCACACAATAAAACATTACTCAGCATTAAAGGGAAGGAAATATCATGGATTTAACAACACAGATAAATCTCAAGATAATTATGAGTGAAAGAAACAAAAAAGAATACATACTGAACAGTTGCATTTATATAAAACTCTAGAAAATGCAAACTAATACATACTGCTAGAAAGCAGAACAGCAGTTGCCTAGAAGAGGTTGGGGGGAAGGGGTGGAATTACTAAAAGACTCAAGGAAACTTTTGGTGGTGATGAAGATGTTCACTATTTTGATGTATACATGTATATGGGTGTTAATTATAAGACAAAACTCATCAAATGGTACACTTTAGATATGTGCAGTATACTGTATGCGAACTACATCTCAATAAAGCTGCAGAAATAAAAACAAAAACTGTAAAGACATCATTAACAAAATACACTATATTTGAGGCCATAAAATGAAACAACACATTTTAAAAAATGGTATCACACAAAGTATACTCCCTGACAATAGAATTAAACTAGAAATCAGTAACACAAAGGTGTCTGGAAAATTCCTAAATATTTGGAGGTTAAATAACACACTTCTTAATAACACAGAATCAAGAGGAAGTCTCAGGGAAAATCATAACATGTTTTGAACTGAATGAAAATAAAATATAGAATGCAGTCAAAGCAGTGCTTTAGAGAAAAATTTTAGCTTTATATGCTTACACCAGCATATAAAAAAGAAAACTCACATCAATATCCTCTTCAATGAGTTTAAGAAACTAAGAAACAGTAAATGAAATCCAAAACAAGAAGAAATAATAAAAATCAGAGCAAAAAAGTCAATTAAGTTTTTCAAAACAGAAAACAACAGAGAAAATCAGGAATGAAGCAGAGTCCACTCTCATCACTCCTATTCAACATTTTACTGGAAGTCTTGCCCGGTGGAAAAAAAAAAGAGAAAAATAAATAAAAGGTATGCAGATTAGAAACTAAGAAATAGAACTATCACTATTCTCAGGCAACATGGTTATTAATTGCATAGAAAATCCTGTGGCATCTACAAAAGCATTCTGGAATTTAATAAGTGAATTTGGAAAGGTCACGGAACACAAAGTTAATATGTAAAAATCAACTGTACTTGTTATGTACAAGAAATGAACTGGAAATCAAAATTTAAAAAATACCATTACCTTTAACAAAAGCCCTATGCACAAAGAAATACATACATATAAAGCTAATAAAATATGTGCATGATCTGTATCCTACATGAAATACTATAAAACACTGATGAAAAAAATCAAAGAAACCTAAATAACTGAAGAGATATGCCATGTGGAAGACTTAAGATGTCAATTTTCCCAAAAATTGGTCTGTAGATTCAATCCTAATAAAAAAAAAATTTTAGACATAGTACTGGCGTGCTGATTCTAAAATTTACATGGAAAGGCAAACAAATTAGAATAGACCAAACAATCCTGAAAAATAAGAACAGGTTTGGAATACACGCTTCGTGACTTCAAGACTTACTATATAGCTACAGTAAAGACGACCATATGGTATTAAAATCAAGAGACACGGGGCGCCTGGGTGGCTCAGTGGGTTAAAGCCTCTGCCTTAGGCTCAGATCATGATCTCAGGGTCCTGGGATCGAGCCCCGTATCGGGCTCTCTGCTTAGCGGGGAGCCTGCTTCCTCCTCTCTCTCTCTGCCTGCCTCTCTGCCTGCTTGTGCTCTCTGTCAAATAAATAAATAAAATATTTTAAAAAATTAAAAAATAAAAATAAAATAAAATCAAGAGACACACATGGAGATCAATAGAACAGAGTTCAGAAATAGATCTACATAAATATGGTTGACTGACTTTTGTCAACATTCAATGGCAATTTAATGAGGGAAGAAAACAGTCTTTTCAACACATGGTGCTAAATAACCCATAGTCATCTATAGAAAAAATGAACTTTAACTTGTGCCTCTCAAGTATACAAAAAACTGACTCAAAATGGGTCACAGAGCTGAAAGTAAAATGCAGAAGAGATCATAGGAGAAAAAGTCTGTGACCTTGGTTTAGGCAAAGAATCCTTAGATATAACACCAAACACAGAATCTATTTTTTAAAAACTGATAGATCACACCTCATCAAAATCAAACTGTGCTCTGCCAAAGACATTATGAGAATAAAAAGACAAGCTACAGACTGGAAAAATATACTTGGTTATATACCTGACAACAGATTTATATTCAGAGCACGAAAAAGACTCTCAAAACTCAACAGTAAGAAATAACTATTTTAAATGGGCAAAATAGGGGCACCTGGGTGGCTCAGTCAGTTGGGCATCTGCCTTCGGCCCAGATCATGTTCTTGGGGTGCTGGGATCGAGCCCCGCCTCAGCTCTGCTTGGCAGAGAGCCTGCTTTCCCCTCTCCCTCTGCTTGCCACTCCCCTGCTTGTGCTTGCTCTCTCTCTCTCTGTCAATAAATAATATCTTAAAAAAATAAAAGGGAAAATATTTGAATAAACACTTTAACAAAGAGGTTTTACAAATGGCAAAGTGCTCAATACCATTAGTCATGAGGGTAATGTAAATTAAAACCAGAATGAGATGCCACCAAATCTATCAGAATGACTAAAATTTCTTAATCTAACAATACCAAGTCCTGGCAAAGATGCTGAACAATTGTCACTCTCAGACACTGTTGGCTGGAATGTAAAATGGGAAAGCCACTTGGGAAAATAATTTGGTAATTTCTTAGAAAATTAACCATACAGTTACTACAGGATCCAACAACCTGACTCCTAAAAGCAAAAAACTTATGTTCACAGAAAAACATACATGTGAACATTTATAGCACCTTTTTTTTTAAAGATTTTATTTATGTATTTATTTGACACAGAGAGCAAGTACAAGCAGGGGGAGCAGCAGGCAGAGAGGGAAACGCAGGACCCCCAGCTGAGCAGGGAGCCGGACGTGGGGCTCAGTCCCAGGACCCTGGGAAAACAACCCGAGCCAAAAGCAGATCCCTAACAACTGAGCCATATAGGTGCCCCCTTTATAGCATCTTTATTCAAAGATTATTATTATAGCCCCATTTATACCATCTTTATTCAAAATCACCAAAATTGGGAACCACCCAATGTCCTTCAGTTGGTGAGTGGATAAACAAGTTACAACACATCCACACAATGGAATACTATTCAGACAAAAAAAAAAAAAAAAAAAAAAAGAATAAACTATTGATACATGCAACAAAATAGATGAATCTCAAATGCACTAGCTAGATTAAAAAAAAGCTAGACTCAAAAGGCTACATATACTGTATAATTCCATCTATATAACAAACTGGAAAAGGCAAAACTGTAGGGAAAGCAAATAGATCAGTGGTTGTCAGGGTTTAAGAGCTGAAAAGGGTATGACTACAAAGGGACAGTACAAGGAAGTTTTTTTGGAGAGAATAGTAATACATCTTGGTTGTGGTTTTACACAACTATATGCATTTGTCAAAAAGCATAAAATTATATACCAAAAAGAATGGATTTTGCTTTATGGTAAATAATTTTTAAAAATAGTTTATGGCAATTTTTTTAAAAAGGAAAGGTAATTTGGAAGGAACAATAATAATAATACAGATTTAAAAACAATGTCTCCAGAACAGGATCAGTTCATAAAAAGGGACACTCAGTTGGGAGATGGATTTCAAAATTAAGGCAGAAATCTAGTTACCCAAATTCCTGAATAATGTCATGAAGGTGAAAATGCTGATCTGCATATAAAGTATGCTTTCGGTCCTGATTTGTCTTAAGACTCAGACAATTCTAACCATACTCCACATCACAAATGAGGACAAAGGAACAGTTCAGAGGCTAATGATCAGGCAGAGTTTTAGCCTTTATTTATACTAGTACCTCTCAGTCAAGGGTTCCTACTCTTAACATGCAATACCTAGATAAAATTCTAGGAATCTATGAAAGTGGATGAAACAAAAATTCATCTTCATTTTTATGAACCTCTAACTGGAATGTGGTATAGTTTCCTTAGGTTATGAATGTATGCAGCTAACTGTGGTAGAATAAACTGGACCTCTATCTCTATCACTTCCTATCACATCATATTACCATAGATTCCTGCTATCTTATTTTGTATGCATTAATAAACATTTATAAATAATATATTTGAGGGGTCTTATTTTTAAGATTTTATTTGAGAGAAAGCAAGAAAGGGAGAGAGAGAGCACAGAGGGAAAGGAGAAGCAAACTCCTTGCTAAGCAGGGAGCCACAGGTGGGGCTCGATCCCAGGACCCTAAGATCATGACCCAAGCTGAAAGCAGATACTTAACCAACTGAGCCACCCACCCCTAATTGAGAGGTTTTAGTACTTTAACTTTATTTCATATAACTGGCTTCCTTTGTAATCTTGTGGATTTCATTTAACACATTTAAAATACATTAAACATTTTGGGGCACCTGGATGGCTCAGCGGGTTAAGCCTCTGCCTGCAGCTCAGGTCATGGTCTCAGGGTCCTGGGATCGAGCCCCGCATCAGGCTCTCCTCTCAGCTCAGTGGTGAGCCTGCTTCCTCCTCTCTCTCTGCCTGCCTCTGCCTACTTGTAATCTCTCTGCCAAATAAATAAATTAAATCTTAAAAAATAAATAAATAAAATACATTAAACCTTTTAAAATACAAATAAAACATTATTTAAGAGAGGGTTCATAGGCATCCCTCGAACACCAAAAGGATTCACGACAAATAGAAAGTTAAAAACTCCTGCTCTAAATTATCTTGCTCCCACTGTACACAGCACTACTTTTCTCAGGGTAACTAACACCTTCATACATGCATGAAATGTCATTCTCTCCATGGGTATATAATAGTTTACACCCAAGACACGGAAATGCACAGCTTTTTATTTAACAATAATCATTATTTGTTTGCATTCACTAGATAGTAAAGTCCACATAAATTTTAATTATATACATACAAAGAGAGACCATAGACTGAATACTACACTGTTAAATGAAATGTGCTTTCTGAAACTATAGAGAATAGCCTAAAAAAAATTAATCTAACCTATGATTCAAATAAAAAGGAATTTAATGAAATCATCTGAAAAGTGATCTTATGTTGCTAAAAATGCATACAGAGGAATAGAAAGTTAAGTTTTGTTTTCTAAATCCTATGTTGTGCACATATTGCAGTATCTTGCTTTCTCATTTAGAAAGTAAAAAACAGGAGCATCTGCCTAGCTCAGTCGGTTAAGCATCAGACTCTTGATTTCGACCCAGGTGGTGATCTCAGGGTTGTGGAATCGAGCCCCATGCTGGGATTTGCCCTTAGCAGGGAGTCTGCTTGAGATTCTCTCTCTCTCTACCCTTCCCCCTGCTAGCTCTCTAAATAAACAAATACATAAATCTTCAAACAAACAAAAAAAGGCTCTCAAAAACTCAAAAAACCCAGATCACACAGATTTCTAAAATAAGATTCTTATGATTCCTCAGGTTAAGTAATAACCAAGGGATACAGAAGTCACTTTTTTTTTTTTTAAAGATTTTTTCTATTTTCTTGAAAGATAGAGAGAGCACAAGTAGAGGGGAGAGGCACAAGGAGAGGGAGAAGCAGGCTCCCCGCTGAGCAGGGAGCACAACTCAGGGCTCGATCCCAGGACCCCAAGACCAAGACCTGAGCCGAAGGCAGATGTTTAACCAACTGAGCCACCCATGTGCCCTTATTTTGCCCATTTAAAATAGTTTTTTCTTACTGTTGAGTTTTGAGAGTCCCTCTCATGTTCTGAATATAGATCGTTGTCAGGTATATAACCAAGTATATTTCTCCAGTCTAGGCACCCTAAGACAGCAGTCATTTAAATGATGAAAATGCCCTAACAGTAGGAGGGAGTGAGAGGATCTATAACTCCAAGAGCAGCAAATTTCAAGGGACAACTGAAAATTAAAAAAAAAAAAAAAAAAAAAAAAAAATTGTGGTCTGAAGATGATGTGGTCAGAAATATGGAGGAAAAAAAGAAGAAATATTTTTTGGAGGAAAAAATAAATATGAATATTACAGTAAATATTACAAAATTAATCCTACTACAAAGGCATTATCTCCTTACCTATAAAATGTATTAGTGAAATTTTTTCAGTAGAAATATACTACTTACAGAAATCAAGAGACAAACAAAATTTGCTTTTCCATATTTCCTATCATTATGTGATGATAAAATGAAATGGAGCCACACAAATCATTCATAGTATTTCATTTTTATACATACCGTTACAATTTTTTAAAACCTTAATAAAAATGTAATGTGTTCCATCTATAACAACTTGCCATATCTTTACCCATATCTTAGAGATTTTTCATTATAAGCAATCAAAATTATGAATCTTTAAATCATTTTTTCTGATTACAGAATCATTATGCACTCATCTCAGAAAATTTGTAAAATACAAAAGAAAAAATTTCTTAAAAAGAAACCAGAATTCCCCGTAATCTTACCAACTAGAAAAAAACACTGTAACCATGTTATTTCTTCTAGGGGTACTACCATAAATATTAGTAATAATGCTATTAGTCAATATCTATTATTTGAGCTATTTTGCTAATAGCTTTACATACACTATTTCATTTTATACTTAAAACAATCCTATTCAAGCAGGTGGGTGAATACTGCCATTTTACAGATAATTAACTAGAGATTCAAGAGGTTAGGAAACCTGCTTAGAGTCACAGAGATAACTGACAGATCTGAACCCAGCATTCTCAAACACTATGCTATACCACCATGAACGTATACAGAGAGAGAGAATGTTGTATTCTCTTCTACTCTTACGTAACTTCCTAGGTCATAAAAATTATGAATGAAATTTATAATTAAATTTAATGTAACAGCATGTGGACATACCATAATTTACTTTATCGCTCCTCTACTAGATCAGACCATTTTTTATAGTATTTAGCATGGTATGACTCGTTCAATACAAAAAAATAAAAACTAGATGAATGCAAGACTTGCTTGTCGACTTCTAAATTTAAATTAAAATATATTAATTCAACTTACTCTTTTACTGAGGCAAATAACTGGCCACATACTGCAACCTAATGTGCAGCAGCAACAAAGGCAGCCACAAAGTAGCCAACGTACATTAACAGGAAGGTTCTTCTTAAGACAACTGTTAACTCTGTTGATGCTGGCTTTAAATTCTTCGGGAGCTACCTAAAGAAAAATTTTAAGAAATAACAACACTGCAATATTAATGTCAATAATCATGTCTCATTAAAATAATTGTTTTTATAATTTGTTAGGAAAAGACTTTACTTTTTAAGTATATAAATAGTACCTAAGTAAATGATAGACACTCACTTTTCCAGTTAATGATGAAGGGAATTCTGATTCAAATTTGTTGCTCAGTCCAAATCTATTTTTAAAAAAAGAAGAAAAATATGTCATTACACATACATATGTTGAAAAAAAGCCATCTAACTTAATCAAAGGTCAAGTAAACAGATGCAACTCAATATACAGAGTAACAATGGAAGTTTGAAACACAAAAACACTGTAATCTGCAATGTATGAAATGTAACAAGCAATTTTAGCAGCTGAATAAAAACTTTTGTATAAGAGGCTGAAAATACAGAAAGAAATTACTTATTTGGGACTCTGTTTATAAACAAAATATTAATGTAATGGAAAACAATACAATTATTCAACTTTGTAAAAATTACTGAGATTCTTCCAACTAAGTACCAGAAAGCTACGATCTCTGCCACGGATTATTCTTTAGGTCAAGACCCCGTGTTAACACTCAATAAAGCTGTAACATATCTAAGAATGCAAGTTCATCGGCTGGCATTTTCTGAAACCAGCATATTGTTGTTGCAGCCAGAAAATGCTAAAAAACATCTGGAACAAGGTGATAGCTGCCTGCCTACTTTAACTTAGAAGTACAACACTTGTTGTATACAAAACCCCAAAGAAATGAACTGACGTAGTACATTTTAGTATCTTTAAGCTTTTAAATGTCTGTAAAAATCATGAGGATGGATTGGGCACTTGACTATTTCTTTTTGTAAGTTATTAGGAAAGAACAAAATACTCAAGGACACATTGGTAATAGCTCATTGCACCTAGAAATAAAAATTGAGATACTTCAATATAACTTTTGTTGGATCCAAAAAAAAAGCCAAAATTTTTTTCAGTTTTAATGACATATACTTGACATACAACAATATTAGTTTAAGGTATACAACATAATGATTTGATACATGTATGTACTGAGATGATTACCACAGTAAGTTTGGTTAACATCCATCTCCTCACATTCACTGTCTTAATAACACCTATAAATACATAGTACTGGACTTTAGGTAGCTTGCACAAGCAAGAGGTATCTCCTGAGATATTCTGCATGAAACAACTGGCCAGGTCAGGGGTCTCTTTACTCAACCATCAGTACAGCTAAACAGGGAGACCAAGTAATATGGGCTATATGAAAGCAGTAAGGAATGGTGGAGGCTGGCCAAGTGGAGGGTATACAGAATGGGGGGGGGGGAGTCATGGGTCGGTCAGATCTGGCTGATTACTATCATATTAGAATACAGGCCCACATCTCAGAGGTGATATGACTTTTTTTTCTCTAAGAGGAGCTGGGAAACCAGATTTCTATGTAAAAATTTCCCATCTTTAAAATACTGTGCAAGGCAAACAGAACACTTCAGTGGTCTGCATCATTAGTATCTAGACTTTCCTACCTGTGGACGGTGGCACTGGAGACCATTTTATCTTCATCTTAAGTGATTATATATTATTTTATTGCAGCATTGAATGACGTTAATCTGACATTGAATGATATAATATCATAATATAATGTCTTTATAAATAATGGATACTATTTATCAAAAAGATTAAAATGCAACTACCTAAGTCCAATACAAAGTTCTTTTCACACTAAACGCACACTGGCAACTATTACTGTTCTATGTAATTCAGGCATTAATGCCATTCTAAGACTGACAGACTCACTTAAACCCATCTTCTGTCTATATGCCTCAGTGCAACATGGTTCTACCTGCCCCAAGAGATAACTCATTTCCAATCTTAAAACTCCTGAAATGAGGAAGAGGTGTGACATGCTAGAATGACAGCTCTCAGTGAGGTCTCTAGATAATGTACTTCCTTTTCATCTATTTCCCTTAGGGAAGAGGACAATCAGCAAATGTTTATTGAGTATAAATTTTAAATTCTATCTCTTGAAGTATTATGTCCATTAGTCTGAAGATTTTCTCTTTCAATTAATAGTTTCCATTTCAACCATTTTTTTAAAGAATATATTTATTTCAGAAAAAGAGAAAGAAAAAGAGAGTATGACTGCGGGGGAGGGGGAGGCGGGATGGGATGAAGAAAAGGCAGAGGGTGAGCCCAATGTGGGACTCAATCCCAGGATCCTGGGATCACGACCTGAGCGGAAGGCAGACGCTTAACCAACTGAGCCACCCAGGTGCTGCTCCTCAACCATGTTTTTTATTCCAATTAACCATCTCCTTCCAACTGGTCTTTGAAATTTTTTAGAAAACAACCAGGTATCTCCAAGTCTCCTTTCTGTTTTTTGTTGTTGTTGTTGTTAGAGAGAAAGAGCACACACACACGCCAAGCAGGGGAAAGGCAGAGGGAGAGAATCTTAAGCAGGCTCCATGACCAGTGCAAAGTCCATCTTATGACCGTGAGATCATGAATTGGACCAAAAAGAAGAGCCAGACACTTAACCAACGAAGCCACCCAGGAGCCCCCCACCAAGTCTCCTAACTAGAAAAGTCTTTCCCTTTCATTCCACCCATTAAGACACTTAACACAGGTTAAATTATTTTGTTTGCCACCATATAATATGCTGAGGGAGCAGTCCAGGATGAGCTTAAACCCTAATTTCCTTTCTTTCTAGAGCCTCAGTATTTCCTTATTGGCCATGTGACCGAGTTTTAATTCCTTACCCAGGGAGCACAACCAGCTAATTAATTGCCCTGTCAGTCCTGCAGGTCAGGACTCCTTTTAAGTCAGGTTCCAAGGACATTCATTCAACTCCTCTTCAGTTATACTTTTTTGTTAAGTTGTATCTTAGGAACAGATAGTAAACCTTCCACTTTGTGCATCTCGCCCCCCAAAAAAATGTCCCAAGAAAGATTATCCAGTGAAAGATTATCACAATATGAAAGTGCTTAGCTTTTCCACCAGCCATTAACTTGGTGCTAATGATTTTTCCATTCCCCTTACTTGCACTTCTCCACCCACTGAACAAGAATTACCTGGAACAAGTGTCAAGATAATGCTGCACTTAAAGTCCTTAAGGTCTCCCCAGCCTACAGGAGCGAATCCCAACTGTACTCCGCTTCCTCTTCTAAAATCTCCAAATAGGGTGCCTGGATGGCTCAGTGCGTTAAGCCTCTGCCTTTGACTCAGGTCATGATCCCGGGGTCCTGGGATTGAGGCCAGCACTGGGCTCTCTGCTCGGCAGGAGGTCTGCTTCTCCCACCTCACCCGACCCCCGCCTGCCTCTCTGCCTACTTGTAATCTGTCAGATAAATAAATAAAATCTTAAAAAAAAAAAAAAAATCCAAACAACAGGGCACCAGGGTGGCTCAGCCAGTTAAGTGTCTGCCTTCAGCTCAGGTCACGATCCCAGGGTCCCCATGACAGGCTTTCTACTCAGTGGGGAGCCTGCTTCTCCCTCTCTTGCTGCTTGTACTGACAAAGAAATAAATAAAATCTCTAAATAAGAAATTTAATATTCAAATCAAGTACTCATGATTACTGACAGAGTGAGCCATGATAATCAGGCAATCTTTCTTCATCTCCATTTGGAATACAATTCGGCCCTAAAGGGGGATTCCAAGGTTAGGCATAAGGACCTTTTTGCTCTCTTAAATCCTTGAGGACCTCGATAAGCTTATGTGGTTTATATTTATCAATATTTTGGATTAGACATTAGAACTGAGATACCTAAAATACTCTGTAAACTTATTCATGGCCGGGGGGGGGGCACCTGGGTGGCTCAGGGGGTTACAGCCTCTGCCTTCGGCTCGGGTCATGATCCCAGGATCAAGCCCTGAATCCGGCTCTCTCCTCAGCAGGGAACCTGCTTCCTCCTCTCTCTCTGCCTGCCTCTCTGCCTACTTGTGATCTCTGTCAAATAAATAAAATTTTTGAAAGAAAAAAAAAAAAAAACCTATTCATGGGGTGCCTGGGTGGCACAGTCAGTTAAACAACCAACTCTTAATTTTGGCTCAGGTTGTTATGCCAGGGTCGTGACCCCATGTGGGGCTCCGTGCTCAATGTGGGGTCTGCTTGGGATTCTCTTCTACTGCCCCTTCTCCCTCGCCCTCCCCGAGCTCTCTCTCTCTCCCCCTAATAAATAACTCTTTAAAAAAAAAAAAAAACTTATTCATAAATAAGCCCGGTATATGCTAACAATCAGTTTTATGAGAAATAACTTTTTCAAACAAAAAAATTTTAGAGAAAAATATTGTTTTCCATTTCCACACCTTAATGTCTAACAATGGAAGACAGCTGGGTTCTCAAATCTCTTTGTGCATTCCATCTGCTGTGATATGCTCTCTGGTTGATTTTATAAAGAAAATTAGGCCTCACTAGGTATGTAGTCAGAAATTCATGTATATCACTCTTGATAATATAACAAAACTTGACAAGGGATAGTGTCTTAACAGTTTATTACAAGAAAGGAAACTGAAACTACATCAATGAACTTTAATACTCTGTTAAATTAAATTCCATTGGTATATCTTGCATTTTGAATGGTTTTACCTATACCTGATTTTTAACTTCATACATCTGTCCCTTAAAATATGAGTAAATTGAGTTATTCAGATTTTCAAAAATGTTGACACACTTCACTGGATGATATTAGAATCAGCACATTCATTAACATGAAACTGATCTCATCGGAAAGGTCTTTTACCTATGGGAAGCTGTCAAGTTCATGGTGACAAATACAACTTTTCCAAAATTCTAATTTTTATCTGAAAGTTAGAATTTCATTATAGACAACAAATGCTATCAGCTGTTTTCCTTGAAATGACAGTCTTGCTTTATTTATAAAAAATAGTGAGAGGTTCAGGGGGCCTGGGTGGCTCAGTCGGTTAAGAGTGTACTTTCAGCTCAGGTCATGATCCAAGGGTCCAGGCATCGAGTCCCACATCAGGCTCCCTGCCCAGCGGGGAGTCTGCTTCTCTCTCTCCCTCTAGCCCTCCCTTCTGCTCATGCATGCCCTCTCTTTCTCAAATAAAATCTTTTTAAAAAATTTAAAAATAAATAAATAATGAATAAATAATAAGAGGCAGAAAGTTAGCCAGCACTAAAGAAAAAAATGATTCATTTAAAAATATTTGAGTTACCACCTATGCCTTAAAAACTAACTTCAAAGCATACTATTTTAATATTTTTTTTCCTAGCTTTGAATGATACTAGTGGAAATGAGCAAGTTTTTAATTTTAAGACGTCTCCTAGGTACACACAGGCAATAAAAGCAGAAGGAAAACTGTAGGGAAAAGTAGGGAGGGAGAAATAGAAGGAGAGAGGGAGAGAAGAAATAAAGAAGAAAGTAAACACTGACAAAGTGCTACCAACAGTTGTCTCATTTACCATTCAATACCTACTGTCAATCCATTAGATGGTATAAAAGAAAATGAAGACATGTAGACGTGTGTTATATCTATCTTTATGCCTATTACCTCAAAGGCCCTTTCCTCAATTATGGTTAAAACACTAATGGCTTCAGAAATGATGAAAGATTTAAATTTTTTTCAAAGAATGGCAAATATGACAAGATAAAATACATTAAACTAAACATATTTTACTCTTACCTATTACAAGTTTTCAAATATACTAGTACTTAAAGAGAATTCATTCAAATCACAACTGCTGAACACCTTCTACATAGTACTTCATGATAACAAGATCCTACAACAGAAGACTTACATCACAGTCCTTATCACATATCATAATTATGTTTACAAGCCTACCTTCCTACTGATAAATGAGTTATTTATGGGTAGGTATGGTATATTAATTATCTTTATACCCCAAACATCTGGCCCAATGCCTGATACTCAATAAATATTTGCTGAATAAATTAATCAATTTCCAAAACATAAAATATGTCTACATTCCACTAACAGTTCACTGCAAATTTCCACACCACTGTTCTCTCTTCCTCTGATGCCCATGATTTTCTGTTTCTATCACATTGTTTCAAATCTCAACCATCATTTTCAGCCTTCCAGGTCACTCCTTCTGTGCCAGAGATCCACAAAACTACCCTCAGGTTTGATGATTCACTAGGAGAACTCACCTGACTCAGTCTATAGTAGTATCCACAGTTAAAAGGATACAAAGCAAAATCAGCAAAAGGAAAAGGCATATAGGGCAAAGTCCAGAGGAAACCAAGAGCAAGCTTATGAGAGTGTCTTCTCAGTGACGACACAAGGTGCTTAATCCTCACAGCAACTAGTTTTGACAACATGTACAATATGTACAATACAACAACATGTATAATGCAATACAACAATCCTTATAGCAACTAGTTTTGACAACATGTACAATACAATACTGTCTACTAGGAAAGCTCATTAGAGACTCAGTACCCAAGACTTTTATCAGGAACTGGTAAACATGCACCCCCTATTTAACTTATACCAAAATTCCAGATTCCCAGAAGGAAGACAGATGTTCAGTATAAATCACATGGTTTATTCAAACAGTTTAGGCTCAGTGAACCGTTCTTATCAATTTTGGGAATACTGGAGACTCTCCTAAAGTCTAAGTTCCCAGATTTTAGCCAAGAGCCAACACTGCAAACAAGTATTTCTAAGCGCAGCAGTCCGGAGCCTGCTATGTTAACTCTTTTTCCTACACCTTCCTACTCTCTAAGGACAGTTTAGACTCTTGTCTTCACCCCAGTTAGAATTACCTGTGTCTTCAGTATATTTACCATCTTTCTCAATGGAGGCAAGCCTTCTAAAAGCTAACCATTTGCTCCTGGTTGCATCCCCTCCAGTCTCCTCTGCAATCTACTATATTGATCTCTCTCTTTTGGCTCCTTACAAACCAACCTGTAAGTCTACCCAGCTTGAGAATCTGAAGCTCTATTTTTTTTCCCTTAATGGATGAGGGCATCTACCTCTTCTCCTTCTCATCCAGTATCTTGAAAGAGTCCTCACATTTACTATCTTTATCTCACCTTTCATTCATTATTCAAACTACCACAATCCAGACTTTAATCTACATTTCTTTACTCATGAGACCGCTCAACAGGGTAGTTGAAAACAACTCCTTTCAGCAGGTCCTCCTTCTTTAGAGCACGCCTTCTCCCAGCAAAGAGCTTGAGTATTCAGAGTGGGGAATGTCTTATTTGGCACAGGATGTAGCAAACACCTCCCTTGCAGTGCCTTTGATTTCTGCCAGGTTTTTTGTATAGTATATGTATCTCCTATGTTATTAGTTTGCAAACTTCATTTTTTTAAAGATTTATTTTATTGAGAGAGCTTTTGTTTATTTGTTTAGCTCTAGGCCAATGAAAGCAATACTGACAGATAAAGTTTTAAGAAGTTCATCTTATTTTATTAAATGTATAAGGAAAGGCATACTTCATATTGGTTAACATAACTCCAATATCACCTTAAATGGTTTTGATGCCACAGAGGTTACTTAGTGTTGATACTACCTTAGTCCCAGTTTGGGGAGAGCTTTTTTTGGGGTTTTTTTGTTTGTTTGTTTGTTTTTAAGTTTGGCAGGAAGTGGGGTCTGTTAGCAGTGAAAATGAGATGTACGATTTACCTTAATTTGACAGCATTATAAACTACTTTTATCTATTATGCTCTCCAAGTTTTAAGTTTTTAAATATGGCAAAGAATAACTTCCTTTATTCTAAATCAAAGTACAATTATCCCTGCACAGGACCAAAAAAACCAAATTTTATCATATAAAATGATAATTTGGTATGGTTGAAAGAAGAGCAATGGGTAGGAAGCCAAACTCTCTTCAAACTTAAATAATCTAACATTGCATTAATCCAAAAAGCGGCAAGTAGCCCTTAGTAATTTCAAAAGATAAGATTCAAGGTGGGTAGAATCTTAATTCAGTTATCTACAAAGAATAATCTGTAAATAAAACTGAAAAATATTTGGCAGGAGGTCTTACGATGGAAAATATCATGCATCGTGAATGGAACTTTTAATTATTACAAACATTCCAGAAATCAATTTGGCATTACAGATATTTAGACCTTTGTCACAGTAATTTTTTTCTCAGGAATCCAGCCTAGAAAAATAATCTCTCAAATAAATAAATAAATAGTTTAAAAAAATGAAGTTTGCAAACTAATAACAAAGAGTATACATACACTATAGTATTAAGTAAAAAAGAAAACACAAAATTGCACATACAGTGGGATCTCAACTGTAAAAAAAGAAAACTTACAAAATAACAGATATTTTCAGAATACAATTTGATAATATATAAAAGTCAAAACAAATTCATACCTTTTGACCCCGGGTACTAGTGGGTCAATTCTACTTCTAGGAATGTATTAAAAAATAGTTACAGTTGGCACAGATATGTTAATGAGTAATGAAGTCTTCTACAGTGTTATTTTGGTAAGGGAGTATTATACATTTTATTTGTTATTCCTTAAATTAAGATTTAATTTTCACATGTATAACTGTTGCTAAATAAATATTTTTAAAGCATTTTATAATATACAATGCCATTATCATAATCTCTTCTATATGAATCTATTATTTGGTATTAACTAGGTAATTTATCATAAACAAACAGGGAGTTTGGTTTCACTAATCAATAGTTCCCCTGAATGTATTTCAACCTTTTCTACAATTCAAGACCATACAATCTCTAGTCCTCTTTACTTCATTTTGAATTCTTCCATGTTCCATGTATCTCCTCATATTAATGCCTCTTATAATTCACTAATGCACTGTTATTTTGAGCAGAATTATGTTGCACTATCATGATGAATTTTACCTTTTAAATACAGAACTTCAAGAATTTGATTTCAACTTGTTTTGCTTTGTGCTTATTTTCTCTTGCTTCTCAGTTACAGTGCTATTTTTAACAGTGAAAGTTCTAAAACAATAAAAATGTCAATTATACTAATTATAATACATCAATTTGAAAAGACACTGTACAACTCAAAACCAAGTATACTAGAGAGTAGCCTGTCATTCTGAGTGCCTAACTGGGAGCTCCTAGGTGCTGTGGTGAATCTGACCACAAATGGGCATCTCATCTAAGAACAGCTAATACCTGGGCAGGTTAGCAGCATATGGGATGGCAAGGCCCAACAACGGCATCCAACCTGGACAACATTAACTAACTCAATCTGATAGGAGAAGTAAAGAATAAGCTGAAACCAATGGTAAGCAGACACTATGAGACAGAGGGGAAAAGCAGTCTGCCAGTTCACACTGCAACAGCAAAAGCTGGAACGGAAAGTAGTAAGTCACTGTGACAGACACTAGATCAGGGAGCAAAGGACACATGCTGTTGAGAAAAGTGAACAGAAGAACTTCATAACCAGACTGCACTACGTCCATAAACAATAATATTCGGCTCCTTGAAGCCTGGCTGTATAATGGCGAAGCTTCCTGTCTTTCTTAGTATCCATGCATTCTTATAATAAACTTCTACTGCTTAAGGTCCCCTGAGTGGTTCTGTTCTTTGAAATCTAATAGAGCCTTATATTTCATACTTTAAGAACTCATAATGATACCGGCATCTGTTCCCAATATGTTAAATGAAAAATGTAGAATACAAAATAAGTACAGTCTCAATTGTTTTTTAAGACTTTATTTATTTATTTGACAGACAGAGATCACAAGCAGACAGAGAGGCAGGCATAGAGAGAGGAGGAAGCAGGCTCCCCGCCAAGCAGAGAGCGCGATGCTGGGTTCGATCCCAGGACCCTGAGATCATGACCTGAGCCGAAGGCAGAGGCTTTATCCCAGGTGCCCCCGGTCTCAATTTTTTAATAAAAATACTTACATATATGCATGGAACAATTTAAAAAGTTAATCCATCAAAATATTAATCATGGTTAATCATAGGCAATAAGCTTAATGGGTGATATTTCATTTTATTTCCTGGTTTTCCAAAATTTCTGTAACATACATTGCTATTTTAAACTAAACAGGGGCTCCTGGGGGCTCAGCTGGTTAAGTGTCCAACTCTTGATTTTGGCTCAGGTGGTGATCTCAGGGATGTGAGAATAAGCCCCGCTTTCACCAAGGAATCTGCTTATCCCTCTCCCTCTGCTCCTCCCCCGCAGTCCCCACTCCCGCTCCCTCTCCCTTGCTCTCTCTCTCTCTCTCTCTCTCTCTCGCTCTCTCAAATAAATAAATAAATAAAATATTTTTTTACAATCCCTAGAAAGAAAAACTACATAAGGATGAGAAACAATACACCAAAATATTAAATGACCTTAGTCTCTTGGTGATTATAGACAGTTTATTTTCTGCTTCACTGAGAGTACTACTTCCCAGTTTTAAAATAATCTTTGTTTTTCATTATAATTAGAAAAAGCATTTTTTTTTTAAAGATTTTATTTATTTGCAAGAGAGCACAAGCCTGGTAAGGAGTAGAGGGGGAAGCAGACTAGAGCAGGGTGAGGGGCAGATAAAAAGAGAAGCAGACTCTCTGCTGAGCAGGGAGCCCAAGCGGGGCTTGATCCCATGAGTACAGGATCATGACCTGAGCTGAAGGCACACATTTAACCAACTGTGCGACCCAGATGCCCCGAAAAAGGATTTTTTCTTAAAAAAGAAAAATGAGGGACGCCTGGGTGGCTCAGTCAGTTAAGCATCTGACTTTAGTTCAGGTCATGATCTCAGGGTCCTGGGATCGAGTCCTCCATCCGGCCCCTTGCTTGGCAGGGAGCTTGCTTCTCCCTCTGCCTGCCGCTCCTACTTGTGCTCTCTCTTGCTCTGACAAATAAATACAATCTTTAAAAAAAAAAAAAGAAAAAGAAAAAGGATTAAGCCTAAAGTAAAAAACCGATGATTAAAGAAACTTTGTTTTGTTTTTAAAGATTTTATTTTTAAGTCATCACTACACCCAACATGGGGCTTGAACTCACGGCCCCAAGATTAAGAGTCACATGCTCCAATGACTGAGCCAGTAAGCCAAGCACCCCAAAAGGGGTTTTGTTTTTAAATCAGACTAAAGAAATACATGTACAACTGGCATGCCTAGATTTCAAAATAATTCTACTTTTAAAGTATATTGTAGCATACATTCTTTAGGATTTTTAAAGTTTTAAATATATAATAGGTATATCATAAAGAATTTAGAAATTAAGAGAAAAAAGTAATTTCTAATTCACAACAGGAGAGTCTCGGAATCTGAGAGCTAGAAAAAAAGAGTTACCATTTAGTCTAAATATTTCATTTTACAGATGAAAAAACTAATGCGTAAGAGAAGGAACTTAACATGTAGGACCTAGTCTAGAGCCTTACTTTCTTGAACCCAAGCCTGAGACAATTTCTACTACAGGACAATGGCTCTAGTTAAGAAACTTCTAGATTGAGAAAATATTTGAGAATTGGAGGGGGGAAAGTTCTTTTTCCATCAAACAAATTATAAAATTACAATTAGCACAAAATAAATGTTAACATTTTTATATGGATCTAGAAAAATAAAAATAAAATGTTTTTCAGCTTTTCACAGGAAAATCATAGGATTTTTTGTACCTAAAATCCCAAGATATTTAGGATTTATAAATGTTTGTGTTGATGAATAATACAGAGAATGCATAAATTTGTTGCTTTGGTTCAATAAAATAAAAGATGCAATTAAGCAAACAGACTCTGGAACTAGGCAGACTGCCTGGAATGAAATCTTGACATTGCCATTTACTAGATGTGCCACTTTGAGCAAGCTGAGTTATCTTTTCTGAGCCCAGTTTCCTTATTCATACACCAGGGATAATAATAGTGCCTGACTCATTAAATAATATCATAAAGCACAATCAGTGAACGGCATAAATGCTGTATGCAGCAACTGCTTTTATTATTATAAAACAACATAAATGTCTGGTGTGTTTTTATCATGGTTATCACTCTTCTAGTAAAGTGGGCAGTATCATTTCACAGGCACTATGGAAAACTTGATATATGAGAGAATGCCCTAATACCAATGACTTCACAAATATCCCCTTCAAACAGCTTAGAAAATAGAATAGCCAATGATTAAATTGGTTAGTGTTAACTGTGAAAGATTTTCCAACTTTTTGCCAACCTCTTAAGGTCAGGGAATGGTATGAAGTAAACAGGGTACCCAGGGAGGTGCTACGTTAAGGAAAGCCAGGCAAAACTAAAGAGTTACAAACCCTGCAAGCTAATACGGGCAAGCATCAGGCCACAAATCCAGGCAGGTGAGACAAAGGCTGAAAAGCACAAAGAAGTTACTATGGTACAGATGGAAGGAAAATACAATGGAGAGACATATGCCCAAGTTCTAATCTTGGTTCAGAAAGCAGCTAGGTACATTGTCTTAGGAAAACAAATCTCCCGTCTGACTTTATTTGCTGCAAGTAAGACAAACTGGCCTCTCTGAGTCATATATAGCCCAAAGGTCAAATGTTTTTAAAGAAAACAAAATTAGCAAGGCTTTCTGAATTCACATTTTACAGGTGGGACAGATGCTGTAAACTAGGAAGAAAGTTTGTAACATTATTCTTGTCAAAAAGTTTCTGTTTTTCTCCTTTCAAGAGAAGATTGTATTCTTTATCAAGTATGCCTCATCTCACCTTTTTGAGAAAGCAATTGTGAAAAAAGAAGAGTGGGCGCCTGGGTGGCTCAGTGGGTTAAGCCTCTGCCTTCAGCTCAGGTCATGATCTCAGGGTACCGGGATCGAGCCCCGCATCAGGCTCCCTGCTCAGCAGGGAGCCTGCTTCCCCCCTCTCTCTTTGCCTGCTTCTCTGCCTACTTGTGATTTCTCTCTCTCTCTCTCTGTCAAATAAATAAATAAAATCTTTTAAAAGAAAAAGAAAAAAGAAGAGTAAGGGGGACATGAATGAGTTTTAATTTTAAAAAACGTGGGGGGTTATTAAGAAGACAATTCTGAAAAGAAAAAAGAAAGTAACTGTGAAAGATCTGAAAGTGAATGAACTGGCCAGTTGGCTATCTGGAGGGAATAGTCCAGGAAGTGGAACCAGCCAGTACAAAAGTCCTAAGCCAGGAGTGTGCCTGGAGAATAGAAAGGAGGGTGGTGTGACTGGAGTGGGGTAAACAAATCAGAGAATAGTAGAGGGGACCCTTGGGTGGCTCAGTCAGTTGAGCATCTGACTTGATTTCCACTCACGTCATGATCTCAGGGTCTGGGATCCAGCCCCACCTCGGGCGGGATCCCCGCTCAGTGTAGAGTCTGCTTGAATTTCTCTCTCCCTCTCCCTTTGCCCCTCTCCACTCCCCACTCATGCTCTCTCGTGCTCTCTCTCACACTCTCTCTCTCGAAAATAATAAAACTGTTAAAGAAAAAAAAGAGAAAAATAGTAGAAAAGAAGTCAGAAAAGTAACAATGGGTCAAGATAACATAAGGTCGTGTAGGCCACTAAAAAGGATGAGGATGGGAAGCTTTGGGGGGGCTTGATACAAAAAGAGACAGGATCTGATTTATGTTTTAAAAAGGATCACTATGGGAGATGTACTAAGAAGACTGTAAAAGTTGAGAGGCAAAAGAAAGAGAGAAGAATATTAAGGGTAGAGCAGAAGAGAGATGGTAACAACTCACACCAGTAACAGACATGATAAAAAGTAGCCAAATCTTGAAAACATTTTGAAGCAAAATCAATGGATGATTTCTTCTTCTTCTTCAAGATTTTATTTATTTATTTGGTAGAGAGAGAGAGCACAAATAGGAGGAGCAGCAGGCAGAGGGAGAGGGAGAAGCAGGCTCCCTCAAAGCAGGGAGCCCAGTGCAAGGCAGGATCCCAGGACCCTGAACCCTGGGATCATGACCTGAGCCCATGGCAGATAACCAACTGAGCCACCCAGGCATCAAGAACGGGTGATTTCTTGACAGCTCGCATGCAGTGAAAGAGAAAAAGAGACCTTATGTGTCAAAATGTTTTTAGTGTAAGCAAATAGGATGCCAGATCTGCCATCAACTGAGAATTAGAAGGCTGCAGTTGAAATTGATTTGGGGAAAAGATTATGAAATCAGTTTTGGGTATTTTGGATCCTGAGATACTCAACCTATACAAATCTAGACTCATAAGATTTTATCTTCCTACAGATAGGACAAGACCTATAAACATGAACTAGAAATTTCAGATTCAAAATAAAAACATCAGCTGTGCAGATGACAAGTGAAGACAGCACTTGTTTCCTAATGTTGAACTCTGAGCTCAATGGAATCAGCTTTTTAGCTATTTTGGTTGATGAAGTCATGACTATAGAAGAAATTAAGGTATCAATTCATAAAAGCCACACTTTAAATTCATCAAATTATTTAAATCATCTGGCTGCCTCAATATACATCTGAGTATCAATGTGGCTAACGGAAGAAGAGCTAGAACTGAAAGTGTTTACCTGTGTTTACTCCGAAGATACAGAACCCCTAAAGTTGGAGACATAGATATGAATCTCAGAACACATCTAAAAATTTTAACTGTGTGATCAAATTCTGAAATTATGGGTTCATCCAGCTCTGTGAAAATAGAATCTTATTAATAAACTAGTGAAATCAAAGGCTTAATTATTTAAATCATTTATTAATTCGCTCTATCATAAACCCCGTCACTATACAGTTCTATAATATTCTAGCATTAGAATTTTACTAATTTTCAATTATTAAGATTTTATTTTCAAGTATTTACAGATGATTACATATGTTGTTAAACAATGGAAGTTATGTAAATATATACTGATTAAAGTTCATGGTATTAACCTCTGATGACAAACAAATTCAACTAATCTAACTCAACTATCTAATTTATACGCATGTTAGAATATTCTTCACACTTACATTAATCCTTTGAGGAACACAATAATGATTACTTATGTTCATTTAAGAAATAATAAATGGTTGAACTGGATTATAAACTACCAAAAATACCAATTTCAAGGGACATCTACAATAATCTATAGACTTATTTTGCTGTTCCCCATACCTGGGATGCTCTTCACAGAACCCTTTCATCGTTCCTAAATGTTACTCCTCAGAGAGCTTTTTTAGAAAGGGCAGAAAAAGAAGGCTGAGTACACAGTAATTCCTTTATTACACTAACCAAGGACTCCACTACAACTACAACACAAGATCAAAGAGAAAAAAAAAAGGAGCTCTAGCAGGAAGCCTACATACAAACACAATAAAAAAAACAAAACAAAACAAAGATAGGTTACCCCAAGTCAAACCAACTCCAACCTAAATAAGTTTAGGTTTATTTAGATGGTAGGATTTTACGTAGATGGCAGGATGGAGAAGAGCTTAAGGAAAAAAATCATTTGTCTAGGACTTTGTGAGAAAATCTCAGCCCTGTGTACTCGCTTTAGTTTTAAAGTGTAAAGACTTAAAAAGCACAGCCCCTCCCTCAAATCTAAGAAACAGATCCTGGTTATACACCACACATCTTGTAACTAAAGGGTAAGACTTTACAAAGTTCCTCACTTCAAATGTCTGATCTTGGGGGAAAGACCCTTTCCACTTCCGGCACACGCTGTTCCTTTGCGTGCTAACTGCCCTGTGGTAGCAGAACAGGAAATGCAGGTATGTCATGGAGACAGTCTCCAGTCAACAGTAAGGGCAGCCACAGTTCTTAGACCTGACTCCTTACAATGCCAAAGCAAAAAACACAAAACAAAACATGAGATGGGAATGAGAATGAGATGGACGCAGGGAAAGGGATGGCACAAGCAGCCACTGCTGTCTTTCCAGACCTCACAGGAAAGCTGTGAAATTTGATGACTTACAGACAGAACGAGAACATCTTCTTACAGACAGAACGAGAACATCTTCTTTATCTAAAGACCAACACCGCGATCACGTCTTCTCTAGACCATTCAACGGCCTCCTAACTCCTCTCCCCACTTTCTCTCTATTCTCTCTACAATCCTTTCTGCCCTACTGAGCTCACGAACCTCATGTCAAGGCACCATTCCCTTTACTCACTATATTCTGGCCACAACACGCAAGTAGCCTTTCGGTTCCTCGGGCCAGCCAGAGTTATTTTGCTGTTCCCCATACCTGGGATGCTCTTCACAGAACCCTTTCATCGTTCCTAAATGTTACTCCTCAGAGAGCTTCTGTCTAATCACATTATTTTCAGGCACAGAACTCTATCAGGCTCCTTCGAAGCAATTTGCTCAGACATAATTTGTCTCTTAACTATAAGCTCTATGAGGGCAGAATAACCATGTTTGTTTTATTCATCACTATGTGTATCTTGTGTCTCAAATAATACTTAACATAAAATTTAGTAAATGCTTGTTATATTATTTACCAGGAAACCTCAGTAAGACAGCTGATAAGGAAGGATTAAGCCAAAAAAAAAAAAAAAAAAAAAAAAAAATTCTCTGAGGAACCAAGTATCTTAAAACCCAAGTATTAAAATTCAAGCATCTAAATCCAGTACTCAGAACCAACTTCTCTCACTTTATTGCAGTTCTAATAATGCCGGCTGCCTCATTCCCAACCTATGGTTCACCCATTAGATAGAAAGAAGGTAAAACAAAAGAAAAGCCCACACATGTGAAAGTTAAAAGGAAGTGCCATTTAGAGGAGATCTTCAGACCCCAAAATACCTCAATGATCCCTAAGAATATCACTGTATACCAACCTGGTAATACTGGTTTCTCATTAAATGTTTCAACTCAATCGAATAATTCTGATTTATGCTCAGGGTCTTATTTAAAAGCAGAAAGCATATGTTACCTTTTAGATGGATTTCCAAGAAACTGGTCAAGACTAGCCAAAAACTGTGCATGAAGGAATAAACACCAATATATGTAATAAGTAATAATTTGCTTAATGTCTACTGTGGGTCCATAACATTAGATAAATTATTCTTTACTCCCTCACCTAATCTCTGAGGTAGACATTATCCCTTTTGCAGATGAGAAAACTAAAGCTCAGAAGGTTAATGGTTACAGTTAGGTTACAGTTGGGAAGTACCTGAGAATTAAAACTAATCTGCTTAACATTAAAGACCATGCTCTTTCCAAATACCATCAATTGCTTCTAAATGTGTCCGGTATGATATGAGAATTGCCTAAGCTCTTATTAAAAATAAAAATTCCTAAATTCTTCTTAAAAATTCTGATTGGGGATGTCAGAGCTAAGAATCTAAAATGTGTATCTTTTAAAATGCTCTTACTGATTTTAGTAATCAGACAAGTTTAAGAAATTAATTGCATTGGAATTAAGCTAGACTGCCTGAACACTGAAAGTCTGGTTTAAGATCTGATTTTATAAATGGATTCTGAAACAAATAATAAAAAGTCACAAAAAAATCTTACACAAAAGATACTAAAGGGTACTTACAAGTATCTACTGCTACATGTTATATTTAAAGCATAATTTTATTGAGAATAAAATCTTAAATAGCTTTAGTTTAGGAAACAAAATCACAGATTTTATAGAGATTCCCTTCCGAGCATACACTTGGTCTAATATCCTGAGCCTTTAACCTATTAGGAATATAAATTCAAATCTGGGGGGCACCTGGGTGGCTCAGTGGGTTAAGCCGCTGCCTTCGGCTCAGGTCATGATCTCAGGGTCCTGGGATCGAGTCCCACATCAGGCTCTCTGTTCAGCAGGGAGCCTGCTTCCTCCTCTCTCTCTGCCTGCCTCTCTGCCTACTTGTGATCTCTCTCTGTCAAATAAATAAATAAAATCTTAAAAAAAATAAAATAAAATAAACTCAAATTTGAGTTCAAGAGTAGATCTCAAAGTAAAAATACTACTCTTTAGGGGCACCTGGGTGGCTCATTGTTAAGTGTCTGCCTTTGGCTCAGGTCGTGATCCCAGAGTCCTGGGATAAAGCCCCACATCAGGCTCCGTGCTCTGCAGGAAACCTGCTTCTTCCTCTCCCACTCCCCCTGCTTGTGTTCCCTCTCTTGCTTTGTCTCTCTGTCAAATAAATAAACAAAATCTTTAAAAAAAAAAAATACTATTCTTTAGAGAAATATTCAGAGCAGTGTTACTTGGAATAATAGTATTTGAGTAATTACCATCATAAATAATTTCATATAACTTATTTTTTACCAGTTAGTCTCTGTATTCCACTTAGCTAGTCACATACAATTTTAAGTATTAGTCAGTTTTACATCTGTTAATGGGCAGAAATCCAACACTGAACTGTTTGGACTGAAATACCACGTAAATTTCAAACTCAAATACAGTAAAAGTTTGAAACTTCAGTTTACTACCACATTCCTCACTTCTTCAAGAAAGTTTACCCACTGAGAAATTTTAGTAGTTGATCCAATTATTAATCATTTTTTTCTTTGTATTATCAAAAGTATGTTCAATGCTATATTCTAAATCAAACCAATCTCCTTCCAAATGATAAAGAGAAGGAAAAGTTTCTGGGGGGGAAAAGTCTTAATTTTACAATTTCCCCATATTTATCAAGTTTTGCTTAAAAAAAAGAGAACTCATTTATCTTCTGAATATGATTTTATAAGAGTTCTATTGTAAAATATTGTTTACCTTCAGTAGGAGGTGCAGGAAGAAAGGAAAACAGTTGCTCGTTTGGCAATTCTGACAAGATCCAAAGATGTATGCAACTACCTCATTTATTTAGAGAACATTTTAGGACTTACAATATTCCAGACACTGTATTTAACAGTGGAGAAATAAGGCCAATAAACACAATTCCTGCCCTCAAAGAACTTTACAGCTTTCTGGAGAAACATCAAAGGTCTTCAAAAATCTCAAACCATGGGTGCCTGGGTGGCTCAGACAGTTAAGCATCTGCCTTGAGCTCAGGTCATGATCCCAGGACTCTGGGATGAAGCCCCAAATCGGGCTCCCTGCTCAGCGGGAGCCTGCTTCTCCCTCTCCCTCTGCCTATTGCTCCCCCTGTTTCTGCTCTCTCTCTGTCAAATAAATAAATAAAATCTTTTTAAAAATTCCTTAAAACAAAAACTTTAATCTTTAAAAATGGAGTATGTCTTATATATCATGCTGGGGGGGGGTAAAAATTGTAAAGTTAAAAAAACTGTTTAATCAAAGTGATTCATGTTCTGATCTCCTGTTGTTAAGTACAGCATCTGATAGCCATCTTGAAATACTGATACATTTCAAGATAGACCATTTTTTATTAAATCTACCATTTGAAAGGTCAAGGTGTTCTTGTGATATCTCCTATGTAAAGATCTTATTGTACCCCAGAGTAGTTTCTGAGTTTTTCATTTCAAGCCACATTTCTAAATCTTTCAATTTTCCACAGCACACCTGAGATGAAGACAAGCAAAGAGAGTGAGTTCCACAGCCATTGGTAAAAACTTGTGCTGAAGGATGAGGAATTATTTGTGGAGATGGTAGGAAGATTATACCTCAGAAGAGAGTACATGAAGCTACAATAATTTAGTGAAATTAAAAGAGAGTAACATTATTAGAAACAAACACTAGCAAAGTAACATGGCTCTATGACAGGGCTTAAGTTAGAAGTCAAAGGAAAGCCCCAAGAGTGACCGTGATATGGGAGGGCATGAAGCGATACAGAAATAAATAATGTCAGTTATAGTGATAGATCAGAGAGGGAATACTGGCCTAAAAACCAGATTTAAATTCTAATATTTTGATTAACATCCTTTAGCACTATCATCATTGTGAAAACTCAGTCTTCAATATGATCACTATATGTTGTACAAATTTACTGAGAGGTTAAAAAAAATTCACAATTATAAAATATTAACCAATATGGCCTACACCACCTAACAAGTTAATAATCACTTTTCCCCTCCTCATTACATAGTAAGACTCTCTCTCTCAAACATACACACACAAACACACACACACAGAGGAAATCTTTTAACTGAAGTGTGAACTGAAGTCTTTTAAATTACATGTACATAAATATTAAGGAATAATAGGAACTTATTTTCTTCTTCCTTCAAATACTACTTTTTCTCAAAATATGCTTCTGTTTATCTCCCTGCTGGAATCGCCACATTGCTCCATACTGCTACACGTAAATCTAACAAAGAAAATTAATAAACTCACCCAGAAGGGATGTCAAAAAAGAATACTGATCATGATGGAAGTACAAAGTATAAGTCTCATTTGCAGCCAATATAAAAATATTTGCAAGACACCTAAGTGGCTCGTTGGTTAAGCATCCCACTCTTAGCTCAGGTCTTGATCTCTGGATCATAAATTCACACCCCAAGTTGGGCTCCACACTAAGCATGGAGCCTGCTTTAAAAATAAACAAATAACTAAAATGAAAATATCTGTATTAAAAAACACATTAAATGGGGCACCCAAGTGGCTTAGTCGATAAGCGCCTGTCTGCCTTCAGCTCAGGTCATGATCCCAGGGTCCTGGGATGGAGCCCAGCATTGGGCTCCCTGCTCAGTGGGAAGCCTGCTTCTCTCTCTCCCACTTCCCGTTTGTGTTCCCTCTCTCACTATGTCTCTCTCTCTCAAATAAATAAATAAAATCTTAAACAAAACAAAACCCACACACATTAAATCAGACTTTGTTTAGACAAATTATTATTTTATATCTTCATATCTACAAAATCTGGTTATGCCCCCAAACTGACCTGCTTGTGTAGTAGAAAATGGAAAGAAACTTACTTTCCCACAACGCTATAATGACATGCCAAATCATGTCATATGAGAATACAGTGATTTCTAAAATAAAATAATACTATAATAGGATACATTGAAGTAGGAAGGGAAAATAGAGCAAAAACATCCAACTATAAAGGTCCACTCAAAAGTAGAAATCTATGAAAAACATAAGTGGTTGAATCTGTATCTTTTCAGATTGATCTGGATTACAGATGATTCAGTTTGCACTATCATTTACTTCCAAACTAATAAGGGACAACTACGTTAAAGAGCACCTTAGTTAAAAAACAAAAAACAAAAAAACAGGTGGGATAGTAGTAGTTTTACCATAACTGTTTTACTAGTTCTTCCCATTTATATTTAGAGGCAAGAAAAACTGACCATGCTCAACAGTTATAGTAACCCATAAACACCAATTTCAAAAACCTTTTTAGGCACTAACTGGGCTACCAATTGGCATAGCATGCCTGTGAATTATACATGACAGAGTCATGTAAAAAAAAGTTTGTATTACTATCACTCTACTTATCTATATCACCACAAAACAGGGTTAGGTTTTCAATAAAGATTCTTACTAATTTTCACCAAAATACTCCACCTACCAATTTAAATATATAAGCTGTTTAGAGATGGAAAAACAGGACTAAAGTCCATCACTGTTAGGTCTGAAAATGGTAGTTCTGATTTTTTATTTCTATGCCTTATACTTATGTTTCTCAAAGTGAAAAACTAAGTGTGGAGGATAATTAATGAAGGTTGATATTTATTGAGCACAGTATCACATAATGTGATGATGAATTCTTGGCACAAATTGTCTAATTTAATCCTTAATAATCTTAAAAGTTAAGGACTATAATCTCTGTCTTAACTGAGACTTATAAATAATCCACCCAAGTAGCAGAGGGTAGATTTGAACCCAGAGCCTCAAATCAACGTAATGGTGAAGAGAGGTAGTGATTGAGGGATCACAGAATTAACTTCCAATATAGAAAGGCATATTGCTTACTGATGGCACATAATTCCTCCTCATACTCTGGAATAGTGCTTTTCATCCCTGGCTACACAGCAGAGTCACCTGTGGGACTTGTCTTGGGGGGTGGGGGGGGTGGGTATCCTTGCCTGGGGCCCTCACTTAGATAACTGGCATTCAATTGGCCTGGCCTGGGGAGAAGGCACCATTTTCTGTTCTTCTGTTTTTTTCATCTCTCCAGGTAATTCTAAAGGGCAGTAAGACTGAAAACTACTAATAATTCTTCCCCACCCTGTTAACCTAAGTACTCAACTACAATCAAATTTACTAGTCACCTATTTTGTTCTGAGCACTTCATCTATTATATATTCTATTTGCCCAGCCAAGTGCTTAGTTTTTCTTTTTCTTAAACAGAGGAAACATTAGAACTATACCTGCACCTTTTTAAATAACAAAATTTTGCCAGCTGTTCTTTGACAAGAGGAATGCAGGAGGAAAGGCAGCGAGACAGCATGAAAGAGTTTGAAAAACCCCTTCTTTAAGCATCCTTATACTCCTCAGGTAAAAAGGTCCTAAGAGTCAAACTAAAAAATTACTTGGCAGGCTATGAGACTAAAAAAATTCCGTGATATATGTTAAAAAGAGATTTAATATCCATGATCTCTCTGAATTCTGCTGGAGGTGACAGTTAAAACACTAAGTAACTGCTACTGTGGTGATAAATCCCCCAGTCTTCCCATGGCGTTGTGATTATGCAGTGTGGTTTTTACCCTGTAAGTCACCTGAACATGAACTTAACAGGTGCTAAAGAAATCAAAGCATTACATAAGCATATCCAAAAAACAATACGGCTGGTCATAACACGTAGTGAGAAATGCAAGGATTTTGCTGACAATCTCATATGAGAGTCTTAGACCGTTTCACTGAAAGTTACTCACTGCACATCCCACTCACCCTACACCAAAAGTATAATGAAAACTGTTCCAGACAGTCTCAGACTTGCTGGCCTTTTTTTTTTTTTTTTACTAAAAAGAAGTGTGGAGATACCTGACAACCGTGGAAGTTTGATCTAGGATTTGAGCAGGAGATCTAAAATGAAGAATATAAACACTTCAAGTTGCACAAAACTCTGGACTTCTCACAGAAACATTACAAAACTTCCTGCTTCCGGACAGCTCATTATTTGGTTCAAGTCTTCACATTCCTCTATTAGTCATGACCTTTTACAAAGCTCTCATTCCTTATTGTCTCAATAATGCTGGACTTTTAAATGTTGCAAATCAGACTTACAGGAACCCTTATCGAATGAAGAAACCATCCCAGAGTTCATGCCCAGAGGAGACTTAGATTACAGAGAGCCCTCGGTAACCTGAGCAGTGCGTGTCCATCACATAGATTTCTTTTTAAAAACTGGCTGTAAACACACATCGCTCTGCATATCTCAAACAGACGTTCACCTATACGTTCTTATCATACACGATCACAGGAACCTGCATTACTAACGCAGAAATTGCCTCTGCAAGAAACTGGGAAGACCTGTGAATGTGTTGAAAGGCACAGGCACAACGACAGTCAACCACTCATTACCAATTGTCACTGGGGTCTCATATGGCCCAGATCTGGCCACAGCCCGATGTCAATAGGCTCAAAGGCACAGACGAGGAGAGAGAACCACAGGGTAAGTGGATGAGACATCAAGGGGGAGGCACCTCATAAATACGTGTACTCCACTCCGCAGCTGAAGGGGTGGCCCAAAGGGCAGACCCTAAGGAAAAATCATCCCTCCTGGGATCCGTGACATCGCCCGGGCCTAAAAGGGCCGCTAAAGGGGGTTGGGGGGTTGGGGAGAAAGGGCAGTGTCTGTCCCCACTTCGGAGACCGAAACAAATAAAATTAAAGCAAGTTCTCACTTCCTGGTAGCCTACTCTTCCCGAAGGCCCCGGCACAAGACGGACACCGCGGATAGAGGGCTCCCCGGGACCATGGGGGACGGGTGGGGGGACCCACCCCGGCCCTGCACCTCCCCGTCCTCGCCCTCCCCTCCTCCGGGCCTTACACGGTGACGTGACCGGAGCCGCGGACCACCACTGGGTCCGGCGAGTACTTGAGCAGCTGCTCTTCCAGGGCCCGCTCCTCGTCCTCCTCCTCCTCATAGATCTCGTCGAAATCCGCCATCCTGAGCCTCCAAGACCCCCTACTCAAAGGGGACTGACTCCAAGGGCTGGGGCCGGGGGTGCGGGCTGGCGAGGCGGCGGAGGCTGAGGGGAGTCGCTGCCGCGGGCTCAGAGGCCGCGGAAATCGGTCTTGGCTGCCTCGGCTCCGGCTACAGAGGAGATGGGGTCCCGGCCGTCGCCGTCGCCGCCGCCGCCATTATCATCAGCGATAACAACAACACAATGTCAACATCCGCCCAAAGGCCGACACCTCCACCAGTACCGCGGCTAACGCTGCCACTGCCGCCGCCGCCGTCGCCGCCGCCGCAGCAGCAGCAACTCAGGCAACCACAGCAACAGTCAGAGCCAGCCGCAGCGGGAGCAGCCGGCTACGGCATCGCGAGACTTCCCGGGAGAGCGGGCGGGCGCGTGGGCGCCGGTGTGCGCAGGCTGGCGGGCGGGAGCGCGCACGTGAGGCCTCGCGCGCTCCCAGGGCGCCTTGCTTCCTTCCTCCGCTCCCCACGCCGCCGCCGACGACACCTCGGGAGCGCGCTCCCGCGGGCGAGGTCCCGCCCACCACCAAGTGGGTCGCGGTCCCTCAAGGGAGGGCTGGAAGGCTCGGAGGCGTTGACCCCCACTCAAAGGACCGAGCTCGGAGTGTCCAATGGAGCGCTTAGTCACCTAAAGTAATCTCTAATCAAAACAACTAAAAATAAAAACACTGGTTGGAATAGAGAATTTATAGTGTGTGTCTGCCTATTTATCTAATAATTGAATCTCGCTTTTTGTCAGTTTCCTTAGTCTTGATGAGAACCAGAGTATGTACTTTCCCAGTTTGAGGAGCCCAACAGAAACACTGCAAATATGTTTGTTCACTTTAATACAGGAATTTTCAAAACATGTCCAAACTCAAACCTTGTGTCTTATCATCCCCTTAAATATAGTCCAATATATTAAGGCAGTGATGCTATGGTTTTTAGAAGAAAACTCACTGTAGTCATGACACGAAACAAAATTGACACATTCTCTGGATTCCAGATTAAAAGATGCAGTTTTCTGCCCCAACTCCCTCATCAACCATAACCTGTTGGCTTCTGTTAGAGCTTTAGGGAATCCCTTTTCCTTCCTTACAGCTCCTCCCACCAAAGGGAAGAGTGGAGGAGGGAGGGGAGGGGAGAACAGGGGAAGGGAAGAAAGGAAGAGTATAACAGATTTTACTTATCTGCTTAGACCACTTGTAAAGGCCTAGGGGTCACTTTGGATACTAAGTTTCATAGTCAAGAAACTGTCCAGACATACAAAAACTTCAGGAGCAGGAGTGAGCTCCTAAGAGTCCTGGATAATGATTATACACTGTGGAGGCAAGAGAGGATAGCCACCCTGGATCCAGTGCTGGTCAGACCATTCTCCAAGTACAGTGTTCACATTCTAACATTTCCCTTTAGATGAGTCAGTATTGACCTTGAGAAAATGCAAAAGAGGACAATAAAGATAGCAAGAAATACCATTTTCTTACTGGAAATACTTGAAGGAAATGAGGGTAGCTAGCCAAGAAAAGATAAAGCGAAAGCACAAGAGTTGTATCAGACTTGCTGTATGCCTCCCCAGAGGACATTTATTCATTCATTCATTCATTCATTCAACAAATATTTAGTGAGCTCTAACTATGTGTCAGGTACTGTGTGTGTGAATGAGATACAGTCCCTCTAATCTAGTAGCTTATTTATCACAAAGGTGAGCAATTATAATTCTGTCAAGTGGTCCCAGAGGAGTTTACAGAGGGTACTAACAAAGCACACAGAAGGCAGTTTAGTTTGGTGGTTAGCAATGGGCTCCAAAGCGTGGCTGCCTGCTTTTGAATCTCAACTCTGCCCCTTACCATGTGACCCTGAACAAGTCATTTAACCTCTCTGTTTCTCATGTGTAAAATGAGGATAAAAGTACCTAACCCCACTGGTCTGCTCTGCAGATACATGAAATGCTTAGAAGAGGGCCTGGCACACAGCAGCTATGGGGTAGCAATAAACGATGTCTAAGGTCCCTAATCAGCTCTATGAGGATGAGCACAGATGTTTGCATTGTTTAATGCTCTACGGTTTATGCTTTACGGTTAATGCTTTATGGTAAAGCACATACCTAACAAATCTTTTTTTTTTTTAAGATTTTATTTATTTGACAGAGAGAAATCACAAGTAGGCAGAGAGGCAGGCAGAGAGAGAGAGGGGAGAAAGCAGGTTCCCTGCGGAGCAGAGAGCCCGACACAGGGCTTGATCCCAGAACCCTGGGATCATGACCCGAGCCGAAGGCAGAGGCCCCAACCCACTGAACCACCCAGGCGCCCCCCTAACAAATCATTTAATAATCCCCAAGAACCCAGTGAGGTATCCAAGGAGGATGTAATTTCTTCCTTCACTTCAGAGACCCTATGTGACTTTCTCATGGCCAAATGGCTATCTAAAAGTCAAACTTAGGGCTTCAACTTCAATGCACTGATAAGCCAAGCTCCTGAATTTCCTTCTCTGCAGGACACAAGAGGCCAGTGGCTCCATTCTCTTGAAGGAGTGCATGCAAATGGGAGGTAAGAAAAGGGAACAAGAGGAAGGAAAATCAGTATGTTCCAGGCCTGGCCTACATCCAGCGTGGTGCGGTAACTGGAACTCACCTTTCTGTGGAAGCGGTGGCCAAGATAAGGGACTGGTGCCCCAAAGTATTTAAATCATCACATAGCTGACAACTTCCCAAGGGCAGAGGAAATTACCCACAGCTCCTTCCACCTCAGCATTTTCCCAAGTTCCTGCTTCAGAAAAGGAGCCCAATCCATGTTCTCTGAATTGAGGTGTGTTGTTACTAGCGCTAGCTCCAGAACGTCGCGAGTTAGTTAGGCTTCTGAGGACTGTGAGAATGTCACCCTTTATCTTAACACTGGTTCTGTGTGGGAGAAATGTTCTTATTCTAAGTTCTGTTCAACAGAGTGGTCTTTGTATCTCCCGCTGCCTCAGTGTAAGATGGGGGCTGTCTTATTTTTGTTCTTCCTCTTTTGCTCTTCTTTTTCTTGCTCTCAAAAACGTGTCAGAGCTAGCAAAAGGGTGTGGGACCTGGGAATGAGGGGGAGACGATGAGAGAAGATGAGTCGAATATTTCCCTGATGATGGTTGACATCATAATCCCAAACTCCACCCCAAACCCTCCAGGGTCCAGTTTCCTGTCAAACTCCCTCTCTAGTCTCTTTCTGGGAACAAACTCCCATTTCTCAGTTTGTTTTCCCTCAGTGTCCAGGTGTTCCCCTGCTCTCTACCGTATACACTCCTCACCATTTGCCATCCCCTCTTCATTCCTGCTTCACACACTTACCACATTTCCCTTCAGACAAAAGCAAACAATAATAATGCGTCAGGAGCCTCAGGAGGCAACAGATCTTCAGTTGATTTTTAAGGCAGATATTCCTAGATTTGAAAACTTCCAAGTTCTGTCACTACCTAACTAAGTGGCTTTGGGCAGATTCAACTTTCTTTCTTTTTTTTTTGTTTTTTAATAGGGAACGCTTCACAAATTTGCGTGTCATCCTTGCGCAGGGGCCATGCTAATCTTCTCTGTATTGTTCCAATTTTTGTATATGTGTTGCCGAAGCGAGCACCAGATTCAACTTTCTAAGCCTCCTTTTCTTCATTCTGAAATCGAATCTATGTCGTGAAGTTATCAAAGGTCAAATGAGGTAATGCTATGGACTGAACTGTGTCCCCAACAAATTTATATGTGGAGTTACTAACCCCCATTGTGATGGCATATTGGGAGGTACAACCTTTGGAGGTAATGAGGTTTGGATGAGGTCATGAGGGTAGGTCCTCAGGATGGGATTAGTGCCTTTATAAGAAGAGACCAAAGAGCTTGCTCTCCCCACCTCTCCCTACCTTGATGTGAGGATACAGAGAAAAGATTACCACCTGCATAACAGGAAGCTATCTCTCACCAGGAGCCAAATAAGCCAGGGCTTTGATCTTGGACTTCCAGTCTCCAGAGTGGTGAGAAATCAACTTCTGTTGTTCAAGCCACCCACTCTATGGTATTTTGTCATGACAGCCCAAGCTGACTCTGACAGCATGTAAACCCTCACTTTTCCACACATTCCTTCATTAAGTAAATATGCTCTGAATGACTCCCATGTGCTATATTCTCTGCCAGGAACTAGGGCTTAGCAATAAGATATTAAACAAAACACAATTCCTGCCTTCGTGTAGCATAAAGCCCATTGTGGAGGGCTGACCAGTAATTACAAAAATGATTAACTGTTAGAATTGTAGTCAGTCCTGTGGAGAAATACAGGGGACCATGAGAATAGTTAATGGTCCTAACTCACCCCAAGAAACCAGGAACTCTTCTCTAGAGAAATGACATTTAACCTGATGATTCATTCAAAAGTATGAGGATGAGGAAATAGAGGAGAAGAGAAAGCTCCAGGAAGTGGGACCAGCATGTTGGTAGCAATAGTCTGGGACACTGTAAGGGAATATTATAGGCTTATAAACAACAGAAATTTATTTCTGCACCCTCTGACCTAATCGTCTACCAAAGTCCCCACTTCCCAATACCATTACACTGAAGTTAAGATTTCAACCCATGAATTTTGGGGAAACACAAGCATTCAGTCTATAGCAATGTTTAAAGACTCTAAGGCAGAAAAGAGAATAACCTAAATCAGGTTCAAACTAAAACCAGCATGGTTGGACCATCGTAAGGAAGGCAGAGACAAACTGAGATGGGGTCAAGGAGGTTGAGAGAGACTTGAAGGCCTTAGTAAAGAGTCTGAAGTTCGTATGTGAAGGCAAGCAGTGTGCCTAAGAAAGCCAGTGCATTTTAAAATTCCCAAATGGGACGCCAGTAGTCCAACCTACCCAGAATACATCCCCTACTTCTTTTGAAGATTTTATTTATCTGACAGAGAGAAATCACAAGTAGACGGAGAGGCAGGCAGAGAGAGAGAGGGAAACAGGCTCCCTGCTGAGTAGAGAGCCCGATGCGGGACTCGATCCCAGGACCCTGAGATCATGACCCGAGCCGAAGGCAGCGGCTTAACCCACTGAGCCACCCAGGCGCCCCCCCTACTTCTTTTGAAAACAGCACATTCCCAAGATGACTTGTGGTAAATCATACCTCCCTCCCCCACTCTCAGTACATGTGACTGGGTTAAGCTGACCATATCCCCAATCATAAGAGTGAGCTCATGGCCTAAAGCTAGCAAATCAGAGAGCATAGGATAACCTTGGTCACAGTGATTGGTTTGGACACATAATTCAGAAGACCCAGTGAGATTCAGTACCAGGACTTTTAATAGAACTATGGGGAAGGGGAAAAATCTCTTTTTCTATGGATCTACCAGGATCTGTGCTGTTCTTGCAATGGTAGAAAATGGTTGGGAATGATGCCAACCCTGAGGAAAGCAGAGCCAAGGAATGAAGCAAACACGACTTTGTCTTGATGATCATGTTTGGGTCCCCTGAGTTCAGCCATACCTAAAGATCTCCTGGGTTTGTAGAAGAGGATAATGGATTCAGTTTGTGGAATGTGAGACACCCAATGGAGATGACTGGTAGAATATAGATAAAGATATTAGAAAGATAGATGGATAGAAGTGTGCATGCATGAATGGTTAGACAGATAATATAGAGAACAGAAAAGGGGAGCAAGAGGCTCAAATCAGAAGTCTTGGCAGGAAAGAAATACATTGGGATCCATCAGCCAATAGACGATAAAAGTACCATAGCAATGACCGAGATGGCAGGACATCTGTGTGGCTCAGTTGAACAACTGACTCTTGGTTTTGGCTCAGGTTCTGATCTCATAGGTCATGGGATTGAACCCCATGCTGGGCTCAGTGCTCAGTGGTGACGCTGCCTGAGATTCTCTCCTCTCCATTTGCCCCTCCCTCCACACCCCTCTCTCTAAAATCAATCAGTCAATCAACCAATCAATTAATCAATCTTAAAAAGAAAAAAAGAAAGAAATGACTGAGATGGTTCAAAAGCCAAGAGGTGAGATGGCCTAGGGAGAGAGTGAGAAGGTAAGAGGATCTAGAATGAAGGAATTTCGGTTGATTCGAGATCGGGAGAGGAGGAGGGACTGACAAGGGAAAATGAAAGGAAATAGGCAAAGTGGCAAAAGGCAAACGGAGACAGTATGGTGTTACAAGTGCAACAAAAGGGGGGAAAAAAAGGAGGTAGTGATCATCCATGTGAGATGCTGCAGAAATGATGCAAGATAGGAACCAAAGAGTAGAGTGTCACTGTATCATAGAGAAGGACTCAATCAATTTCTATAACCAGCAATTTGACAGAGCCAACCCAGAACCCCTCGACTCTGCAAACATACAGAAATCCTAAATCAAATAGGGGCGGCTGGGTGGCTCTCTCAAGACTGACTCTCGGTTTGGGCTCAGATTGTGATCTCAAGGTTTTCAGATCAAGCCCCTTAACAGCTCTGTGCTCAGCGGGGAGTCTGCTTCAGGATTCTCTCTCTCTCCCTTTGCTCCTTCCACCCTCTCACGTACGTACTCTCTCTCTGAAATAAATAAATAAAATCTTAAAAAAAATCTTAAATCAGATATAACCATTAAAAAGCAGTAATAAGGGGCGCCTGGGTGGCTCAGTGGGTTAAGCCGCTGCCTTCGGCTCAGGTCATGATCTCAGGGTCCTGGGATCGGGTCCCGCATCAGGCTCTCTGCTCGGCAGGGAGCCTGCTTCCTCCTCTCTCTCTCTGCCTGCCTCTCTACCTACTTGTGATCTTTCTCTGTCAAATAAATAAATAAAATCTTTAAAAAAATAAAATAAATAAAACAAACCCTTATTTTAAAAAAAAAGCAGTAATAAAGGGGAGCATAACTCCCCACTCTTTTTTTTTTAAAGATTTTATTTATTTATTTGACGGATAGATCATAAGTAGGCAGAGAGGCAAGCAGAGAGAGTAAGGGAAGCAGGCTCCCTGCTGAGCAGAGAGTCCGAGGTGGGGCTTGATCCCAGGACCCTGGGATCATGACCTGAGCCCAAGGCAGAGGCTTTAACCCACTGAGCCACCCAGGCGCCCAACTCCCCACTCTTTAGGTGAGGGTTATACATAAGACTTCCTTCCAAAGACTGTAGTATAGAAATTAAGGAAGACTAACCACTGTGGTAACATCGACAAACACGGTGGCAGCCAGGTGATCAAGGTCAAAACAGCTGTCAGTCATGTTGATAATAGGTACCTTTGTTATGATACGGTGAAAATGGCACCTAACCTCTCTGATCTAACCCCCAAACACCCATAACCCCACTCTACTCATGAGAAAAACATTAGACAAATTCCAATAGTGAGACATCCTGCAAAATACCTGAACAGTCCTCCTGACAACTGTCAAGGTCATCAAAAACAAGGAAAGTCTGAGAAACTGTGAGAGCCAAGAGGAGCCACAGAAGATATGATGATTAAATGTAACGTGGTATCCTGAACAGGATGCTGGAACAGAAAGAGAACATTAGGTAAAAACTTAGGAAATCAGAAATAAACTATGGGGGCACCTGAGTGGCTCAGTGGGTTAAAGCCTCTGCCTTCCGCTCAGGTCATGGTCCCAGGGTCCTGGGATCGAGCCCCGCATCGAGCTCTCTGCTCGGCAGGGAGTCTGCTTCCTCCTCTCTCTCTCTCTGCCTGCCTCTCTGCCTACTTGTGATCTCTGTCTGTCAAATAAATAAATAAAATCTTTAAAAAAAAAGAAATAAACTATGGACTTTAGTTAATAATAATGTGTCAATATTGGTTCATTAAATTTAGCAAACATACCTGAAAATGTGAATAACAGAGCAAATAGAGAGTATAGGGAACTGCCTGGACTATTTTCTCAATTTTTCCTAAAGTCTAAAACTGCTCTAAAAAATAGTCTATTGTAAAAAATAGTAATATAGTAAATATTAAATTCAAAAGAGAGGAGAAATGTTTTACTGCCAGAAAAAAAGATGAAGCCTAAAGCTTGACTGACAGATTCATAACCTATACCATGGAGCTGGGAGAGAGAAGTGGGTAGGGAGGGAGTTATTGGACCAGAGGTTAATTCCCAGGAGCTGAAGGCAAGAGTTCTAACACATGATAAGAGACTTGGCCATGGGGAGATTTAAGGCAAGAGCACAGCATCCAACCAGGAGGAGCTGCAAAACAGAAACCAGAAAAACTCTGCCCATGGGCCCATGGAAGCAATGTGGAAAATTTTTCTCCTGGAATTCTGTACTTATCAACCCACTTAGCCTCACAGACATCCTTATAACATAGGTACCATCTTCATCCCTATTTTACATATATGCGAACTGAGGGCAAAGGAAATTAGGTAACTTGGGCCAAGGTAACATAGCTAGAAAATGGTAGAACCAGGATTTGAGCCTAAACAGTATGTTTCTTCATCTCATGAGCTTATCACTTTGCTCTACAGTCTTAAACACCAGCAGAGAAATAGTCACATTATTTCCCTCTATTTTTGCAATACCTACAACAGTGCCTTATAAATATAGTTAGTGCCTTATAAACATTAAATAGATGGCTACATGTATGAAATCATCCTGTTTCATTTTTCCTTGATGATTTCACACTGTATATACATATTTACTGTGTCTGTCCCCAAATATTTTTATAATAAACTAAAATCCATATGGATTCTCAGATTACCCTAGAATAATATTTATGTGCTCATCTGATTTAAAGCCATGTTGTAGGGGCGCCTAGGTGGCTCAGTATCTTAAGCCTCTGCCTTCCGCTCAGGTCATGATCTCAGGGTCCTGGGATCCAGACCTGCATCGGGCTCTCTGCTCAGCAGAGCCTGCTTCCCCCTCTCTCTCTGCCTGCTGCTCTGCCTGCTTGTGATGTCTCTCTCTGTCAAATAAATAAAATCTTTAAAAAAAAAAAAAGCCATGCGGTAAACATGACATACAAGTTCTAATGGGTTTTCTCCATTGCCATCTTTTAAATTCACAAGTGTCTGGAGACTTCTCCTAAAATTATAGGCTCACAGAACCAGAATGCAGCCCAGAAGTCATCTTGTCCACATTGGCTCCAAAACTTGCTTCAGGCTAAATCTTGTGGTGTTTCCTTCTTTATTGAACATCTCAATAATTACATTAAATAGCTATAATATATTGAGCATATGCAAAAATATGTTCTTCTACAGTTTTTTTTTCAATTTTTTATCCAATTTATTTATTTTCAGAAAAACAGTATTCATTATTTTTTTCACCACACCCAGTTCCTCCACAGTTTTTAAAGATTGCATTCTTTAAGGTCTAAGACCATGTCTTGGATTTTTTTTGTTTTTTTCCTTCCAATCCCTTGAATATTGCCTGGAATCCAAGAGTCATTCAATACCTCTTCATCTGTTAATTCTCATTCCAGTCTCTAGGGAGACAAGTTTACTCTTTCTTCTAGGTGATAGTCCTGCAAATAAGTGAAAATGTCCCCACCTGAAATCTTTTTTACTTGAGCCAAACATGCCTATTTATTTCAACCATTTTTCTTTCAAGAAGGTAGTTTCAAGTTCATGACTGTTTGCAAAGACTGTATCTGACTCCTACCAGCCTTATTTGGCGAATAGCCTTTTTATTATCTAGGGTTCAAAAGCAGTGATTTGACCAGTGTGACTGCCAACCTCCAAGATGATCCCTAGTGTAGCTTCCTCCCACTCCGAATAAAGCTGATTGGTGTGACCAATAGGATTGGTGAACATGAGGGTATGTGACTTCTTAGTCTACATTATACAAGACATGGTGGTATCCATATTATTCTCTCTTTTTTTTTAAAGATTTTATTTATTTATTTGATAGACAGAGATCGCAAGTGGGCAGAGAGACAGACAGAGACAGAGGAGGAAGCAGGCTCACTGCTGAGCAGAGAGCCCAATGCAGGGCTTGATCCCAGGACCCTGGGATCATGACCTGAGCCGAAGGCAGAGGCTCTAACCCACTGAGCCACCCAGGCACCCCTATATTATTCTCTTAAATCACTCCCACTGGAGAGAAGTCAGCTATGTCATACGGATACCCAAATATCCGGGAGGCTCAAAGGGAGAGAAACTGAGGCCTCCTGACACTCTTTGTGAATTAAGCCGTCCTAAAAGCAGATTCGCCAACCCTAATCAAGCCTTCAGCCCCAACTGTAGCCCCAAATAACATGCTGACTACAATATTATGAGAGACCCTGTGCCAGACACCCAGCTAAGCCACTTACCAATTCCTAACCCACAGCATTTATTTACTCTTCTTTCAGCCACAAAGTTTTGAGGTACTCAGTTATGAAGTAAGAGATGATTATTATAGCCAACTCAGAAGAAACAGGAACTCACTCTTCCTTCTGGATTCCTTCTGGATATCATAAGAAATGGTAGGAAGACAAAGAAAAATAGATTGAATAGATTGATCAAAATATTGATTTTGAAGGTTTTGGGGGAGATACGGATGTGTGTGTGTGTACATGTGCCAAAGTTTCTTTGGTACCTTTTTTAGTTAAGTTGTTTTATTTTATGCCTCTGTAGCGATGCCATAATTCCATACTTATATAGACACTCAGTACATAACTTTTGAAATATTGTGCTTCTCCTTTAAGGCTTGAGGGGTGCAACCACTTTTTGCTCCTGAATGGGTGTGATGATAATCTGTTCTCCATCGTTTTGGAACTCTTATTGGGAGCCAATGGCCTTCTTACTCACCCATGTTAAGAGCTGTCTACACTTTTTTGAACATGGTACAGTGAAGAGCTGGATTTAGTAGTTAGAGTCAGGCTGGACTTCTCACATGATCGAAGTTAGTCAGCACCCAGCTTCATGTGGGAATGGGGGTCCATGGGGCGTATCACCCTAAACGCACCGACCCCGGCTGGTTTGGGAAGCGAAGCAGGGTCAGGCCTGATTCGTACTTGGATGGGAACACTCGGGAACGTGGGGGACAGCCTGCCTCTGTGTTCTTTCTCACTGCTCACCCCACCCCAATACACCAGCCTTGCTATGGTGTGTTTTCAGTCACATTCTAATTTTTTTCTTATAATATTTTCTCATACCATTTTCTTTCTGAACGTCTGATTTTTACACTCACACTTCTGAAGTTTCTTTCTTTCTTTTTCTTTATGAGATTTTATTTATTTATTTGACAGAAAGCGAGAGAGAACACAAGCAGAGGGAGCAGCAGATAGAGGGAGAGGGAAAAACAGGCTCTCTGCTGAGCAGGGAGCCCGATTCTGGGCTTGATCCCAGAACCCTGGAATCATGACCTGAGAGGAAGGCACCTGTTTAACCGACTAAGCCACCCAGGAGCTCCTCAGAGTTTCTTTCTTTTCTGGTCATTGGCTACTGTGTTTCAACCTCTTCTTAAAATGTGAGTTACTGGGGCACCTGGGTGGCGCAGTGGGTTAAAGCCTATGCCTTCAGCTCAGGTCATGATCCCAGGGTCCTGGGATTGAACACCGCATCGGGCTCTCTGCTCAGCAAGGAGCCTGCTTCCTCCTCCCTCTTTTTGCGTGCCTCTCTGCCTCCTTGTGATCTGAGGCAGAATGAATAAATAAAATCTTTAAAAAAAAAGTTTGTAAAAAAAATATGAGTTACTTTTACATGGAACTAAAATTTGGAGGTAGAATCCTCTCAAATTAACTTTAGGGCTTCAATATTCAAGGTATTGTGTTGCGCCTAGTGACATTAAGCACTTAAGAAGATGCATGAACGGGGCGCCTGGGTGGCTCAGTGGGTTAAGCCTCTGCCTTTGGCTCAGGTCATGATCCCAGGGTCCTGGGATCGAGCCCCGAATCGGGCTCTCTGCTCAGTGGGGAGCCTGCTTCCCCCTCTCTCTGCCTGCCTCTCTGCCTACTAGTGATCTCTCTCTCTCTCTCTCTCTCTCTCTTTCTCTGTTAAATAAATAAATAATTAATTTGGAAAAAAAAAAGAAGATGCATGAACAATTTTAGGCTTTGGGAGATTAACTAATAACTCTGGGCATGGTGTATTTAAAGATACCAGTGTGAGGGGCACCTGTGTGGCTCAGTGGGTTAAAGCCTCTGCGTTCGGCTTGGGTTATGGTCCCAGAGACTTGGAATTGAGTCCTACATCGGGCTCTCTGCTTGGCAGGGAGCCTGCTTCCTCCTCTCTCTCTGCCTGCCTCTCTGCCTACTTGTGATCTCTCTCTGTCAAATAAATAAATAAATAAATAAAAGATACCAGGATGTCCTTAGAAGATGTAATGAGCTGTAAGTTATTGTGGAGGTTCAGAAAATGAAATACACCTTACTACCATGAGACTAACTTATACCTAGTGGTACAAAATAGTTGTAAGTGAATTTCCTCAGAAATCTTGCTATTATCTTTATTGTTGTAGTTAATTGCACCACGGGAAGACATTCAGATACGAACATGTAAAAAGAATGCAATCTCGGGTGCCTGGGTGGCTCAGTGGGTTAAGCCGCTGCCTTTGGCTCAGGTCATGATCTCAGGGTCCTGGGATCGAGTCCCGCATCGGGCTCTCTACTCAGCAGGGAGCCTGTTTCCCTCTCTCTCTCTGCCTGCCTCTCCGTCTACTTGTGATTTCTCTCTGTCAGATAAATAAAATCTTACGGATTAGATTAGCTTCTCATTTGAACCATTTTCCTTTAGAACAAAGTTCGGGTTAAGATTTATTTATTTGAGGGCGCCTGGGTGGCTCAGTGGGTTAAGCCGCTGCCTTCGGCTCAGGTCAGGATCTCAGGGTCCTGGGATCGAGTCGCGCATCGGGCTCTCTGCTCAGCAGGGAGCCTGCTTCCCTCTCTCTCTCTCTGCCTGCCTCTCCGTCTACTTGTGATTTCTCTCTGTCAAATAAATAAATAAAATCTTTTAAAAAAAAGAAAGAATGCAATCTCTATTCAGAGAAATAAGGGGAAATTGAGGCAAAGAGAAAAGACCATCTACACAGAAAAATAGTATCTATATCAGTGTTTACAGAGTGCTAAACAATTTACAAAACATTTTCACTGAAATAAACAGTGGGATATTATTTCTATTCTATAAATTTCAGAGGAAACAGGTTAAATGACTTAACTCGAGCTCAAGTGGCTCTTGAAAGGCTGAGATACAGTGAAGATCAAAGAAAGACTCCTTTTATTTCTGTGGGTACGTTTCCACTACCAGGAAGGGAAGATAAATAAGAAGGAAAAAATATAAACTAATGAGAAAATGAGGCTGTTTTTACACAGTATAATGAGGAACTGCTGAGTGGTTATAAAAAAGCTCATTTACCTCCCCAAACACTTAACATTCCCAGGATGATACTTAAGAAACAGGAAATTGGGTTGACTCAATACTTGTTATCCTCATCTGTGCAGGGGAGCTAATTATAGCCCTTATTGCATAGAGTTGTTGGGAGGATTAAATGAGATAATACACCTAAAGAATGGTTAGTATTCAATAAGTGTTAGTTGTTATTATTGAAGACAGTGTTACTTCAATCAGGGTGGATGGAATGCTAGAATAGAGAGCGGTAGATATGCATTTTCAGGCTGCATTGTAATCAGCCTACGCTAAATTATCTTCCTTCAATTCTCTTATCTCGAAAATGAAGACAGTGTTCCTGTCTAGCTGCCTCACTCACAGGAACAATTCATCATGCCGGGTCATGTTCTGAGCATTTATAAATCCATATAGAAAGACAAGAAAATATGGCAACCATTTCTCTCCTGGGTTTTTTTTGTTTGTTTGTTTGTTTTTCTCTTTGCCCTTCTGAGCAAAGTCATATGGGAAGGTAGTGGAAAGGGTCTATGAGTAGTCATTCATTCAGACCTACACAGGTGCTGGGCAACTTAAAAATTCAATGGCCAAGGGGCGCCTGGGTGGCTCAGTCGGTTAAGCATCTGCCTTTGGCTCAGGTCATGATCCCAGGTGCTGGGATGGAGCCCAACATTGGGCTCCCTGCTCAGCAGGAAGCCTGCATCCCCCTCTCTCACTCTCCCTGCTGGTATTTCCTCTCTCACTGTCTCTCTCTCTGTATGTCAGATAAATAAATAAAATCTTAAAAAAAAAAATCCAATGGCCAAGCTGGAAAGAACAGTCAATTTGACTTATTGTTCTCTGAGATTCAAAGGAACAGTACATATCATCGATAAGAGGTTCACTTGGGGGGCAATACATGTATCATCTAAGGAAAAGACAGATGATTTTGCCGTGGATTAGCATAGTGATTAGCCTGTGAGAGGTTTGTCCGTAAGGAGATACTTCCTCCAAATGTCCTTGCAAGGCTGGTGTGCCAAGTGATCCCACTTGGGCTGGGAGATCTCATTCTGCCTGTGGTCTGTTAGATCTCTGTGATTTCATTCCCACAGCACCCTTCCTGCCACCCCACTGCCAACCATGAAGAACTGATGTTTAAGGCCATGTCACATGAGCAGGGGTACCTTCTTGTTGGTATCACAGAGCAGCTGATCATTATGATTAGAGCATGACTGTTGACTAAACCAGGGCCATCGGGATCCGTCTACACCCTGCGGCATCAGCATGCGAGTCTACCCTGTCCTGCCCAATTTGAGATGCTTCAAGAATGATGTAACTTGGCAAATGAACCCAAAATCAAAAGCTCTTTAGATGATAATCTTAGCTCAACCACAAGCGGTGCCAATCAACCCAGGAATGTAATATTTCTCACATGTTGATTTTATAATTAGTGCTCACTAATAGAGGGTTTTTTCAGCTTATTGAAATGAGCTTATAAATGTTAGATAGCTCAGGACCCTAACATCCCACACGCGTCAAATACCATTCTGATAAATGCCATTGTCAAAGGCTCAGATTACTTTCTGTTCTCATTCCTAAAATGATCAAAAACAACATTTTGACGGTCATGCTGATCAGCAATTCAGTCAGATTTAATGGAGCCAGATTAGGCTCATACCATTAGGGAATAGTCCTTCAATCCTTTTAAATCCCCCTTTTGTTTCTGGATCATAATTAAAATAACATAGAAACAACTTCATTAATATAGTTTGGACTATATTCGTCTATATTGAGCCTGTCTTTCAGTTTTCTGTCCACTTAAACTTAAGAAATCTCCTTGTGGGGGCACCTGGGTGGCTCAGTGGGTTGAGCCTCTGCCTTTGGCTCAGGTCATGATCTCAGGGTCCTGGGATTGAGCCCCACATCAGGTTCTCTTCTCGGCTCCCTTTCCAGACTATTGATTTTAACCTTCTCTTTTGATTTCTTCCATCTTTTCTTTTTCCTGAGGTACGTAATTTCTATCAACTGTGATCATAATGACCTCTTTTTTTCCTCTCTTCTTTTCCTTAATTATCTGAAAGTTGTTTTAAACACCGACTGAACAACCATATTAAAAAATTTAACCACATGCCATTTTTTAAAAGATTTTATTTATTAGAGAGAGAGCACAAGTAGGCTGAGCAGCAGGCAGAGGAAGAGAGAGAATCAGATTCCCTACTAAGCAAAGAGCCCGTTGTGGGGCTCGATGCCAGGACCCTAGGATCAAACCTGAGCCAAAGACAGATGCTTAACCTACTGTGCCACCGGGCACCTCTACCACATGCCATTTTTGAAGATTAACAGTGAAGAAGATTTCTTTGCACTTCGACTACATAATAGTAGATACAATTATTTCGCAAAAACATTTGGTCAAGGGGCACCTGGGTAGTTCAGCTGGTTAAACATCTGACTCCTGATTTCGGCCCAGGTCCTGATCCCAGGGTCCTGGAATAGAGCCCCTTGTTGGGCTCCCCCTCAACAGGGAGTTTATTTGTCTCCCTCTCCCTCTGCCCACTCCACCTCTTGCACCCTCTCTCTCTTTCAAATAAATAAATAAATCTTAAAAAGAAAAAACTTAGTCAAAGGGATGCATTATTTTATTAACATATAATGTATTATTTGTCCCAGGGGTACAGGTCTGGGAATCATCAGGCTTACACACTTCACAGCACTCAGCATAGCACATAATGTCCATAACCCAGCCTCCCTTTCCCTACCCTTCTCATCCCACAGCAACGCTCAGTTTGTTTTGTGAGATTAAGAGTATCTTGTGGTTTGTCTCCCTCCCGATCCCATCTTGTTTCATTTTTTCTTTCTCTACCCCCCAACCACCCACCCTGCCTCTCAAATTTCTCATATCAGTGAGATCATATAATTATCTTTGTCTGATTGACTTCTTTCGCTCAGCATAATACCCTCCAGTTCCATCCGCATCAATCCAAATGGCAAGATTTCATTTCTTTTGATGGCTGCATAGTATTCCATTGTAGATATAAACCATGTCTTCTTTATCCATTCAGCTGTGGACATCTGGGCTCTTTCCATATTTTGGCTGTTGTGGACATCGCTGCTATAAACATTGGGCTCCAGGGACCCCTTTGGATCACAATGTTTGTATCTTTGGGTTAAATACCCAGTAATGCAATTGCTGAGTCATAGGGTAGCTCTATTTTCAACTTTTTGAGGAGCTTCCATGCTGTTTTCCAGGGTGGAAAGTGCACCAGCTTGCATTCCCACCAACAGTGTAGGAGGGTTAAAGGGATGCATATTTTATCCTCTCTAGGACATTGCCTAATAGCTATCAACTGTCAAAATCTGCATTTCCCAATGTGATTTTATTCTGAGAAAACCTAGTCTTATAAAATGTTTCTAGAAAAAAAAATAGGGAAAGGTAAGTGTTTTTTCATTTTCTATTCTTTTTTCTCTTGTTTTAGTATAAACAGCTATACTGTAAGTTGCAATTAGCGAAAGGGAATTCAAACTGTTTCAAAAAATGAAGATGTTTATTGGCTTCACTGATGGCTAAAGTCTAGAGCCCTCCAGCTCCATTTCTGGACTCTGCTTACATCTGTGTAACTGATTCTTCCCTCTTCTCTGCAAAATGACTGCAGAAGATCCAGTCCTTATATGTACATATCTCACTCTCCTGAGCATTAGAAAGAATCAGTATTCTTTAAAATTTCTGAGACTTGCTCTTATTGGACCTTCTCAGGTCACATGCTATTCACTAAGCTGATCATTGTGGAAGGGATAGCATATTGATTGGCTAAACCTGGATCATACGTTCCTTCATGGAGCCATAGATAGTGTCAGCTTCCCCAGAATTCCAAGGCTGAAACCATACACTATTCATGCTTTAGAAGCAACTAACAGGGGGTGCTTGGGTGGCTCAGTTAGTTAACCAACTGCCTTTGGCACAGGTCATGATGGGATGGAGCCCCATATTGGGCTCCCTGCTCAGTGGGGAGCCTGCTTCTTCCTCTCCCTCTGCTGTTCACCCTGCTGTGCTCCCTTTCGAATGAATAAATAAAATCTTAAGAAGAAGAAGAAGAAGAAGGGGAAGAAGGGGAAGAAGAAGAAGAGAAAGCAGCAGCAGCAATAACAGGTGTCTACTATAAATAAATTTGGAAAATACTGGCTTATACCCACTTCTAGTTCAAGCATAATCCTGAAAATGAGGAAGTCTTCAAACCAGGGAATAAGCATCAGGAAGAAAACATCCACATGAGAATTACTCTCACTAAAACTTAATATAAGACTGTTGGAACAGAAGCCCTATTAAGACAAAATTTATCTGTTATGCTCACCACTTCTCCCTGGTGCCTCGAAGAGTGCTTGACATATTGTTAGCTCTCAAATATTTGTTGAATTAATGAAAGAACTGGTTTCTAATAAAGGGCCTTTTATCTGAGACCTTTGCTCTCACAGGGAAAGAGGAGCCATAAAACTCTAAGTAAGGCCGTTCTGAGGAAATGGGCATGAAGAGCAGTGATTTTTTTAATTCTCCATGAGATCTGGCTTAACAGTTGTTGAGGCAGATCCTACTTTCCTTTACTTCCCCATCTGTGCTTACCAAAACTCACATCCACTGAAGGAAATTAGCAGCCATGTGTTCCTGCAACCTCAGATTTAATTACAGCATTCGGTACACAGCCCTGTACAAGGAGGAATGGAGAGAGATGAAGAAAATACCAGAAACTGTTTTTGTCCTTTAAAAAACAGACACTGAAAACATGGCAAGATTATGAACTGTAGAGTCTCAAAGACTGGGGTTTGAATCCAGTTATGCTCTTTACTAATCATGTGACTTCAAGCAAATGCTTAACCTCTTTGAACCTCAATTTTCTCATCTGTAAAATGACGATGATCTCCTCCTCACTCTTTATTGTGACAATCAAATGTAATAACATGGCAAAATGCTTACTATGGTGTCTGCCACACCACTCAGTGAATGAATCATCGTTATTATTACTCCCATCATCCAAAAAACTTCAAATTGACTTTGTTGAAGAGTCCACTCAACCCAACAATCTATCCAGGTGATGCTGAGGGCTAGTCTATAAAATATTGCTCTGGAGCCTAGATGTCCACCAACAGATGAATGGATAAAGAAGATGTGGTATATATATATACAATGGAATACTATGCAGCCATCAAAACAACCCAAACCTTACCATTTGTAGTGACGTGGATGGAACTAGAAGGTATTATGCTAAGCAAAATAAGTCAATCAGAGAAAGACAATTATCATATGATCTCACTGATATGAGGAATTTGAGAAACAAGACAGAGGATCATAAGAGAAGGGAGGGAAAAATGAAACAAGATGAAACCAGAGAGGGAGACAAACCATAAGAGACTTTTAATCTCACAAACTGAGGGTTGGTGGAGGGGAGGGGATTGGGAGGAGAGGGTGGCTGGGTGATGGACATTAAGAAGGGTATGTGCTCTGGTGAGTGCTGTGAATTGTGTAAGACTGATGAATCGTACACCTGTATCCCTCAAACAAATAATACATTATATGTTAATTTAAAAAATTGCTTTGGAAAAATTAAGGGTATTCATAAGTTCTAAAGAAATAGGATATACTATGTAGAGATAAAACTTATAGTTAGCATATGTGTAAACGTTGAGGAATTTTGGATAATGTGAGTTGTTACCATTAGGAAGAAGTCATATGAAGAAGCTACCATTCTGAGGAACCGTTCTTTTTTTTTTTTTTAAAGATTTTATTAATTTATTTGCTGGAGAGAGAGCACAAGCAGGGGGAGGGGCAGGCAGAGGGAGAAGCAGGGTCCCCACTGACCAAGGAGTCTGATGCAGGGCTCGATCCCAGGACCCTGAGATCTTGACATGAGCTGAAAGTTGACTCTTAACTGACTGAGCCACCCAGGAGTCTCTTGAGGAGCATTTTAAAGATTAAAACTGGATGAGTGAGAAAAAGATAGAAGCACTTTAAGTGGGGAAAGGTGTGGGTAAGAAGCCCCATGTAAGGGGCTGTGTGTGCTATGACCACAAACAGGTCTGCCTGGTGGAAGCAGAGAGTTGATCTAGAATGTCACAGGATGAGGGCAGTTAGGTGATGTGGTAACTGATAGGAAAATTAATAGAACTAATACCAAATTCTAGCTGATGATAAATAGTGACACTGTATATGATTCTGAGCATCGATTTGTAATTTCTCCCTCATTTTCCCATCTTCATAGGATCTCAAAGATGAGCAGTCTTCCTTCTGGAGGTGGATATATGACAGGCTACTTTGCAAGCATTTAAATCCTTCAGGAAACACAAACATCTTGTGACCTGGCACAGTCACTTAGGATTCTGACTCAGACTGGGAATCTGAACAATGCTGTGCTAATAAGCCAGAACCAGGCCATAAACATCTGGCTGCCCTACTTGATAGATCCTTGCTGTCAGCCCTACTTCATGGCATGTTGTCAGCAGGCCCTGTGAAGATAAGGTTGAATCTATCAGAAAATATCTCAGGTCTGCGTAGGAAAAGAAGTCTTTTGGAATGAAAACAAGGCAGGATACCTGAAGATGACATCAAGATTTCCCTACTTCACTCTGTTTCTATTAGATCGGATGGGGACTGAGTGCTCAGGCCAACTTTCTAAGGCAACTGGTTGGCTAATGGAGGCTATTTTAAATTTTTTTAAAAGATTTTTAAAATTTATTCATTTGACAGAGAGAGAGACACAGCAAGAGAAGGGAACACAAGCAGGGGAAGTGGGATAGGGAGAAACAGGCTTCCTGCTGAGCAGGGAGCCCAATGTGGGGCTTGATCCCAGGACCCTGGGATCATGACCTGAGCCAAGGGCAGATGCTTAATCGACTGAGCCACCAAGATGCCCCAAAATGTTTTTAAAGATTTTTTTTTTTTATTAGAGAGAGCATACGTGCACAAGTGGGGGAGGGGCAGAGGGAAAAGCAGCCTCCCTGTTCAGCACATGTGGGGGCTCATTCCCAGAACCCTGAGATTATGACCTGAGCAACACACTACACTTAACCAACTGAGCCAGCCAGGCACCCCTAAATGAGGCTATTTTTAACTCTAATCCTGTATTCACCCCAAGCTGCCTTCCAACCTGGGTTTGCCTTCCAAACCCACTATATTCCAGAACCATTGTCAAGTGGTAGGTACTCGATTGATTACCTCTAGATAGACTGACCAAGAGATTAGGTAATTCCCGAGAGCAGGGAAGTGAGACCTGGAACAGAGTCAGCATGTAACAAATACAGTAACTACTATGTGCCAATTACTCAGAAAGTTACTATGACAAGACAATGAGCTTGGCCGTCCTAACCATCACCTCAACCCTCAGTAATGTCATCTCACCTTGAGGTTCCAACAATTATATATAGTTTAAATACTATAGGCTGATGTCATGTTTATTTCCAACCCCAGTTTCTGTGAAGTTCAGCTCTATATTTCCAACTGCTATTACATGATCAAAAATTTCCAACTGCTGTTACACACTAAAAATGGTGTTAAGCACCAAAAACCTCACCTCCTTTCTCTTTCACCCACTCTATCCACCAGCCCAACTGAAACAATGAAACGTGCTTACCTTCTGTAACCGCTCTATTTGTTAACAGTACCCTCACTAACACAGATACCTGAGCCAGAAATCCAGCTCCCCACTGAATCGTTACTCTATCTATACCCGCGTCCCATCTAAAGAACAACCGAGGACTGTTGGCCATCTTGAATGTATCCTTTCCTCTCCTCTCCTTTTCCACCATTAGTGATTTGTGTGACCCTCATCATTTTGAGACTGACTCCTAGACTTTTTTTTTTTTAATATTTTATTTATTTATTTGACAGAGAGAGAGCACAAGTAGGCAGAAAGGCAGGCAGGGAGAGAAAGAGAGAGAAGGCGGCGGGTGGGGGAAGCGGGCTCCCTGCTGAGCAGAGAGCCCGATGCGGAGCTCGATTCCAGGACCCTGAGATCATGACCTGAGCTGAGGGCAGAGGCTTAACCCACTAAGCCACCCAGGCGCCCGAGACTGACTCCTAGACTTTAACTGCCTCTGAGTTTTCTCTCTTCCAGTCCCTCCTGTAGAATGATTTCAATCTAATCTTTTCCATTTCCTACTTAGCATCCCTCAAAGACTATCCATCTACTCCCATCTCCTGCTCCTTCACCAAGCGCCCTAACCCTCTGCTTCTGTTGCTAGGCAGCCTTAGCTCATTCTCCCAGCTTCAGGCAGCCATTGCATTGCCAAAGAATGTACCTTCCACGTCTGTGCTCGCTCATGGACCCTGGGCCTAGAGGTCTCATCTCTCACTGCTATGCTATTGCTGTTGTTGGGTTGTTTTTAATCTGAATGTACCCTACACACAGCTCCAAGGCCCAATCCCGGAGTTCCTGATGCCAGCTGGAGGACAGAATGGCTCTCTCCTCCATGAGTCCATAGGTAATTGCATTCCATTATCACACACCTATTAGCATTCATTAAGGGCTGTGCTGAGGCTTGAGTCATCTTTGGACCCTAACACCTAGCTCATGCAGGTGCTTGATAAAGAATGGTAAATTTCAATAGCACCTGTAGCTCCATGAGCTCTATGATGAACTTTCCAGAAGTTCATCCAACAGTATGATTTAGGCCATATCTTTAAAAGTAGCCATTCATCTGATATGCTTTGCCTTTTTTTTGGCAACTAAATACACAAATACTTCTCTGGCTAGGGGTCATTCTCTGGCAAATATAAACGGTATTATGATCATCCCTAGGTACATTGTTTGGAACTCCAGTAACTTGCTCAGTCTCAAACAACCACCACCACCACCCAAGGTGAAAAAAAAAAAAAAAAGCCCCTGAAGAACAGCAATGTTGCAGTAAACTTTGGCTGCCATTGCTCCTCTCTGAGCCATGCCTTCTGCATTTGTAATAGCCATCTCTGGTGCTTTAGAGCACCTGGAGCAGAAAAACAGTGTAAAACCGAGACATGTATTACATTTTTTTTAAGGATTTTATTTATTTAGTTGACAGAGAGAAAGATCACAAGTAGGCAGAGAGGCAGGCAGAGAAAGAGGGGGAAGCAGGCTCCCTGCTGAGCAGAGAGCCCCATGCGAGGCTCAATCCCAGGACCCTGAGATCATGATCTGAGCTGAAGGCAGAGGCTTAACCCACTGAGCCACCCAGGCGCCCCTACATGTATTATATTCTAACTGGAGATGGCATGGGTTAATCCATGAATAACCAAACACCAAGTTAGTATTTCAATAAACAAATTGTTCTATTCTTTTTCTTGTCTTAAAATGTTTAAATTTTCCTTATTCACATAAAAAGGTAATAATTCATGGTAGGTATTTGAAAGATAACAGAGAAGTAACTCATATATTTTCCTACATGTGAACATCCTTGAGGAAATGGTGTTATCTTTTTTTTTTAAGTTTACTTTATTTTTAGTAATCTCTACACCCAGAGTGGGGCTTGAACCCATGACCCCAAGATCGACACTCAAATGCTCTTCCAACTGAGCAAGCCAGATGCCCTGAAAATATGTTATCTTAAAAACTTGTTCAGGGGGCACCTGGGTGGCTCAGGGGGTTAAAGTCTCTGCCTTCGGCTCAGGTCATGATCTCAGGGTCCTGGGATCAAGCCCCGCATGGAGCTCTCTGCTCAGCGGGGAACCTGCTTCGCCCTCTCGCTCTCCCTCTCTGACCACTTGTGATCTCTGTCTGTCAAATAAATAAATGCAATATTTTTTTAAAAAACTTGTTCAGAATTGGTAGTTACATGTTTATATCTATTTTCTGAATCATATAACCTCTTTCTGCTACCTTTGTATTTCAATATGATAAATTCTTGCTCTAACAGCAGTCATTGATGAATGACTCTTGAGCTATTAATGTCCTCATAAGACGATGTCAATTATTACTAGTATCTGGGGAAGACAATGTTGCTGTGTGTGCCTAGAGAATGAGGGACATTGTCTTGCTCAATCAGTTTTCAGTCAATGAGCTCATCAGCTAAATCTGATGGACTGACAGAGAACACAAACATGAGGAAGGAACTGTAATGCACTGACTAAGACAGTATGTTGGTTCACCCAGAGCAGTCAGATGAGGGAGGGCATCCAGCCAAGTCAAGAGATTCAGGCCAGACTCCAAATGAGCTTGAGCTAACAGCAAGACAATATCTCTTGTTTTCAACCCTGTGCAAATTATAAAAACAAGAGGATGAGGCCATTGTGGAATGTTCCCCCAAACATCACTTATTTAGCTGGGGATTGAACATAATCCCAAAGGCAGGCAGCAGAAGGAGGACCAGCCCTCATCCCAGGGCCAGAATTTAGGATTCGAGTAAATCCAGTAACCTATATTTTCCTCATTTAGCCAAGAGGCTTAGAATAGAGAACTTGTCTTCTATCAAAAATGGCAATCTGATTTAGATCCCAGTCCTAGATCTGATTTAGACAAGTCCTTTAACCTCTGAATATCTCATTATGGAATTAACAATAATAAGAAAGTCCTATCCAGTTTATATAACTACACACATCCAATGACCTAACAGATTGAAAAGTCTTTGTAAACGCCAAAGTGCTACATAGAGGTAAGATAGAATTGTGTTCAGGCATCTACCAAGAACACTGGCTTTCTTCTTTTGAATCCTCATCAAATATTGACTGAGAAACTCTTATGCCAGGCACTGTTCTTAGTGACCCCATGGACATAAATACCCTCCAGGAGTTTTCATTCTGAAAGGCAGATTCAGACAATAAACACATAAACTCTATACATTATATAGTATGTTGGAAAGTGGTAAACGCTATGGAGAACAAAATAAAACCTGGTAAGGGGGTTGGGAGTGCAGAGGGGCTTTGATATATATATTCTTAAAAGATTTTATTTATTTATTTGACAGACAGATCACAAGTAGGCAGAGAGAGAAGGGAGGGGAGAAGCAGGCTCCCCACTAAGCAGAGAGCCCAATGTGGGGCTCCATCCCAGGACCCTGGGATCATGACCTGAGCCAAAGGCAGAGGCTTTAATCCACTGAGCCACCCAGGCACCTGGGGCTTCAATATTTTAAAAAGAGTGAGCAAGTGACATTTGAGGGAAGACCTGAATGTAAGCAAGGGGACTTGTAGGGAAGTGTTCTCAGCAGAGGGGAAGGCCAGTGCAGGAGAGGGTCAGACAAGAAAGGAAAGCAGGGCAAGGGAGTGGGTCAATAGGAGGAGAGGAGTTCGGAGAGATAGCCACTGTCAAGACCAGGGAGGGTCTTTTGGGCCATTGTGAGGTCTTTGGTTCTTACTCTGACCCAATCTAACTTCAGTTTTTAGAGTCTTCCTCTGGATGCTAAATTGAGAACAGATTGTACAGGCAAGGATGGATGGAAGGACCCAGTCAAAAGGCTCTGCAGGAGACCAGAGTGTGGTTTGGACCAGTGTGATAGTTGTGGGGATGTTGGAAGTGGTCAGTTTCTGGATGTGTTTAAAGGCAGAACCATTAAGCCTTCCCCACAAATTAAATGTACAGAGAAAAAGAGGGGATTTGAGGGAGATTCCAAGGGTTTGGGACTGAGACACCACAATAGGGATGTGCCAGTCTGGAAGGGAGCTGGTAATCCTCTCACTTTTCTCTTCCTAATGGCCAGGACATCTTCCTACAAATGTGTAAGTGTGGATAGTGTGGACAGAACAAAATTGAGATGGTCCTACTTGGTGACTGCTGGAAGGGATTGACCACTGGTAACACTACTTCTCTTTCGACCTCAGTTCCTCTGATTGTAACACAAGATGGATGGGTCAGCAAGATAATGGCAAAATTCATTTTCAGCTGCCAAGTTTGAGAGCCTCAATGCTGCAACCAATTCTCATATTTCTCAAGACTTTTTTTTTTCTCAAGACTTTAAAAAATATATTTATTTCTTTAAAAAGTCTCAAGAAGGAAATTCAGTCGTTAAAGATACTCCTTTTGGGTTTAAAACAAGATTAATTTGTGGTCTTAGTTTGAACACCAAACCAAACAAAACAAAACGTAGTAAGACATTATGACATTAAAAACAAAACAAAAGTACCATGTCCCGTAATTGTTTATAAATTACCTTGTTCCAGGGTGGCACATAGCTAATCAGGAAACATACTTCCTCTGTCATACTTAATTGGAAGTTTCGTTTACAAGGACTAACTACAGCATGGATTTTGTCACTGCGAAAATATTCCCTTTCACTGTAATGGCACATGGGTGGACTAAAAATGCTTCTAAGGCTGCCTGAAAGAACATTTGGCTCTGACAGGTTCTTGCCGTCTTCTCCCAATACTTTTTCCTTTCCCCTTAACAACAGCATGAGTAATAACATTGGTTCAGGAGGGTAAGAAGTTAGTAGAGAAGAATAAAGACCAAGCATCTGGGCGCCTGGGTGGCTCAGTGGGGTAAGCCTCTGCCTTCCACCCAGGTCATGATCTCAGGGTCCTGGGACCCAGCCCCACATCAGGCTCTCTGCTCAGCAGGGAGCCTGCTTTGCCCTCTCTCTCTGCCTGCCTCTCTGCCTGCTTGTGATCTCTGTCTGTCAAATAAATAAATAAAATCTTAAAAAAAAAAAAAAGACCAAGCATCTGATATTCACAGCCTGATACGACATAAATATGGACAAATTAATTTGAATCTGTAGATAATCTCTCAAACTGTGTAACCTGCATCACATGGGGGCACCTGGGTGGTTCAGTTGGCTAAGCATGGGACTCTTGATTTCCTCTCAGGTCATGCTCTCAGAGTAGGGAGATGGAGGCCCTTCTCCCTCTCTCACTTTCTTTCTGCCCCTCCCCCCTCAAACAAATAAATAAATCTTTAAAAACAACAACAACAACAAACCTACAGCACATCTTCCCTTCTCCACAGCATTCCATCAGGCCAACAGAACATCAGCGTCGGCATCGCTGAAGTTTGTACGTATTGAGTCTTAACCCTGTGCCAGGCACTGTGCCAAGGGTTGTCATGACAACTCCTTCACCGCACGGAGCCACCTGACAAGAAGAGCGCCTTGATAATTTCCATTGTCAAGGAGGAGCATTCACCCCCAGGACTGCCTAGCCTCCAGCCCAAGCTCAAGAGCGCAGTGGAAGGGCTGTGGTTTGGATGGAGATGGAACGCCTCTGCACTTATTTGAACATACGTCTCACTGCTCTCGTACTCTCTCTTCCAAGCTCTCCGTGCCCCCCTGCTTGAGGGCAGAGAACAAAATCTATGTTTACAACACCAGCATTCTGCAAAGAAGTTACACGGAAACAGAAAGCCCCGTGTTAGCTCCGTGATGAGGGAGACCTAAGCTGTCTGGTTCTTCTGGTGTCCCCGGCGTGGAAAGCAGAGCCTGGTTTAACGTAGGTACTCCGTGAATACTTGTTGGGTAAATGGCCAGAAAGAGGATCCAGAGGGTGAACGAAGAAAACTGGAGGACAGGTGAAAAGGGGGCTCCTGGTGATGCCCCCAAAGCCCCTCCCACTTATTCGCAGGTTTCCCCCATTGAGGGGCCACCCCGGACCCCCCTCCTTTCCCTCCATCTCTCGGTGGCATCCCTGCACGGCTGAGAGAGGTGCGGAGCTGCTGCGGCAGCCCACTGGGAGGGTGGGCGTGAGCGGGAGGAGGTCCGGCTCCCGGAGCTCCGCCCCACGCCCGTGTCCCACGCACGCACACTCACAGGCAAGCTTCATGCGCGCGGTCTCCCACACCCCCGCTCTTAACTCTTTACACACACCCTGGTGCGCGCACGTCCTTACATTACACATCCGCCTACGCACAGATTCAGGAGCACACGCTTTCTCACACTCACCGTCTCTCACACACTCAGCCTCTCTTCTCCGGCCCTTCATATACCCACAGTCATGCTGACAATCCCCACTCGCGCTCTGAAACACCTACACGCTTCACTTACACGAGTGCACACCTACACGCACACACTACTACTCATATTCGCACTCTTCACGCGCTTGCCGACACACGCATTCACTTCCACACACCCCGTATCCCACTGCCACGTACGCACTCATTCTTACGCTCACGCACACTTCCCACGCGCTTGCGCACACAGATTCACGCTAAATCCCCCCTCGGGGCACACACGCTCGCGCATGCGCGCCTGTCTCGGCGAGGACGCAGCGCAGAGCGTGGATGCCAGGTGTCTGCCTGGGGGCCGCGGCTGGTCGCGGTGTTCTCCGGCTGTGGGTTCAGTAGGATGCCTTAGAGTCGCTTCGTTTTCCAATGAGAAATAAATCAGGGAGAAGGAGAGACCGGGACCCAGGAGGTCAAGACACCAGGAAAGGGTACGACGTGGGTCTCCAGCTCCCTCAGCGAAAGCGCCTAGAGTGGCAGAAGCGCTGGGAACGCCTCGCGCGCTCTCGGAGTCCATTTATGTCAATCTAGGTAGCGGTCTCCCTCGGCTTCACCCGCGTTTGGAGTTCGGGGTTGACTGAGGACCGACTTCAGACCGGCCCCCAGACGCGCAGCCCGGGATCCCCCGCTCAGTCCTCGTTGTCCAGGGGGCACAGCACAGGGCGCTGTGGGCTGTGGTGGAAAGAAGAGCAGGGTCTTCGTATGAGAAAGACGTCGGTCTGAATCCTTCCTCTGCCACCTGGAAGCTCTGCGCCTTGGACAATTTGTGTAGCCTCTCTGAGCCTGTTTCCTTATCTGTAAAATGAGAACTCACTCGACAAATATTTATTTCCTGATATATGCCAGCTCTCGGCTGGGTGTTTGACACGGACGGTGAATAAACAAAACAGACCCAGTTTCTCTCCAGGGGCAGCTTGCAGGCATTTGCGGAGGGGCGCGTACCCAACCAACCAGTGGACCTATGTATGATTACAGTCAAGGCGTTTCAAGTAAAGGAATAAGCTGTTTCATTTACCCACTTCAAATGTCTTTCAGTACTTTCTATGTTCAGGTTGTAGGGGAATAAAAACAATCCCATTTCCCCCCCACTACCAGTTTGTGCCCCGTCATATGGACCACATTAAACTGGCCTTTGTGATCTTTACTATATAGGAAAACCACACTAACCAAGAAGTGGACAAAAACCAAATGAGTAAATAATAAAAGTACCTACCTCACAAGGTCATTGTGAATATTTAAACGTACATTAAAAAGCTTAATTGATACCCTGGCACATAATAGGTGCTCAATAAATGCTAGGTATCATTAGGAGACAGTATTACCTAGTGCCCCAAACTCCACACCCCTGCATTAGATAGACAGCATCTGAATCCTGGCTCTACCATCTTTAGTTATCTGGCCTTGTCAGTCTTTGAACCTCATTAAGACTGAGGATTCTCATACAAGAAACAGCCATCATAATAGCATTTTACCTGTCAGATCAAATGAGATCATGCAGGCAAGGCTCCTCATCATTCAGAGCCAGGCACACCGTGGAGCTCAGGAAATGGTGGCTCTGAAGACTGGCATACTGAAATGGCACAGACCACAAAGGGGCTACCTGCCTGGTTCTGCTGGAGGAGCACAAGAATCTTGATCTCCAGGCCCTGAGTTCTAGCCCCACGTTGGGTTTAGAGATTACTAAACAAATAGACTTTAAAAACAAACAAACGAACAAAAAACCAAACAGACCAGCAATGCCAGAAGGTTTCTCCAGGCCAGAGGAGTGTTGAAATTTAGGGCAAGGTCCCAAGGAGGTGCTTCCAGTACACCAGGCCTTCAAAGGGGTTGGAGAGTGGGACGTGGGAAAATTCCCCTCGCGGGCCCAGGTTGATGGGGCTGCTGAAGGAGACAGGTTCGCCCAGAAATTGAAGGTTAGAGGAACCCCGAGTTGGGCACCTTCCGGGTGCAGGCTCCAGGCTGTGAAGGAGCCTTGGAAGTAGAAACTCAGCTCAGAAAAGGTGCGCCATCTCAGAGAGATGCTGGGTCGCTTACTCCAGCCTCCTGGTTTCCCTCTGCAAAGCCCAGTGTTCTGATACTTCATTCCCGGGCCTCGAGGGCACATGGACCTGCAGATCCCAGATAATAATAAAAACCAGAGCCACTGACAGCTCTTACCAGGCACCAGGCCCGGCGCCAAGCAGTCCTCAAGTCCTCACAAGGACTAGAAAGTGGTGGGCATTTTCCCATCTCACAGGCTCAGAAACTGAGATTCTTCCAATCTCCCTGGCTTCCTTTCAGTTCTTGCAATTAACCAAGAGAAAGTCTTCCCAGCTTTTGTGTGTGCCCTTCGGTGGCCCGGAACACATTTCCCAACCCTCTTTCCCAGGCCAACTGCCACTCATTCTGCCAGTCACCTTCAGGCTTCAGTTCTACCCACTCTTAGAGCCAAATGGTAGTTTCTCTCCTTTTCACGCGACCTTTTGCCATTGACCGCCACTGAGTTGAGTTGTTGAAATTCCCAAGGGAGCTGTCTCATGCAACAGCATTCCCTGTCTGCCAAGAGCCTGCATACAGTAGGTGCACCATACACACTTTCCAATGACCAACTGCTGAACCAGCCTTAGAGAGGGTTAAGTTCTTCTCTTCAGGTTCCAGGATTAGCAGGGTAGGATTTATCATTTATTTCTGAACCCTCACCTGCATCAGAATCATAGCAAGCATTTTTGTTTAATTCTTCAGCTTGGGGCCCATACCATTAAATCAAAATCTCGAAAGCATCTTTATTTTTATACCACTGTCCGGTTCATTTTTGTAGATGACCAAGGTCGAACACCAAAAAGGCTAGATGGCTAAAAATTACAAAGGTTCACTCTCTTTTTTCGTAGCATTTAAAAAAAACAAAAACAAAAACAAAACCCAAGACTGTCTTGAATTCCATTACTAAGCAGCTATTTCAGGACATGGCTTTCAACAAACTTTAGACCGAGGTAAGTGGGGTGGGGAATTCATCTGCGTGTGAACGATTCAGCCCTCCCCTTATGCTCCCAGCAACACCCTCCCCAACATAACAAAAACCACCAACTTTGAAGAAGGTAGTTTAAAAAAAAAAAAGGCCAGCGCCAAGGGAACTGGAGAGGGAGGGAGGGAGGTGGAGCATTTGCTTCAATTATCCGGATAATTGTTCCGCACCTCAGGCCATTGTTACTGAAATGAAACAATATTCTATTGGATACAGTCTCGGCCTTTTCAGGCGTGCTCCCCGCAGGGCCTAGCACACGCTGGGCACTGAGTAGGCTCTCAATAAATTTTATTCTGATGACAGAGGAGCGCTTTAAGGGTGGGGGAGGGATGCCCTGTTAGGCTGAAGGATTTGGGAGTGGGCGAATATGAATTAAGGGGAAGTGGGGAGCACTGGGGCTGTGTGGCTGGGACTCGGTGTCATCAAAACCGTTCAGGCTGTTCCCGAAATTCTGAGCCAGACTCCTCACTCCTTTCCCAGAAGCCTCCTCCCAGCCCCCTTCTCCGAGGGCCGTATTGAACTCTGGCGCTTGTCGTGAGCACAAAGGCGAATTGAGGTTTCTCAAAGGCCCATCCGCTCTGAATAAACACTAGGGAGAAGCAAGACCATTTTTTTGGTGGCGGGTGAGCACGGGGCCCGCCGGCTGCCCTCTCGGCGGAACGGGCTCGCCTGCGCTGCGCTCACAGTAGTATTCCGGCAGCACACGGGAGAGCCGGGCGCCAGAGCCCCTCTTCCCTCTGCCAGCGCAGGAATGTGGGGACCGACTCGGAACGGCCCTGCTTTCATCCCGACTCAAGGCTTTTGAAGAGGGGCTTGGGTTCTCGAAGAGTGTGTATTTGCTAATGGCAACCTCGGCTTTAATGAGATTCTTTTAGTCCCCCCACCCCCAGTCCGGTTTGCAGGTTACAGCCTTATCTGGGGATCCTCGTTTTCCACCCAGGCTACACATCCCGTGAACAATCGCCTCTCCGGCCCCTGAAAAGAGAGCGAGCGCCCCATTTCTGCGGAATGCACGTCTCCGTTCATCCGAGGCTGGCGGGCTTTTGATGGCCACAATGCGAGTTACGCCCAAAGAGTGTCTCTTTGGTCAGATCGACAACGCTTGGCTTCACGTTTGCAAGTTAAACGGACGGAAACCCGGCTGAAACTCCCACGCCAGACGCCGGGGACGTTTCCCTCCGCCCTGCTCAGAGCAGAACGGGGGAAAGGGTCTGGGCAGGGGTGGCGGGGGGAGGGGGGGGAGAAGGGAGGGAGGGAGAGTTGTCAGGAAGCGGCGCGGGAAAGGAGTCCCGATTCTAAGCCGCCATCTAGAAGAAAGGGGGGGAGGACCATTTTCTCTAGTATATCCCTCTTGTTTTTATTTTTAATTTTTTTTCATTTTGCTTTGTTGGCAGCTTTACCCAAACAAAAATGAATAAATAAATAAATAAAACGAGAGCGTTTTCTCCTTGTCTTCACCTAGGTAGCTGCTTTCCTCCAGCCCCTGAAAATGTGACTCCTTCATAAAATCAAAATTTATGATTATTCAAATGTTGGGGACTGTGAAAAGAGAGGAAGAAAGAGAGAAAATTAATATTGCAGCTGTTCTTCTGATTAATGAGAGATAATTGCTCATGAAAAGTCACCCCTGTGGCATTTTGTTGTCTCCTGGATCTTTGTTCTTTTCCACTATTATTGAGGACTTTCTTGAAGACTAAGCGGTTCTTTTCAATTTTTGGGTATTCAGAAAGGGTTGCCTGGTTACAGAGAATGGGGAAATCTCGGGCTATATCGGGTAAGATGTGCCACAGACAGCAATATCACAATGCCACTCGGAGAAAAGGATGGATACAAGTTAACGATGCGCTTTCAATAAAACATTCATAGACTTGTTCACGCTTTGATAATGACCTCATTAAAGGGAGCTGGGGGCAAGTAAGTCCTGTCTCCTGTTTGTGTTCGGCTAACAAAACCCAGCTTTGAGATCATTCATCGCTTTGGAAACTAATATGAAATCAATGTAAGAGGAGCAAATAAATCCGAGGCCGCCCCGCCAACTCCTGGGCTGTCCCGCCCTGCTCGCCGCCTCCGTTTGGGGCAGGAGAACCGTGTGGGCAAACGCTAAAAACGAGAGAAAAAGGACTAGGGATTGGGGGGCGGGGTGCTGTTCCATGGGCTGGGGTGTGCGCAGAGGAAAGGGCAATGTGGGAGTTACAGCTCGTAAAACAGCTAACACATCAATAGGTCAGAACTCTAGGGACTGCGGAATAAGCTACACTAAGTCCACATCCTTTGCTTTCCCTGACTTTGCCCATGAAAGGAAATAGAGTGAGAAGCAAGCGGAGAATGTGGGGTCCAGGTCAGGTGTGATCCCAGGTTGGGGAAGTATTGGAAGACCTCTTGAAAGCTACAACCAAGATTCAAATCTCAAGACTGAGTAGGAGGAAACTGCTCATCCAGGCTCAAGTGGGAGAGTCCAGGGGCAAGAAAGTGGCACCTCTGAAATGCTTTAATTTTTTTTTCTCGTTGGAGGGTAAGAGTGGGGTACCCCATGGGCATGTGTTCAGGGGGATGGGGGGACAATTTTGTTACCTTCATATTTGTGACATTGTCTTGCACTCAAGGAAGACAAAGCCGTCTTCTGTCATCCCAGCAAGAAGGAGGAAATCAAAGGATCCCCCTGCCCCTTAAAAGAACTAATTTTCTCCTTGAATTATGAAAGTAATGGCTTAGGTAACAGCCTGTACTCTGTACCCGACTGCTTAATACCGAATAAATCCTTCCACGTGGCTCCCCGAGTCGTGGCAATTAGAGCTCATTATAGGCTCATAAGAGCTCTCATTTCAGGGATTACTTAATGGACGATGAAATTTTATCGGACAGAATCACTGAGAAATAAAATTGCGTGGCAGCGGGGGCACTGTGGGGGCACACTGACAGACTGCTCAGGGGTTCCCTTTGGCTTTGAGCAGATTCAAGGAGCTGCTGTCCTAGGGAAGGGTCTGACTGGGCAGGCCAGCCACATAGCTGCTCAGGGACATGGAGGGTAGGCTTCCTTTGGGAACAGGGGTGGCAAGGCACAGTGGGACCAACTTCTGAAGATGGGGCTGGAGTTGAGAAAAGAAAGAAAGACAGCGATTCAAAGAGAATTAATGAGGAGACTCTAAGGAGAGCCTCCGATATAGAACGTGACCCACAGATTTTTGCTGTTGGTGGGCTCAAGCAATTTATTCTTTAATTTTTTTAAAGTTTGTATTTTAATTCCACTTGGTTAATATGCAATGTTATGTTAGTTTCAGGTGTGTAATATAGTGACTTCACACTTCCATATGTCATCCTGTGCTCATCACCATGGCTCAAGCAATGTACCAAGTCCTCTCACACAGGCGAGTTTCTCAGGCAGGGTCTGCCTTCTGCCTCAAGTCTGGCCCCTAGCCATTGCTCCCCCTGCAGCCCTAAGTCAACCCGTGGGCCTCTCACTTTTCTCAAAATTCCTTAGCATTCCAGTTGGACGTTTCCATACTTAGACATAAATTAGTTGTCCAAGCTTCATAATTAGGATTCTCTAAAACCAAATGGTCCTTGCATAAGCACAAATTCCAGCAATTAGCATAGAAGCTCTTCCCGTGAGCATACCCAGAACCACTGGGAACACAGTGACCCAAAATGTAAGCCGAAAACAGACCTCTGATGACCTTCAACCCAATCCAGAGGGGAAAAAGGAAAGGGGAAAGCTATTACTTTCTTCGAGCACTTGCAAAGTGAATAAATACACATAAGCATATATTATATAAATTACACACACATATACACACACGCATCTGCAAAGTGAGTGGGAAAATCATGTCACCTGTTTGCACAATTTAGACCTGTTAAAAAACACCCAGCCTTTAAGCTTCTCTTAGTGGTTGAGCTCCCATTCTTGTTGGGGCTTGAGTGATTCTGGGACTATGGGCGTTCTCCTGACACGAGTGAGGATGGGTGGGCAGGCTGGGTTGAGGCTGAGTGTCTAGGATGGCTGCTTTGGCAAATCTTGTGGTACAAAAGTAGTTACAGCTGAGCTGCCCTGAGTTAAGCCCTGAGACTCCTTAATTGTTGTCACAAGATGTTGGATTAGCACATTTCTGGAATAGCTGTCTGTTTACACTCTGGAGACCCACCGTCCACTAACCGCTTTCTAATTGAATTCTAATCACATTCAAATAGCTCAATAACCAGCCTCAGCTGCAATTCATAAAACTTTAATTGCCATCCATAAATCCTGGGCTCCCCAGAGCGGGGCGTCCCTACAACCCAATTACACTTCTCTAGCAGGCAAAAGAAATGGTCCCAGAGATGAAAAAGGGGAAGGGAGACACAGAGGACAGAGAGAGAGCCTATGCCTCGCACTGAGAAGTTGATGCTCCCCTAGGATTTGGGCACTGGGTTCTCAGAGATGGAGGGAGTCCTGTCCCCAAGTTTCTTCACACCATTGTGAATGCAGGCCTGAAGTCAGCTGTTTTGGAAAACGGATCAGATTTGTATGGAGTGTTTGCTCACCCTCCCTGCTCCAACCGGACTTTCCTACAGGAGCAAAAAAGGGAAAGGTCTCACCTCTGCCCTCTCACCTTCTCCAAAAATCAATAGCCTCTATCTTGGCAGCCACCAAGGTGCAAGTCTTCTGCTGGAGCCTGTGCACCTCGGATTTCCTTTACCAAACCACCTCTTCTATCCTGAGGCAGGATTCCTTGAGTGGCTCAAATTCCTTCAGCCTCTTTCAGCTTTTAAAGGGGTGCGGGGTGGGGTGGGGGGGAGTGCTTCCCGGTTAGCCTGCCAGTTGCTCAAGGTCTGTAAAACAGAAAGGCGCAGAAAATCACAGGACCCAGAGCAAAGCCTTCCCCAAGCCTGCTCGGTCTCTAGGAGGGCTGGGGTTTGGGTCCTCTCTCCAAAATCATTGGGATGGAGTTTCCAGGGTTGTCCTGGAAATGCACTGGCTTGGAGAAAGGAGAGTGACTCCTGGACGGGTCTCTCCGCCGAAGATTCGGGGATTACAAAGGAGCACAAGGAAGTGTCCTTGATCTAAGCAGCTCCAGGAAGGCCCCAAGTGCAAAGGCGTTTTAGAGCGTCTCAAGCATTAGAATGAAAAGCTCTCTGAAGCTTCTTAGGTAGGAGGCTTCACTCTTGCGCCCCGGATCGGATGGGTCACGAACTAACCACCTGAATGACTCTGGCCAAGTCCAAATGCTGGCGGGGGCGGGGGCACTGTGTGTGTGTGTCCGTGGTCCAAGCCGCGGTGCGGGACTGGGCTGGAGCCAGTCCACCGCCCACACAATCGTGCTGGGAACAGCGGGCCTCACACTCTCCCGGCCTCAGCCGCGGCTGGTACAGAGGAGCAGGGAGCACGGGGCATCCCTATTAAAAAGGCCTCAAGGTCCCCACCTGGTGCCCTTTTCGGCCGGGAGTGGGTAAGAGTTGGCTGGGGCCCAGGCCGGGGAAAGGGGTAGGATGGAGGATGCAGCTCCTATTTCTCGAGAAAGCGTGGAGAAAGAGGGGGAGGAGGCCGGCCTCCCCGCGAAATTAACAAAACCTGCACTTTGCAAAGTCTCCCCCATCCCCCTCCTTCGAGTTCTTCCCTGCCGCGCGCCCGCCCCTCCTCGCCGCCTCTGTTGTGACTCGGGCAGCCTATCCCGAGGGTGGGGAGCTGCTGAGGAGCCTGAGCCGAGCGGTACTCCGCAGCATCACGTGCCGGGGTGGGGGCTATAAAATCCCGGAGCCGGGGCGCCGGGCGGGGGACGTGAGGACCAGCCCTCTCCAGGGACCCCTTTGTTCGCAGCCCAGACGCCGAACACCTCCGCGTCCCCGAGGGCTTGACCGCCTGCGTCCGCGCCGCGCCCGGGGCAGAGCTCAGAACAGGAGAGGAGGGGAGGGGGCGCCACCGCCGGCCCGGCCCTCCAGCCACCCCCCCCTCCCGACATGTCGCGCTCCTTCTATGTCGACTCGCTCATCATCAAGGACTCCTCGCGGCCCGCGCCCTCGCTGCCAGAGCCGCACCCGGGGCCAGATTTCTTCATCCCGCTGGGCATGCCGTCCCCGCTGGTGATGTCTGTGTCGGGGCCCGGCTGCCCGTCCCGCAAGAGTGGCGCGTTCTGCGTCTGCCCACTCTGCGTCACTTCGCACCTGCACTCCTCTCGCGGGCCCGCTGGCTCCGGCGGCGGGGGCGCAGGCGCCGGGAGCACAGGAGCCGGCGGTGGGGGGGCGCCGGGGGGCGCAGGGGCCCTGCCCCTGCTCAAGGGTCAGTTCTCTTCGGGTCCCGGGGACGCGCAGTTTTGTCCTCGCGTGAGTCACGCGCACCATCATCACCACCCGCCGCAGCACCACCATCACCACCATCAGCCCCAGCAGCCCGGCTCCGCCGCCGCCGCGGCGGCCGCGGCGGCTGCGGCGGCGGCCGCGGCAGCCTTGGGGCACCCTCAGCACCACGCACCTGTCTGCGCTGCCACCACCTACAACGTGGGGGACCCGCGGAGATTCCACTGCCTCACCATGGGTAGGGCGGGGGCTCTGGGCACCTACGCGCCGCGCCTTCCCGGCTCCCAGGAGCAAACTTTCCGCCTCCAGTGGAGGAAGTGGCAGCCTGGGGCGGGGGGTGAGTGGGAGGAGGGGCTTTTCGTGTAACTGTGGAGTCGTCCCCAGAAGTTCCACCAAGGTGGAAGTTAGCTTTCCAACCTCTCCAAGCAGCCTGGTCCGTGCACTCCGGGGACCTGGTGTCTCAGTCTTGCGTGATATCGGGGCCTTTGGGACCTCAAACTTGAGGGTTGAGAAACCGAAGGCTAAACTGGCTGAGGTTCGGGGTGGGTATGTTTGAACTTAAGTGTGGCATTCCGTCGTCGGGGCTAGCTAAAGCATGTCCATGCTTTTGGCCAAGCCAGCCTGCCTCTCTGCTAGGCTTGAAGGGAGACCGGACAATGCCCCCCACCCCTCTTTAAGCCTCTGACTTCACATCTCACACATTAAAGGCCTTCACTTGCTGTGGGGGTCTCTGTCCTTCCCCGCTGAGTAATGAAATAAGAAAGGGAGAGGGATGGGTACAGGTGCTTGAGCTTCGCGGGTGGGTCCTGGAGAGGCGTCCTGTCCAAGGGCTGGCACGTGGGGTGGGATCGCCTCACCCGAGAATTACGTCTCTGCCTCTCTTGGCCGGTCTGCAGGGGGCTCGGACGCCAGCCAGGTACCCAATGGCAAGAGAATGAGGACGGCGTTCACCAGCACGCAGCTTCTGGAGCTGGAGCGCGAGTTCTCTTCCAACATGTACCTGTCTCGACTCCGGAGGATCGAAATCGCGACATACCTGAACCTATCAGAGAAGCAGGTGAAAATCTGGTTTCAGAACCGTCGGGTGAAGCATAAGAAAGAAGGGAAGGGCACTCAGAGGAACAGTCACGCGGGCTGCAAGTGCGTAGGCAGCCAGGCGCACTACGCGCGCTCCGAGGATGAGGACTCCTTGTCTCCGGCCTCGGCCAACGATGACAAGGAGATTTCTCCCTTATGAGGAAGGCCCGCCTCCCTCTCACACATGCTCCTGGGCACCCACACAACACAAGGTGACCGGTACCTAGGGGCCCAAATCCTCACCCATGCTGGGGTCTCATCTGCAGAAGGACGGAGTTGAGCACATGCCCGGCCTGACCCTTCAGGTCTCATCCTTGACCTGTTTATTTGAAGTTCCACTCAAAGTTATAGGTCTTTGTTTTTTTAATGTAAATAATCTAGATTCAACTCTGCTTTGTCAAGTAACAGGGGGAAAAAAACACGGTTGGTTTAAGTTTAACACTGTATGTGGGTTTTTGAAAGCGCATGTCCTTTCCCCTTCCCCACTGTCTTTCAGAACCTAAGAAGAGAATGGGGGTTTCTTGATTATTTTCTGTTCTTGTTTTTTAAATGAAAGTATTCAATTGCAAATAATTTAGAGAATTGAATCCTGTAGGTCTCACCTCCTGAAAATTTGCCTGGGGAGAGATTGGAATTCAAGTTGCTGAAGTCCCTATGTATGTGAATAGTTTTATATAAAATTTATATTTATATTTATTTAAATAAATGAAACAAAATCAAGGTTTTCAATTTGTGGTGTTTGCTCTCACCATCTTTCCCCGTCTCCCCCTTGCCCATACCTAGAGAAAGGCACGGATGGGGGGAGGGAAGGTTTCTGAGAATATAGAGGGAAGTGTTGACTAAAAACTAGTAATGTGGGGCTTGGGTTGAGGGAGCTCATGGCACCCCTTCAGTGATGATGTTGCCTACCGAGTACTAACTCCCCATCCTCAAAAGAGCTAAGCTGCTCACAATTGAAAGGACAAGTCATTCCATTTAAAGTGACACTGACAATTAATGACAGACAAACTTATTGATTTATTTAGCAGGGAAATGTCAATATTCCTTACCTAGTATTTATTTTCTGTGGCAGTTCTCCTTTCCTCCCCTTTCCCCTACAGCTCTTTTAGTACTAAAACCAGAATTATGTGATGGAATTCGAACAGTTTTAGGAAGAGCAACAATCCATCAAACAGGTTGGAAGCAATGCACAAGGAAACTTACAAATGATGCTGCAAGTGACTGGAAACATTAGTTCCCGGTTGTTCCTCTAGTGAAGAAATCAGCTGATTCCATCAGTGCTGACAAAACATGAGGGCAGGGACAGGGGATTATTCTGCCCAAAGATTTATATTCTCAGTTTTCCAAAATAGCTCAGAGGTGCCTTCGGACTCTTGCCGTTTTCCTTGGTCTCCCTAACTTTAACCTAAATCTGTTCCCTCCTGATCCCTTTCTTCCCCCTCATCTTGCAGAGTTAATTGCTGCAAACCTGTTCCTGGAGATTTACTCTGCCCTCAGCAGGGCAACCTGGCTCTTTGCTCTGTGCAGCCAGGGCCTGTCACCTAAGGAAGACAAGTGAAGCTGGAAATGTGGAAACTGGGTCTCATTCCCGGCAAGCTGAGCCCTCTAACCCCCACTGGTATTATTTCTGATTATTTTCTGTAAAGATGCCACCCAAGAGGTTCAAGCTAATAGGAACTGTTTACAACACACAGGTTTCTCTAGATCTGATATACTTTCGGTAGGTAGGAACTGAAATCTTACCAGGTGAGATGGGGCTCTACAACTGAGGTCAGGAAGCTAGTTTGGGCAAAGGGCAAAGTTGGGTGGGGGTGGGGTGGAGGATGTGATTATGGTTTTTCCCTGCCCAGAGTTCATTAGTTCTTTCCCTTTCTCTTTTCTTCTTTTTCTTTTCTTTTTTCTTCTCTTCTCTTTTCTTTTCCTTTCCTTTTCTTTCCTCTCTCTGTCTCTGTCTCTGTTTCTCTCTCTCTCTCTCTCTCTCTCTCACACACACACACACACACACACACACACACACACACACACACACGGGAGGCTCAAAGAAGGACTTTGGTCTTCAGCTCCTATTCGGGTACCGACCAGGGCAGGCGGGAGGGACTGAATAGGGAGCTGTCGCCGCTTTGTGCACCGGTCTGGGCCTGGTCCTACGCAGCGGTCACAGGCATCCAGCTCGCTCCTACCCCGGCCTGGGAGGCTGAGCCTCCCGGACTCTCTCACGCGGGGAACCTTGGGCCCGTCGCGCTTCCCGCCGCAAAGGGGAGGAGGTAACCCGCCCGCTGCCTTTCCTGAAGATCCCATCTCCCCCCGTCCCAATAAACAGGACTCTCCGCCCACAAATATAAGGGTGGGAGGAAAGGAGTTTTGAGGCGCAAAGAACGAGAGCGTTTACAGAGAATTCATTTTCGGGAAATAACGGGAAGGACAAAGAGCCCCGGCTGTAGCTCTCCGCGCTCCTGCCCAAAGCGAATCCTCAGCTGGACGGTGGGCCGACACCTCTGTTCCCTGGTCCCCCTCCCAACCACAGCCGGCTTGGGGGGGGGCACCCCTACTGCGCCCAGCGCTGGGCCCTGGTCCTCCCCGAGTCTCAGCCCAATCGGAACCCGAGCTTCGTGTCTCTGTGCCTCGCCTGGCTCGCGCACCCCAGGCCCTGCGCCCGGAGCGCGGAACCACCCACCTGCCACACCCGACTCTGCTCGGCGTCCAGCCCCACCCCCACGGGAGAAGGACACGCGGCACCAGCCCATCTTGCCAGGTTTTGGGCTGCTTGGATGGTGTCAGTCCCCCTCCTTTCTGTCTCGGGGGCGGGGGGGGAGTTCCTTAGGGGAGAGACAACAATTCGTCTCCGACCAGAGGCAAAAAGTTTCAGACAGAGATACATAGCTAGACGTTGGACATTCTCCTGAGAAAAACTAATTAGGGGGTTTCAGGGAGGTTCTAGGATATTCGGTGCCCAGTGGACCTTCGTCTCACTTTCACGGTGAACCATGAGGTCTCCCGTCTACTAGGGTAGGTTTTACACCCTTCCATCCACCCAAGGTAATCATTTGCTGTTTTTGAAGTTTGCAAATCCCAAGGAGTTCTTGGGAATCTCTGATTTTAAAGGTCTACAGTCTGACCTCACGTTAAGAGTTCCTAGGGCAACATTTAGGACATAGTCTGCTAAGCAATCTTGATATCAATCAAACACTTTAAGTGAAATACCCACAGATTTATTTAAAGAGATGTGTGGGGTCATTCTTGACAATTTCTCTACTAGGAAAGCACCAGATGCTAGCTTTTCAGTAGTTTTTCCCAAAACATGGCCTCTTAGGGGCCTATAAACACATCATGGAAAGAGAGAGAGAGAGAATGAAAATGAGAATTAGAAATTAGGATCTTGGTACAGAGAAAAGAAGTCAGCAGCAGGGGCCATTAGTGTGCTGGAATCCAACTCTTTGCAAGCAGTTCTCGTGATGGCTTCAAATGGGAAGAGGTTCTGGGTGGGAAGGGTGACCTTCTGCCCTTGTGCCCTAAGCCCAGTGCTGACATTCTGAGAGAAAAGGAGGAACAGAGACCTTTCCCCTTCACCCTCCCACTCAGTGACCAGCACAAGTCCAAGGCCAAGGACTTAGCATCGATAGTAGCACTTGGCAAGGCTTCTTCTTTTTTTTTCTTTTTTTTTTTTTAAGATTTATTTATTTATTTGACAGAGAGAGATCACAAGTAGGCAGAGAGGCAGGCGGGGCGGGGGGTGGGGGAGCAGGCTCCCTGCTGAGCAGAGAGCCGGACTCGGGGCTCATCCCAGGACCCTGAGATCATGACCTGAGCCAAAGCAGAAGCTTAACCCACTTACCCAGGCACCCCTTGGCAAGGCTTCTTGATTGCAAACCATGCTCAGGGCAGAAGGGACCCAGCATCCTATCCCTGGGGTATCCACAGACCCAGATGATAGAAATGCAGGTAATGATAGACTTCCTTTATTCAGAAGTATTCTAAGTTGATTATCTTAGCTTGGTTCTCCTCCCCCTTACACCACATCTCCCCTACTCCCCCTAAGGATATCAGAAGGTATTTTAAGAGAAAGAAAAAGTTGAGGATGTGAAGTCTTTGACTTTTGGCTCCCTCTTCTCTTTTCTTACCTCCACTGTCTAGCAGTTCTGATCAGTATTAGAAATGCAGCTCGCTGGGTTTGCTCTGACTGGTCAGAGGATTGCCAGGAAGGTGATTGTTCTAAGTGAAAGTGGTCACAGAAACAAGAGGGTCTGTGTGTGTATGTGTGTGTGTGTGTGAGAGAGAGAGAGAGAGAGAGAGAGAGAATTCCACTGGGAGGTGGTCATATACATGGAAAGAAAGAGCTATTTGCACCAGATTTTATTTTATTTTGTTTCGTTTTGCCTCCCATCTCTACCTTTCTTGCAGGTTCTACTCACTTTTCATGGCACTCCTTGGGAGATTTCTTTGAGGGAGGTGGAAAGGTATTTAGAGCTGTTGGGGGGGGAGGGAGGAGAAAAAGGAGAGGGACCCGGGAGAGAGATCTCCACCTCGGGCCTTAAGGGTATGGGAGAAAGGAGAATGACACTCCCAATAGAACCTATTTGCTAGAGGAAATTGGGTTTAAAGGAGCAATCACTGCTTTAAAAGGAACTCCTCCCACCCTCTCCAAACACAGCCTAAAGCTGTCCTAGACGATGAATACAGCTCAGTGCATCAAAGCAATTGTTCCTATTTTCATTATTCACAGGGAATCTTTGAATGTACCTGCTAAGGTGACAGACCTCTTAAAAGGGAACATTTTTCCATGCAATTAAATGGTGCATTTACTAGGCTTCTATTAACATAATTTAATATAAATCTATTTTATAAATCTTTAGGCTCACATTACTGAAAATTAAGCTTCTCCGGAAAAAAAAAATGCCCACATCTCTCCCCTAAATTAGATGTAATAGAATCCAAAAACTTGCTATTCTAAGCTAGCTGGAAATATCAAAAGTAGAAGAATCTTTTGTACTGTCTTTTGTTAATGGTGAAAGTGTGAAGAAAAAAGGCAGTTCATTTCACAGGGTAATTCTACAGGGACGCAGCTTTCCTTCACCCAAGGTCCTGGCCCTTGGAGTCACGCAGGCTGGAGCTAAGAAGGGGGGCCAGTAAGAACAGGAACTGGCAGAAGTCTCAGCAACAGAGTTCAAGCAGAACTCAGATGAAAAAAACAAAAGCCAGCAGTGACTCATATTGGGAAGTAAGTTTCTTCAGTCTGAGGAAAGAAAACCCAAAGCCCATGAGACCTCACAGACCTGAGACCCCACAATGAGGTAGATATTGCCTGTCTGTTCCCATGGCTGGGCTCCTTGTTCTCAAGTGCACCCTCCACAATTCTGGGCATCCCATTGTCTCTGAAAATAGCGTTCTGTGTGCCCTTATACTGATGCCCCTGCCGGCCCTTCTGGACTGGGCATTGCCTCTCTTCAAGCTGAGCTCTGTATTTTCCTGAACCCTTATCCTACCTTTGTTGAGCCTTCCAAATCCCAAACCCAGGAAGGCCCCAGGGACTCCTCTGAGTGAATCCCCACGGATCGGAAGTGTGTGCTGTGTGCTTAGGAAAGTAACTAGTTTCAGATTAATGAAGCAGTGACAATTTCAATCTGCTTAAAGGCGGAGGTTGGCACTGCCCAGGCCTGAGCGTGGGGAGCTCGCCAGGCTGGGCTTTATATTGTCCGCTTTTCTGAAGAGCAGACAAAGATGGATAGAGAGACATTGAAAAGCAGGGGGCGTATTTTAAACAGCCCCATAAAGAGGGCTGTCACTTTAAGACAAGAACCATAGTGCTTTGATGACTTTGTATTAGCTGCACCATTTCAAATAAGGAACTCAAGTCTCTAGCCAGAGGGAGGAGATGGAGAGAGAGGGAGGGAGCGAAGGAAGGGAAGGGGAGAAGGACAGGAAGAGAGTGAGAGAGAGAGAGGAGGCAGAGAATAAGGGGAATGTAGCAATATTCAGCCTGTGTGAGCACTGCAGGCCGACTAAATCTTAGGCTACTACTTGATTTCTGAAGTTCAGGGAGAAACGATCCACAGCAGGTGCAGAGGAAAAAGGCAGGTGGACCTGCTCCCGATGGCAAAGAGTTTCCTGCCCATGGGCGGCAGCCGGCTTCGAGGGGCTCGAGACAGCTTGGCCTCGGTTTGCGGAGAAGGGCTGGAGAGGGACCCGCCGCCCTGCGGCCCCAGCCGCTGAGGATTATAATGGAAATTTTTGAGAGCTTGAAAGAGGAAGGAGGGGGGAGGGCAGGCTTTGGGAGTCTACCTTCACAAAGCCTAATTTAAATTGTTTGGGGTCAAGCAGCAGCAAGCCACCTCCCCCCTTTCCTCCTTAATTAATTAATGACCACGATTAATTATTAGGGTCGAATTTCAAGGCTTCAAAACGCTTTCCCGGAGGGGCTGAAGAGTTGCTAGAGCCAGACACGTGGTTTAACTTGGGAGAAGGGAGTGGAGAGCTGGTAGTTAGTCTCTCCCTTGCTGCTACCCTCTCACGCGCGCTTTCTCTCTCTCTCTCTCTCTCTCTCTGCCTGCTTCTCTCTGACTCTTTGTGCCTTGGGGGTCTCTCTCTCCCTCTTTCTGTCTCTTTTTCTCTCTCTCTCTCTCCTTTGTTCTCCTGGCCCACCTTCCTATTCTCCTCCAAACTCCCCTGCTCCTGGCTCAACCCTGCCAACTCCAGGCCCCCGGTTGGCCGGTGAGAGGGGGGGAATACCCACGCTGTGGTCCCTACCCGGGGCGCCCCACCGCCTTGTCGGGGGTGAGAAGTGAGTGGGCACCAATGTCATTTCACCAGTAGAATCAAGAGTTTTTGACAACTTGCTTTTTTAAAAATTCCTTTCTACCAAAGAAACTAACTTTCTTTTTCTCTATCTTCCTTTCTTTTTCTTTTTTTCCTTTTTTTCTTTCTTTTTTTATTAAAGCATATGGAGCTGGGACTGGGAGATCGCGCCGCTTTAAAGGCCGGCGAAAGGGCTGCCCCGACGGCGGCGCCGGAGGGAGAAGCGTTTAGTCACTGTTTCATTAGGCACTATTTGAACCTTGCAACATGTGGTAATTTCTGGAAGCTGAAAAGGGGGGATTATGTAGGAGGGACACAAGGAAATTAGCGAACGGTTAATTTAACTCGTTTTCTGCTAGACTTTTCGATACATTCCTAATTGACTGAGGGGCAGGTGAAGCTCCCGCCCCATGCAGGCTCATTCACGGTGGGAATAAATGGTTCTTTTTCAACTCACACTGCTCACAATATATCATCGGGGAAAAGACATGCAATGAATATGTTGATTTTTTTATTAATGGAATTACACCCTGCCACGCAGGTGTGAGGGTAAAAACCTATACTGCAATGAAATAAGATTAACAATGAAATTAGAATTTTATTAGCTTTATATGTCACATAGACCTGGATTTGAACTGTCAAAACAAGCAACAAGAAAAGATATTCGGAAGGCAGCCCTGCCAATCAACCAGGAGAAATGGAACAGCGACGAAACCAAATCATAATCGGCTTCCAGTTCCTTCCGCACGACACTGGGCCTTGTGCTGGAGGCGAGCGGGCTGTGGGCCCCGCACGGGTAACGGCCTGTACTCTGGACCCGCAGGTAGGAGCCGAAAACACCACTCGGGGTCGGGAGGCCCCGCCCGGAACAGGACCCAGCTGAAGGCAGAAGGGCCGAGATGGCCCGAGGCCGCCCAGAGGTCAGCGAGAGGGGCCGCGCCACCGCGGCCCGCCGGCCTCAAGCTTCGCATCCTTTCCATCAGCTGCCCGCGCTGGCTGCGATCCGAGGAAATGCAGAGACAAGTCGGATGCGAGGCTGGAGGCAAAGTAGGACGGCCCTTGGAAACCACACTGAGTTTTGTTACCCCGGGGCCTCGGAGCTTTAGGCTCGGCTGCTACCTGGGTCTGGCAGGCGCGGAGGTGCCCTATGCAAATGGTTCACTATTAGGGGGGAAAGAAATACTTCAAATGGCCCTTTGTAACCTTCTATAGAAAATCGAGGTATTCTGCATGACAAAGCACAATTAAGCTTTCTATTCAGGAGTTCTGCAGCTGGTAGCCCATTGGGAAAGTGGGAGGAAACGCGAATATATTAATAGTGTGGCAAAAGTTTTTGTGTGCGTGTCCTTTTCTGGGTCGGGGGTGGGGAGGGGCGGAGGGTGGACCCGGAGGGGAAGAAGGCTCCGCCTTGGATCCTTGCCACCTGAACCGCGTCGCCCCTGCCCACGTGCAAAGCCCCGCTGGTCCCAGACCCGGAGTCCTCGGAATGGTCGCGGCGACCCCGGAGCTCAGAGCTCGGCTGGGCCGACCCTGCGGGTGCCAGCGCCCGGGCGGGGCAGGAGGTGTGCCCCAGCCTGGCCTCCTCGGCCCCTCAAGGCTGGGCGGAAACCCGGGGCCAGGCTGTTCCAGGCGTCTGGTCGCCGCGTAGAAGGGAAGGCTCCCAGTCCTGGTCCTTCTCCCAGACCCCACAGCAGGTGGTGCGCACAAGAGCGCACCGGGGGCCTGCCGTGGTGGGACAGCCTGTGGGGAGAGCAGAGCCAGATTTTCCGTTCAGTTCCAATTTTCTCCACTCCTCCTCCCCCATAGTTGTGGTTTATCTCCTAATCGTTCATTTTTACGGTCCCCAGGGAGAATTTGTTTTGCTTCTTAGGGAAGAAGGGTCCTTAGCCAGCTGTACTGGTTATTCTGTTTGCCTTTCTAGATCCATCTCCACCCTCCTCTGACCTGCCGGGTGCCCGCAGACACCGCCCTTTTTGCACTGTATTATTTCCTCTGTGACCTGCCTCTCCTGCAGCCCCCTGGATCTGGCTTCCATTTGGGTTTGGTGAGTGGCACTGTGACTAACAGGGCAGCCTAAGGAGGGAGGAGACGTGTATTAGTTGTTTCCTGGGATGTTTCTGCTGCCCTGTTCCAGTTCTGACAATTGCTGCTACTTTCCAGAAACTTCCTTTCTGAGAGCCTCTTTTCCAAGGCTCCAGTTCTAATCAGGCTCCCCTGCACCTTCATGGAAAAGGGTGGAAATGCTTTCTGGACTCTACTGGTTCCTAGGTGCATCCACATTCTTGTTCGTTGCCTCAGCCCTACACACATCTCTGCAAATAGTCATTTCATTGAAATATTTCTTCAAAAATCTCAGCTCAGTGTGGTTGCCTAGTGACTGACCAGCCATGTTACCCTTGAGTCAGTCTCTTCTGTAATAGCCTAGTCCATTGTCTCCTCATCTTTGCTGGGATAACTCCTGTAAGAGAAGCCGTCCCAGCCCATTCCATCTCACACAGACTTGACCATGAGGAACACTTCCTTGTGTTGTATCAGAGTCTTCCCTCATAATTCCTTTTTTTTTAAATTTTAAAGATTTTTATTTATTTATTTGATGGACAGAGATTACAAGTATGCAGAGAGGCAGGCAGAGAGAGAGGAAGAAGCAGGCGCTCCCTGGTGAGCAGAGAGCCCAATGTGGGGCTCCATTCCTGGGACCATGACCTGAGCTGAAGGCAGAGGCTTTAACCCACTGAGCCACCCAGGAGCCCCTTCCCTCATAATTTCTGTCCCTAGGTCCTACCGAGTTTTTCCCCCCATGGGCTTCAAGGTGTCTTCTTCCCTTTTCCCATCTGTGAGCGCCATGATGGCAGCAACTATGTCCTCAGCACTGATCACAATCCTAGTATGCAGTAGGTGCCTAATAGATGCCAGCTGGATCAAAGCATCAGTCTGCTTCCAAGTCTCCACCAGTTGCTTCAAACATGGAGGTTAGAAACAGCTATATTTCATGGTAGTTGTATATACATATATGTGATAAATATAATGTATAGGGTATACACACACATCTATAGGATACACATACGTGCACACATATATAGAGAGAACGAGAGAGAGAGAGAGAGAGAAGCTTCTGGAATCACTTTATCTGCCCTCCTATATACTAGCAATTGACTTTGGGCAATTCACTAACTTCCATTTTTCTCAGGTGTAAAATGGGGATAATTAATAGTGCCTTCCTTATAAGAGTGTTGAGGGTTATTTTTTTAAAAGATTATTTATTCATGAGAGACAAATGTGTGACCCTATCCAGGACCCTGGGGTCTTTTTTTTTTTTTCTTTTCAGCGTAACAGAATTCATTGTTTATGCACCATACCCAGTGCTCCATGCAATCCGTGCCCTCCATAATACCCACCACTTGGCTCCCCCAGCCTCCCACCCCCCACTTCAAAAGCCTCAAATTGTTTTTCAGAGTCCATAGTCTCTCATGGTTCATCTCCCCTTCCAATTTCCCTCAACTCCCTTCTCCTCTCCATCTCCCTATGTCCTCCATGTTATTTGTTATGCTCCACAAATAAGTGAAACCATATGATGACTGACTCTCTCTGCTTGACTTATTTCACTCAGCATAATCGCCTCCAGTCCCGTCCATGTTGCTACAAAAGTTGGGTATTCATCCTTTCTGATGGAGGCATAATACTCCATAGTGTATATGGACCACATCATCCTTATTCATTCGTCTGTTGAAGGGCATCTTGGTTCTTTCCACAGTTTGGCGACCGTGGCCATTGCTGCTATAAACATTGGGGTACAGATGGCCCTTGTTTTCACTACATCTCTATCTTTGGGGTAAATACCCAGGAGTGCAATTGCAGGGTCATAGGGAAGCTCTATTTTTAATTTCTTGAGGAATCTCCACACTGTTTTCTGAAGTGGCTGCACCAACTTGCATTCCCACCAACAGGACCCTGGGATCTTAACCGACTGAGCCACTCAGGCACCTGAGTGTTAAGGATTAAATAAGGAAATATATATGAAGATATATAGATATTTAGAGAAAATAGAGAAAGACTAACTGAAAGAGTAACTTTGGAATAAAGACCTGAAAGAAGTGTGGAGAAAATGAACTTGTGGCTTTTGATGGAGCAAGAAAATTCCCAACAGAGGTAACAACAGGTGCAAAGGTCTGGGTGGTGACAGGGCTGAGGTCCCTGAGAAATGGGGTAGAGGCAGCGTGACTGCAAGGAGTATGTGTCTGTGGGTGGTGGAAGGGAGGTCAGAGTGGTGATGGATCCTATAGGTCATAGTGAGGACTTGGGCTTGGCCTTTCTTCCTTTCTTTCTTTCTTTCTTTCTTTCTTTCTTTCTTTCTTTCTTTCTTTCTGTCTTTATTTGACAGGCAGAGATCACAAGTAGGCAGAAAGGCAGGCGGGGTGGGGGGGAAGCAGGCTCCATGCTGAGCAGAGAGCCCGGCAAGGGGCTCCATCCCAGGACCCTGAGATCATGACCTGAGCTGAAGGCAGAGGCTTTAACCCACTGAGCCACCCAGGTGCCCCTTGGGCTTTTATTTTTAGTCAACTGGGAAGCTTTGGGAGAATTTTGAGTAGAGGAGTGATATGCATAACATATGGATTATTTGGCTGTGGTGTTAAAAGAAACAAGGATGTTAAGTCTGTCAGATTAAGCCTGGTAAGAGGTGATGGTGGCATGGACTACAGTGGAGGTAATGGGAGTGGGGAGAAGTGCAGAATGCTTGGGTTTGATTTGGTAGAGTAGCTAGGATTTTCTGAAAGACTGACTCTGAGGAGTGAGAGAGAGTGTCAAGGAGAACACCAAGGTGTTTACCTCATGCATTTAGAAGAGAAAAAGTTGGCATTAAGAGGAATATAGGAGGGGGCACCTGGGTGGCTCAGTGGGTTAGGCCTCTGACTTTGGCTCAGGTCATGATCTCAGGGTCCTGGGACCGAGCCCTGCATCGGGCTCTCTGCTCAGTGGGGAGCCTGCTTCCCCCCTTTCTGCCTGCCTCTCTGCCTACTTGTGATCTCTCTCTCTCTTTCTCTGTCAAATAAATAAATAAAATATTTTTAAAAATTAACAACTCTTGGGGTGCCTGTGTGGCTCGGTCAGTGAAGTGTTAAAAGAAAAAAAAAAGAAGAATATAGGAGGGACAAATTTTAGGATATGTTAAGTTTGAAATGAAAATTAAACATCAAAGTGAGAGTAGGATATCATGAAGGCAATTGGGAAAGACGCCTGAAGTTCTGAAGTGAGATCCAGACTGGAGAACTGAATAGAGAAGTTATGGACATAATGATATTAGAACCATGTGACAAGATGAACTCATACGAGAGTGAGTATAAAATAAAAAGGAAAGAAACCTGAGGGCTGAGGACTGGAGACTCAAAAATCTAAGACTTACAAGTATGGGGAAAAGTCACAGAGATGAGAAAGAACTAGCAGAGAGGGAGACAATGAGGTGGGTTGTCTGACCCAGCTTCTTGCCTGGAGAAAATTTCATGCACTCAGGGAGGGTAACCTGAATAAAGTCCAGCAGTTTCCCTGAATTCTGAGGAGATAGAATTCAGAAGCCACCAAGATGGCCAGGATTCACAGGACACAGTACCTACGCAGTAACAAATTGCTCAGAAAGAAAGTTCTAGAAATCTATAGAAATTTCCCCTTCAGGTTTTCAGCTAAGTGTTCATTGGTACTTTCACATAAAAAACTTACCTGAGGCCAGAGAAAGAATACCACAAAGAAGCAGGCTGAACAGGTGTGCCCAGTTGGCTCAGTTGGTTAACTGTCTGCCTTCTGCTCTGGTCATGATCCCAGGTTCCTGGGATGGAGCCCCACATCCTGCTCCCTACTCAGAGGGGAGTCTATCTCTCCCTCTCCCTCTGCCCCCACCCAGCTTCTGCTCTCTCTCATAAATAAATCAAATCTTAAAAAAAAAAAAAAAGGATAAAAAAAGAAGCAGCAGACTGAATTCAGCACATCACACATGCCTGGTAATACTTTGTCCTCCCTCTGGCCAGAATGAAAAGACCTCCTAACACACAGCAGTCTTTTCATTCAAATAGAGTGCTCAGAAAGGTATTTCCTCAGTAGTAGGGCAAAATTAGCCCGGGACTAAAGGCTGCTCACGTTCCACCTAACAAAGCTTAAAAGCAAGCTTCAAAAGGATCAAACTGTTTCCAAGTAAACTAACTGCATGTGAGAGTGAAGCTCAAAATTATTTAAAGGAATTAAAAAAAAAAACAAAACCCAAAAAACCCTAGTACCCTAGAAGATAAAATTCATTTAATGAAAACATACCAGGCATGAAAAGAGGTTGCAAATTATGACAATGAGAAGAAAAATCAATCAATAGAAACAGACACAGAAATGACACAATTGGCAGAATTAGTAGACAAAGACATTAAAACAATCATTTCATTTAAAAATCCCCTCCAGTCGTTAAGCATCTGCCTTTGGCTCAGGTCCTGATCCCAGGGTTCTGGGATAGAGTCCCTCATCTGGGTGCCTTGCTCAGGGGGGAGCCTGCTTCTCCCTCCCTTCCCACTCGCCCTGCTTGAATTCCCTCTCTTGCTCTTCCCCTCTCTATGTCAAATAAATAAATAAAATCTCTAGAAAAAAAAATCCCATCCATATACAGCTGACCCTCAAATAATGTGGGTTTGAACTGCACAGGTTAACTTACAGTTGGATTTATTTTGATAAACACAGTCCAGTATCATAAATGTATTTTCTCTTCCTTAAGATTTTCTTAATAACTTTCTTTTCTCTAACTTTTTAAATTGTAAGAATACAGTGTATAGTATATATAACATACAAAATATGGGTTAATTCATTGTTTATGTTATCCATAAGGCTTCTAGTCAACAGGAGGCTATTAGTAGTTAAGTTTTGGGGAGTCAAAGGGTACATATAGACTTTAGACAGTGTGTGGGGGTGTCAGATCCCCAACCTCTCTATTGTTCAATGGTCAGCTATATTCGGGAAGGTAGAGGAAAGCATGAGCATGGTAATGAGAGATCTGGAAAATATTTTAAAAAGAGCTGAATCAAAATTATGGAATTAGGAAATATAATGCCTGAGATGAAAATCCCATCAGATGTGATTAACAACCACAAGACACCCTAAATAAAAGATTAGTGACCCTAAGGACAGCCATCAAGACTGTCCACAGCAAACTATGGTGAGTTTAAAAAATGAAAAGGCCAAGTATCAGTGAGTTGTGGTACAATATCAAGTGGCCTATACATGTTATTGGAGTTCCAGAAGGAATTGAAAGAGAAAGAGGAAGGGGCAGAAAAAACATTTAGAGATATCATGGCCAAACCTTTCCAAATTTGATGAAAACTATACAGATCCAAGAAGTTCAGTAAACTCCAATCATGAGGAAACATGAGGAAAGCCATCCCAAGGCACATCAAAATCATAATGATAAACAGAAAATCTTAAGAACAGCTAGAGAAAAGAAGACATTATATACAAAGGAACAGCCTGCCTCTCAGCCTGCTTGTGATCTCTCTCTGTCAAATAAATAAATAAAATCTTTAAAAAAAAAAAAAAAGATAAGGATGACAGTCAGTTTGTCATCAAGAAGGATGCAAGCCAAAGACAACAGTGGTTTCTGTCTTTAAACTACTGAAAGAACAAAACAGTCAACCAGAATTCTAAACTCAGCAAAAATATCTTTCAGAAACAAATATTGAATGAAGACGTTTTTAGATATACAGTGCCGAAAGACCTCATCATCAGCACACCATCACTGCAAGAAATGTTAAAGAAAGTCTTTCAGGTAGAAGGAAAATGATATCAGAGAAAAATCTACATATATCCAAAGGAGTGAAGAACACTGGAGATAGTAACTATGTGGGGGTAAATATAGAATATGCTTTAGAAAATTTCCTTAAAAAGAGAATTGACTGTTGGCCACCTGGGTGGCTCAGTTGGTTAAGTGTCTGCCTTTGACTCAGGTCATGATCTCAGGGTCCTGGAACTGAGTTCCACATTGGGCTCTCAACTCACTGGGGAGCCTGTTTCACTCTCACTTTTCCCTGTGCTCTCCTTCTCTCTTTCTCTCTCAAATAACAAATAGATAAATCTTTAAAAAAGAGAGAGAGAATTGACTGTTTAAAGTAAAATAAAGTATTATGGAGTTTAAACATATAGTTGATTCTTGTTATTATGTAGTTATGTTTTTTTCTAATTAGCTAACATGTATTATTGGTTTCAGAAGTACATGTCTGTGATTCACCAGTCTTTTATAATACCCAGTGCTCATTACATCACATGCCTTCTTTAATATTCGTCACCCAGTTACCCCATCCCTCCACCCCCTCCAACAACCCTCAGTTTGTTTCCAAACCTTCAGTTTGTCTCTTATGGTTTGTCTGTCTCTCTCTCTCTCTCTGGTTTCGTATTGTATTTTTTCCTCTTTCCCAGATGATCCTCTGTTTTGTTTCTTAAATTCCACATATCAGTGAGATCATATGATAATTGTCTTTCTCTGATTGACTTATTTTCTTCAGCACAATACCCTCCAGTTCCAGCCATATCAATGTAAATGGTAAGTATTCATCCTTTCTGATGGCTGAGTAATATTCCATTGTGTGTGTATGAAATCACATCCTCTTTATCCATTCATCTGTCAGTGGACATCTGGGTTTCTTCCATAGTTCGGCTATTGTGGACATCGCTGCTATAAGCATTTGGGTGCACATGTCCCTATTGATCACTACATTTGTATCTTTGGGGTAGATACCTAGTAGTGCAATTATTGGGTCATAGGGTAGCTCTATTTGCAACTTTTTGAGGAACCTCCATACCATTTTCCAAAGTGGCTGCACCAGCTTGCATTCCCACCAACAGTGTAGGAGGGTTCCCCTTTCTCTGCATCCTCTCCAACATCTGTCATTTCCTGACTGGTTAATTTTAGCCATTCTGACTGGTGTGAGGTGATATCTCATTGTGGTTTTGATTTGTATTTCCCTGATGCCAAGCGATGTTGAGCATTATTTTATGTGTCTGTTGGCCATTTGGATGTCTTCTTTGGAGAAATGTCTGTTCATGTCTTCTGCCCATTTCTTGATTGGATTATTTGTTCTTTGGGTGTTAAGTTTGATAAGTTCTTTATAGATTTTGGATATTAGCCTTTTATCTGATATGTCATTTACTAATATTTTTTCCCATTCTGTCACTTGTCTTGGTTTTGTTGGCTGTTTCCTTTGCTGTACAAAAGCATTTTATCTTGAGGAAGTCCTAATAGTTCACTTTTGCCTTTGTTTCTCTGGTCTTTGGAGACATGTCTAGCAAGAAGTTGCTGCAGCTGAGGTGGAAGAGGTTGCTGCCTGTGTTGTCTTCTAGGATTTTGATAGATTCCTGTCTCACATTTAGGTCTTTCATCCATTTTGAGTCTATTTTTGTGTAGTATAAGGTAATGGTCCAGTTTCATTCTTCTGTGTGTGGCTGTCCAATTTTCCCAACACCATTTGTTGAAGAGACTGTCTTTTTTTTTTCCATTGGCTATTCTTTCCTTCTTTGCTGAAGATAGTTGACCATAGAGTTGAGGGTCCATTTCTGGGTTCTCAATTCTGTTTCCTTGGCACTGTTTTTGTACCAGTACCATATTGTCTTTTTTTTTTTTTTTTTTTCTTTTTTTTTTTTTCCCAATTTATTTATTTTCAGAAAAACAGTATTCATTATTTTTTCACCACACCCAGTGCTCCATGCAAGCTGTGCCCTCTATAATACCCACCACCTGGTACCCCAACCTCCCACCCCCCCGCCACTTCAAACCCCTCAGACTGTTTTTCAGAGTCCATAGTCTCTCATGGTTCACCTCCCCTTCCAATTTACCCAAATTCCCTACTACTCTCTAACGCCCCTTGTCCTCCATGCTATTGGTTATGCTCCACAAATGAGTGAAACCATATGATAATTGACTCTCTCTGCTTGACTGATTTCACTCAGCATAATCTCTTCCAGTCCCGTCCATGTTGCTACAAAAGTTGGATATTCGTCCTTTCTGATGGAGGCACCATATTGTCTTGATGATTATTGCTTTGTAATAGAGCTTGAAGTACAAAATTGTGATGTCACCAGCTTTGGTTTTCTTTTTCAACATTCTTTTGGCTATTCTGGGTCTTTTCTGGTTCCATACAAATTTTAGGATTCTTTGTTCCATTTCTGTGAGAAAAGTTGATGGTATTTTGATAGGGATTGCACTGAATGTATAGATTGCTCTAGATAGCATGACATTTTAATAATATTTGTTATACCAATCCATAAGCATGGAACGTTTTTCTATTTCTTTGTGTCTGCCTCAATTTTTTTCATGAGTGTTCTAGTTTTCTGAATACAAATCCTTTACCTCTTTGGTTAGGTTTATTCCTACATATTTTATGGATTTTGGTGCAATTGTAAATGGATTGATTCTTTGATTTCACTTTCTTCTTCATTGTTAGTGTATAGAAATGCAACTTACTTCTGTGCATTGATTTTATATTCTTCAGCTTTGCTAAACTCCTGTGTCAGTTCTAATGATTTTTGGGTGGAGTCTTTTGGGTTTTCTACGTGAAGTATCATATCATCTGTGAAGAGTGAAAGTTTGACTTCTTTGCCAATTTGGATGCCTTTTTTCTTTTTGTTGTCTGATTGCTGAGGCTAGGACTCCCAGTTGAACAACAATGTTGAGAGTGGGCATCCCTGCCATATTTCTCAGCTGAGAGCTTTTCCCCATTGAGGATGATATTTACCATGTGGTTTTAGTATATGGCTTTTGATATTGAGGTTTATTCCTTCTATCCCTACACTGTGGAGAGTTTTTATCAAGAAAGAATGCTATATTTTGTCAAATGCTTTTTCTGCATCTATAGAAGGGATCATATGGTTCTTGTCCTTTGTTTTATTAATATAGTGTATCACAATGATTGATTTGTTGATGCTGAATCACCTTTGCAGCCAAGGAATAATTCCCACTTGGCTGTGGTGAATAATCCTTTTAATGTGCTGTTGGATCTTACTGGCTAGGATCTTGTAAGAATTTTCACATCCATGTTCATCAGGCATATTGGTCTGTAATTCTTCTTTTTTGTGGGGGTCTTTGTCTGGGTTTGGGATCAAGGTAATATTGGCCTCATAGAATTAGTTTGGAAGTTTTCCCTTCATTTCTGCTTTTTGAAACAGTTTCAAAAGAATTAATTCTTCTTTATATGTTTGGTATAGGGTGCCTGTGTGGCTCAGTGAGTTAAGCCTCCATGTATTTGAGTTCTCTCCAAATTTCCTCTTGTGATTGAGTTCCAGTTTCAAAGCATTGTGGTCTGAAAATATGCAGAGAATGATCCCAGTTTTTTGGTACTGGTTGAGACCTGATTGGTAACCTATTATGTGATCTATTCCTGATTATGTTCCTTGTGTACTTGAGAAGAATGTGTGTTCTGTTGCTTTAAGATGGAATGCTCTGAATATATCTATTATGTCCATCCTGCCCAGTGTATAATTCAAAGCCTTTGTTTCCTTGTTGATCTTCTGCTTAGATGATCTGTACATTGCTGTGAGTGGGATGTTAAAGTCCCATGCTGTTATTATATTATTATCAATGTGTTGTTTTAATTTTGTTATTAATTTGTTTATATATTTGGCTGCTCCTAAATTAGGGGTATAAATATTTACAATTGTTAGATCTTGTTGGATAGACTACTCTATTATGATATAGTGCCTTCCTCATCTCTTATTACAGAGAGAGAGAGGCAGAGAGAGCGAGCACAGGCAGACAGAATGGGAGGCAGAGGCAGAGGGAGAAGCAGGCTTCCTGCCGAGCAAGGAGCCCGATGCGGGACTCGATCCCAGGACACTAGGATCATGACCTGAGCCGAAGGCAGCTGCTTAACCAACTGAGCCACCCAGGTGTCCCCCTCATCTCTTATTACAATCTTTGGCTGAAAATTCAGTTTGTCTAGGATGCGTGGGTGGCTCAGTTGGTTAAGTCGATGGCTTCGGCTCAGGTCATGATCCTGGGGACCTGGGATCGAGTCCTGCATCAGGCTCCTTGCTCAGCAGGGAGCCTGCTTCTCTCTCTGCCTCTGCCTGCCATTTTGCCTGCTTGTGTATGTGCTCTCTCTCTGACAAATAAATAAGTAAATAAAATCTTAAAAAAAAAATCTAGTTTGTCTGATATAAGGATTGCTATGCCAGTTTTCTTTTTATGTCTGTTAACATGATAAATGGTTCTCCACCCCATCAGTTTCAATCTGGAGGTAGCTTTGGGTCTCAAATAAGTCTCTTGGGGTGTCTGGGTGGCTCAGTCAGTTAAACGTCTGTCTTTGGCTCAGGTCATGATCCTAGGGCCCTGGGATCCAGCTCTTCACCTCTCTATAAGAGACTAATTTTATTTATTTTCTTAAGAAATATTTTATTTATTTATTTATTTATTTATTTGTCAGAGAGAAAGAAACAGAGAGAGCACAAGCAGGGAGAATAGCAGAGGGAGAAACCGGCTCTACACTGAGCAGGGTGCATGGCTCAGAACTTGATTCCAGGACCCTGGGATCATGACATGAGCCAAAGACAGATGCTTAACTGACTGAGCCCCCCAGGCATCCCTTGTTTGTTTGTTTGTTTGTTTGTTTAATCCAATCTGCTACCCTACATCTTTTGACTGGAGCATTTAGTCCATTTGCATTCGGAGTAATTATTGAAAGGTATGAATTTAGTGTCATTGAATAATGTCACTGTTTCTGTGCATTGTCTCTGTTTCCGTTCCTTTCTGGTCTTTGTTACTTTTGGGCTGTCTCTTTGATCAGAGAATCCCCTTTGATATTTCTTGAAGGGCTGGTTTAGTGTTCACACATCCCTTCAGTTCTTGTTTGTCCTGGAAACCCTTTATCTCTCCTATTCTAAATGACAATCTTTTTGGATAAAGTATTTTAGGCTGCATGTTTTTCCTTTTTAGCACCTTCAGTATATTATGGCAGTCCGTTCTGGCCTCCCTGTTCTGTGTGGACAGTTATGCTACCAGCGCTATGTTTCTACCCTTATAGGTTAAGGACCTCTTGTCCCATGCTGCTTTTAGGATTTTCTCCTTATCTCTGAAATTTGAAAACTTCTGTATTATAAGTTGAGCTGTTGACCTATTTTTACTGATTTTTGAGGGGAATTCTCTGTGCCTCGTGGACGTGAATGCCTGTTTTCTTCCCCAGATTAGGGAAGTTCTCCCTTATTTGTTCAAATAAACCTTATGCCCTCCCTTATCTTCTGGAACGCTTTTTATTGAGATATTATTTCACTTTATGGAATCACTGAGTTTTAGAAGTCTCCCTCTGTGATCCAGTTAGCTGTTCTTTCTGTATTTTTTTCAGCTTCTTTATTTTCCATCATTTTTCCTTCTATATCACTCTCTCTTCTGCCTCATTTGTCTTCATTTGTGACTGTTTCTTAATAATAGCATTTTAAATTTTGGCATGATTATATTTTAGTTCTTTTGTTTCTATACTAAGGGATTCTGTAGTGTCTTCTATGCTTTTTTCTGCCTTTAAAAAAATTATTTATTTATTTTTCAGAGAGAGAGAGAGAGTATGAGCAGAGGGAGTAGCAGGTAGAATGAGAAGCATACTCCCCACCAAGCAGAGAGCCTGATGTGGGACTCAATCCCAGGACCCTGGGGTCATGACCTGAGCTGAAGGCAGATGCTTAACTGACTGAACAACCCAGGTTTCCCTCTTCTATGCTTTTTCCAAGCCCAGCTTATATTTTTATAATAATTGTTTTAAATTCTAGTTCAGATATCTTACTTATATCCACATTGATTAAAGTCTTTTTTTTTAATTTTTTCAATTTATTTATTTTCAGAAAAACAGTATTCATTATTTTTTCACCACACCCAGTGTTCCATGCAATCCGTGCCCTCTATAATAACCACCACCTGGTACCCCAACCTCCACCCCCCCGCCACTTCAAACCCCTCAGATTGGGGCACCTGAGTGGCTCAGTGGGTTAAGCCGCTGCCTTCAGCTCAGGTCATGATCTCAGGGTCCTGGGATCGAGGCCCGCATCGGGCTCTCTGCTCAGCGGGGAGCCTGCTTCCTCCTCTCTCTCTCTCTGCCTGCCTCTCTGCCTGCTTGTGATCTCTCTCTGTCAAATAAATAAATAAAATATTAAAAAAACAAACAAACCCTCAGATTGTTTTTCAAAGTCCATAGTCTCTCGTGGTTCACCTCCCCATCCAATTTACCCCAACTCCCTTCTCCTCTCTAACACCCCTTGTCCTCCATGCTATTTGTTATGCTCCACAAATAAGTGAAACCATATGATAATTGACTCTCTCTGCTTGACTTATTTCACTCAGCATAATCTCTTCCAGTCCCGTCCATGTTGCTACAAAAGTTGGGTATTTGTCCTTTCTGATGGAGGCATAATACTCCATAGTGTATATGGACCACATCTTCCTTATCCATTCATCCATTGAAGGGCATCTTGGTTCTTTCCATAGTTTGGCGACTGTGGCCATTGCTGCTATAAACATTGGGGTACAGATGGCCCTTCTTTTCATGACATCTGTGTCTTTGGGGTAAATACCCAGGAGTGCAATTGCAGGGTCATAGGGAAGCTCTATTTTCAATTTCTTGAGGAATCTCCACACTGTGCTCCAAAGAGGCTGCACCAACTTGCATTCCCACCAACAGTGGAAGAGGGTTCCCCTTTCTCCACATCCTCTCCAACACATGTTGTTTCCTGTTTTGTTAATTTTGGCCATTCTAACTGGTGTAAGGTGATATCTCAATGTGGTTTTAATTTGAATCTCCCTGAGGGCTAATGATGATGAACATTTTTTCATGTGTCTGATAGCCATTTGTATGTCTTGATTGGAGAAGTGTCTGTTCATATCTTCTGCCCATTTTTTGATATGTTTGCCTGTTTCGTGTGTGTTGAGTTTGAGGAGTTCATTATAGATCCTGGATATCAACCTTTTATCTGTACTGTCATTTGCAAATATCTTCTCCCATTCCGTGGGTTGCCTCTTTGTTTTGTTGACTGTTTCCTTTGCTGTGCAGAAGCTTTTGATTTTGATGAAGTCCCAAAAGTTTATTTTCGCTTTTGTTTCCTTTGCCTTTGGAGACGTATCTTGAAAGAAGTTGCTGTGGCTGATATCGAAGAGATTACTGCCTATGTTCTCCTTTAGGATTCTGATGGATTCCTGTCTCACGTTGAGGTCTTTTATCCATTTTGAGTTTATCTTTGTGTACGGTGTAAGAGAATGGTCGAGTTTCATTCTTCTACATATAGCTGTCCAGTTTTCCCAGCACCATTTATTGAAGAGACTGTCTTTTTTCCACTGTATGTTTTTTCCTGTTTTGTCGAAGATTAATTGACCATAGAGTTGAGGGTCCATATCTGGGCTCTCTACTCTGTTCCACTGGTCTATGTGTCTGTTTTTATGCCAGTACCATGCTGTCTTGGTGATCACAGCTTTGTAATAAAGCTTGAAATCAGGTAAGGTGATGCCTCCAGCTTTATTTTTGTTTTTCAACATTTCCTTAGCGATTCGGGGTCTCTTCTGATTCCATACAAATTTTAGGATTATTTGCCCCAGCTCTTTGAAGAATGCCGGTGGAATTTTGATTGGAATGGCATTAAAAGTATAGATTGCTCTAGGCAGTATAGACACATTGATTAAATTCTTGACCATGAGTACTACCTCCTGTTCTTTCTTTTGGGGTGAATTTCTCCATCTCCTCATTATGTCCAGAAAAGAATAGAAAAAAGAGAGAAAAAAGACAACAATACCACCAAGAACAGAAAACGAAACAAAACAAAACAACAACAACAAAAAAAAAATAGGAAAAAAAATCAAACAAGAAACAAAACAGAAAGTTAACAAAATAGATCCTGTGTGTATTTTAGTCTATTTGTTAAAAGAAACTGATCCCACAATAGGAAAGAAAGAAAAATTTATACATTTACTAAAATAAAACAGAACAAAATAAAATAAAATACAATTAAAGGAAACCAAAAATTAAAAATACATATATAATGTATATATAAAATAAAAATTAAAAAAGATTTTAAAAAACTGAAAAAAATGAGAAATAGCTGAAAAAATAAAACTGAAAGACTAAAGAATGGAAAAAAAAACCCAAAAAACAAAAACATGAACGCTATATACTGTGTTCCCCAAGAGCTGAAGTCTTACAGTCCTCTATGATCAATAAACTTGGTACTAGCCTGTTGTTCCTTCCCCTCCTGAGGACGGGGGCTGTTGGGCGGATTCTCAGGTGTCTTTGTCCAGAAGGAATTGCATCCCCTTTGCCAGGGGGCCAGGCTCAGTGTAAGCAGGTCTGGATTGCAATATGTGATGCTGTTTTGCTCCTTGAAGGCTTTCAGCACCAAAGGCGGGTAGGGGATGAAAATGGTTTCATCCAGCTCTCTTGTCCCAGGGCTAAAAGTTCGGGCCCCCACTCTTCAGTGAGCCCTCACAGAAAAGCAATCATTTTTATCTCCCTGGTTTCTGTCCCAACTCTGTGTTCACCCAGTCTGTGACTTTTTCTTTTTAAAGATTTTATTTATTTATTTGACTGACAGAGATCACACGTAGGAAGAGAGGCAGGCAGAGAGAGAAGAAGCAGGGGAGCAGGCTCCCTGCTGAGCAGAGAGTCCTACAAGGGGCTCGATCCCAGGACCCTGGGATCATGACCTGAGCCAAAGGCAGAGGCTTTAACCCACTGAGCCACCCAGGCGCCCCATCCTATGACTATTTTTATTTTGGGCATGTGACTGAGTTTCACATCTCCAGATTTTATTTTATTTTCATTTTTTAAAATATTTTATTTATTATTTGACAGAGAAACAGCAAGAGGAAGAACACAGGCAGGGGGAGAAGGCAGAGGGAGATGGAGAAGCAGGCTTCCCGTGGAGCAGGGAGCACCACACAGGGCTCCATCCCAGGACTCTGGGATCATGACCTGAGCCAAAGGCAGACGCTCAACGACTGAGCCACCCAGGCGCCCCATCTCCAGATTTTAGAGACGACTGCAGCACCTGCACCTTTCCTTCCAAGGGAGAAATCAGTGTCTCCACCCACTTCTGCCTCTTGCTGGGCCCCAGTTAGGAGAGGGGTCATGTGACCATGGAGCAGTTTATGGCAACACAGAGCAGAAAGCTAGTGTCTAGACTCACTGTTCTCAGCAGCTTCCTCACTCTGATGCCTGGAATTCTGCTGCACTCAGGCAGCCCCCTTCTTCTTGTGACACCAGGGATCTTGAGACCACACTGTCCCCTAACCCCACTTCACCACCTGAGCAGAAAGTGACGTTTAAGCCAGGGACGTCCCCCTGCTGTAGCAGACTTCTAAAAGTTCTGATTTTGTGCTCTGTTGCTTATAATACTTGGAGGATTCCTCCTTAAGCCAGTCCCTCCCTGCTGCTCTATTCTCTGTTGTATCACCATGAATTCAAGTCTCTGCACCTCTTACCTACCAAAAAGTGGTCACTTTGCTATTTGTAGAATTGCAGCATTTCTTTTCTCAGATCTTTCATTGATTTTGCAAGAGTTCAGGATGATTTGATAACCACCTTGCTGAATTCCTGGGACCAGATGCACTTAGAGTCCCCTGCTCGTCCATCAGCTTAACTCCTCCCCGCAAGACTTCATCTCTTAATATCATCACCCTAAAAGGTGAGTTTTCAACGTATGAATTTATAATCTTCTTGCACTTAGGAACCTTAAGCAGTAGTTGGGACTTTTTTTTTTAATTGCCGTAAAATATATGTGGTAAAATTTACCATTTTAACTATTGTTTAAAAGATTTTATTTCTTTATTTGAGAGAGAGAGAGAGAAAAAACACAAGCAGGGAGAGGGACAGAGGAAGAGGAAGACGCAGAGTCCCCACTAAGTGGGGAGACCAACTCAGGGCGCAATCCCAGGACTCTGAGATCATGACCTGAGCTGAAGTCGGATGCTTAACCAAATGAGCCACCCAGGTGCCTCCCCCTGCCCCATTTTAGCTATTTTTTAACTATACGGGTCAGTGACAGTAAATACTTTCATATTACTGTGCAACCATTACCACCATCATACAGAGATCTCCAGGACACTTTCATCTTCCCAAACTGAAACTCCATAAACCATTAAACAATACCTCCCCAATCTCCCTCACCTCAGCCCTGGAAGCCTTCATTCTACTTTTTGACTCATAATTTGACCATTCCAGGTAGTTCACATGAGTGGAATTATATATGTCCTTGTTACGGACATTTTTCACTTAGTGTAATGTTCTCAACTGTCGTCTATGTTATAGCTCATGTCAGAATTTCTTTCCTTTTTAAGATTAAATAATACATAATACTCCATTGCATGTATATACTGTCTTTGGTTTATCCATTCATCTGTCAATAAATATTAGAGTTGCTTCTACTTTTTGGTTATTGTGAATAATGCTACTGTGAACCTGGGTATATGAGCATCATTTTGAATCTCTGCTTTTACTTCTTTTGGTATACAGCCAAAAGTGAAATTGTGGATCATGTGGTAATTCTTTGAATCTTTTTTTGTGTGTGTGTGGGAGGATTTCATTCTGTTTTCCACAGCAGCTACATTATTTTATATTCTCACCAACAATGCAATGCACAAGGATTTCAATTTCCCCATATCCTTAGCAATACTTACCTATTTCTTGTTTTTATGTTTTTGGTTTTCAGTAGCAGCCATCCTAATGGGTGTGAAGTTGTACCTCATTGTGGTTTTGATTTGCTTTTCCCTAATGATTATTAATTTTGAGCATGTTTTCATTGGCATTTGTATATCTTCTTTGGAGAAATGTCTATTCAAATCCTTTGACTATTTTCTAATCAGGTTGGATGCTCTTTAATGTTGAGTTTTAAGGGTTCTGTATGGGGTGCCTGGGTGGCTCAGTAGGTTAAGCCTCTGCCTTTGGCTCAGGTCATGATCTTAGGGTCCTGGGATCAAGCCCTGCATCAGGCTCTTTGCTCAGTAGGGAGCCTGCTTTCCCCTCTCTCTCTACCTGCCTCTCTGCCTGCTTGTGATCTCTCTCTCTGTCAAATAAATACATAAAATCTTTAAAAAAAAGAGTTCTGTATATATTTGGGATACTGTTCTCTCTTATCAGATATTTGATTTGCATGCATTTTCTCCCATTCCTTTGGTTGCCTTTTCACTATGTTGATATAGTCCTTCAATGAACAGAAGTTTTAATTTTTTTAAAGAGATTTTTATTTTACTTATGTATTTGGGGGGATGGTTCACAAATAGGCAGAGTGGCAGGCAGAGGGAGAGGGAGAAGCAGGCTCCCTGCTGAACAGACAGCCTGATACGGGATTTGATCCCAGGACTCTGGGATCTTGACCTGAGCCAAAGGCAGATCCTTAACCAACTGAGACACCCAGGCACCCTCAAATGTTTTAATTTTGATGAAGTCAAACTTTATTTTGTTTTGTTTGCTGTGCTTTTGGTGTCATATGCAAAAAAAGTATTGCCAAATTCAATGTCATCGAGCTTTTCCCCTATATTTTCTTTTAAGAATTTTAAAGTTTTAGCTCTTGTGTAGTAATTTTTATAATTTTGATTAAAAACATATAACATAAAATATACTATCTTCAGGTATGGGGGGTTATGGGTTCAATATATGAATTTGAGGGGGACCCAATTCAACCTATAATGGCAGGATTTCCACCTTTAGGCTGTACAGACATCTATAAACCAAAGTGATCTTTAAGCAAATAGTCTTTAATTATCTGATTTAGCTGCATAAATCTCTTCAACAAATGGAGCCAAAACCAACCAACCAACCAAACTCTGGCTTCTTTCCTTTCATGGTATATTTTATGATCTGTGTAACTGCAGGGATTAATTCCCCATCCCACCCCACCAAACTAGGAATTTCTATATGTTTTAGTCACACATATACACTGAAGTGGCTTCTTTAGGGACACCTGGGTGGCTCAGTTCATTAAGTGTCTGACTCTTGATTTTGTGCAGGTCCTGATCTCAGGGTCATGAGATCAAGCCCTGTGTTGGACTCCATGTTCAGCAGGGAGTCTGCTTGTCCCTCTCCCTCCACCTGTCCATCCACTCTTAAGTAAACAAACAAACAAACAAACAAATAAAATGTTTAAAGAGACTTCTTTAAAAATTATGGTAAAGGGGCGCCTGGGTGGCTCAGTGTTCTGCCTTTGGCTCGGGTCATGATCCCAGAATCCTTGGATCAAGCCCCGCATCGTGCTCTCTGCTCAGCAGGGAGCCTGCTTCCTCCTCTCTCTTTGCCTGTCTCTCTGCCTCCTTGTGATCTCTGTCTGTCAAATAAGTAAACAAAATCTTTTTAAAAAGTTATGGTAAAAACACATATAATTGAATTGATCATCATGACCATTTTTGGGGTATACAATTCAGTAGTATAAAACTTTTTTTCCAGAACTTTTCATCTTGCAGAACTGAAACTCTATACCCATTGAACAACTCCTTTTTTCCCTCTCCCCCCAGCCCCTGGTAACCACCATTCTACTTTCCATATATCAATGAATTTGACTACTTCAAACACCTCATGTAAGTGGACTCATATAGTATTTGTTGTTTTGTGTCTTTCTGTATTGTTTGGATGGGGTTTTTTGTGATTCGTCCTGCATAACCAACTACTTCGACCTGCATATACGCAGGCAGGCTAAAAAATGTTGTTTGTGAGACTCGTGCTGCATAAGTGACCTTGGGAGCCTGATCAATTGACAAGAGGTGGCCTCCAGGTCAGAATTGACCCTTCCCGTCTGGACACCAAGAGCTGTAAATCTTACCTTGCATCTCCTCAAGCTCCAGGCTGGGCTGCCTCCCCCAACCCCAGAATGGAATCCGGAAGGGGAAGCAAGCACACCTAGCCCAGACTCCTTGAAGATGTAAACGCATGATAACATAGGAATGCAGCTTGCACCGAACCGCACGTAGTCAAACAAATGTTTAACTTCAGATCCCATCATTTGCCTTATAAACACGGCCCTTATAGAGTTGGTCAGTTGGAAGTCTGACCTGAGAGGAGGGCTTCTTGATGAGTGCTTTCAAAAGCTTCCTCCCAGTTGAGACTGGCTGTGTCCACAGGGGTTCGCCAGTAGATGAGATTGGATGTTGTAAGTATGTGATATGATCTCATTTTGTCTTAACTCTCCTTTCCTGGTTACTATTGTCCTCATCTATGTGCAGATTTCCCTCTTCTTCTTTTATGTTTCTACTACATTTTTATAATATCAATAAAGTGGCTTTTCCCCTTTGAAACTGAGAGTGTAGCTGCTGTGAATCTTTTGTTTAGAACTCTGTCTTATTTCACTTAGCATGATGTTTTCAAGGTTCATCCATTTTGTGACACATGAAAGGTTGCATGGTGCATTCCATTGTGTTTATGCACATTTTGTTAATTCATCCACTGCTGGACCTTTGGGTTCCATGCTCTTGGCTTTGTGAATAGCTCTGCTATGCATATGGGTGTGCAAATATCTATTTGAGATCCTGCTTTAATTTCTTTCGGATATGTATCTAGAAGTAGGATAGCTGGGTCATACAGTAATTCTATTTTTAATTTTTTAAAAATATTTTTAATTTTTTGAGGAACCGCCATACTGTTTTCCATAGTGGTTGTACCATTTTTTACAGTCCTACCAAGAGTGTCAAAGGAATCCAACTTTCCATATTTGTGCCAATACTTGTTATTTTCTGTGATTTGATTGTTTTTTGTAGTAGCTATCCTAATGGTGTAATGTCTTATTGTGATTTTGTTTTGCATTTCTCTAATTATTAGGGATATTAAACATCTTTTTATATACCTGTTGGCTATTTGTATATCTTCTTGGGAGAAATTTCAATTCACATCCTTCGCTCATTTTTAAATTGGGTTATTTGATTTTTCGTTGTTTAGTTGTAGGAATTCTGAATATATTCTGAATTGTGTCCCTTATGAGATGTATGATTTGCAAATATTTTTCTCCCATTCTTTAGGTTGCCTTTCACTTTGTTGATTCTGTTCTTTGATGCACACAAGTTTTAAAAAATTTGTTTTGTTCCCATTTGTCTATTTTTTTCTTTCATTGCTTATGCTTTTGGTATCACATCCAAGAAATCATTACTGAATCCAATGTCATAAAGATTTTGCCTATGATTTCTTCTTAGGAGTTATATATCTTTAAGTCTTATATTTAGGTCTTCAATCCATTTAGGGTTAGTGCTTGTTTATGGTGTAAGGTAAGTGTCCAACTCTTCTTTGGTATACGGATATCCATTTTTCCAAACTAGATATTCAGTTGAAGATATGTCCTTTCCGCAATGATTGCTCTTGGTATGCTTATTGAAAATTATCTGTGGAGCACCTGGCTGGCTCAGTCAGTAGAGTACGTGATTATTGATTTCTTAGTTACAGTTTCCACCTCCAAGTAGGGTATAGAGAGCACTTAAGATTTTTTTAAGGGGTGCCTGGGATAGAGCCCCGCATCCAGCTCCCTGCTCGGTAGAGAGCCTGCTTATCCCTCTCCCTCTGCCTGCTGCTCGGCCTACTTGTGCTCTCTCTCTCTCTGTCTAATAAATAAATAAGATCTTTAAAAAAATTTTAAAACATAAAAAACAAAACCATTTGGCATTTATTTCTGGGCCATCTGTTCTATTCTGTTGTTCTGTATGTCTGTCTTCTGCCAGCACTGCTGTTTGATTACCATAGTTACGTATTGAAATCAGGAGGTATGAGACTTCCAACTTTCTTGTTTTTCAATATTTTTTTTGGCTATCTGGGGTCCCTTGAGATTTTTTACGAATTTTAGGATGGATTTTCTCATTTCTGCCAAAAATGCCGTTGGGATTTTGATAGGGATTACATTGAACATGTAAATTGTTTGGGGCAGTATTGACATCTTATGTCTTCCAACCATGAATATGGTATGTTTCTCCATTGACTTGTGTCTTTAATTTCTTCTAGCAGTTTTATAGTTTTCAGCATACAAGTCTTTTGGGGCCGTGTTAAACAGCAGAATCACCAACCAGTACAAAATGTGAAAAAGTGGCACTGATAGATCACAAATGGGACATCTGTTTACAGTATAAGAGATGAAACAAATAAGGCTGAGCACAGCCTTATTCTGCCTCGGATGGGACTTTGGATGACTCTAATTTTTCCCCTTCTGTGTATGTTCACAAATGAATGAAAAAGGGCCATAGGTATTAGATTTTGTGGGTTACAAGTAAATTTTAGTAAGTAGTTGAATTCACAATTATGAAATCTATAAATAATGATCAGCTGTGTATGAAATAAAGTACATGCAACAGTAGCACAGGAAATCTTCCACTGCAGAATACTGTTGTGTGGTACTTATGCAATAGATAAAATCCTTATGCTATAGGTGGTATAATACTATGTTTATACTGCAGTCGGTGTAATATTTCTTGAAGGGAGACTGTGGTAATAAGGATGCATACTCTTAACCCAAATGCACTAACCAAACCAAGCCAAAACAAAACAGAAGAAACAAAAAGAGATACTTTAGATATTAAATATTTAGATAATATTTAGATATTAATTAGACACAACTCATAAGCTAGTAAAGACTACATAAAATGAAATAATAAAAAGTAATGCTAGTGAATGGATAAGGAAGATGTGGTCCATATACACTATGGAGTATTATGCCTCCATCAGAAAGGACGAATACCCAACTTTTGTAGCAACATGGACGGGACTGGAAGGATTATGTTGAGTGAAATAAGTCAAGCAGAGAGAGTCAATTATCATATGGTTTCACTTATTTGTGGAGCATAACAAATAGCATGGAGGACAAGGGGAATTAGAGAGGAGAAGGGAGTTAGGGGAAATTGGAAGGGGAGGTGAACCATGAGAGCCTATGGACTCTGAAAAACAATCTGAGGGATTTGAAGCAGCGGGAGGTGGGAGGTTGGGGGAACCAGGTGGTGGGTATTAGAGAGGGCACGGATTGCATGGAGCACTGGGTGTGGTGCAAAAATAATGAATACTGTTGTGCTGAAAATAAATAAATAAATAAATAAATAAATAATGCTAGTGAGATATCAAGGACTATGGGAACTAAACAGTTCACTAATGAAACATAATGACTGCAGAAAGAAAGAGACTGACTATGAAGTATTGTTTTATATTCTGAGCATATTATTGCTACTTTTATTACTAGATTTTATTTATTATTATTTATTAGATTTTATTTATTTTTATAGATTTTATTTATTGGATTTATTATTTATTAGATTTATTTATTAGATTTTATTTGAGAGAGAGATAGAGCACATACAAGCAGGGAGAGAGGCAAAGAGAGGGGGAGAAGCAGACTTCCCATTGAGCTGGGAGCCTGATGTGGGGTTCGATCCCAGGACCTGAAGATCACGACCTGAGCCAAATGCAGACCTTATGTGAACTACCCAGGCACCCCTATTCTGAGCATATTATAAGAAGGCAAACTGCAATGTCTTCTGGAGAGGACAGCCAGAACATGCAGTGTTGGTGTTTGTTTCTCCTTCTTCCAAGAAGAGTGAAGGATCCATCCTCTCCTTATGTAACCCCAATCACCAAGAACTTATATTATTGAGGGATAACTGCCCTGGCATAAGGCAGTTTTTAGTCTAGGAAGCAATTTTTTTCCATATGATTATTTTGTGATGATTAGCTGGAGCCACCATGCTGGAATGGTTTGTGTTATGGTTGAAATAAACTTAGTTAGAGCTAATGAAATAATGAAATAAACTTAGGCAGAGCTACTTACTAAGTAATGCCAACCTATTTTCATGGAATTAACTAAGAGCAAACCTCAAAAAACTGTGCATGGATTTATGCACAGAGCCAATGTGGACAGCATGAGGGATATATTAGTAAGTATAAAAAGTCAAGAGTCTAAAATAAATAAATTAATAAATAAAATAAATAAATTTTTAAAAAATGTAAAAAGTGAAGAGTCTAAAAACTCATCTGTGAAGAAAACATATTTTAAAAAATGCCAGGAAATACAGTCACTCAAATATTGAGATAAAGTTTACTGAGACAGAGTTTTAGAAATGCTAATCCATAAATGTAAAATTTTTCCCCAAACTGTAAAGAACTAAGAAAAAAATCACATAGAATAAAAATAATCACAAAAAAATGTTAATTCTTCTTATCTGTTTGGAATGATTGTCCTGGAAGACACCAAAAGAAAAGTCGTTCTTGGATAAGTTCTTGAGTACCATAAGAACTACCACACATCAAGAATGAGTTCTTGGTGGGCGCCTGGGCGCTCAGTTGGCTGGGCCACTGCCTTTGGCTCAGGTCATGATCCTGGAGTCCGGGATCGCGTCCCACGTCCGGCTCCCAGCTCTATGGGGAGTCTGCTTCTCCCTCTGACCTCCTCCCCTCTCATGCTCTCTCTCACTCCCTCTCTCACTCTCAAATAAATAAATAAAATCTTTAAAAAAAAAAAAGAGTTCTTGATCAGCATCTGAATTATTTTTACTTTATTTTTGAATTTATTATTTCCCCTGTAGTGTGATATATAGAGACATCTAAGACACAGATATGTATGAAATGCTTGTGTTTTTTAAAAACACTTTTCCTCCATGTTGAAAGCGTTACAGCACCAAACAATTTCTTTTTAATTGCTTTTATTTCCTAGATTTTCCTTGTGAAGTTCAAGTTAGTAAATCTGTTCCTCAATAGCCCAAAGCACACAGAATCAGGTATGGTGTTAGAGGTGGCCATGCCTTAGCAAAAATTCCATTCTAAAGTTCCATTTCTGATAAAAATTCTTAGTATGATAGAAACAGGAAAAAAAATTGTTGTTGTTGTTATTATTATTATTATTATTTTAACAGGCTCCATGCCCAGCATGGAGCTCAACATGGGTCTTGAGCTCCCTACCCTGAGATCAAGACTTGAGCTGTGATCAAGACTTGAGCTGTGATCAAGAGTTGGACACTTAACTAACGGAACCACCTGGGTGCCCCCAGAAAGAAATTATTTTAAACTTGGTAGGGGACATTTGTCAGATGTTAATGGTTAAAATTTTCCCGAGTTGTGAAACATTCACAATATCCCCATTAAATCTGGGACCAAGAAAAGCTACCCACTGTAATCATTTTACTTAATGCTTTTGTATGGGTTCTAGCAAGCCATAGAAAGGAAAGTGAATTAAGAGGTACCAACATTGGGAAGCCTGGGTGGCTCAGTCAGTTGAGCATTGGCCTTCAACTCAGGTCATGATCCCAGGGTCCTGGGGTTGAGTCCCACCTCAGGCTCCATGCTCAGCAGGGGGTCTGCTTCTCCCTTTGCCTGCACTCTGCCTGTTTGTGCTCTCTCTCCCTCTTTCTGACAAATAAGTAAATAAATCTTAAAAAAAGAGGTACCAATATTAAAAAGGAAGAAATTTAATTATATAAATGTAAATATGTGTGTGTGTGTGTGTGTGTGTGTGTGTATATATATATATATATATATATATGTGCAAAAACTTAAATTGTTACTCAGATGCATAGGAAAAGTTTCCAAAGTTTCCACGCTTTTGAACCCATGAGCTCATGAAGTCCAACAGCTCAATAACATTTCTCAAAAAAATGATTTGATGGACAGTCTCTGAGAAATTCACAAATCTATAAGAACTTTGTAAATGACACATAAATCATTCTAAAATTCAGAATACAGTATTTTTTAAAAAATAGAAATGTAAAATTAAGTAGATTCTGAATTTACAGACTATTTTGTTCTCTAATAGACTTTGAACTTAAAATGAAGAAATATGATAATACTTTTTCCTTGTATTCCTTTCAAGCAATACAAATTAAATCCTGTATTTCTCAGGCCTCTCATAAAGCAGCACAATTTCATAGGTTATATTTAAAAATAAGCCTTACTTGCAGTCTTATCAAGAACCTCAAAACTGGAGCATGTGGGTGGCTGAGTCAATTAACTGTCTGTTTTCAGCTCAACTCATGATCCCAGGGGCCTGGAATTGAGCCTGGCATGGCTCAATTGGTGCCTGCTTGGTGGTGAGCCTGCTTCTCCTTCTGTCTGCCGCTCCCCCTGGTTGTAGTCTCTCTGTCAAATAAATAAAACCTAAAAAAAAACAAAAACAAAAACAAAAAAAACTTCAAAACTTTTCTATCTCTTTGAAGTAGAATTGCTAGCAGGAAAAGAGTACTGAACTAGAATAGATAAAGCCTCACCAGGGTTATATCTCTCACACCTTTGCCTATGAGCTGTGTGCCCCTATGCCATGTTTAACCTCTTTGATCTGCAGTTTCTTTTATCTGTAAAGTTGAGGGTTGTAAAGATTAAATGAAATAACTTAATGCATAGTGCTTTGCAAGCTATAAAATAACTGTGCAAACATTGCACTTTTAGGTAGGTTTAACTAAATCCTAACAACTGTGGAGGACTGAAAATAAAAGATACAATTTTTTTATAGGGCACCTGGGTGGCTCAGTGGGTTAAGCCGCTGCCTTCGGCTCAGGTCATGATCTCAGGGTCCTGGGATCGAGTCCCGCATCGGGCTCCCTGCTCAGCGGGGAGCCTGCTTCCTCCTCTCTCTCTCTGCCTGCCTCTCTGCCTACTTGTGATCTCTCTCTGTCAAATAAATAAATAAAATCTTAAAAAAAATTTTTATATTATCTGCTTTATGCAATGAACAAGAAGATGTCTGGACTGGTAACAGATGTTGAGACTTTGTCATCAGAGTCATGGCTGAAGGAGTTAAGGCTGCTAAGCCAAAGAGCCACAAGCGCAGGGTGCAGGGGTAAGACATCAGGGTTTCCCTCCTGCCCTGTGGAAGTAACTACTATATTATTTGGCTTTCAGTAGTGTCAGATTTTTTTAAAGTATTTTGTTTTTTTGAGAGAGAGAGAGCACAGTGAGGGAGGGGCAGAGAGACAAGCAGACTCCCACTGGGCATAGAGACTGACATAGGCTCCACCCCGGGCTGGATTCCCAAAGACCCTGAGATCATGACCTGAGCTGAAGTCAGATGCTTAACCAACTAAACCACCCAGGCGCCCCTTAATAGTGTCAGATTTTCTCTTTTAAGATTTTATTTATTTGAGAGAGAGAGAGAGCACAAGCAGGGGGCAGAGGCAGAGGGAGAAGCAGATTCCCCGTGGAATAGGGAGCTCAATGCTGGACTTGATCCCAGTGCCCTGAGATCATGACCTGAGCCAAAGGAGAGGCATAACCAACTGAGACACCCAGACACCCCTTAATAGTGTCAGATTAAAAAAAATATTTCTGTTCTATATAAATACAAGTGGTCAATCTCCCCTCGCCCATTTTCCTCTCTTCATAACATTTCCTTAGCCTTTGAGGCTATCTTCAGATGGGCCCTTGGCTGACTTCTCTACTTGTAGAATCTTTCTAGTGAGGGGTAGGTGGCATTTGGATGTGATCTCAGAACAAAAGTGTGCACATGTATGGGGAGGATGGGGAAGGGGATGGGGAGGAATCTGAAGTGTGTGTGAATTGGTACAGGAGGACAACAGACAATTATTCAGCCTTTGAGGCACATATGCACTGGGAGGTATTGAGTGGCAAGTCTGGGTGCCCGTGGCAATTCTCAGAAAAGGATGTTCATGACAAGAGAAGTGGGGAGCTGATGCCCAAGTTAGAAAACTGCTCAGGAGTGCACAAATGAAGATTGATGTTTGGAACTCCAATTTCCATACCTTCTATTGTTTCTTTTTCGTAATAATGAGTCTGTCTTTCTACCTCTCTTTATTCAGCCAAGTAAGACACAGTGAGTTTAATGAGTTTTGATTTTTCCCAGTCAGGAAGACCTGTCAATATTTCATAGGCAAGCAGAAAGAGGCACTCAAAGAACCCTATTAAAATATTTTAGTCACTTCTGCAGATCCAAAGACAGTTCCTTTTTGCAAAGCTTTATTCTCTTTTATGAATTCCTCTCTTCGCAGATTTTCTTTTGTGATCACTCCAAGATCAAACAGCTCATACAATGTACGTGAGTCAGTTTTACCAATCTAGCCCCGTAGCCTGTTGCCTTCCTAGCTGTCAACCTGCAATTAAGTTGTCAAAAATGTTCAGCTTGCTACCTATTTACAGTGTAAACAAAGGGTTGCTAATATCACACTATTTGTGACTACAGGATTTTTGTACATTTTCTTGGCTAAAAGGGTACCCTTTAAAAAAAAAACAACTTCCAGAATAGTTGAGGTTTTTATCAGAGACATGAAGATTTATTGTGAGTTGTGATTTTTGTCATAATAAAGAGTGAAGCAAAGTTTTCGAGAGAGCCGAGCTATTTCATTGTGTTAATCAACAGATATTTGTAGGATTATTATAACATCGCTGTCTTCATGGATGTGGTTTCAGTAAATTGAAAATACATTTACTTTATATAATGATACATGTGCTGTTCTGGGTGCTCCTTTTAAATTTATTTTATTTTTGTCCAGCTTTATTGAGATACAATTGATGAATAAAATTATGTATATTTAAAGTGTACAACATAATAATTTTCCCTTTCTTATGTCTATTTATACTCCCATGTGTATTGGGGAAAACTTTTTTTCAAATATAGTGGGGTAGGTGTGAATTGCTTTATAACACCTGGATGTATGAATTGCTACTGTGTCTATGTATTCTAAATCCAATATTAGTTACACTTTGGGGAATTTCATCTTCTTGTTAGGGTCTTCTAAAAATCCAGGTTGGGTGGGGTTTTTTGCCTGTCTAGCAAATGAGGTGAGACCCAGGCTTTGGTTGGAAGCATTGAGATCCTTTTTAACTTCATGACTTTGTTGACCAGAGTATGCCCACCCACAGACTCTGATGCTTTGTGCAGGCTCAAAGACATCAATATAGTTGGCCTCTCTGCTGACCACTAACTCAGCCACAGTGACCCTCCCTGCTGTTCTCAAGGCTGAGGGAGTCAGGCAACACCTCACTGGGATGTTGTCATTTGAGTTAGATGGAAGGAAGAGTCATCAGATGGTATCTGAACGAACAGCATTCCAGGCAGAATGTAGAGTCTGTACAAAGGCCCTGAGGCAGGAGTTTGCCTGGAATGTTTGAGGAGCAACAAAGAGGCCAGGTCAGCTATAGCAGAGTAAGTGCTGGGGAGGGTACTAAAGGCAAGATCATAGCAGTGTAGGGCTCTAGAGGCCACTGTTTACTCTGCATAAAGTGGCAGAACTACTGAAGTGTTTGGAGAACCAGTCTGGCTGTGTGGAGAACAGCCATGAACAGTACAATTTATTTCTCACAGCTCTGGAGGCTGGAAGTCTGATATTGGGGGCCCACATACTCAGGCAAGCGCCCTTCTGGGTTGTAGACTTTCATTACATCCTCAGGGGGCAGAAGACCAAGGAACTCTCTGAAGCCTCTCTTATAAGAGCACTAATCCCATTTATGAGGGCTCTGCTTTCATGACTTAATCATCTCCTGAAGACCTCATCTCCTAACACCAACACCTTGGGAGTTAAGATTTCCACATAAGAATTTAAGGGTATGGGGAAGACAAACGTGCAGAACATAGGAGATAATAAATCTGTAAGAACATTTCCTAAGCAACTGATAGAAGGAAACAGAGTACTCATAAATCAGACCATATTAAGAAGCAACTCATGAATACCTTTTCATTATCTATTTGGGTTCTTCTCTCATCCAGACAGCACCTAGATTTTTCCTCAGGGAAGCCATGCTTCTTCCTTGGTGTAGTCAGGTGCTTTGGTTAGTGTGGATCCCATCTCTTGCTCTAATGGAAGGCTTCACTTGCCATAAGCCAACCAATGTGTCTTTGGAGACTTCAAGGAGATTCCTAGTAAATCTAGGAATCTTCTCCCTGCCTAGGTCTGAACAACTAGAAAAATAAAACAGAGTACATATGAAGATCCCAAACAGCACTTTATTGTCATGGAGGCCAGAGTCAGGCACACAGCTCAGGTCTGTTAGCCAAGTGGACTTGCTAATATCCAACCCCAAATTATACAGACTTGGGCACTTAGTCACAGGTCGCTGTGGACTTTAACAGGTCCTGCTATATGGAGTAACAGAAGGGAACTCCTGTTCTCTGAGATTCATTTCCTCACCTCTAAGAAGGTTTGATAATTGACCCTCTCCATGTTTATACTTGTCTACTAACATTTCTGCTTTACCTGGTCTATACCATAATTTTTGCTCTGAATTATAGATTATTATTAGTGTTTTCATAGTATAGTTTTCATTCTCCTTTTCTTTCAGTCTGTGTCCTTACATTTATTTATTTTTAAGATTTATTTTTAAGATTTTATTTATTTATTTGACAGAGATCACAAGTAGGCAGAGAGACAGGCAGAGAGAGGAGGAAACAGGCTCCCTGCCGAGCAGAGAGCCCGATGCGGGCTGGATCCCAGGACCCAAGCGGAAGGCAGAGGCTTGAACACCACTGAGCCACCCAGGTGCCCCTGTGTCCTTATATTTAAAGTGTGTTTTTTACCTATAGCTTATAGTTGAGTCTTGTTTTTGTTAAAATCTAGTCTGCCAAATTCTATTAGAGTTTAGGTCATTTGTATTAAATTAATAACTGATATGGTTGATTCAATAGTTGTTAATATTTTTAAAAATTTAATCTGTTCTGGGGCACCTGAGTGGCTCAGTGAGTTAAGTGTCTGCCTTCAGCTCAGGTCATGATCCCAGGGTCTTGGGATAGAGCCCTGCTTTGGGCTCCCTGTTCAGTGGGGAGCCTACTTCTCCCTCTCCCCCTGCTTGTGGATGGACACATGCTCTCTGTCAAATAAACAAATAAAATCTTTTAAAAAATGTTCTTTGTTTCTTTGTTCTTCCTTTTTTGTCCTTTTTGTTGTTTGTTTGACTATATTAGTTTAACTTAGTATTCCATTTTATTTCCCCTACTGACTTTCTAGTAATACCTCTTGGCATTATTTTTAGTGGTTACTAGTCTAAAGTTTGCAATATGCATTCTTAACTGATCCTTATTGTACCACTTTATAAGCAATCTAAGAACTTACTATAATGTACTTAGTTCCATTTATTACCCTTCTGACCTTGTGCTATTGTTGTCGTGTATTTTTTCTTATCTACTATAATACATTGCCATTATATTTATTTACTTTTAAAATTTTTAAAGATTTTATTTATTTATCTGACAAAGAGAGCATAGGCAGGGGGAGCATTAGAGGGATAGAGATAAACAGGCTCCCCACTGAACAGGGAGCCCAATGCAGAGCTTGATTTCAGGATACTGGGAACATGACCTGAGCCAAAGCAGACACCTAATTAACTAAGCCATCTGGGTGCCCCTTATATTTACTTTCAATAGTCAGTAGACTTCCAAAGAAAACATTTTTAAAGGAGTATTTTATATTTGTTCACATCTGTGTTCTTTCCAGTGACCTTCATAGATTCCTTCTGGAGTCATCTCTCTTCAGCTCAAAAACTTCTTCTAGCATGTCTTCACAGTGTAAGCATTTAAGGGACAACTTTTTCCTGTTTCTGTTTTGATTTTGCCTTCTTTTTTTAAAGGCTATTTTCACAGGGTATAGAATTCAAACTTGACTACTCTTTTTTTCATATGATATCCTATTGTTTTCCAGCTTCCACTTTTTTCTCTGATGAGAAGTTAATCAACGTTTTAATTTTTGTTCTCTTAAGTATCATTGTCCCTTTCCCCCCCAGTCTGGCTGCTTTTAAGATGTTTCTAGGTACAGCTCTCTTTTTATTTCTCTAGCTTAGTGTTCACTAAGATTCTTGGATATATGGGTTTGTTTCTTTCATGAACCTTGGAAAATTCTTCACCACTACCTCTTGAAATATTTATTTTTACCCCAGCCTCTCCTCAATTCCTAGATTCTAGCTGCCTGTATGGTAGATTACTTAATATTGTCCTATAGGTCTCTAGTCTCTGTTCATTTTTTTTTCTTTCACAGTTTTCTTTATTCTTAAGTTAGGATAATTTCTATTGACCTATCTTGGCTTTCACTAGTTCTTTTCCCTGTGATATATGTCTGCTCTTAAGTGCAACCAATGCACAGTTCATTTTAGATACTGTAATTTTTTTTTAGAGTCTTCTTCTTAGAGTTTCCATTTTTCTGCTGCAATTCTCCATCTCTTTCCTCACTTTGTTCATTTTTTACCTAAATTCTTTAGCATATTTGTAACTTATTTAAAGATTCTTATCTGCTAATTCCAACACTTGGGTTATCTGTGAATCTGCTTTCCTTATTTTTTCCCTCTTGATTATAAGTCATAGTTCATCACTTTTTCCCATATCTTGTCATTTTTGTTTTAGACATTTTGTGTGTGTTTGTTTATAAGTAGTATTCAGCCCCAGAAAAGGCAATGCCCTTTCCTCTAACATTAGGCAAGCCAGGTTGAGGGGCTGATCTCTTGTCTACTCAGAGTTTGGGCTGGCACATTGGTTAGTTTCAGTTCAGTTCACCTCTGGTATCAGATGTCTTGAACACGATCAGGTTCTTCCCTCCAGCAGAGCTTTGAAATCTAAGCATCATGAAACAGTGAGATCACTAAGCTTTCCAGTAGAGTCATCAGTTTCTTGTGCCACAGAAGTCAAGCAGGTAACTTAAACACATGAAGTCATCCAGTCATTGTGATCTGGAGGGTACAGGGAGCCAGAGGTCAATTCTATCCTATTATTTTCTTGCAAAGATTTTAGTCTAGCATGTCAGACCCTCTTCTTTTTCATTTTTGCTAAAAGAATCCTGAAATTGAGGACTTTGTGTAAATTTTCCCAATATTTCATGTTGGCAAATAATTCAAAATTCCTTTAAAATGTAGTTCAGTCCTAACAAAATACATGTTAGCTTATTTCAGTCCATGGACCACCAGTTCTCCATCTCCGATGTAGTCCAACTTTTTCATAGTAGACAAAGAGAAGACCCCAAAGTACTTACCCTTACTTTAGTTAGGTTAAAAGTTAAAAGAAAATGTTTTAATTCTTACAAGTTTAAAAATGTTTAAATTTGGTTACTCATTTACTATAAGGCCTTTTTGTCAAGGATTTTGCAAAGTTAGGAAATATAGAAATTATCCATCCAGTTTATGTGGCATAAAGGATTAGGGTGGGGGGCAGTTAATGTTTAAATGTCCATTTTCCACTCTGTAGACAGACACATCAGTAGTAATTCCAGATGGGTAAGGAAATAGGCTAATTTAAAACCCCTCAAACATACTGTTTGTTTGTTTGTTTTTATCTTATGACAATATACCAGTTTTGTTCTGTATTTTCTGAGAAATCTATTTCTCCTGACAACTAACTTCTGTGGGCATGAGATCTGCCAGAGAATAGGACTATGGGTATATATTTCTGGAAAAAATCATTGCATTTCAAAATTGAATTCTTTTAATCTTTTTATGCCAAACTCTTATTTGCTGTTTATAGAGACCTATTTATTAAGGTTGCTTACCTGGCTGGAATGACAAAGAAAGAATAGTCAGTATCTCTTCCTGCAAACCATTTTAATATTCCTGTTTCTTCAGACAAAGTGACCCTTACATAAACATAATTATGGGTGCTGAGTGCTATATTTTGTAATTAAAACCTAAAAATCACTCCTTGTCTTGTATTCCCTTTCACATACATACATGTACTCATCCCTTCCTATCTCCCACAAGCGCAGAACCATAATTCTGCAACTAATTGAGATGAATGTATTTTATGATGTATTTATTTCTCTCTCCAAGCTCTGAAAGAAAAACTGGCCAGAAGCCAATGAGCATTAAGAACTCATTTCTTGGCAGGCAGTTACTATTATTTGTTCAAAACATATTCATAGAGTTGCCACTGTAACAACTTGGAAAGTAGATTAAAATCACACCATCCCTTTCCACCCCCCAGTAAATAACTTTGCATTTCAATGCCTCCCAGAACATTTCAGGAATAATCAACAGGACTCAGATTTTTCTTTTTCAGCTTGAAGGCAAGAAGTTTGAATGATAGGGTTGTCAAGTCTTGGAAGATTGGACTAAACTCTTCCCTCTCCTGCCCCTCAAAGGAGTAGGTATTCCCTAAGACTCTGTCTTTTTCTTGTTCCTCACTCTCTTCCTCAAAGCTCTTGCATCTCCCAGGGAGTCAATTATTTTTTTTATAAGATCAGTGATTAATGGTCATGTAGGATCAATGATCTCCTGTTAGAAGATTTGCAGATCTAATATTGCTTTCTTTGTGTGTGGCAAAAAGCACACAACATAAAATTTGCCATGGTAACCATTTTTAAGGGTGTAGTTCAGTGGCACTGAATGTACATTCACACTGCTGTGACCCATTGCCACCCTCCATCTCCAAACTGATACTTTTTAGCCATTAAATAATAGTTCTCCATTCCTCCCCTCACATGGTCCCTGGAAACCACCATTCTACTATCTGTCTCTACAAATTTGACCAATGTAGGCATCTCACATAAGTGGGGCGCCTGGGTGGCTCAGTGGGTTAAGCCGCTGCCTTCAGCTCGGGTCATGATCTCGAGGTCCTGGGATCGAGTCCCGCATCGGGCTCTCTGCTCAGCGGGGAGCCTGCTTCCCTCTCTCTGCCTCTCTGCCTACTTGTGATCTCTCTCTGTCAAATAAATAAATTAAAAAAAAAACATAAGTGGACTCATACAATATCCGTCCCTCTGTGATGGGCTTATCTCACTTAGGAGAATGTCTTCAAGACTCATTCATTTGGAGCATGGATCATAATTTCATTCTTTTTTAATGACAAATAGTATTCATTGCATGTGTACACTACCTTTTGTTTATCTGTTCATCTGTTAACAGACATTTGGTTTGTGTTTTGGCTATTATGAATAATGCTGCTACGAGCATGGATGTGTACAGATAATCTATTCTAACATCTCTTCTAGCTACCTCTGTCCTGAAGACGGAATTTCCAACTGTTGCTGGACACTTTCACTCTGCTGTGCTATGGCTGAGCCTTTCTTCTGAAGAAACTCCGTTCCCCCCTGCAATGCAGGCTTTGGAAAGACAAGGTAACTTTACTTCCATTCATTTTTAGTGTCACTGCCTGAGCTTAGGCCCTTAATATTTCTACCTCTTAGTATCCTTAATTAATTAATTAGGATGCCTATCTCTATTAGGCATGTTGTGCTTTCCTGCACCAACCTTGTAGCTATGCCATTCTCTATATGGGGGAGGGGTTGCTTGGAAAACACAGGTGACAGCACTCAGGTGGCACTCAGTTTGCAAAAGAAGGCATGGTAATGATTTGAGATGATGTCATTTTAATGGCGGTGGGAAACTGACAATCAATGTAATTTATTTCATGGGTCACAGAAGGAAAAACCTTTTCCTACCTCTGTGGGAAAATCTACCCAGCTCATTAATGCTGTGTCTATTGATGTTCCTTACCTGTAAGTTCATTTAATGTGAGGCCATTTATTTCTTCATTAATTTATCCATTCCTTCATTCATTCAATAATCAACTGTGGAGGCTTTCTGTGAGGGTCTCAGGGTAAGTCACACAAATGGTATTTAACCTTAATGGAGTTGAAAATCTAGTGAAGAATGAGGTAAAATAGTCACAAATAAGAATAATTTAGAAACAGTGATACGTTCTGTGAAGAATGTGCAGATGCTGTCCATAGAGAAACATGGAAAAGAATTCTCTGAACTTGGCTTGGAGAAGTGCTTTCCAAGGTGATAACATTTAAATTGACAGCTGAGAAGGAGCTGCTGGGCACCCTTAAAGTAGAGGGAAGTGTGTTTCAGAGGAGACAGAGCAGTGTGTGATGACCAGGACTGGGGGACACAAATTAGAGAGGGGAACTAGAGAGCACAAATAACCATCTTTAGGGAATGTTTTGATGTGGTAGTCAGAGTATAGATGAAGCTACCGGCATGCTTGATTTAAGTGCCAATTTTGCCTCTTACTATGCTGTGATCTCAGGAAAGTTCTATGCCTCAGTTTCCTTATCTATAAGATAGTGTTCACAAATAATACCTATGATGCAGAGTTTCAAAAGAAGACATAACTTAGATTTTTTTAAATAAAATTTACAAATTTTCAAAATCTGGCCACTAATTTTATTATATTCATTTATCTTTTATTTTAAAAAAATTTTTTATTTACTTTTTAATTTCTTTTTGGTGTTCCAGAATTCATTGTTTATGCACTACACCCAGTGCTCCATGTAATACATACCCTCCATAATACCCACCACCAGGCTCACCCAACACCCCCCCCGCCCCTCCCAAACCCTCAGTTTGTTTCTCAGAGCCCACAGTCTCCCATGGTTCATCTCCCCCTCCAATTTCCCCCAACTCACTTCTCTTCTCCATCTCTTTGTTATTCCTTATGCTCCACAAATAAGTGAAACTGTATGGTAATTGACTCTCTCTGCTTGACTTATTTCACTCAGCATAATCTCTTCCAGTCCCATCCATGTTGATACAAAAGTTGGGTGTTCATCCTTTTTGATAGAGGCGTAATACTCCATTGTATATATGGACCATATCTTCTTTATCCATTTGTCCATTGAAGGGCATCTTTGTTCTTTCCACAGTTTGGTGACTGTGGCCATTTCTGCTGTGAACATTGGATACAAATGGCCCTTCTCTTCACTACATCTGTATCTTTGGGGTAATTTTAAAAGGATTTTATAAAAACTGAGCAAGTAAGCCCATCTATGAACTCATTGTGGCATGGGAGTCATCAGTTTGAAGCCTTTTTCTTGGGACCTTACGTGTGATGTTACATAGTTTGGATTTTTTTCCCAAGTGGGAACTCTTTGAGGTAACATGGTCTGAACTATGTTTTAAATGTGATGTCACTGACCACTAGAAGATGGATTAGATAGGGCAACAGTAAAGTAGTAAGCACCAGTAAGACTTCAGTGTGGTTTCTGGAAAGACTCCAGAACATTTGATGCCTTACCTCTCCTGATCAGTTACTTCCTTTTCCATCCCATCCAGCCAAACTCCCATTAGTTCAGAGTTATTTTTTAAGATTGTCCTACGTGTTCATTTACTTTAAAACAACAACAACAATCATAAACTTTCTTTTTTAGAGTTGTTTTTAGTTCACAACAAAATTGAGTGGAAGGTACAGAGATTTCCTAATTACTCCCTACCTCAATAACCTCCCCTATTTAGAACATCCACCATCAGGGGATTTTACCCATTTTTTACAATTGATCAGCCTACATTGACACATTGTTATCACCCAAAGACCCTTTTTTACATTAAGGTTCATTTATTATTATAAGTGTTATTATATATTCTGTGGATTTGGACAAATGTAGAATGACATGTATCTACCATTATGGCATCACAGACAGTAGTCTTACTACCCTGGAATTTCTTAGTGCTCAACCTGTTCATCCTTCTGTCCCCTTTACTCCTCCTGGGAACTACTGATCATTTTACTGTTTCCAGTTCTGCTTTTTCCAGAATGTCATATGGTTAGAATATATGGTATATAGTCTTTACAGATTGGCTTCTTTGACTAAGTAATATGCACTTCGTTTCCTCCATGTCTTTTCATGGCCCGATAGCTCATTTTTTTTTTAACACTGAGTAATATTCCATTGTCTGGTTGTACCACAGTTCATCCATTCACCTACTGAAGGACATCTTAGTTGTTTCCAAGTTTTGGCAATTATGAATAAAGCCGCTATAAACACCTGTGTACAGGTTTTTGTGTGGACATGTTTTCAACTCCTTTGAGTAAATACCAATGAACATGATTGTTAAATTGTGTGATGAAAGTATGTTTAGTTTTGTAAGAAATCACCAAAGAGCTTTCCAAAGTAGCCACACCATTTTGTATTCCCACCAGCAGTGAATGGTAATTCCTAATAATCCACAACCTTACCAGCATCTGATATTGTCAGTGTTCTGAATTTTGGCCACTCTAATAGGTATGTGGTGGTGTCTCATCTTAACTTGCATTTCCCTGACGGGATTTGATGCAGAGCATCTTTTTGCCTGTGCTTATTTGCCATCTGTATATCATCTCTGGTGAGGAGTCACTTAAGGTACTTGACCCATTTTTTAATCAGGTTGTTTTCTTATTGCTGAGTTTTAAGAGTTCTTTGTATATTTTGGATTTATTTTACTTTTGGAAGCTCCTCTCCACATTATGTATTCATTTACTCATTCACTCATTCACTCATTCCTTCACTTAACAAATACTTAGTTCTTAAATTAAAAAAAAAATTTTTTTAAATATTTCACTTATTCATTTGACAGAGATCACAGATAGGCAGAGAGGCAGGCAGAGAGATAGAAGGGGAAGCAGGCTCCCTACTGAGCAGAGAGCCTGATGTGGGCCTTGATCCCTGGACCCTGGGATCATGACCTGAGATGAAGGTAGAGGCTTTAACCCACTGAGCCATTCAGGTGCCCCCAAATACTAGTTTTGAAAAAGGATTTTATTCACCTATTTAAGAGAGAAAACAGGAGAGAGAGAGAGCACACACAAGGGGGAGGGACAGAGAGGGAGAAGCAGGCTCCCCACTGAGCAGGGAGCCCAATGCAGGACTTAATCCCAGGACTCTGGGATCATGACCTGAGCTGAAGGAAGACACTCAACCAACTGAGCCACTCAGGAGCCCTAACAAATACTTATTTAGCATTGTCCTCCATGCCAGGCACTGTTATAGGCACTTTACTTTTAGTTCAGTTCACATAGCTTTCTAGAGTCAGGTACTATTATGATCTCATTTTACAGGTGTCTTGCCCCAGGTCAAACTTCTGGAATGGTGAGGAGTTTTTTCTGGGCAGTCTGGCTCCAGAAGGAGCTCAGTATATATTTATTGGATAAATGAATGATACCGAGATGCTTTTTCTCTTCACTCTTTCTCCCTGGTTCTCTTTTGTCTCTTCCCCTTTCCATTATCTCCTGATTCCTCTTCATTCTTGTCTTCCTCAAATTTGTAATCTCTTCACCTGACAAGAGATATTTTCCCACTCCTTGTTCATGTATTTTGAAGTGAAGGGCTGCTATTTTTCCCCTCCAAATTGTCATTCTCATTTTCAAATATGTGCTCAAACAATACTACTCTCCAGCTCCACCCCCCAAAATACTCAGCAGCCTCAGCAAATGGAATCATGAGTTAGATGCATAATACTTGCAAACATAATAATGTTGAATAAAAATAGGAGAAAGAAAAGAATTCTACTTTGCACTGGAAAAAAGATAGTGGGCAATATTTCTGAAATGTCTTGACAGTCTAAGTCTCCCAATAAAAGATAAATGTGCTTTCCTTTGAAAACTGTTTGCCTGTGAAATATTTTCATGTTTCAAATTTGTCTCAGTTATTAAGCTTATGTCACCTACTAAAACAGAAATTAAGTTAGAAGAGTCTCATCAGGGTTGGAGGTGGCAATAACTTACTAATCTAGACCTCTTTAAAATGAGACAATTTGGGGCGCCTGGGTGGCTCAGTGGGTTAAAGCCTCTGCCTTTGGCTCAGGTCATGATCCCAGGATCGGGCTCTCTGCTCAGCAGGGAGCCTGCTTCCTCTTCTCTCACTGCCTGCCTCTCTGCCTACTTGTGATCTCTGTCTGTCAAATAAATAAATGAAACAAATCTTAAAAAGGTGAATATAAGAATGTTTAAAAAAATAAAATGAGACAATTTCTTGCAATAAGTGTTTTTAATTTCTAAAATGCTTGTCACCTGAGACCATGCAACTACCAGTAAATGTAAATGGTCTTATTTTCCTGTGATAAAAGCATTTAATAACATTTTGTACTACAGGTAGCGTTTCTCCTGCGAGCTCTAACCATTCATTGTTAGCCCCATGAGGTAGGGAGGGAGGTATACACTGAGAATAGCAGACTCTATTTTGCAAGGGGAAGAATGGACATCAAGTGGTCAAGTGACCTGACATTGACTGGAGGAACAAATGAAGCTATGGAAACTCTAGGAAAGTCCAAATTTCCTTTCCGGGGATCATTGGGCCTGAGGAACAAAGGAAAAGTGAAAGCTTAGTTTGTCCCATGTTGACAGGTTTTTGTTTTTGTTTTTGTTTTTTAGCCTTTTAACTCATATATGATACTGGACTATTCCCCACTCTTTTATATCATTAGGGCATACATTTAGAATAGCTTTCCTGGGGGTGCCTGGGTGACTCAGTTGGTTGGGTGACTGCCCTCAGCTCAGGTCATGATCCTGGAGTCCCAGGATCTAGTTCTGCATTGGGTGCCCTGCTCAGTAGGAAGTCGTCTTCTCCCTCTGACCCTACCCCGTCTTGTGCTCTCACTCTCTCTCAAATAAATAAATAGAATCTTAAAAAAGAAAAAAAAAAAGACTTGCTTTCTTGGTATTTTGTGTCTATCAAATATGGAGAGAGCAAAGTGTCATAGAAACAACAGTCAGCTAAGTTTCTGAGTCCTGGCCCTGCCAATAGCTAACTGTGTGCCCTTGGGGGTGTCCTTCACTGCTCCCGCCTCAGTTCCTCAACCAGCAGGAAGAAGAGGTAAACCAAAATGATCATGAAGCTTTTTTTTTTTTTTTCATTGTAATAGTGCAAGACTGTTTTGCTTTATTTCCTTTTCCTTTTTGTTCTTTATGGTAAGCTCCCAAGACAGACCTCACAAGAGAGAATGTGAAGCCAAAATTGATGTACATGACTATCTCCCTTCTGGTTTTGGTTGGACATCTAATAATTCCTTTCTAAAAAAAATTATTTGCTTTGTGTGTTGTCACCAAAAAAGGAGCAGTTAAAACCAGTCTGGGTCATAAGAGAGTACCCATCCTGCTCAGGGAAGGGAAATCTTTCTGGCCAGTGAGGGCTGAATTACTGGTGGATGGGTAAAGATGCTACAGGGGGTTCTGGCCATTAATTTGCCTGATTTCATTCTGGCAACTTGACCCTATTAACTATTGGGACCTCTCCTACGTAACACATGGACAGTGGATGGCTGCCTTTCATTCTGCTTTGCTGTTAAATCCTATCAATATATGTGTACCAAATTTCTAGAAAATAAGGTGTACATTATGGGGAATATAGTGATACCAAAAGCACTCCCCTAACCTAGTGAGATTTGGATGGGCATGCAGAAATGTGCTCTTTCATTGGGGATATGCAGTTTGTCTTCCCCTTTGTTTGGATTCTTTTTTTTTTTTTTTAAGATTTTATTTATTTATTTGACAGAGGGAGATCATAAGTAGGCAGAGAGGCAGGCAGAGAGACGGAGGGGAAGCAGGCTCCCTGCTGAGCAGAGAGCCCGATGCGGGGCTCCATCCCAGGACCCTGAGATCATGACCTGAGCTGAAGGCAGAGGCTTTAACCCACTGAGCCACCCAGGCACCCTGTTTGGATTCTTTTAGTTGCAAAGATCAGAACGCTAAAATTGACCTTAGCAAATTGACCCATTGGCTTTTAATGTTGAATAGTTCAGGCAAGTCTGGATTTCAAGTCTTAAACAATATCACTGGGGTCAGGTCCAACTGTTGGCTGGATTCTCCCATGCTGACCTTGCTGTCAGGCAGACCTTTGTTGGAGAGGTGAAATCCGGCAGAGCAGCACTCCCACCATCCTGACAGATTGTGTTCAACAGCATATAGAGTCCCCGTTGCCTGGTCCTTTCAGCCAGAGTTGTGGCATTAGCTGTGTTGGTCTGATTGAGTGGAGTGCCATCGCTGAACCAGTCACAGTGTCTGGGGGGATTGGTGGTGCAGGGATGCAGGGCTCCTCTGATAATCTGGTCAGTTACAGGTCAACAGAAGGAGCTGAGACTGTGGTCAACCCCACTCATCTGAGAGGCAGCAACTGAGAGTAGTGGAGGAGGGGTATTATTTCCAAAGAGAAGGAAGGGATGACATCACCCCAAGAAGAGTGAGTGAATGCTGGGCAAGCAAAGAGGACCAATATTGACATTATCTCATCATGGGAACTTCTTGGTTCAGAATAATAGTGAAGGGGGACTGGGCAGGCAGAGAGGACCAGGAGATATACCAAGTATGGGGTAGAAACCTGACCAGCCCAGGATTGCCTTATTCTGAGAGTCCTCAGAATAAGGCTGAGTACTATATCCACCACTTCTCTGGTTGTCTTCATCAATATTACAAGTTAGAACTCTTAGAAATCCTGAGGAAAGCTGCTCTTTACAATGAGTACACAGAGTTTTAGTACATTATTGTTTAAGTGTTGAAAAGGGTTTCTTTTTTCTCTCCCTCATTGCATTTTGGCTTTTCATAGTGTGTAATTTTGCTGCATTTATAATCATTATGTACTTTGTTTGGGGAGAATGCATTTTGTCATAAAAGCTTTTCATACAACTAGAGGAATGATCAGCCTCACTATCAATATTTCCGTACAACCCGCTCTTTCCCTCTGGGAATATTTAAAGTAGGTTGTGAAACTTAGACATACAGCAGTTGAAAAATGAACACCAATTGGATTCTCTTAATTGAGAAATAATTAATTGGTGCATGACAGTATTAGAGGACTACCAAAAAAGTCTTCGTGTATTCCTCTCACTTTCCCTATCACAAAGTTACCATTTAAATCTAGCTTCGTTTGTGATATAATGTAGCACTTGTGCACAAAGTGAGACTAAACTAATGCAAAGACTTTTCTTTTGAATAGGAAAGATGGATTTTTTTTAACTTAAAGGAAACTGTATTTAAAATGTAATTTTTGGAAAATATAATAAAGTCAAATATAAATATTGTGAACAGATGTTTCTTAAGAAGTTTCTGAAATGAATAGTCACCATCTGGAGCCATTTACAATAAGAAGAAGGTAAGCATGCACCTGTTCCTTTCTTTAAAAAGATGTAATCTCTGTACCAAATTATAAACAAGTATGGCAGTTTCCATAAAAATGCAATATTCAATTTGCCAAAGCAGTTTAGAAACATATTGATAAGAATGTGATTTTGAAAAGTATGCTTCTAAAAGACTCAGTCTCTTTTCAGATTTCATTCCTTCCTTGAAATGTTTTAAAGATAAAACTCTTCAAAGTGGGTGCGTGTTCTACCTTGTTGGAGACAGACACAAGCCGGAATGGCCAGGGCCACTGCTGCCACCGCTGTCCAAAGTGTCTCTTTCCCTGATGCCACATTGCAACCCCATTCTCTGCAATGTGATGTTGTAGGAGCTTACACCAAGGGTTTTTTTGTTTTGTTTTGTTTTTTCTTGCTCCATCCTTTGAATCAGGGCTGACCTCGTGACTTTCTTTGAACAACCTAATGCAGGATAAGGGACAGCATGTCAGTTCCAAACTTGACCTCCAGAGGATTTGCACACTTCCATTTTCTCTCATGGAGGCCTACCTGATGGAGAACGAGAGACTCCGTTGGGGAAAGCCCAGTTTTCCCCACAAAGGCCATCCTACAGCAGCTTGCTGCCAGCTGACTCCCCAACATGTGAGAAACCCAGCCAAGATCAGCAGAGTTGCCTATGTCAGAAGCCCTTGGGCTTTTGCCCATGGCAAGAGGATTGTAATTTTTTGATGACCAGTGACTGACAGGAGTTGATGCCAATTGCTAAAGAATTTTAACCTCTGGCTGCTGTCCTTTATCTCCTTGAACAATAGGCTGGTCAGTACAGTTGCAGGGACATAGAGACAAACCATGAGAGACTGTGAACACTGAGAAACAAACTAAGGGTTTTGGATGGGAGTGGGGTGGGGGGTTGGGTGAGCCTGGTGGTGGGTATTAAGGAGGGCACGTATTGCATGGAGACTGGGTGTGGTGCATAAACAATCTTGGAACACTGAAAAAAAATATTAAAAAAAGAGAATATAATAAAAACAGGAACAATTTTTTAAAAGATTTTATTTATTTATTTGACAGAGCGAAATCACAAACAGGCAGAGAGGCAGGCAGAGACAGGGGGAAAGCAGACTCCCTGCTGAGCTGAGAGCCAGATGCAGGGTTCGATCCCAGGACCCTGAGACGATGACCTGACCCGAAAGCAGAGGCTTAACCCACTGAGCCACCCAGGCGTCCCAGGAACAATTTTTAAAAAAGAAAATGCAGGGATTTCCAGGTAGATCTCAGTATGCAGGTTGAAAAGTATGAATACATGAAATAGGAAAAACAAATTGGGTGTAGAAATAGGGTCAAATGCCTGGATAGGATAATCTATCTTTAATAATTTCTGCATATTTTTGAATATAGTTACAAATCAGGCTGATCTCTTTGTTGAAACCCATTCTTCCCGCAAGCAAATTCTTCTTGTTTCAACATTTGGTTCTACTTGCTGTATTTTTTTTTTTAGTTCTATTAATTAATTTTTAAATTAGTTCTGCTTGCTTCCTGACTAATTAACCTTAATTAGGATAGTTTTCCTGTAACTGCATTGTTGGGGTTATAGTAACTCCTTAAGCAGACTGACATGTTAGCTATTGACAATGGATTTCAAAGAACAGAGCAATCAAAAGTTTTTTTTTTACATTTGTGGTGATTATTTACTGGTTACCTCCCTGGCACCCCTCTTCCTATTTTCCCTTCTATCCTTACTTCCAAGATTTCTTTCCCCGGTCATGTAATTTGGGTGGGAATATCCTTACTTCAAACTCCAGGGATAGGTTCTGGTTGGCTTTTACCCCACAGCCCCGTGTGGTGGTTCTAGGATCAAGCACAACACAGAGTCAATAATATGCAGGGAGATGTTGGTTGGGTTTCTCATTTGGAGAAACTTGGCTGTTTCTCAGCATGATGTGAGATCTGGAATTAAAGAAGTCATTTTTCTATGAGGGGATTCTGGAATTGGCAGGGGGCCACAAAATGAGGCCTAAGGTTGAAGCTATACCATAAAAAGCAAAAAAGGGAGAGAGAGAAAAATGGGCATTTGAAAACACTGTTCGAATTGCTGGATTCAGTCTTGCCTGAAGTTAATTTTGCTCCTGGAGTTTTCTCTGATGTGACTAATAAATCCCTGTTTTTAAGTAAGTTAAATGGAGTTGTTGTCTTCATTTGTAGCTGAAAGATCACCAACCAATATAACCTCCACCTCTTACTCTGTAGCTTCACTTCAAGCATCCTAATTCCATGTGCACTGGTGTGGTACAGGAGTAAGCACAGCTGCCTTCCATGCACCTGCATTCAGGCTCTCCTCCTTCTGGCCTGGACTGTTGCAGTAGCCTCTTAATTGCACTGTGTGCTTCCAGTCTATGCCCCTCTGATCTTACTTTGTTATTAGGTTAATATCTTTTAAGCACAGTTATTATCACAGTCTGTTGCTTCACAATGTTCAGTGGTTCCCCAGTGCCTGCTGCATGAAAAGCAAACATCTCCTTTTGACATTTCAGGCCTGCCTCAGTATGCCCCAGCCATTCTTCTTAAGGCTTCCTGTGACCTCCATTCCATGTTGGTAAATACAGAAGATAATTTCTGTTCTTTCTTATTTGACAGCTCAGTCATGTCTAGCATTGTTGATTGCTTTCCTAACATAGTCTCTGTTTTGGTTTCTGTGATGTAACAGTCTCCCCTTTTGGTCAGATCCTTCTCTACCCAATTGTTACCTGTTGGACATTTTCCAGACTGTATTCTAGGGCTATTGCTTTTATCCCTATATATTTTCTGGGTATCTCATCAACTCCCATGGCTTAAAAATTCTTTTTTAGTTCCAGTGGCTCCTAAATCAAAGCCTCCAATGGAGACATCTCTAAATTTCAGACTTAAATATCCTCTTGACCATTGGACATCTTCATCTCAGACTTGCCGTCTAATCTTCAAACCTGCCCTTCCTGCAGAGTCTTCCATGTTCCTGAGAAGTCATCACCATCTTCCTAGGTGTTTAAGCCAGAAATCTGGAAGTTATGCTTGGCTCTCCCACCTCCCTTGTCCTTCCAATTTAATCAAGCATCAAATCCTGCCAATTCTAACTGCTGAACATCTTTCTTTGTCACCTCTCTCTGTTCCCTGTTGTCTCTCTTTCCTACAAGCCGAATCACCTGTCCCCCTGGACTGCTACAATAGTCTCCCTACTGGTTTCCCTGCTTCCACTCTGGCCTCCTTTCTTTCTTCTCTCCACCTGAGTTTTATTGTTAAAGAAAAAAATATATATAATCATGCCACACTCTTGCATACAACCTCCCAATGACTTTCCAATGCCTTGAGAATCAAGTCCAAATTCTTACCATGCCCCATGTGGCCCTGATGAGCCAGCCCCTGCCTATCTTAGCTGATTTTGGGGCTATTCTGCTCACCATGCTCTTTCTGGGTCCTTAGGCTGCACTTCGGGTGTTTTCTGTACCAGTGATATCCTTTCTGCTAGCCAAACTCAAGGGTCCCAATCCAAATATCCCTCCCAAAGTCCCCCAGAGTGTCAGCAAACTTCTCTCCATCCTGAGTCCATTTGCACTTCTCTCTTCTGACACTCATTACATTTGTGGTGACCTGTTCAATGTCTGTCTACTCTCCTGGACCTTAAACCCCTTGAGGGTGGGAACTGTATCTGTTTTGTAAATTTTGCCCCTGCACTTTAATTTTCCATTGGGAATAAACACTTGGCAGAAAGAAAATGAAATCCTCCTTTTGGCTGCTTATCTAAAAAACACAAACATTCCGGTTTTTAAGAAAAAAAATTCATGTTTACATAAGCATAAAGAAATGGAAATGGGTTTAAAAGGAAAGTAAGTGTTCTGCATAAAATAAATTTTTAAAAAATATATTCCTAGCTCATAAAATAAGGAAATATTTACATAGGTACCTGGGTGGCTCAGTCAGTTAAGCATCAGACTCTTGCTTTTGGCTCAGGTTGTGATCTCAGGGTCATGGGATTGACCCTGTTGGGTTCCATGCTCAGTGGGGAGTCTGCTCCAGATTCTCTCCCTCTTCTTTCTCTGCTCCTCCCCCCGCACTCACACACTCTCTGTCTCTGTCTCTCTCAAATAAATAATCCCTATCCTTTTTTTAAAAAAAGATTTTATTTATTTGACATAGATCACAAGTAGGCAGAGAGGCAGGCAGAGAGAGTGGGAAGCAGGCTCCCTGCTGAGCAGAGAGCCCAATGCGGGGCTCCATCCGATCCCAGGACCCTGGGACCATGACCTGAGCTGAAAGCAGAGGCTTTACCCACTGAGTCAGGCGCCCCTCCCTATTCTTTAAAAAGATTTTATTTATTTATTTGAGAGAGAGAGAGGGGGAAAAAAAAGTGGGGGGAGGGGCAGAGGCAGAAGGAGAAGCAAACTCCCTGCTGAGCAGAGAGCCCCACGTGGGGCTTGATCCCAGGACCCTGAGATCATGACCTTAGCCAAAGGCAGATGCTTAATTGACTGAGCCACCCAGGCGCCCCAGTAAATGATCTCTAATTTTAAAAAAGTGTATACAGATGCCCTTTTTAAAAGAAGATTTAAAACCCATTATTTAAATAAGTCTCTTATAAGGCAATCAGTTCGGGAAAGCAAAGAAGTAAAAACTCTCAAACCCCTCAAACATCTTTCTATTTTTGTACCTATTTGTTACAGCAGAGGGAATTGCTGACACAAAAAGTTAGTTAGGTGGTGTAAATAGGAGGCAATTGCTAATGACAATGTTGCAAGTAAAAAATTTGAATTATAAATGTTGACTAATTGTCATTACATGCAATTTCTTTTGATAGGATCCTTTTAAAAGTAGTCCAAATTTTAATTTAATGCACTTAAAAATAAAATTTATGCTACTTATCAAAAGAAAACGTGGGCTGATTGTTAGTTCAGTCTTTGTATTTGGGGTAAATGAGTCAGAACCTTCCAGCACCTAAGCTTTTCATAGGTGGTAAACTAAGATTCTCTGGAATTTGTATTAACTCTTTCTAGCCACCGAAGCAGTGTTCAAGAAGCTACCTCCTGAGAGCTGTGTTGCTGGAGAAGATAGGGGAGCACAGAACATTCATGGATTTCATTCTCGTCAGTCAAGTTACTCCCCATGGCCATCAGTTATCAGAAACTCACTCTGAAACAGTTTTAAAAATTTGCATGTTAGGGGCACCTGGATAGCTCAGTCATTAAGCATCTGCCTTGGGGTCAGGTCATGATCCCAGGGTCCTGGGATCCAGCCCCCCATTGGGCTCCCTGTTCAGTGGGAAGCCCATGTCTCCCTCTCCAACTCCCCCTGCTTATATTTCCTCTCTCACTGTCTGTCTCTGTCAAATAAATAAGTGAAATCTTAAAAAACAAATGAATGAATGAATGAATGAATGAATGAATAAAGGCATTAAAGAACAGCATATTATAACTATATTTAAGACCCTAAATACACCACACATAATTTTAGGTATCTTGTGATCCTAATGATAATAACTGATACTCTCCATAGCTCTATGCTAAGTGCCCTGCATACATCACCTTAACCTTCACAACCATCCCATGTGATAGGTACTACTATTTGTTCTAAAGGTTTTATTTATTTATTTGACAGACAAAGATCTCAAGTTGGCAGAGAAGCAGGCTCTCTGCTGAGCAGAGAGCCCGATGTGGGGCTCGATCCCAGGACCCTGAGATCATGACCTGAGCCGAAGGCAGAGGCTTTAACCCACTGAGCCACCCAGGCGCCCGAGCTACTACAATTTTTTTTTTTTTTTTTTTTTTTGCTACTACAATTTTTTATTTCCTTTTTTAAAGTGGAAGCAACTGAGGCTCAGAGAGGTTAGGGAAGTTGTCCACAGTCACACAGCTAGGGGGAGCTAGAATTATGAGCCATGTTTTCTGACTCCAAAGCCAGTAGATTGAGCCACAGTGGTGTACTGTGATTTGTCAGATTATGAATTTGAATGTCACTGTTCTGGTAAGGCATGGCAATGATGATACCAACCTCACATTATGCAATAATAAAAAGTTTAATTTGATACTGTATGTAATTTTTCTTTTTTAAAAGATTTTATTTATTTATTTGACAGAGGAGATCACAAGTAGGCAGAGAGGCTGGTGGAGGGAGAGGAGGAAGCAGACTCCCCGCTGAGCAGAGAGCCTGATGTGGGGCTTGATTCCCGGACCCTGGTATCATGACCTGAGCTGAAGACAAGCTTTAACCCACTGAGCCACATAGGTGCCCCCCCCTTTTTTCTTTTTTTTTAAAGATTTTATTTATTTATTTTTAATAAAGGGAAGCTTTTTTTTTTTTTCAAGATTTTATTTATTTATTTGACAGAGATCACAAGTAGGCAGAGAGGCAGGCAGAGAGAGAGGAGGAAGCAGGCTCTCCGTGGAGCAGAGAGCCCGATGCGGGGCTCGATCCCACGACCCCAGTATCATGACCTGAGCGGAAGGCAGAGGCTTTAACCCACTGAGCCACCCAGGCACCTCTAAGATTTTATTTATATTTATTTATTTTATTTGACACAGAGAGAGATCACAAGTAGGCAGAGAGGCAGGCAGAGAGCCCGATGAGGGGCTGGATCCCAGGACCTCGAGATCATGACCCAAGTGAAGGCAGAGGCTTAACCTACTGAGCCACCCAGGCGCCCCAGTATGTAACTTTCTAACTTCCTTCAGAAGTATTTTTCCTCTTAAAGCGTTTTAACAAACAAAAATATTTCTTTAAACCTCCGCCATCCCCCTACCCACAACTCCCTCTCCCCCCTCCCCCCACTGGTCCCACCCACGCACTTCCTTATTCCAGGAAATGAGTGGACTTCTCTTATCTCTGAAAAAACAATGGCTATCAGTATGGGTTTAATTTTCAAATACTTCTATTTTTAAAATAGTTTGAATTCTATTTATATAGATAAGCCCTGCCCATCTCCCTATCAGTCAGGAGGGAGGATAACCCGGAAGGCAGTCTGACCGGAAATGCCGCACAGAGCCCCAGGGGAGATGTGCCCTGGGCAAGATGGACTAGACCGACACTTGGAGGATGATAAAATTTTCAAAAAAACGAATTCAGTGTAAGCATCTAATTGGGCAGCCTGCAGTCCAAATCACAATAGGAATTTGGATACCTCTCACTGCCAGGTGCTGTGCTCCCTACTTTCATCTGGTTTTCTGTCTGCTTCCTACCTCCCCACAGAGCCTCCTATGCTAGTTGGAGTCAGGCTGGGGCTCTACTGAAACGCACAAGAATTCCCTTTTTTCCTGCTTGCACTCAAAGACTCATTATTAGGCTCCTATTACTGGCAGTGGAAAGAGAAGCACACAGGCCAGTCTCTAAGCCCAGCATTCAGTGAGTGGCAGACCAGGGGCACCTGGGTGGCTCAGTCAGTAGGGCAGTGGACTCTTGATTTCAGCTCAGGTCATGATCTGAGGGTCTTGGGGATGAGATCCACAGCTGGCTCAGCAAGGATCGCCTTGAGGATTCTGTCTCCCCCTCCCTCTGCCCTCTCTCTCTAAAAAAAAATTCATAGGCCATTCAATGAATTGAAAGACTTGACATTACCCCCACTCCATCTCTATATCTACATCTCTACATCCTTGCCCTAGGCCCATTAACACCCCAACGGTGCCTCAGGACAGAAGTGGGTGGGGTGAAGAGGCCCAGTGAGGAAATTACTAAACACTAGAAAGGAGAAATAATGAAAGCAGTGAGCCCTTGAGAACTTAACGAGCTGCCAGTGCTCGGCCTTTATAATCACCAGCCTGAGTAAGGTGAGATGATTATATTTCACAGATGAGAATGAGACTCTAGGAGGTCACAAGAGCAGAGTCGAACTGAGATTGAAGGCCTGAAATGTCACAGGATATAGCCTCGTTTGCTCTGGGACTCTGGTCCAACAATTATTTCTACTCTTGACTGCGTTTTTCCATCTCTCTCCTCACTCACTACAGGGCTTACATTTTCTTGAAAAAAAGGTCAAAATCTTTTCCTTGACCTTGCTATGCCTTTAAGCACCTGCCCTATCTGCTGTTCATTGCTCAATCTCTTAAAAGTGGTCTACACTAGGGAGAAAGGAATGGGGAGTTCTGGTTTAATGGGTGCAGAGTTTCAGTCCTACGAGATGAAAAGGGTTCCAAAGGTGGATGTTGGTGCTGGTTGACATTATGGCCATACTTAATACCACTGAACTGTACACTTAAAAATGGTGAAGATGATTAAAAATGAACTATACTTCAATAAATACAAGGATTAAGATGGTGAGTTTTATGTGCATTTTATTATAATAAAAGTTGGGCTAAAAATGGTCTCTATACCACTGGCTAATGCTAAGATGATGAGCGGGGGCTTCTGGAAGACAAGACTTCCAGTGCTAAAGTTTGAAACATTCTAGACAAACCAGGACAGATGGAGGCCATAGCACCATTCATCCTTTACTCTGGGCTATGTTCAGATTTCACCTTAGGAATCTGCCTTCCTCTTCCTGCATCCACGGAAACCTACAAGAGCAGGTAAACCTAATGATCTATTTTCAGTTCTGCAGCATTTGACTGGTGACAATCTCCTTCTTTAAATCCCTTTAAAATTTTTTTTTTCTTTCATTACCCTCTAGAGCCCATAGTTTTATGATTTTTTTCTCCTAATAGCTCCTTCTCTTTTTCCTTCATTGACTCTTCCTGCTACTACCAAATTCTGGCCTCAGACCAGATGAGGTTAGGCAGGTCTGGGTTCAAGTTCTGATCCTTTATTTGGGAACTCCATGAACATGCCATGTTATTCAATTCCCTGTATCTCAGCTTCCTGGTCTCTAAGATAGAGTTAATCATAACCTATTTAAGATACAGTGTATCTTAAGAATTGGGAAAGAAATTTTTTAGAGTATTTAAGATAGTTCTTGGCAAAAAACAAAACCCCAATAAAAGGAAAGTATTGTCTTGATTTCATTATCTCTTAGCTTCCATTTCCCTTTCTGCGTTGCTTACTGAACCGTGGCCCCAAGTACCCTTCCAAGTTCCATGACTATATTCCAATCTGTCTTCCAGCTCTGTCAGTTCAAAATATTTAAGACCAAAACCACCATCTTCCCTTCACACCAACTCTAAGATAATGTGTCTCTAGGCAGTATAGACATTTTAAAAATGTTTATTCTTCCAGTACATGAGCATGGAATGGTCTTCCATCTTTTTGCGTCCTCTTCAATTTCTTTCAGGAGTGTTCTGTAGTTCCTTGAGTACATATCCTTTACCTTTTTGGTTAGGTTTATTCCCAGGTATCTTGTGGTTTTGGTGCTATAGTAAATTGAATCAATTCTCTAATTTCCCTTTCTATATTTTCATTGTTAGTGTGTAAGAAAGCAACTGATTTATGTACATTGATTTTGTATCCTGCCACATTACTGAATTGCTGTATGAGTTCTAGTAGTTTGGGGGTGGAGTCTTTTGGATTTTCCATATAAAGTATCATGCCATCTGCAAAGAGAGAGAGTTTAACTTCTTCTTTGACAATTTGGATACCTTTTATTTCTTTTTGTTGTCTGATTGCTTTACTAGGACTTCTAGTACTATACTGAACAACAGTAGCAAGAGTGGACATCCTTGTCATGTTCCTCATCTCAAAGGGAAGGCTGTTAGCTTTTCCCCATTGAGGATGATACGCGCTGTGGGTTTTTCATAGATAGATTTTATGAAGTTGAAGAACGTTCCCTCTATCCCTATACTTTGAATTGTTTTAATCTGGAATGCTGTATCTTGTCAAATATTTTTTTCTGCAGCAGTTGAGAGGACCATGTGGTTCTCTCTTCTCTTATTGATTTGTTCTATCATACTGATTGATTTGCAAATGTTGAGCCACTCTTGCATCCCATGGATAAATCCCACCTGGTCATGGTGGATAATCTTTTTAATGTGCTGTTGGATTCTATTTGCTAGGATCTTGTTGAGAATCTTGACATCCATATTCATCAGGGATATTCATCTGAAATTATCCTTTTTGGTGGGGTCTTTGCCCGATTTGGGGATCAGGGTAATGTTGGCTTCATAAAGAGTCAATGCCATCCTGATCAAAATTCCACCAGCATTTTTCAAGGAGCTGGAACAAACAACCCTAAAATTTGAATGGAACCAGAAGAGACCCTGAATTGCTAAGGAAACGTTGAAAAAGAAAAACAAAATTGGGGGCATCACATTGCCTGATTTCAAGCTTCACTACAAAGCTGTGATTTACCAAGACAGCATGGTACTGGCACAAAAACAGACACATAGATCAGTGGAACAGAGTAGAGAGCCCAGTTATGGACCCACAGCTCTATGGTAAACTAATCTTCAACAAAGCAGGAAAAAATAGAGATTGGAAAAAAGACAGTCTCTTCAATAAATGGTGCTGGGAAAATTGGACAGCTATGTATAGAAGAATGAAACTTGACCATTCTCTTACAAAGATAAACTGGAAATGGACAAAAGACCTCAACGTGAGGCAGGAATCTTGTCAAAATCCTAGAGGAGAACATAGGCAATAACCTCTTCAACATCAACTTCTTTCAAGACATGTCTCCAAAGGCAAAGGAAACAAAAGCAAAAATGAACTTTTGGGACTTCATCAAGATCAAAAGCTCTGCACAGCAAAGGAAACAGTCAACAAAACATAGAGGCAACCCATGGAATGGGAGAAGATATTCTCAAATGACACTACAGACAAGGGCTGATATCTAAATCTAAAAAGAACTCCTCAAACTCAACACACACAAAACAGACAATCATATGAAAAAATGGGCAGAAGATATGAACAGACACTTCTCCAATGAAGACATAAAAATGGCTATCAGAGACATGCAAAAATGTTCATCATCACTAGCCATCAGGGAGATTCAAATTAAAACCACATTGAGATATCACCTTACACCAGTTAGAATGGCCAAAATCAACAATACAGGAAACAACATGTGTTGGAGAGGATGTGGAGAAAGGGGAACCCTCTTACACTATTGGTGGGAATGCAAGTTGGTGCAGCCACTTCAGAAAACAGTGTGGAGATTCCTCAAGAAATTAAAAATAGAGCTTCTCTATGGCCCTGCCATTGCACTACTGGGTATTAGCCCAAAGATACAGATGCAGTGAAAAGAAGGGCCATCTGTACCCCAATGTTTATAGCAGTAATGGCCACAGTCGCCAAACTGTGGAAAGAACCAAGATGCCCTTCAACGGACGAATGGATAAGGAAGATGTGGTCCATATACACTATGGAGTATTATGCCTCCATCAGAAAGGATGAATACCCAACTTTTGCAGCAACATGGACGGGACTGGAAGAGATTATGCTAAGTGAAATAAGTCAAGCGGAGAGAGTCAAGTATCATATGGTTTTGCTTATTTGTGGAGCTTAAGGAATAACACGGAGGACATTGGGGGATGGAGAGAAGTGAGTTGGTGGAAATCAGAGAGGGAGATGAACCATGAGAGACTGTGAATTCTGAGAAACAAACTGAGGGTTTTGGAGGGGAGGGGTATGGGGGCTTGGGTGAGCCTGGTGGTAGGTATTATGGAGAGCACATATTGCATGGAGCACTGGGTGTGGTGCATAAACAATGAATTTTGGAACACTGAGGGAAAAAAAAAGATAATGTGTCTTCCAATTTTTAGGACTCCCAGGGATCCAGGATCAAATACCCCTGGCTGTCTTTGACTCACACTTCTCTCTCCTCAACCATATCTAGGCAGTTCCAGATCTGATTAAATCCATCTGAGGAACATTTCACAAGTGTCCCTCCTCTCCTTTTGATTTCTGGTGTCACTTCTGGCCCCCTGTTCCCATCTTAGTATTTCATTAGCTTATACCTGGACTATTTCAACAGCCGCTTAGCCGACTCTTCCATCCATGAAGATCTGGTGCCTGTCTCTGCCTGAATAATTTTCCAATACAAAACTCTATTAGACTTATTAGTCTGGTTTTTAAGGCTCAAGTCTCAAGCCTCAAGACTTTCCAAAATGGCTCCATTAACAATTAGTTTGCACATTTGCTTAATAAATGCTTTTTGACTCTTCAGATTCCAGCAAATTCCAGGAGAAATAATGGCACTGTTTTTTTCCATGTGCTCCAATCCAGATTTGACAGCATTTTCCAAAAACATTGCTCTTCTCAAAGTTACTGATGAACCCACACCACCAATTCCTATAGTCACTTTTCTGTGCATTCGTGTTACCCCGCCTGTGGGCTGTAGGATTTTGTCTTTCTTTTACAGACTCCCTCTCCTTTGCCATACTGAATGGAGTCAAGGATAATTCTAAAGTTTTTGGCCTAAGAAACCTGAAGAAGAGGGGTATGAATAAATGAAGGGATGACCTATGTTAAAAAACAAAATTTGACCTAGTGGAATGGAAGATCTAATTGGCTTGATTAAGTGATTCATGAATCAGGCAGCATTCCACCTAGGAAGCAGAGAGATGATGCTCCAAGGTGTAGTACAAAATGGAGGGCTTTTATAGGAAGAAGGGTGGTATAAGGAAGTTATAGCAAAAGAAGAGAAAAGATTATTTCAGAAAAAAATCACTTTCTCTAGGGGACAAGCAGGGGGTCTTATCATGCACATTACCTCATCTTCCTTTGCTGAGGGGTAGGGTTGGAAAGTGCCCATGTGAAGATTACTGATCAGAAAATTCCTGACTGACCTCTTAAGACTATAGTCCACTCCTGGGGGAGGTTGAGGCTACACTTAGGTTAGGTGTTAAGCCTCAGTATGGTAATTTGGCCTAAGTGACTTTATTTTGGGTCTGTGGTTTTCTTTTTGGCCGCTGGAAATAGATTGTGGCTGGAGTTGGAATCGTTGACTGAGACTATGGAAGGGATGCATAATACAAGATTTTGGGATGAGAAAATCTACACACCACCTTGGGAGTGAGTGACTGAGGTAGGGTAAAGAAAAAAATCATCAGAAGTGAAGAGTTTAAGAATATGAGAGGCCAAGATTTGGGGAAGAATATTGCAGACAGTGAAATCAGCAACAATGAGACAGCACCACATAAAACTCTCAATATATGTTTGTCAATTAAATTAGGGAGGGAATTTTTTTTTAATTATTTTTTTTAAAAAAGATTTTATTTATTTATTTGTCAGAGAGAGAGGGAGAGCGAGCGAGCACAGGCAGACAGAGAGGCAGGCAGAGGCAGAGGGAGAAGCAGGCTCCCTGCCGAGCAAGGAGCCCGATGCGGGACTCCATCCCAGGACGCCGGGATCATGACCTGAGCCGAAGGCAGCTGCTTAACCAACTGAGCCACCCAGGCGTCCCAGGGAGGGAATATTTTGTAGAGATATCTTTTTTTAAATTTTTTTTATTTTTTTATAAATTTCTTTTAAGATTTTATTTATTTATCAGAGAGAGAGGGTGAGAGAGCAAGCACAGGCAGACGGAATGGCAGGCAGAGGCAGAGGGAGAAGCAGGCTCCCTACCGAGCAAGGAGCCCGATGCGGGACTCCATCCCAGGACGCCAGGATCACGACCTGAGCCGAAGGCAACCACCCAACCAACTGAGCCACCCAGGCGTCCCTCTTAAGAGGATTGTTTAGAGCCTTACTCTAAGAATACATTTCCATGTCTTTTAATTTAGATTAGAGGTCAGCAAACTTTCACCAAGTAGTAATTATCTCAGCTTTCAGTTTACCTAGTCTCTGTTGCAATGCTCAGCTCTGCCATTGCAGCACAAAACAGTCAAAGACAAAAGGTAGGGGGCATAGCCAAGTTCTAATAAAACTTTATTTATAAAAACAAGTCTAAATCAATGTTACCCAATAAAAATATAATTCAAAATGCCTTTTGGTCACTTTTCTAGCCTCTCTTGCAGCTATATGTGGCCATGTGACCCAATCCTAGCCAGTGGAAACTGAGAGGACATTGGCCGAAGTGACTTAAAAAAAAAAAAGCGAAGCGGGGGCGCCTTCGGCTCAGGTCATGATCTCAGGGTCCTGGGATCGAGTCCCACATTGGGCTCTCTGCTCGGCAGGGAGCCTGCTTCCCTCTCTCTCTCTCTGCCTGCCTCTCCATCTACTTGTGATTTCTCGTTTCCGTAGTGTAGTGGTTATCACGTTTGCCTCACTTGTGATTTCTCTCTGTCAAATAAATAAATAAAAAATCTTAAGGCAAAGCGACAGGTGCAGAGAAAGCCTCCTCCTTGCTCATGGCGGACGCGCATGCGTAAGGACTGTCGCTGTGGCGGCCATCTTCTGTAAGCAGGCCTGACTCAGACAAAAGGCAACCCTTAAGGTTGCCAAAGCGAATATGGAAAACAACCCGGTCCCTGATGATGTCCTTGCACTTTGTATAATGAACAATCATAATAGACGTCCTGTCAAGTGAGCTAAAGAGTAGCCTCATAGTGTGAAACTTAAGTTTTCATTCAGTCAGTTACCAGCAAAAGCAGCCCACTTACCCTGAGAGAATGATTTAGGATCCTTCCGGGTCTCCGTTAGGGCTGTTTTGGTGCAAGTGGCCACAGGAATCCAACTTCAGTTTGTTTAGCCAAACAAGGCAATTCTTACAATTAATATACATGGGTGTTTTGTGAAACTCAGCAGAAATATGACCAGCTCTCAGAACAGTTGGAAGGGTCAGGATTTTCTGACTCCATTATTATGTCTCACCACTTTGAGGTAATAAATCCTTGGGCATTTGTCAGGAAAAAAAAAAAGAAAAGAAAAGAAATATAATTCAATCCACAAATGCAAGCCACATATGTAATTTTAAATTTTCTGGTACCTACACCAAAAATATGAGTCATGCAAGGTTTATTTTATTTATTTATTTCAGATTTTATTTATTTGAGGGAGCAGAAGCCAGTTGAGGAGCAGAGGGAGAAGCAGACTCCCCGCTGAGTAGGTAGCCTGATGCAGGGCTGATCCTGGGTCTCCAGGATCATGACCTGAGCTGAAGTCAGAGGCTTAACTGACTGAGTCATCCAGGTGCCCCAGGGTTAATTTTATTTATTTTTTATTTTTAAAAATTTTTAAAAAGATTTTATTTATTTATTTGATAGAGAGAGATCACAAGTAGGAAGAGGGGCAGGCAGATAGAGAGGAGGAAGCAGGCTCCCTGCTGGGCAGAGAGCGAAGGCAGGGCTTGATCCCAGGACCCTGAGATCATGACCAGAGTTGAAGGCAGAGGCTTTAACCCACTGAGCCACCCAGGTGCTCCCCTCCAGGGTAAATTTTAATAATATATTTCATTTAATCCAATATAGACAAAATGTTTTTTAAGTTTTCCATTTGTTTGTTGCTAGCATATAGAATTACAGTCGATTTTTACACATTGATTTTTATATCATTTAATTGTCCTTTTGACTATTTTCATCTTAAGGTTTCTTCTTAGATGACGTTTTCCCCCATTAGGTGACATATTTGCATTATTGAATCTCCACTCCATTTATATGGCATACTTCTTTTTTTTTTTTTCTTTAAGATTTTATTTATTTATTTGACAGAGAGAAATCACAAGCAGATGGAGAGGCAGGCAGAGAGAGAGAGAGGGAAGCAGGCTCCCCGCTGAACAGAGAGCCCGATGCGGGACTCCATCCCAGGACCCCGAGACCATGTCCCGAGCCGAAGGCAGCGGCTTAATCCACTGAGCCAGGTCTTCTTGATTTATTTCATCAGTAACTTTTAGTTTTCTGTGTAAGGATCTTGTGCACATTTGTTACATCTATACCTAAGTATTTCTCTCTTTTGGGGGGTACTATTGGAAATTATCCAAAATATGATTTCTGTGTGTAATGAACATAAAAAAAAATCAGTTATTTTACCTTCTTTTTTTCAGAGTGAGTCTTCTAAATCTCATGTATTTGCAGTACATCTCAATTCACATTAGCCATCATGTCTCAAATGCTTATTAGTCATGTGATTAGTGGGCACTGTATTGGATGAGGCAGATCTGGAATTTTTCTTGCTTAAGATCACAAGCTTAGTAGAAAATAGGGAAAACTTTGCTAAATTTGTACTGAACCATTTGCTTTGGGTCTCTAGAGTCTGTGCTTTTATAGATTTTTTGGTAATAAAATTGTTGCCAGTTATTTTGGCAAAGTTGAGTTGGTTTTAAAGGAGTATCAGTTAAGGCAGGCTGCATCATGCTGGCATAATAAGTAGTCCCAGTGACTTAAAATAAGCAAGTATTACATAATGTATTATAACACAACAACATAATCAAGCACATAAGCAAAATGTCCGTTGTGAATTAGTCATCTCCTGAGCCCCAGTGAAGCCTCCATATCTATCTATCTATCTATCTATCTATCTTTCTTTCTTTCTTTCTTTCCTTCCTTCCTTCCTTCCTTCCTTCCTTCCTTCCTTCCTTCCTTTTTGAGAGGGTGCATGCATGAGTCTAGGGGACGAGCAGAGGGAGAGGGAGGATAGAGAATCTTAAGCAGGCTCCACACCTAGTGGGAAGCCTGACATGGGGCTCAATCTCATGACCCTGAGATCATGACCCGAGCTGAAATCAAGAGTCAGATGCTTAACTGACACCAGGCACCCTGAAGGCTCCATCTTAACAAATGGTTCAAGGTCTCAGGGCAGGGAAGGGACTGTGTCTCTTAAATTCATCTGTTTGGAAGGGTAGCATGTTATCTTTGTTGGCATTTCATGGCCAAATGAAGTTACATGACCAAACCTAACTTTAAGGATGGCAGGAAAGTGAAATCTTACCTTGCGCTTAGAAGACCAGGGATTTGTATGATTAACCCTAATATCTATGACAAGTTTGCAACCTACAAACTTCCCAAATACCATGAATTGAAAAATAATCATCATGTAATAAGTGACTATTTGATATGCCTGACATGTAAAAATACATATAATGGAAACCTAGGGTCAGAAACTCTTCAATAGGGGCGCCTGGGTGGCTCAGTGGGTTAAAGCCTCTGCTTTCGTCTCAGGTCATGATCCCAGAGTCCTGGGATCGAGCCCCGCGTCGGGCTCTCTGCTCAGTAGGGAGCCTGCTTCCTCCTTTCTCTCTGCCTGTCTCTCTGCCTACTTGTGATCTCTCTCTGTCAAATAAATTTAAAAAAAAAAAAAAGAAAGAAACTCTTCAATAAATAATGCTGGGATAATTGGTTATCCAAATGGGTGGGAAAGCAGAAGTATATTCTTACATTACACCATATTCAAATGTCAGTTCTGGGTAGAATAAAGACAAAAACAAAACTCTAGGGCATCTGGGTGGCTCAGTGGCTTGAGCCTGTGCCTTCAGCTCAGGTCATGATCTCGGGGTCCTGGGATCCAGGCCTGAATCAGGCTCTCTACTCAGCGGGGAGCCTGCTTCCCCCTCCCCCCTGCCTGCCTCTCTGACTACTTGTGATCTATCTCTCTCTGTGTCAAATAAATAAATAAAATCTTTAAAACAAAAGAAAACTCTAAAACTTTTAAGAGAAAATGTAAGAAAATATCTTTGTAAGTCCAGGGTTGGGAAGGATTGATTAAGACACAAAATGTACAAATCATTCATCCATTAACTTACTTTTCCATTTACTCAACAAATATTTATTGGAATTCTACTGGATACCAAGCATGATCTAGGCACTGGGAATAAGAAGAGGATAAAACAAACACAATTCCTGATCCCAGAGAATTTATAGTTTAGTGGAACCATAGAGACAAAGAGGATTACAAAATGCAATTAAATTACATTTAATTATGTTATTACAAATCTTTAATTAAATTACATTTAATTATATGAAATGAAAAAGCTTCTAAAGAACCGAAGTTGTCACCAACAGAATAGCAAGACAGACCACAGGCTGGGAGAAGATATTTACAATGCAGACAACAACAAAAGACCAGTATCTGGGATATATAAAAACTCTTCCTAACCTAAAAGAAAAAGACAGACAACCCAAGAGAAAAATGAGCAGTAAATACAAAAAAGGAAAGCCGAATGGTCAATAAACATGATGAGATGTTCAGCATCATTTATAGTGCAGGAAATGCAAATTACAGGATATCACTTAATGCACAGAAGATTAACATAAATTACATGTATGACAATACCAAGTACTGCTGACCAGTGAGACAGCTTATAAAAGGCTGGGGAGAGTGCCAAAAAGTATGACTATTTTAGAGAGCAATTTGGCTAAAGCTGTTCCCCCTTCCACCCAGTAATTCTACTTCTCTGTACATAACCTCAGTGAAATTTTTGCATGTGAGCTCAAGGGAACAAGCAATGTTTATTGCAGCATTGTTTGTGATTGTGAAGAAATGAAAACAATTGAACTATCCACCAATAGGAGACTAGATAAATAAATACATTATAATATGTTCATGCTATGAAAACTTACAGCACTTAAAATAAATGGCCTTGAGCTGCCTGTATTAAAATGGACAGATTTCAAAAATATAATTTTGAGTAAAATGAACCAAAACTGAAAACTAAAGCAAGCCCCATGCTACTGTGGTTTCAGATGATACTAGCTTGTCAAGTTATTAGAACTTGCAAAACAATATTGTATCTTTTTTGTGAATATAAACCAGATTTTAAAAAGAATGAAAACATACTTGTAAATGAAACCATCAAATTTCAGGTGGAGAGGAGACAAAGGAAATGGAAAAGGAGAGGGATCTGCAATTTTTTAAAAAAAGATCTTTATCCATTTATTTGAGAAAGAGGAAGAGCATGAAGGAGAAGAGGGGCAGAGGGAAAAGCAGACTCCCCACTGAGCAGGAAGCCCTTACATGGACTTCCATCCCAGAGTCTTGCGGTTCTGACCTGAGAAGAAGGCAGACTCTTAACCAACTTGAGCCACCCAGGCACCCTAAGGGATCTGCAATGAGTATTTCAACTCTACCAGAATGTAACCAAAAAAAATTGAAACTGAAATTAGAATACAGTATCTCTTCCTGCCCATGGGTCCTGTCCCCATGCTTTAATAAAACCACCCTTTTGCACCAAAGAAAAAAGGAAAGAAATTACAATACAATTTTTAAAATTTGAATCATTTAAGAATAAGCGGTTGATGATGTAATGCCCATCAGACTCAGACACTTCAGAGTGTTTTTTCTAAAACAAGAACATTTTTCTATATTACCAAAATACAATCATCAAAATGGTTAAATTAGAATTGATACTGCTACTAGCTTATCTTCAGACCCCATTCAAGTTTTGCCACATATCAAAATGAGTTGATTGTGAATCAAGCACTGCATTTAGTGGTTATGTGCCTTTTTTTTTTTTCTTTTAAGATTTTATGTATTTACTTTAGAGAGGAAGATCGAGTGACTGGGGCAAGGGACAGAGGAAGAGGGAGAGAGAATGCGGAGCAGACTCCATGCTGAGCACAGAGCCCAACACAGGGCTTGATCGAAGGACCTCAAGATTATGACATGAGCGGGACGCCTGGGTGGCTCAGTTGGTTAGGCAGCTGCCTTCGGCTCAGGTCATGATCTCAGCGTCCTGGGATCGAGTCCCACATGGGGCTCCTTGCTCGGCAGGGAGCCTGCTTCTCCCTCTGCCTCTGCCTGCCTCTCTGTCTGCCTGTGCTCGCTCTCTCTCCCTCTCTCTCTGACAAATAAATAATAAATAAAATCTTTAAAAAAAAAAAAAAAGATTATGACATGAGCAGAAATCAAGAGTAAGATGCTTAACTGACTGAACTGCCCAGGCACCCCAGTGATCATGTGTCTTTAACCTATTCTGTTATGGAATGGTTCCTCAGTCTTTCATTGACTTCTATGGCCCTGTTACTTTTGACGATTACAAGTCAGTTATTTTGTAGAATGCTTTTCTATTTGGGTTTTTCTGGTTTTTCCTTGAGATTAGATTCATAGTGTACATCTTCAGCAGAGCTGTCACAAAAGCGATACTGTGTTATTCTCATGGTTTGTCAGACAGCAACAGTTTCAGTTTGTCTCAGTAATAATGTTCATTTTGATCATGTGATCCCAGTGGTGTCTCCTGGGCTTCCCTACTGTAAAGTACTCTCTTCTCCTTTGAGGTGATAACTATGTAAGCTTCCCATTCCTCTTCAAACTCTTAATTAATTCATTGGCTTATACCTGTATGAGCTCATGATTCCTATTTTATTAAACAGGTTGTAATTTATTACTATTAGCATTTAATTTTATGTTGAAATCTTATATGTCCTTTTTGACCATTGGGAGCCCATTCAGTTTCACTTCTGTGTCCTTTCACAGGTTCTCATCACTGTTTGAACACTTTATTGGTTTCTGGCACAAGATGTATGTTCCAGGCTCATCTTGTACTTTCTCAGTCCTAGCTCTAGAATTGGCCCGTTCTCTAAGAATCCCCATTCCTCTTGGTGGAGAACAGTATTTAGAAATCAAGCTCTGTTTACTATATGTGCTCATTGTGAATGGAGTATCACTGCTCCTAGTGGACAGAGGTAGGAAATATATGTGTATATATCTCTATTGGTTTTGCTGATCTCTAAATATGGAAAGCTTTATGTTTTCACCAACACATCTAATTCTAGTCCAACGTCATAGAATTTATCCTAGTTTTCTTCCTTTCCATAGAAACCTGGTTCCCATTATCTTTATTATTTTTATTTGATCAATTCCCTGAAATATAGCTAATCTTCTATCTCTTCCATCACCCTTTCCCCATGGGGCAACTTTCCTCTCCTGTTTGGGATCTGCCTCCCCATGCCAGAGGTATCTACATCCTCTGTGTAGATACCCTCCTCATGCTTTCTGGACTCCGATACTCCATACCCTTTCTTTCACGTGGGGGTCCCATGTATCTGCTGTGCTCAAGCTTTGCTTTTCCATACTGGGCCACTGTAGCTTCCTCTCTTCCCAGTCATGGAGGCCTACCATGCTCTACCTACCTAAAAGGAAAGAGGAAGGGAGAGGGAATAGGAAAGGGGAGAGGAGGGGAAGGGAGAGGAAGGAAGGGGAAGAGCAAGCAAGGAAAGAAAAAGGGAGGAGGGGGGAGAGAGGAGGAGTGGAGAGAGGAAGGGAAGAAAAGGAAAAAGGAAAAGCAACATGTGGGGTTTTGTCTCTTAAAAAAAGGTCAAGACAAATATGGTGAAATATTTAGATTTGACAAAGCTTGGGTAATTAATGGGTATCTGAATGTTTTCTATAGTATCCTTTGCTGTTCAAACCGTATGTGATAAAATTTTTCCTTTTTAAATTTCCAGTGTATCACAGGCTAACATCTTTGTAAATATAATAAATATGAGTATCCAGAAAAATAAAATTAAAAAACCAAACATATATAAGAGATAGGGCACCTAATTTTTATTATTAGATTCAACAGACATAGGTGACTCTGTGATATTGCTATGAAAATTTCTAAACTAATTCTCTCAATTTCTGCATTCTTCCCTCTGTTGACCAGGAAAGCTGTGTGAAGCAGCAGCCATTCCTGGCCTATAATCTGAGTAGTACTGCTGTCCACACTATTTTTTTAAGATTATTATTTTATTTTTATTATTTTATTTTGAGAGAGAGAGAGAGAAATATGTGAGGTGGGGAGAGGCAGAGGGAGGAGAGAGAGAATCTCAAGCAGGCTCCCAACTGAGCATGGAGGCCAACACTGGGCTCAGTCTCATTGCCCTGAGATCATGTCTTGAACAGAAATCAAGAGTCAGATGCTTAACCCACGGAGCCACCCAGGTGCCCCAGCAGTCCACATTTTTGGTGCAGGCTGGCTGGGTGCAAGGGCCCAGAGTGGGATCCCCAGCATCAGCCAAGAGTGTCCTTGGCTTCACACAGGATAGAAATCAAACATGAGCTGAGTGTCCTTGGCTTCACACAGGATAGAAATGAAACATGAGCTAAAAGGAAGTGAGAGCAGAGTTTACTGAAGATGCAGAGTCTATAGATATGGACAGAGTGTTCAGGAGACTTTGAAAGGAAAGGAGAATGAGTCTCATCTTTGCTTGGGGCCTGTGGTTTTTATTGAGGAGGGTGATCTGCTGCACGTGTCTTCTCTGTAATCCAGGAACAAAGACAAGTGTTTAGCTGTCCTCCATAAGTCACTTAGGCCCTGAGCCAAGGGTCTTAATGAAGTCAGTGGTCTTGGAAATCATTCACAGTGACCCCACCCCGCCACTCCTTAGATGTTATCTATTGTGCTGGAAGACTCCAAAGACATCATTAAATCCTTGACCTTTATAAGAAGGACATGCATGATCGGTTCTGCAAGGTCTGTGTAGGGCAGGGGTACAAGTGTTAGTAAAGATAGAAGCAGGAAAAGGAGGGAAGAAAGCAGTTTCTCATGAGATTCTTTCAGTTCCCCTGTCTCACTTTTTCATGCTTCACATACAAATTTAAAGAAAAGATTAAAAAATAGAAGGGGCAGCTGGGTGGCTCAGTTGGCTAAGTGGTTAAGCGTCTGCCTCATTCTGGTCAAGATCTGGGAGTCCAGGATGGAGCCTCCCATGGGGCTCCCTGCTCAGTCAGGAGTCTGCTTCTCATTCTCCCTCTGCCCCTCCCCCCTGCTCCTTCCCTCCCCCTCATGAGAGGGGAAAATTTATCTTTTTCAAATAAATAAACACAATCTTTTTTTAAAAAATGGAAATATACTGTGCTCGCTTCGGCAGCACATATACTAAAAAATGGAAATATACTAAAACCAAGGGCCCAGTTTCTGCCTTGAAAAGTCAAAGGTGTGCTCTGGAATTTGCGGGTGTCTGCATGAGGGCCCCAGATGACCTTTTGCAAGTATTCATTCTGCTGTCAAAACACCTTGTCAAAATAATGGTGTCTGGGGACCAGACAGGTAGGGTGCTCTGACCGTGGCCTCCTGAAGTCTAGAGAGGAGACGAGAGAAGGAGCCAAAAGACCAGGAGGAGAAGGTGGCAACATGGCGGTGTGCAGAGCCAGGAGAAAGCCTCTTCCCAGAGGAGACCTGCATGGTCACCTTCCAACAGCTGCATCTATGTCCTGGCGCTGCCCTGGACCAGGCCGGCTCCATTCCATCGGGTTTCTGGCTCCTGAGCCTGAGTCGTTCAGCTGGGGCCGGTGGCCATTCTGAAAGCCCCACCTTCGGCTCCGAGGTCTGCAGACTGTCCATCTCCCGGGGAGGCTCGTCTTCTGTCATCTGTGGGGAGCGTCCACGGTCCCTGTCATGTCTGCGATCCTTTAAACAGAACCTCCGTGGACGAGGAAAGAGAAGGAGCGGATGTGAGAAACAGAACAGAGCAAAAACCAGGTACTGCCTCGTTTTCTCTACCTATCCGCACGGACAGGACTCCATCCAGACATTTCGGGAACTGGAGGGGCCCGTGGGCCCTGAGCGTCCTCAGCACAGAGAGAACCGGCGTCTTCAGGATTTCCATCAGAGGAGCAAACAGTTTGATTTGAAGATGTGCCCGCTGAATGCCAGAAATCTCCCCAGGAGCCTCAAAGACCATTTCTTTAAATGTGATTTTTCCAGCAAAATATTTACCAGCTTTCTTTCTTTCTTTCTTTCTTTTTTAAAGTACCTTTAACTTGGAATTTTCCATAGTATTTCCAAGTTGTTGTTGTTGTTTTTTTTAATGAACTCTTCCGTGCAGCCATGTGGAAAATATTATTCGTTATATTTCCTCTGCTAGAAGCCTTCAGATTGCATTTTCCTTCAGGCTAATGGTGTTGCTCTTGGTGGCTGAGAAGCCACCGGGAGAGGTGGCGCTGAGAATTTTCTGGAGGCCAGGGTGAGGCCTGGACACCACTCCCAGGTGGTCTGAGAACAGGGTGTTCGGAAGCCAATTCTGCATTCTGGGTCTGGAATCATTTCTCACTGGGTTTCTCAAGCGGCAGCGCTGCTTGTTCTAGAAGACTTGTTTTCCTTCCAATGTGTGAACTGGGATTTTTGGCTATATGTGCTCATTAAGAAAACCATGTCACTTGTCACAAGTATAAAAAGAATGTTTCAAATGTTCCTGGAAAACCTTCAGCTGGTTCATGTCCATGCCTAGGTCCTCCCTATAATTTTTCCTATTCCCCCCTCCCCAAGATGTCGAGTGGAGTTATTCCTGATGCAGAATGACTGCAATGTTTCAGCCAGGGCTGTGCGTAGGTAATGGATGAAGTCACTGATGTGGATGACTAACTGACATTGTAAAGTTCTTCAGGGATGGGGTGAGGGGGGCTTCTGGGCTGGATTTCTCTTAGTGTGGCCAAGAAATCAGATTTACAACCCATCAGGGATTTAATACCCTTTTGCGGACAAGCTCCCAGTGGAGCTTATTAAATACAGAGGCTTATTCTAAAGCAAGGAAATTTGATGGGTGTGAAAGTACAGGGGAGAGAGCCGAGTCTTTATTTCCAAACATTTATTCAGGACAGCATTTTTCCTATTGAAACTCCATTTAAATGTAATTTTTCTGGTGCTGTTTAATCCTTTTTTTTTTTTTCTAATTTCTGAATACCAAAAGAAAATGCCCAGTGAGATCCTTCTGTGTTTGTAGCCAACGTTGTTTATTTTATTGAAGAAGGCAGCTCTCGTACTAGTACAATGGCATAGCTGAATACAGCCCCTGGGTTTCAAGGAGTAATAACTTGCATTCAAAATAATATGACTCTTCAAAGAAAGAAGAGACAAGCCACCGACTGGGATAAATGCTTTGCAAAACGTGTATTTGGTAAAGGACTTATATCCAGAAGATTCAAAGACATCTTAGAAGTTAGCAATAAAGAAACAAACAATCCAATTAACAAATGGGCAAAAGAAACAGATAGCCACCAAAGAAAAGGAGCAGACAGAATAAGCATATGCAAAGGTGCTCAACCTAGATGCCATTAGGGAATTGCAAATTAAAACAACAACAAGGCACTACTGTATTTTTCTAAGAATGATGAAAATCTCTAACATTGACAGCTCTAAATGCTACCCAGGTTGTTGAATGACAGAAACACCCATTCATTACTCTTGGGAATGAGAAATGGTAGAGACATTTTGGAAGGCCATTTGGCAGCTTCTTACAAAGCTAAACAGTCTTACTGTATGATCCCTAGGAATCATACTCCTAGGGATTTGCACAAATGAAAGCTATGTCCATACAAAAATCTGCACGTGAATGTTTATAGCAGCTTTATTCGTAATCACCCCAAGCTGGAAACAACCATGATGTCTCTTGATAGGCGAATGGGTAAATGAACTGTAGTGCATCTCACTATGGAAATGAGCTATCAACTCATAAAAAGCCATGGAGAAGTACTAAATGTTTATTTCTAAGGGAAAGGAGCCAGTCTATAAGACTACGTATTTTATGATTTCAACTCTATGATATTCTAGAAAAAGACTCACTAAAAAGATCAGTGGTGGCCAGGGTTTGTATGGACTGGGGAAGGATGACTCGGTGAAGAACAGAGGATTTTCAGTATGGTGCAACTATTCTGTATGATTCTATAATGGCGGATACAGGACAGTGTGTTTTTATCAAAACACACAGTGTACAACACAAAGAGTGAATGCTAATATTAACCATGGTCTCTGTTAATAATTGTATATCAGTATTGGTTCATGAATTGTAATAAATGTAGCACACAAGTGTTAGATGTTAGCGACAGGGGAAACTGTGTATGTGTGGGTAAGGTGTCTGAGATCTCTGTATTATCTCTCAATTTCTCTGTAAACCTAAAACTGTCCTAAAAAGTCTGTTTAAAAAAACAACAGCTGGAATAGGACTCAAAGGATCAGTTTTCATCATAAAGGAAAACTGTCTTCTGCTTTATCTTGTTTTCTGTGCCCTTGACTATCTTGTCCACCACTGGATCCTTAGTGCTCAGTAAAGACTGCTGAATGAATATGCTCACTAAAGTTCAGCCAATAGAATTCGGCTCTTGTGTCTTTCATGCCCTGTTGGATCAGATAAATCTTGACCAAATGTGAATCACTGTAATCAGTTAGTATGTATGAAACGTTCAGCATGTGTCAGGCATTTTTCTAGACCTTTGACATATAGTAATTCATTTATTCCTCATAAGAACCCTATGAAATAGGTACTTGTTTTATAGATGAGGAAACTGAGGCGTAGAAAGTTTAAGTCATTTGCCCAAGGTTATAAGACTCGTAAGTGGTAGAGCAGGGATTTGAACGCAAGAAAGTCTAGCTCCAGAAGCACACACTCTTCTGACAACTCTGCTAACATAGGAAATGTGGGAATAAGGAGACATATCCACGAATAGTCTCCTTTTGGATGTTTCAATCCATTAGGAGAGCATGCACAAATTCTGCAAACAATAGAGGGTTGACCTCTTCCCCCTGGAATGCTCACTCAGGGCGAGCCCAGACTGGCCTGTGTGGGGCTGTTGGGTCATTTCTCTGCGTCCTGAGCTTAGTTATCTCCTTACATACCATCCCAGTCAACACTTAAGAGCTATTGACGTCACTAAGTAATTGCTTCCTCTGTGTTTGTCTACCCCCAATTAGACTCAGACTCCTTTAGGTCAGAGATAAGTTCTTAGACTTCACTCTCTACCTGAATGGTAGGTGGTAAATAAATACTTTTGGACTGATTAAGTGTTGGGAGGATGCTTAGTAAGAAAACAAATTTAAGTCCAACTTTCAATAAACCAGTTCAAGAATTGTGTGTGTGTGTGTGTGTGTGTGTGTGTGTGTTTGCTTGTTTTTTGGAACTTTTGGTGGCAAATTTGCACTTCATTACATTTGATTCACTGTGAAAGTCAAGATGTTTGATATTCACCCTATCTTTGATGGCCCATTAGTGGGCAAAGTGCTTGAGTAAACAATTAACACACAGGTAGAGAGGAACTCATCTTTGGATTCCAGGGTTCAGAGGTGAAGGGTCAAAAAGGTAGGGAGGAGACTGTCTTGAGGAATTGTAGATCAGTGTTTTACCGTGATACTGTCACAGATTGTGTGACTGAGGCAGATCATTTACATTCCCCAAGCCTCAGTTCCCCCCATCTGTTATGTGAAGCTAATTCTACCTGCCTGTCTACTTCTCAGGGTTTTTGTATCAACCGAGCCTTTGGTGAGTGAAAGATCAGGATGTCACGTAACTTGAAAGAGAGAAGGTGGTGGGAAAGGATAGTAATGAAACATTTTGATATTCTCCATCAGAGGCTTACTCTTTGAAACAAGACAGCATAAATACACTTCTGATTGCTGTTTTAGACTATGTAAGAGTTTTTACAGGAGGGTTAGCTCATCTGGGTCAAGGACTGTTGAAGGACATCAAGTTAAGGCCCCTTTTTCTCTCTTAATAGGTTTCCCTTGAATGGGTTTGAAATATTCGTAACCACTCCACTGTTGTGCAGCCAAGTAGTGAGAACAAGTGCATGCTGGCTACTCAGAGCAATGGCTGTAATAGTATGACTTCTACTGGGGGAAAATGTAAACCATCATTCCACAATTTTCCTACCAGTTAATCATGGTTAAATAAAGACCAACAGCAAATAAATGCTAATAAATCATCCAATTCTATTTAATATTTGCTGACAGCCATCAGAGCACTTTACAGTCATGGGTAGGTGGTGGAAACAGTTACCAGGTTGCCCAGGAAGAGTCACTGTGATGGCACCTTGACTGCCCTTAGTTTTGCAACCAGAAATTAGGAAATAAGGTTTTGGGAGCTAGGTCTAGGCTCAAATAACAGGTAGGAGAATGGTGGAAGCAAGGATATGAGCCCCTTGCCATCTCATGCTCCTACTCTTCCATTGCCTCCCATGGATACTGCTATTGATCCCATCTGTGGGTAGGAAGGCGACAGGACGGAGAGCTTGCCCACTGTCCAACCATCCCTGTTCTTTCTTCCCATCCCCTGAGAATAAGGAAGCCGAACAGCCTTGGCAGAAGTGCCGTAGGCAAGCTCCACCAATGTGAAAATTGCCGAGAACTGTCAGTCTCAAGACACACTGGGTCAGTCATCTTCTCACTGCCTCCTCAGCAAAAAGGGGTGGTTCCAGAGAAGGAAGAGAAGGAAGCCTCATAATCAGGAGGCATTCCAGTGTCATGAACTACTTTGGTGCAGAGGTTGTGTTGGGGGTGTGTTTCCAGTCTAAGAAGAGAGGCTTCAGAAAACTACTTTGCAGTTTGAGGGAGACACCTTGGCCCTTAGAAGACAGATTGTCAGAGACAATGTAATTGTCTGAAAGTATGCACTCAAAGTGAGATATGGGAGGAGGGGAGAAGAACGTATTTTGAGGGAAGGATGCATTTTGGTGATTGCAACTCCCTGAATCACACTGATACCAAGCTCTGGGATCATTCTAGACAGGGCTGCAGAGAGGGGAAAGAACTGCAGTGGGAACACTACCCAGAGTGGTAGCTGTGATAGGAGACCCATCCAGGATGGGTTTCTGGAGCCCCTCACTCAGGCTGGATGCTGTTTGAGTTTGGGCCCCCTTCCATTTTTGAGCTTTTAGTGGGTCACCTCAAAGTGGCCCTGATGCACTCCTGGACACCTAGAGCTTCAGGAGACATTTAATGATAAGAGGCAGGAGGCTGGGGTGGATGGAAGCTGTTTGAGACCAGGTTACTTCCTCTTTCCAGGTCTCATTTTCATCACTGGTGAAAGAGAATTATGATGATAATTTCTGACCAGTAATTCTACCTGAAGAAAATGAAAACACCTACTTGAAGAGAGAACTCTACACCCTTGTGTTCATTGCAATACTTACAATATTACTTACAATAGCCAAGATATGGAAGCAACCTAAATGTCCACTGACTGATGAATGGATAAAGAAGATGTGATTTGCATGCAGTGGAATACTACACAACCATCAAAAAGAATGAAATCTTGCCATTTTGCAACAACATGGCTAGAGCTAGAGGGTATTATGCTAAATGAATAAGTCAGAGAGGGAAAGACGAGGACCATATGATTTCACTCCTGTGGAGTTTAAAGAACAAAACAAATGGACAAACACAGGACAACAGAAATAGATTCAGAGATACAAGAAACAAACTGCTGGTTGGGGTGTGGGGGGTGTGGGAGGAGCTGGTGAAATAGGGGAAGGGGATTAAGAGATATAAACTTAAACTTACAAATAAGGCACAAGGATGTAATATACAACAAAGGGAATATCATCAACAATATTGTAATAACTTTATATGGTGACAGTAGCTAGACTTACTGGGGGGGTCATTTCAGAACATATAAAAATGTCACATCACTATGATACACATATGAAACTAATATAATAAAAAAATAAGAATCTCTAACTAATAATCTGCTGGGGAGGAGGTTAAACAAAATAACATGTGTGGCATCTAGCACAGTGTCTCACATGTGGTAAGAATTCCATTATTGTCAGTAATTATCATTTCCCATGATACTTATACTGGAATTATTTGCATATATGCAAGTCACTCCCATTTGATAATAAATCTTAGGGGCAGACACTGAGTATATTCATCTTTGGGGTTTTTTTTGTTTGTTTGTTTTAGGAGCTGAAAACCCTTTGGAGGCAAGGACCTTTTCTTTTCTTTTTTTTTTTTTTTTAAAGATTATATTTATTTATCAGAGAGAGAGAGGGAGAGAGCGAGCACAGGCAGACAGAATGGCAGGCAGAGGCAGAGGGAGAAGCAGGCTCCCTGCTGAGCAAGGAGCCCGATGTGGGACTCGATCCCAGGACGCTGGGATCATGACCTGAGCCGAAGGCAGCTGCTCAACCAACCGAGCCACCCAGGCGTCCCAAGGACCTTTTCTTATTCCTCTACATATCTGTTCCCTAGCAAAGGACCTGGCTCATGGTAAACAATGTAGAAACTATGTTGAATGAATGAATGAATGAATGAGAAGTGAATGAATGAGTGAGTGAACAGAGAAATGAAAAAGACACTAGCGTGAAAAGAGTGGAAATCTGAGAACAGAGTGTGACTCCATGTGGCTGTTATTTTTGCTTGAAATTAATTCTCAGATCTCTGCTGGGATCTTGGCTGACATACATTTACTGGGGTTGACTAGATTATATAATTGCTGTTTTCTGTCTCTAACCACTGTGATTATGACTCAAGTAGTGGATACATTTACGGTGCTATGTAAATAGTAGTTATTTTAATTATGGTTTGACCTGTACAATATATTCTAACAACGAAGCTGACTGTGCATTTGTGTATATGCACTCTCGAGAGTGGTAGAGAAATCTCCTATTATGAAGGTACAAAGGAATCTCCCCTCTATGCACATGGTAATTTTAGAATTATAACATAGAGAAGTACAATACCACTGTAATTATAGCAAGTTTGCAGAAAGAAATGGCTTTGAAATAGTATATAATCTAAGTGTATTGTATTTAGATAATATAAAATTTAATTTTATTGACACTGTTTTATTTTTGGTGCCAGGAAAAAGGGTAATAGCAATTTTTCAGGCTTCCTGTAAGACTATAAAATTGCCTTCTGGATTTAAGTGTGATTTAAGCAACATAACTTGTGCAGAAGCTCAGTCAAGTGGCTGGCATGTAGTAAGTGCTCAGTAAGTATTAGATGTCGTCATTTGGCAACAGCATGTATATAAGTAAGCATTTGATGCAGATGGTGCCCTGTATGCATTTTTAGAATGAGCTCCAAGAGGAACTCACATTTGATCCACATGGTACCTGGTAGACCATGATCAACTGTAGCAAATGTTATTTTTTGCACTTGAAATGCACAAGGGACCATTTTAGACACTGGATGGACTGGAGAAAGGTCCCGGCCTCTGGGTAGGACACGGAGATGAATATCATAGAATCTGTTTCTACAGAATTTACAATGAAATGAAAGAAGCAGATGCTCATGGAATAGTAACAGAACTCTAGCTGAGCACTTACTACATGCCAGGCACTATTCTAGGTGCCTTGCTCCTACTAACTTTTATAATCCTCCCACAGGTGACATCAATTAAGTAAGGTGTCACAGAGAGCAAGCAGCTCACAAGATTCCAAACTGGGCTGTCTGACCCCAGTCCAGACTCTTGACTCCTACCTTAAATTGCCCCCCTAAGGGCGTGCACATAGCAGTAACTCAAGTGTAATCTTCAGAAAGGGGTAAGAAAACCGCTATGGGAACATTCCAACCAAGAGATTGGGAAGGCTTCTCCAACGACTGGCCTCTGAATTGAGTTTCAAAGATGGGGGGCGCAGAGAATGTCAGGCAAGAGAGAACAGCTTTCTAGAGCCTTTGATAGCTCTCGCCATGCGCCACAATTCTGGAGTAAATTCCTCCTTTGGACTCCTACATCAACTACGGCCCCCTGCTGTAACCCTTAGTACGTTTGACATCAATTGCCCCCATTAAATACACCTGCAGGAAATCTCTATCCTGAGCACCTAGGAACTGCTACGATCTACCACTGACTACACTTTTTCTGAAATTAGGTATTTTATACCACAAAACGACTACATTTAATTTAAAATACCATGTGCCGCACAGAAATGTACATTTATATGGTGTGAAGATACATTGAACACACAGCTCATTATTTGAAACATAGTTTTCTGGCTAAATCAGTAGGACTATTTAGAGCCAAAGTAAACCCTTTAAATGCATATGTCACGGAGGATGAATGCCTTCCAATTATCTGGAAGTTAATATGGCATTTTAAATGAAAACGACAATAAATTCTACTCTTGTTCTCATCTGAATACTCTGTATTTTTCTATCCTAATCACACACAGAAAACGCTTAGCCTGTCTAGTCCAGTAGAAAAAATACAGCCACGGTTGTAAGAAGGGTGCTATTTGATGGAACAGACAATAGAGGAAAATTAGGTTAGCAAAAGGGAGGCGAACGTATTTAAGAAATGCACAAAATTACTAACTTATAATAATTAATGCATTCTCAAAATTCTTGCCAGAAACACTACTTTTCATATTATCGAATTCTGTCCCCATTGTTATTGAAATCGTAGACTATCTGAAGCATATTCTTTCTCACCCTAAAATTATTGGCCTTAGAATCCGAGCCAGCTGAACCCTACCACCTACACCACCCGCTACGAATAATTTAAGCCCTCAGAAAAAGGCATTCCTCTTGGAAGACATTAGGGTGCTTCCTGGGGATATGGAAGACTATTTGATTATTAAAAAATTCATTTCCTAGAATATCCAGACCTTCCCCCAGGGACCAAATCATGTCTTCCTTTAGAAAACCTCTTTAGGTTAACTCTGACTCTGCTTTTATCCCCCAAAGACTTCTTCCTCAACAAACAAGCTCTAGCCTACCTGGCTGAGTGTTGCTGGTTCATCCCCTATGTCCTCCGCCTGTCCGCTTCTGGCTAAGTGTTGTACAGGCACCCAGGGAAAGACTCCTTCCTTCAGTGGATGTCAAAATTCCACATTCAAGGATGGTATTAAACATTATTTTACTCATAGTCTGAAATAGACTGGGTTCATTCACTTGTTCTTTCTTTTTCTTTTTTTAAGATTTTATTTATTTATTTATTTATTTATTTGACAGACAGAGATCACAAGTAGGCAGAGAGGCAGGCAGAGAGATGAAGGGAGGCAAGCTCCCTGCTGAGCAGAGAGCGTGATTCGGGGCTCAATCCTAGGACCCTGGGATCATGACTTGAGCCGAAGGCAGAGGCTTTAACCCACTGAGCCACCCAGGCGCCCCCACTTGTTCTTTCAGTAAGCATTTGCTGAGAGCCCACTGTGTGCTAAGCACTATCTTCTAGGCAGAGGGTCTACAGTAGTTTTCAAAGCTGACAGTCTCCCACTTTTCATGAGCTTTAAAATCTAGAGGGAGAAATAAATAAACAAAAACAAAAACAAGACAAAAATAAACGAAGAAGAAGAAGAAAGAAAGAAGAAAGAAGGAAAGAAATATGTAATTACAAACTGTGATAAAGTGCTGTGTGATTGGTTCTGGGAAGGGAAGCTCAGGAGAAAGTGGTCAGGGACCTCCTCAGGACAGACTCTACATCTGAGAAAGGAACAGTGGAGAGGGGGTGGGACAGAAGGAACTTTTCCCAGGCTAAGAAGAGGTGTGTGCACATCCAGAGGTGGAGGGGAGCTTGACAGATTGACAGAAGACCAGTGTAGAAAGAAGAAGATAGTGATACAGGATGACATTACAGGGATAGGCAGGGTCAGCTTTAGGAGTCTGAGTTTTGTTTTAAATTCATGGAGAAGCCATTGAAGGTCACTAAGTAGGAAGTGACATTGATCAGATTTGTGAAAGCACACTGTCCAGGAGAATGACTAAAACTAAAAATCAGACAAACATCAAGAGTTGGCAAAGATACAAAGCAAATGGGACATTCATACATTGCTAGTGAGAGCTAAATTGGTACAGTTACTTAGGAAATTGGCATTATCTATTACAACATGTACATTCCCTGACCCGACAGTTCCCCTCCCAGGTATATCCCCAGCAGAAGCACTTTCACAGGCTCACCAAAAGGCAGGCATGAGAATGTTTACAGAAGTATTATTTTTGATAGCTGAAAACGGGAAACCATTCATGTATCCAACAACAATAGAATGATTAAATAAATTGTGAATTCCTTCAATGGAATATTTCCCAGAAATTAGAATAAACAAACTACAACTACATGCAACAAAATGGGTGAATTTCATTAACAAAATGCTGACTGGAAGGAGTCAGACACGGAAGATTACACCCTGTTTGATTTTATTTGTCTATGATTCATATAGAATCTATGATTCAATGATAAAGTTTTTTTTCCAATTTATTTATTTTCAGAAAAACATTATTCATTATTTTTTCACCACACCCAGTGCTCCATGCAAGCTGTGCCCTCTATAATACCCACCACCTGGTACCCCAACCTCCCACCCCCCCGCCACTTCAAACCCCTCAGAATGATAAAGTTTTAAAGCAGGCAAGAACTGTGGTGTTGGAGGGTAGGACGTTGGGCACCCGTGGAAGAGGCTTGTGTAGAAATGGCATGAAAGGACTTCTGGGATCCCACTCATGAGTGTTCACTGTATATAACATCACTGAATTATACACTTTGGTTTGTGTTCTTTTTGTATATATGTTGTATTTCAACAATATATATTTGACTTACAAAAAAAAATTAAGAGTTTACATTTTAGAAAGGGCATCCTGACTGCTGTATGGAGAATGGATTGATAATTGGTAAGAGTGGATGTAGAGAAGCAACCAGAAGGTGATTCCTAGAGTGAGAGGAACCTCTTGGCACAAGGAAGGGGGGGTGCAGTGGAGAGGGAGAGGAAGGGACAGATTTTAAATATTTCTGGAAGATAAAATGGATAAAACTTGTTAATAGCCTGAATACAGGGAGAAGGAACAAAGTAAACACGTAGATGTGGGGGGCTTGGGCCACTGAAAGGATAGTAGTATCATTACCTGAGATGGGAAGACTAGGGGAGAATCAAGTTTGGGTGAAAACCTATGGTTTGTAAATCAAGGTTTCCCAGGAGCTCCTTTGGTACAAGGCTGATCTCAAGGGAAGTGGAGAAGGTCCAAAGGACTCAGAATGCCTATAGCCTTGCCACACCTGAGATAGATTCTGTGGACAGAAAAAGGGGGAACATTCTCATTCAGAAAGAGATTGTTTCTTCCTAAGACTTTACTGTTTGTCTCTAATTCCTCCCCACTCCCTTAGCTCTGGATCTAACAAGCCAACATCTGCCACCAGGAAAGTGACAAGGATATCCTTACACTCCTCTATTAGCCAGAAAGTAGAAAGTTCCCATCTCTTCCCCTTGGGTCATAGATAGTTGCAATTAAAGAAAAAAAAAAAACTTTTTGGGGCAGCTGGGTGACTCAGTTGGTTAAGCATCTTCCTTCGGCTCAGGTCAGGATCTCAGGGTCCTGGGATGGAGCTCCAGCTGAGTGTGGAGTCTCTTCTCCCTCTCCCTCTGCCTCTCCCCTGTCATGCGCATACATTCTCTCTCTCCCTCTCTCTCTCTCTCTCTCTCTCTCTCTCTCTCGTAAATAAATAAGTAAAATCTTAAAAAAAAAAAACACAAAAAAACAAACCTTTTCTAGGAATAAAAGGAAGGGAACCCAAATACCCAACCAGAGAATGCAAAGAGGGGAAGAAAACAAGACTGTGTTTTGAGCTGTTTAGGGTCTGACCCAAACAATGGGGCGCTGAGAGACTGCAATATTGAAGCTGAGGGGGAGGCATAGATGTTGCATCAGGGTGAGGCTGGGGAGGTAGCCAGGACCCTTTATGGTGGGCTTTGCACCCTGTGCCAAGGGTTCTGAAACTTGATCTTTTTGGAGTTGGGATAGTTAGTTGGGGGGCTGTGATCGGTCTACAGGGGAGATGCTGAAGACTTGAAATAGGGCACTGGAGGCAAGAAGGGAGGAGAGGAAGAGATGGTGCCAAGAAGATCTGAAAATCAATCTGAAGGTCTTGGGTATTAAACAGATCTAGATGGGGAAGGAGATGGGCTAGTCAAGGGTAACGCCCATGCTGGAGGGACCCTGGGGACTGTGACATCAACAAGTAAGAGAATACAGGACAAGAGCAAGTTTAGAGAAGAAGCTTGAAATGGATTAGTTGAATCCTAGTGACAGCCTAAATACTGCTTCCTATAAACCCCCCCTGCTCCCACCATATCCAAGCCCTATCCCTAGGCACTGAGTAACTGGTTGGCTGCCTTTGTTCAGATGCTAATGCTTGTTTCTTAACAAATAGATTATAAACTTGAGAAAGTAGTTATTTCTTGTAATTTCTGTGGCGGCTGTTCCTGGCTACCTAGCACCCAACCTTGGACATAGAAGGTATTTAATATGCCTTTTGAATTGTGTGACATTTATGTAGCGTGAACCATAATACTAGAAAAAAGGCACGGGAACATGAAAACCTACCCTGCTCAGATTACAGGAGGAAAAACACGTATATTACTTCTGAGTTCCTTGATTCGCAACTCTATCGCCATTGTATCCACATAAACTATTTCTAACTGTAAAGAGCATGATGGTGGTGGGGAGACCATTGCTGGGAGCCAGGAGGGTGCCTGGTCCCCTCTACCTGAGAATGATGGCTTGTATTAATCAGAACCTCTCCTATTTGAGTGTCCATGTCACTGCCCTTTTGCTCATAGTGGTGAGGGACACTGGATGAGCTTGCACATCCAGAAACACTTTTGGAAGGTGTAAAATGGCATGGGAGTGTGAACTTACGGAAAATGGAATAGAAAAACTGAAATGAAAGGGACGTGTATTTCCAGTGGGTTCGAAAGTATCAGAATAATTACAACGTTTTTCATTTGTCCTTTCTGTAATACGTAGACACGGCTGGCCTTTATCCTCCGGGTGGTAGGAAGTGCTGGTGGAATGAGGAAGAGCTCTTTGCTGCACAGCTTTAGAATAAAACTTACAATGTCAGGGAGAGGGCGGTGCATTTTAACCAAGCGTCTTGGAAGTCTTGTGCGCAAAAGGGAAGTATTAAGCAACACCCTTCAGACAGGCTCTTCCTCCATGATCCAGGTGGGGTGGGCACAGGGAACTCTTGAACACCAAATTCCACTTTCTCAGGTTTATCCGTGGCTTGAGGGAAAGCAGACAGCACACAGATAGGCAGATAAGATAACCACTATCTGAAGTGTGAGTCTGCAGTTTTAAATTGACCTTTATTTGGAAATATATTCAATCTCCTTTAAATGCCAAGGCAAAACTTAAAGATTGAGCTACATAGCTGTAGACAATCATTTATTTTATTTTATTTTTAAAATGTTTTATTTATTTATTTGACAGAGATCACAAGTAGGCAGAGAGGCAGGCAGAGAGAGGGGAAGCAGGCTCCCTGCTGAGCAGAGATCCTGATGTGGGGCTCGATCCCAGGACCCTGAGATCATGACCTGAGCCAAAGGCAGAGGCTTAACCCACTGAGCCACCCAGGCACCCCCAAATCATTTTTTAAAAGACATTATTTTTTTTATTGAAGAGAGCGAGTGTGTGCATGCGCAGGGGAGGGGGGCAGAGGGAGAGGGAGAAGCAGACTTGACACTCAGTGGGAGCTCCATCCTAGGACCCTGAGATCATGACCTGAGCCAAAGTCATATGCTTAACAACCATCTCAGCCACCCAGGTGCCCCAGACAAATCATGTTCTAAGTGTGTAGAATAAATATATAACATGGATTTTCATCAGCAATAATAGAGTCATTCTGTAGGCCAGGTATTTGTTACACCATATGAATTGCTGATGCTTACCTGGTTTGGGAGCTACGGAAACAGCAGTTACATATGCTAGAGTTGTCAAATGCACGCCACGTTCTGTCACTGGAAAATTCAAATGACTCACAGTGATATTTTAAAAAATTAATTAATTAAATTTTTGTTAGCATATAATGTATTATTAGCCCCACGGGCATAGGTCTGTGAATCATCAGGCTTACACATTTCACAGCACTCACCATAGCACATACCCTCCCCAATGTCCATCACCCCATCCCCCTTTCCCTACCCCACCATTCCCTGGCAACTCTGTTTGTTTCGTAAGATTGAGTCTCTTCTAGGTTGTCTCCTTCCCAATCCCATCTTGTTTTATTTTTTTCCCTCCCTACCCCTATTACCACCCCCTCTGAAATTCCTCGTATCAGAAGATCATATAATTGTCTTTCTCTGATTGACTTATTTCGCTTAGCATGAAACCTTCTAGTTCCATCAATATTTTTATAAATGGCAAGATTTCCCTTCTTTTGATGGCTGCATAGTATTCCATTGTGTGTGTGTATATATATATATACACACACACCACACTTCTTTATCCATTCATCTGTTGATAGACATCTAGATTCTTTTAAAAAATTAACTAATTATAGCATTGCTGCTATAAACATTCAGGTGCACATGCCCCTTCGGATCACTACATTTGTATATTTAGGGTAAATACCCAGTAGTGCAATTGCTGGGTCTTGGAGTAGCTTTATTTTCAACTTTTTGAGGAACCGCCAAGCTGTTTTCCAGAGTGGCTGCGCCAGCTTGCATTCCCACCAACTGTGTAGGAGGGTTCCCCTTTCTCCACATCCTCACCAACTTCTGTCATTTCCTGACTTGTTAATTTTAGCCATTCTGAGTGGTGTGAGGTGGTATCTCATTGTGGTTTTGATTTGTATCTCCCTGATGCCGAGTGATGTGGAGCACTTTTTCATGTCACATGGATCTTTGACAGAATTTATATGTTACTCTTTACCTTTTTTATGTGTGACAGTCAGGTGTGTCTCTAATTATCACAAGGAGTACTGAAACACATCTTCAATTTACTTTTGTGTGTTTTTACAAATCATGTCATTGTACTCTTATTTAGTAGAGGATGGGCTTGTAGGAGAATTAAATGCCAAGGTTGGAAGTCATGATAATCTTCCCTGAATTCAACTAAAACGGAAATAGGTATTGGACCACAATTATCAAAGTTCTTCTGAAACATGTAAGCGTGTGTCAGTCAAGTGTGATCCGTGTTTGTAGTAACATGACCTAACCATAAAAGCGTGAGTGTTTGAGTTGGGTAAATCACACCGGTTCGGTTGGCCTTACTATTCCCAAGTGGAACAACGGGACTAACTAACAGTATTAATAGCGGTTTTTTTCACAGGGCTGTCATGGAAAATCATTTAGTAAGAAATACTTTCCATGATGCTTGCCCATTCTAGAGCCCTGCTAATTCCATATAGGAGAACCTCAGAAAACTCAATCTTTTGGCTCCACAGTCTAAGCCAGTCTGTCAAAATACGAATTTTCTGGTAATACATGCAAAATATACTATGATATTCCTTACTGACAGGTGAAATTTTTATTTTAATGTTTGAGAATTCCAATAATCAAGGCCGACTCGACGTTAGGAAGCACTGTTATTTGCTATGGGAGCCAATTCTAGACATTTTACTTTGAGTTGGACTTAAGTTCAGGCAGGTCCTGAGCTAGTACTCTGAAGTCGGGGGGGTGGGGGGTGGAGGGTTGGCTTTCAAATCTCTAGAGCAGCCGCAGAGGCCAGGGCTCCCCGCGTCTGACCCCGGTGGGCAGCATGGCTGCCCCTCTCTCCGCTCTGGCTTCCTTGCCATTGCTAAACCGCTCCCTTTGCAGGAACACATGTCTCCCCTTCCAGGGTTATTCTACTCACTCGTCTGGTTTTAGCTCAGAACCCACGCCAGGAGTGTTTTTCCCAACCTCTGAAGTTCCCTAAAGTGCCCTAATTCTGTGCTTTCAAGCCTTTATATTTATACCTTTCTGCCCTCACCCACCTTTTCACGCTGACTTTCCCCACCACAGAAACTGACATGTGGTCGGAGATGGCAACGGGCTGTGTCTCCTTTGCATTTTGGCTTCTGATTGCATCATATGCCCCTCCCCTCCCCCTCGCACGGACACCCAAACCTTAGTGTTCTGAGGATGTCTCCAGACAGCCTCCGACCTTCAAGACGAACCTCGAGCTTGCCGAGGGCTGGACTGGAACTGAACCAGTTTTTAGGGGTGCCTGGGGAGTCTTCGGGAAGGGAGAGAACCTAACCTGGCTGCTCTCCAGAACGTTTGGGAACAGTCATCTTCCTTTTACACGCTAACGTGGTCTGGCCGAGTGGACTTGGATTCTGAGTTGGCCTCTTGCGCCCTCTAGTGGTCCAAGGTCACAGCCGCGCAGAGGGAGAACCCTGGGACAGCTCAGGGTTTTTTCTTTTCGTTAATCCTAGTTAACCATTTAGACATCTACCAGGCGGCGAAGTCATTTCATAAATGCACTTAGGGAGCAATGCAAAAATTAACCAAATGCACGAACAATAAGGAACTTGGAACATTTTGTGGAATCCTTGAAGGGCCTTGGGTTATTCATTTTGTAGTGCAAACTTTTTTTTTTTTTTTAAAGTAGTGCAAACTCTGTGTGTGCCCAGTGGATAACTGAAAACGTGCTTTAATCAAAGGCAATCATTCTGTCATTGTCAGCCTGTGAAACATTAGCTCAGGGAGCTGCGTGACAGACAGCACGCCTTCCTCTTATCTCCCAAGACTGCTCCACCCCAAGGATGACCCAAGAACCAGATCTGGCAGTTGTGCCTAGTCTCAGTTATATTCAAATTCCATGATAGGCAATCTCTAGGGCACCCAAGTGTCTCCTCTGAACAAGGATAGTTCCTCAGATGAGTGTGTTCAATCTATCTGTGATTCAACATCAGCAAATTAGAGTTCCTTTAGGGGCACTGGAAACCGTCCTTTTCAGAAACAGGAGCGCAAGCTTTGCTGTCTTTGCAAATGCCCCAAACACATACTCTTCATGAGACCTAACTTTTTGAATGACTTAAAAATCATAGCAGAATATAGCTACATCCCTCAAAATGGCACACAGCTTTCAGTATCACCTCCCAGGGGAAGATTCCTTGAGGATTTGGAGTGCTCTGGCTTCCTGTTGTAACCACCCCAAGACCAGATGACAGAGGGGCATGTCACAACTGCCATTTAATCAGGGTGTGGGTTTGTTTTCCGTCTGTCTCTCTGCCTCCTCCACCCCCGCACAGAAGCTGAGCTGCCTGGTGCAGAGGTCCTGTTTGTTTCTCTACCACAGCATCCCTGAGTCTAGCACAATGCCTGGCACCTAATATTGGTCAGCTGACCCACAGAATCCAGTGGGGGAAATGCTAAGGAGATAGGCCACAGAGGAAAGCTGATTTTGCTTCTTATTTTAGGGCTTCACTCCAATTGTGAGCAGCGGTATATGCTTAAAGACTCAGTGATAGCTGGGTTGGAGGGTCCAGATGAGCACCCAGAGGTCACGGCACATCTACAGCTATAGATGGAGGGCGGGGAGAGGAGGAACTCAGACTCTCATTAGATTGCTGAAGCAATCAGAAATCAGCATCTCCTTGCCACGTGGGCCTGCATCTCTCGACCCAGGGCCTGGTGGAAACTGGCCTGAAGTCTGTAAAGCTTTAGCTGCAGGATTGTTTTCTTTTTTAATTATTAATTATTTTTATTTTTAAAAAAGATTTTATTTATTTATTTGAAAGAGATCACAAGTAGGTAGAGAGGCAGGCAGAGAGAGAGGGGGGAAGCAGGCTCCCTGTGGAGCAGAGAGCCCGATCCCAGGACCCTGACATCATGACCTGAGCTGAAGGCAGAGGCTTAACCCACTGAGCCACCCAGGCACCCTGCAAGCATGTGAGTAGGCTGAGGACATGGAGGCAGCAACAAGAGAGAGCCAGAAGTGTGCCGACTGTAGGAATATGATGAAGGGTGAGATCAAGAAAGCAATGAAGAATGAAAATAGGAGACCAGGAGAAAGGATGGGGGAGAGGGAACTAATCAGTACTTTCTTTTGTCTCTTTCAGAGTCCCTTTTCCATTACTATCCAGAGACAAATTAACTTGAATAAGCAGCATGCCTGAATGTAAAACACACACACACACACACACACACACACACATACACACACGCTTGGATTCTCAGGGATACTGTTAATATGAGTATGTATGTCACCAGGGACACATCCAAGCCTTGTAGGCTTACTGGGGATGTCATGCCACTGTGTATGTTTCAACCCTTCTATCCCCAGTTTTCATTTTTGGGCGAAGGTGATTGTGTTTGTAGTTAGAATGAACGAACGCTTTGTGATTTTGTTGGTTAGCATCAAGCCAAGCTGCTGGTAATAGAAAAACTCAACATAAAAGGCTTAATGAGATAGTTTTGTTTTCAATGGGTAGTCTCTGAGGGTGTGTTTGAAGCTTCCCAGGTCAGGGACCTTCCATTTATTGGGCCATAGTGCTTGGTTTCCACGTTCAAGGTTGCCTCATAGTCTAAGATGGCCGCTGCAGGGCCAGTTGTACATCTGCTTTCCGTTCAGCAAAAAGGCCGGATTGAGAAAGATGTCACCTTTACCATTAGGGACACTTGTCCGCAATTGCACCCCAAAATTCTGCTTATATACCATTGGCCTAAACTTTTCTTCATGACCACATCTAGCTGTAAAAGAGAAGTGAAAAAAAGGCTTTGTCCCAGGAAGCAAAACAATCAGAGGCTCAGCTATGGAGAAGGAAGGGAGAATGATTACTAGGGAACAACATGCAATCTTTGTCACTGAAATCATATTTTTCTTTTGGTCCCTGAGAGTAAGCTCTACCTCAATCTTTCCAGTGCATGGGGAGGGCTGGGGGTGAGAGATAGAGCTAGAACTTGAATGTCCTTAGGACAGGGATCTGGCTTCAACCCCACTTGGGTCTTTGGGTGATCTGAATCCAGATCTGAATGCACATGTATTTTTAAGAGTATGACTGACAGAAACCATAATCTAGTATTGCCAGCTGTCTAAGAATTCAAGTTCTCAAGATACAAAACTACTAGGTGTGTCTGAGCAGAATTTATAATACTGAACTTACATAAGTGTAGGACTGCTCTTTAAATTCAACCAACTCCCATACAATCCCCTGTTTTGTATCGGGGATCAGGGATGACAACTGAATATTCAGGAGACACAGAGGATTCCTGGAGGTCCTTTCGTAGCCTCTTCTCTGCCCACCGGAAAATGCTGGAGTTACCGGCAATTCTGTTCTGGATTTTCTCCTCTTTTGACTCTTGCCTTCCAGAGCTTTTTCAAATGTACCATGTTTAACAGTGGGCACATCATTTTCCTTCCCAAATTTGTGTTCCTTTTGTGCCCCAACTGAGGAACAGCACCTGCTAAGCCTCCACTCTCCCCCAGGGCTCACATTCAGGCAGGAAGGGTGTGCGTCCTACTTTCCCCTTTCAGATTCACTTTCTCCAAACTCCCTGCTGGGAACCCTGGGGCCAGGGAAGCATCCTCTCCTGCCAGATTACAGTGGTGGCCTCCCTGCCTCCAGGCATCCTTTAGTCTGATCTGGCCTAAAAATCAGCTCTGCTGGAGTCTTGTCCTTCCTTAAACCAATTCTAGTACTTCCCTAGAATTAAGACCAGATTCTACAGGGCCCGAAGGCCCACGATTAGGCTGCCTTCTCCCTCATCTCCATCTGGTCCTTTCCAAGTTCCAGCCATTCGATGACCTTGTGCTCTCTTTCACTTCCAAGTCTCTGCACAAGAGATTCTTCTCCAGCTAGACTGTTACAAGGAGAAGATGTCTCTTGCCCCTCTGGCCCCCAGGTTGGGCCAGGCTCCTTCTACATGCTCCCTGTCGTTGCGCTCCTCTAACATTTGAGTACAGCGCTGCAACTGTGTGTTTCACTGATTGATTGTTGAACCAGGCTACAAACTCTGCAGGCAGGGCCATATGGATATATTGGATTGGATTGGACTTTCTCCCAGCCCAGGCTGGAGATCTCAGTTGTAAACATTCTGGAGAGTTCGGGAAGGTTGTGTGGCCTGTGATTGAAGATGGTGCCTGGTCTGCTTTCTCTGGCCATCTTTCATAAGAGTCTCACAAAGCAGTGAATGTTGTCCCAATGGGTGCTCTCTCAAGACTCAGCAGTGAGGTTGCAAAGAGGGAAACTTTGGTGGCCAGACAGGAATATTCTAGCAACTTCCTGAAGGCAAGGACCATATCCATTCTGCTTACTACCGTATCACTAATGCCTAACCTAGAGCCAAGACACAAGGCAGATGCTCAGTAAGTGTTTCTTGACTCAATGAATGGACTCTCCAAAGCCGAGAAGAAACTCTGGCTGGCACATACCATGAGTTTTTGATGGGTTAAAAAAATGGAAAAAGAAACTCTTCCAAAACCAAGATTAAGGGGAGAGGAAGTCTGGTGGGAGAGGAAAGCCATGCATGAGGTGCATGCTTGGGGATATCTTGCTCCAGCGGGTGCATCCTGTCAAAGTCAGGGCGTCTGGTGCACAGCCCCACACGACAGCCAAGGGGTTCCCTCACTGATCCTTACCCCAAAATCTCTGCACCGAGTCCCCTACCCTTCCTTCTTCCTGGCTTTCCTGCAGCCCCTTTGGCTGGTGAGGCCAGGCCAGCTTCTCATTTTCAGTTCCTCTCTTGATCCTTCCTCGCTCTGTCTTCTCTAGCCCTCTCTCCTCCAGGTCATTTTCTTCCTCCCTCACTCCGTCTTTCTTTCTTTAAGGATTGTATTTATTTATGACAGACAGAAACAGGGAGAGAGGAAACACACAAGCACAGGGGAGCTGGAGAAGGAGAAGCAGGCTCCCTGCTGAGCAGGGAGCCCTGTATGGGGCTCAGTCCCAGGATGCTGGGATCCTGACCTGAGCGGAAGGCAGAAGTTTAAGGACTGAGCCACCCCGCTGCCCTCGGGCTCATTTTCTCACTGAGACTGGGAGTAGTGACAGCTGAGAGACATGGCACCCCCACCCATCCTTGATTGAGAATATGAAATAGAAAACTGGACTGGCTTTCCCCATCTCTTGAGGCCAATCCAAGGGAACCGGCAGTGATGATGCGGTGGAAAAGCCTGAAGAAGCAAGAGAGAAGGATCAGTTATTTAGCGTTTCGCTGGGCTTTACAGACCTCATCTCAACTTTTTTGAAAAAAAGATTTTACTTATTTATTTGACAGAGATCACAAGTAGGCAGAGAGGCAGTCAGAGAGGAGGAGGGATGCAGGCTCCCTGCTGAGCAGAGAGCCCAATGCGGGGCTCGATCCCAGGACCCTGAGATCATGACCTGAGCCAAAGGCAGGTGCTTAACCCACTGAGCCACACAGACCTCATCTCACTTTATCTTCACAATGATGCAGACAGTGCACCCATTCACGTACACAGGGAAATGGAGGCTCGGAACCATGACCTGTCTTGACCAGATGACACCATACCTGGAGTGGGGACCGCGGTAGGCACATTGAGGCACTGCTCTATGCAAATTGCTTAACTCCTCTGACTTTGTTTGCTCATGGGGGGTAATCATGCACAAGCCACAGGGTTGCCTTGGGGATTAAATAATACCCTGATTAAATAATGGGGCCCATTTTTAAACATAGGTACTATACTTAATGTAATTGTAGGACGCAGGTCCCAGTGGCTTTCCGCTTCACAACGCCTCTGCTGGATTTTTTTTTTTTTTTTTTTTAAACATCACAGAGCCTTGCTGTACTCCTGGGACTTGCAGAGGACAAGGCCCTTTCTTCAGTCAGGCTGACCTAAGCGCAGCCAGCCCTCCCAGCCCTCCCCGAGCCACAGCTGTGTGTTGGAAAGCTGGCCGCTCAGGCCCGTAATAAGGAGCAGACCTCCCAACAATTCGTTCCCTCTCCCTCCCCTCTTTTACTTTTTCAAATTAAAAGTAACTAAAAGTTAAATCCAAAAAGAAGGAAATGGGGGGATGGGAAGCCCCCAAGTGCCCTGAGATGGAGGAAGTGGGGCTCTCTCCCTAGGAAAAGGGTGCTCTAAAATCCAGATCTAGAAGGGGTTCAGTCCTATCGCGCCTTTCTCAACTCGGAAGTGTGTAGGCCCACCTGGCCAGGGCCGGGCCACAAAACAGACCTCGGGATCTCCCGACCTCTGGGCGATCTGTAAGCAGGCGGCACGGTTAGGGACCTTAGGAGCATTTGAAGCTGGTCGCCTGCCCACAGGGAACTGCTGTCTGCTTCTTCCTAGGCCCAAATCTCTGGACAGAAAGACCCAAGGAACCCAGAAGAGACGCTGCACCTTTAGCCAAACAGTAACCGCCAAGGGTGGGGGGAAGGGGGGCTGGACAGACAACTCCAACCCCCAAGTTACACAGGCTGGTCTGGACCCTCCTGGAGAGCTCTTCCTCTTTTTCAAAGTTGAGCCTCTCTGCATACTGAGCATTCAAAGAGGCTCAGAGCAAGCTTCCAAGCCTCCGCTGGCCAGGGCAGACCCAGGAGGCAAGGGAGGAGTCCTCGCCGCCCTCCCTCCCTCTCCCCGCGGGGACCCCACATCTGTGCGCCACATCCACACGCCTCGTCGGAGCCTTCCCTAGGAAGGTCCCTTTGCGGGGCCCAGGGAGGCGGCTCTTCCAGGCGCAGGCAAGTAGCGAAGGGGTGGAGGGAGGAAGGGGTGGTTAGCGCCGCTTTGGCGGTTTGCATTTTCAAATTGCAAACCTAGAAATGCGGCCCATTCCATCAATCTCATTTTGGGGAGGGGGATCACAAGTTTTTTAAACTGTGATTTGCACAACGAACGGTTTGGAGAACTGCTACAACCCAAGTCTTCTAAAGCAAAAGGACCTTCTGAATTCTCGAAGGAAGCCAGAATTGGGGGTGGAGCCGTAGAGCAGGGGAGTAGAGAGAAGAAACAAAACCCCAGCTCAGCAGGGAACGCCCACGAGAGCCAAAGGTGCGCCCAGAGCTGCGGCCGGGGTTACGGAGGAGTGGGGGGCCGCAGGCTCGAGCCCGGGAGCAGGGCGGGGGAGATTTTGTTTTGCTTTCAGGGACTATTTTGTTTTGGTTGTGCGAAGTCCGTAAGGCCCTCTTTTTGATGGTTGGCTCTACACGTCTCTTTTCTACCCTTGCACCCAATGTCGTGTCGCCTCAGGGCCTGGACGAGCGAGGCCACGCCAGAACGGCCGTGCGCCCTGCGACTTTCCCCAACTTCTCGGTCCAGCTCCACTCTGGAGTTAGGCCTCCTTCCCAGAGGGCCGCAGCGCCCCCCCCCACTCGCGGTTTGGTGAGAAAAGACTCATTTTTAACCTCGTGATGATTCCTCAAGGGAAAAAAAACACAAGAGGTTAAAAATAAAAACCCGGTTTGGGCTGGGACCTTCGCACAGCTGCCCACGTCGGCGAAAGTCACCCCTCGGCGCGCACCGGGTGGCCTAGTCCCCCGCGGTGCCAGGGGCCGGAGCCCGGGGACAGGAGAAAGGACCTCGCAGTCCGCCTTGGCCAGCGGCACTTCTTGCCCGCGGCGGCTCCAGGACCACCCAGGACCCCGGGCGCCCAGGGAGCAATCTGGAAAGATCTTAGAACAACAAGGGAAGAGAGCGGCTCGCCTCCCCCGCTTCCATTCTTCCCCCCCGCCCCGCCGCCTCCCGGGCTGACTACGCGGCAGACCAGTCCTGTCCCGAAGGCTCGGACCCGCGGCGGAGGGAAAACCGCAAGATTCAAACCTGCCTATGAGCCGTGGGAGGCGCGGGTGGGTGGTGGCTGCGGGGGCCGGGCTGGTTTTAAGGCACGAACCGCCTCTTTTCGAGGGCCTGCAGGCCCGAAGTTGCTCCCGACCACTGGGTTTATTTTGCTTTTGCCGGGGACGCAGATGTTGACCTCTCTCCATCTTCGCTCGGCCCAGACTCGCCGAAATCACCTCCCCCCGCCCCCCAACCATTTGCTTCCCTGCGCCACCCCCACCGGTGCGCTATCTCGGGAGTCAGCACCCCAGTCCTTTAAACCTTCTGGAATGTCACACATGGAAACCTTTAGCAAATGTTTGTTAATGATCATAACAAAGGCATCATTCAAATTAGGCAGGTAATTACTACCAGAAGGACAACTGGGTGCTCGCCGGCTCATCCATTCTCCATGCTTCAAACTCACGAGGAGTTACGACCCGAAGACGTCCCCGCCCAGCCTTCTTTTCGGGCCCCCTTTAAGCATCTCTGAAATGAGCTGTGAAGTTACCGTTTGTGGGCTGGGAGCCCAGGGTTCGGGAGACCCCGGCGCGACCGAGCAGTCAGTTCCCCAGGGCAAAGCGCGACCGGGCAGGCAGTTCTTCTGGGTAGGCTCCCTACCTTGCTTCCTACTTTTTAGGGTATTTGATACAAAAACTTAGATCTCAAGTTGTTTTTATTAATAGCCTGAAAGCCAGCACCCACCTTTTCCTATTATTCCGCACTATAATTTTTTTTGGGGGGGAGGGTCATGCCTCCCGGTTCATTATCTACAAACATTACGGTATCCTGTTAGCATTCCGAACAAGGGGCTGTTCATATATTTGCCTTCAATGATTTCCTGAAGGAACATGTGGAAGTAATAGTGAGCAATGCAGTCACCCGAACTGAAGATGCACGAGAGGCGGGCGCGCAGAAGAGCTGGGGGGAATGGGGCCCCTAGCCCAGCCCCAGGCGTCTTCTCGAGCCTGATACCCCAGGAACCCATCCCAGGGCAGCACAGGACCCCACACCTTTCTGTGACCCTCTCCTGCCGGCTCTTCTTGTCCACCCTCCTGAGGAAGGAGGTTGATGACTGTCCGACGTTCCAGGTTCAACCTGGACGTCGAAACCCTTCTGAGAGTGTGGAGGGGGGGGTGGGATGGAGGTAAAAAATGACCCCTTCCATCCAACAGGAGAACTCAAAATTAGAGAAGGCGGGGAAGGTGAATGCGCTCCCCTCCCCCTCCGTCCCTTGGAAGCCCAACTGCGCCTGGTCTGGTTCCTGGAGCGCGAGCGCCCCCTTTCCTTCGCGAGCAGAATAGTTCTCTCCTTGTACAGTCTCTTGCCTCGAGTTTGGGGATAGGATTTGGGGCCCCGCTCAACCCCAGGCATCGGTAAAGTCCATCCCTTGCGGCGGGAGGGAGCACGGGGAGGCGAACCTCCCCTAAACGAGGAGGTGGCAGATTTGTTGTGGACGATTCCTCAAACGCCCAACCCTGAGCCTTTTTGTGTGAGTGATAGAAGCCAGGGCAACCTCGCCCAGATTACCCCGAAAACAAAGACACGACAAGATAAGTGGCTCTGAGGGAGTAAAGGTCATTCTGTTGGCGAACGTTCCAAACCTACGCCAAAGACCCTCAGTTCTTTGTACCTTGTTTCAAACCCGTTTTCAAAGCAAAACAAAACAAAACCAAAAACAAAGACCATCATCTTCATATGGGACTCAAGAGTTTGCCTAATCACATTAAGGGATTAGCAACTACCCCGCACTTTACCTAACAGACCCCAAGTTGTAAAGACGCAACCGGTTGGAGACCTCTCCGGGCAGACCCCTGTCTAGCTGGGCTAAGAATTTCTACAGAAGGGACGTTCTCGACTCCAGATGTATACTATTCCTGGGCATTAAATGAAATTTCACAAGTTCTTTTTCTTTCTCTCAAAGAGCATGCAGAGCAATATAGCAGCGTAGGAAAATAGCTCCCTAAATCCGGAGGCGAACTCATTCTGGAAATGATGGGCAGTTTGTATTTTCACGAACCTCTTTCCCGGCAGAACATCAACACCTCCCCCTTCCACCACCCCCACCCCATCTGGTCTGCTCCCCGCCCCCCAGTTGTTGTCGAAGTCTGGGGTTTGGGACTGGACCCCCTGATTGCGTAAGAGCAAAAAGCGAAGGCGCGATCTGGCTGCGAGGAGATTCAGAGCGCACGGAGTTCGAGAGAAACTTTTATTTTGAAGAGGCCAAGGGGGGGGGAGCTTCATTTCCTGACAGCTATTTACTTAGAGCAAATGATTAGTTTTAGAAGGATGGACTATAACATTGAATCAATTACAAAACGCGGGTTTTGAGCCCATTACAGTTGGAGCTAGAGGGAGAAAAACAGAGGAGGGGACTCCAGGAGAGGACTGGAAACCGTGGACACTTTTAACTCCATATGTAGGATTTTCATTACGAATTGACATAGGAGGAGAAGGTAAGAAAGGAGAAAAACAAGATTTTTGTCTCTAAGAGAAGTTCCTTATCAGGCCCTTTGGGCTCGAAGAGAAGAAACTTGACTCAAACTTTGGGCGATGAGGAAAAAAAAGTTGAATTCCAGCTATGTGTCCTGAGAGTCATTTATGTTTAATAAACTTCACTAGGAGGAAAGATTACCGAGAGCTAGAAAGTCTAGGGATTAAAAAAAAAAAAAACACATTTTCCAGACCTATTTTTAAAAGCAGTGTTTTTCTAACAACTCTATAGCCTCCCAACGAAATTGTTTAGGCTTACATTTTTGAGGTTTCTTTTGGGGTTGGGGGTGGTATTCGTGTATACTGGGACGAGCACCAAGTAATGCTGGGAGTGGGGGCAGAGGTGTTTGCCCTCTTCTTGGCAGTAGGTCCTGGAAGGCGACAGGTTTTTAATGAGTATTTTCATTCCTCGCCCGCGGTTTGGCGGGACAGCGCTGCAGCGGGTGGTGTGGAGCGCGGCTGGAGGGCTGGGGGAGGCGGAGGGAGAAGAGCGCGGAGTGGGGCGCGGAAGGGGGTTGCGAGGAGGGGAGGCGTGAAGGGCTCGGCTGGAGAGGGCCGGACCTCGGGTGCCAGTCGGGGGCACATGGCGCCCGCCGAGGGCGCGTAATTACTGGACGGCGCAGAGCGCCGGGTGCGAGCCGGGGCCAGACACAGCACAACCGGGGCGGCTGCAAGACGAGCAGAGGGGGCGCGGACGGGGGCGAGGGTTTGGGGGGACTCCCCAGCCGTTTGCCGGATCAGTGAAGTGTGAGGGAGAGCGGGCGCCAGTCCCGCAGTGCGCTGGGGTTGCGCGCCCGAGTGCGGGGGCGCAGGCGGCGCGGGCGGGCAGGCGGTCTGGAATAATGACAAACACATTTGGCCCCGAGTGAAGAAGTCGTCGTCGCCTCGCATTCCAGCAAGTGGGTTTGAGGAATTTCGTACTGCGCTCCAAGGGGCCCTCATTGTGCGCTGTGGTCCCCACCCCCACTCGTCTCCGCGCGAGTCGTCTCCCCTTTCCTCGGTGGAATCTTTTTTTTTTTAATTTTTTTATTTGCAAAGTCCGGGGTTCTACTGCTGCCCAGTCCCGGTCACAGGAAGGAAAGGAGGAGGATCGCCAGAAAAGTGCAGAACTTTTTTTAGGGGAAGTTTGGGACGACTCGGAACGGGAAAACTTGGTTCCCAGGTAAGAGAAAGATGGTAGGCGAACTGGCCTCGTCACCTTCCTCCGGGCACCTGAGTTCAAGACCCGCCCCCCCCCTTTGCGTGTCCCTTTCCTCGCGTGGCACTCGCCGCCTGCACTCGCCCTGCGCTGCTTCAGCCTCTCCAGTGCCCCGATTTCGCTCTTTGCTCCGGCCTCCTTGCCTGCTTCGGAGCCCTCTCCTCGCACCCCTCCTTCCTCTTCCGTCTGTCCCCATGGAAGTCCGCTTTTATTTGTGATATTAACTTCTCCCGGTTGTGCCGGGGAAACGGGCGGCGTCGGTTTGGCTCGGAAACAACTGGGATCAGAAGTTCTGTTCGGAAAGGGTCGCAGCCAGCTCAGAGCCAGAGGGGCCCGAGTACGACTGCCCCGGGGTCCGGGAACCGGGCCGCCTGGCCAGGTGTTGCCAGTGCTGCCAGTCTCCTGGCCAAACGTCTCCGAGGGGAAGTAGTGCTGGACCGTCTGTCTGTTGTCTGTGCGTCTCGCCAGCAGCCGGAGCGCCCGTCCGTCTCTCTGCTTCCCTAGCCCTGCTAAGACCTCAGGATTGCGGAACGAGTGCTTGGAAGAACTTGCCACTCACTCCATCTGCCAGGGTGAGAGGCAAACCCGGCCTCGAGAGGGAGTGTGGATGGCCTTTATCAGGTCCGGACTGCCCCGAGCCCGGCCCAGCTGCCTGGAAAAGCCCCGGGCTGCGCCGTGTGGGAAATGGATTTTTGGCTCCGCAACCGAATTGCTCAACGTTTTGGGCCGACTCGTCTCGCCGCAGTCGCTCGCGACCAGAACTAGGCAGCTTTTTAGGGCAGGGAGATATCCAGGGCACACGGGCAGGACAGTCAGGCGCACAGCTCACGGGACCAGCACCCCTCAGCCCAGCGAGCGTCCGGGCTGCTGGAGGACAGAGAGAGTCACTGCGGGCTTGCCTCTTCAGCCGCAGCCCTGGTGGCTTCGTTTTTAACATCGCCCACCCTTCACCCGCCTCTGACCCACTCGGACCCTGGCGCTTCTGCTTTGCGTCCCTTCCTAGTTTTCTTTTCCTTTTGGTTTTCTCCTTCTTGGTTTCCCCCTTTACACTCTCCTATGATAAAAGGGCCCTTCCTCCGCTCCCCAATAGGCGAGAGCCCGTCCATCCCCGTTTTGACACCTTGGTCAGTCCCCGCTTCGAGTCTCTTACACAGTGGTGTTTTTGGTTTGACCCAAGTGTAGCTTGGGTGAGTCCCCACAGCGGGAGTGGAGGGTGGAGGGTGGGGGTGGGGGAGGGGCCGGGAAGGAGTGGGTAGCTGACCCTCGGGCAGTGCACCAGTTTTTAAGTGGATCGAGAGGAACTCGAAGCAGAACCGCGGCTCCCGGCCCCAGGTCGCTTTCTTCCTGGGGCGCGGACTGGGGAGGGGTGCAGGGGGAGGGGCAATGGGCCGGGCTTTCCTGCTGCAAACTCGTCTGGCGCCGAGGCGGGCCCGTTTTGTGCCTCCTGGGGACCGGCCGTGGGCGGCGCACAGCGCCTGGACGCGTCCTGCAGACGTGGTGGCCAGCGCCTTCGTGCAGACTCCAGCGGGTGGACTCCCTCTGGCCTCCGGGAGCTGCGACAGGGCTGCGTGTTGCTGATGGACGAGTGGCAGTTCCGGGGGAGAAGCTAAAGCCCGGTCGGTGACGGAAAGGTGCGGCTCTCGGCGTTCCTTGAGTCTTGCTTCGAGGGGTCCTTGAGCAGCCCCAGCCGTCGGGGTGCGAGGGGGTAGGTCCCGCGCGGGATGCAGGCTCCGGGCAAATTGCTTTTCTTTGCTGCGCCCTGGTCGGGCTCTGCCGCTGTATGTCTCATGGTGAAGTGGTTCTGCGGCGTTTCCTTTTGTTTAAAACGGAACAGAGAGTCGGGAATCTGTTGGAAAATAGGTTGGAGTAGCTAAACAGGACCTCGGGTTTGGGGCACTCCCCTCCCAGCCAACGGCAGTCCTCCCCTTCCCGGAGAGAGGGAAGCGAGGGGCGCGCGCGGGCGCGAGAGTGCACTGGGCAGCGGGGACAGAAGCGACCGGGGGGGGGGGTGTGTGGCAGGGGGAAGGTTCGATTCTTGAAAGACGAGGAGGGGTCCCAGTCTCGGCGCTGCGCGGCCTCCTCTGCCAGCGGCTGCCCGCGACCGTGCGGCTCTCGGGCCCATAGGAGGCGCTGGCGCGCGGCTGTAACCCTAAACCCCGGCCGATCTCCCTCCCACCCCTCCCGGCCCCCTCTCAGGTCTCCGCCGAAAACAATGCAAACGCCCAGCGTCGTGCTTCGGGCGCCGCGGCCTCCGCGGCTCTGAGGCCGGGAGTGCGGCCGGTCGGGACGTTCAGCTCCGACCGAGCGGGCGGTCGACACCACCGGCCCCGGAGTGACAGCGGCCGAGGGCGTGGAGGCGGCGGGAAGGGAAGCGGTCGGCGCGGGTTCGTGTGCAGCAGCGGGGCCGGAGGCGGGACCGTGCGGAACCTCCCCGGCGAAGGTGGTCGGGCCGCCGGGCCCGGAGGCGCTGTCGGGGACCCGGAGCGGGAGCGGCCGGTGGGCCGGGGAAGATTCGCGGGGCAGCTGCGCCCTCTAGTGGCCGTCCGGAGCGCGCGCCCGGCTCTTCTGTCTACGGCGCTCGGCGAGGCGGACCCGTCAGAGCGCGGCGCTGGGCTCGAGGGCCCCGGGCGGACCGACCCCGTGAGCTTCGTCGCGGCCCCACGGTCTCGGACAGACGCCGGCAGGCACGGTGCGTGTGGGTCGGGGGGCGCTCGGGGGGCGGCTTGCAGGGTTTGGGGATGCGCTGGGGGCGTCGTCGTGATTTGAGTGTGGGACCAGCGGAGGAGGGCGAAGGGGATGAGGTCCCGGGCGTTTTTGGGGGTAGCCGAGGACTTCATAGGACTCTCACAGGGTCTCCGGCGCGGGCGGTCCCTGGCTCTTTGGCGACCCAACGCTGTTGAGCCACGGGAACAGTCGTTTCCAGTCCGCCCGCGGTTTTCGGCTGCGCGGTCGTCGCGGCCCCCGCCGGGCGGGTGGTGTTTTTTTGCGAGGGGTAACAGTGGCCCGAGAACTGATCGGGCTGCCTGGCTAGGGTCACGGCGTCGCAGTCGCCACCCGGCGCGGGCCAGGTGGTTTCCCACTTGCGGGTGTGCGCCATCCCCGGGGTGGCGAGAGCGTGGGGGAAACAAAGCCCCGGATCCCCCGACCTCCTCTCGAGGGGCTTCTCCTGTCGAACCCTCGGAACCTGTGCGGGCCGGCGTGGCAGCGCCGTCTTCCGGGCTCCCGAGGCCCCGCGGCTCTAGCCGGCTCGCTCGCAGCGACGGTGCTGGTGGTGCCTGTCCCCCGCCTCCCCAAATTCTCCCAGGGCACCGAGGACAATGGAGCATTTTCGGCAACAGTTTGTCTCTTCCTGCTTCCATTCTCTGGGCTCTGGACTGCGGTCACCGTGACACCTAAAAGTACGATGGGAGAATGGAAGAGATTGGAAGTTGAGATTTGGGACATTTTAGCACAGAACTTCCAGCGGGTGTGTGTGTATGTCTCCACGGAGCCCGGGACGCGCGTCCTTGGACCAACACTGTCATCTGCTGGCCATACTTGAGAACTGCAGCGACCCTCTGGGAATGGGCTTCGCGGAGTCGAATCGAGTTGTGGCTTGAGGAAGATGCATTCCCTGCCTGGTAACCAGGTGGAAGGTGACGACGCGTTTCTTACCACAAGGCTGCAGAAATCACGGGGCTGATCGCATTTGTTTTGTGGGCTTTTGTGTAGTTTCTGCCTTAGTTTGTTCTTCGCATTTGTGTAGTGAGCAAGCTGCAGCCGTACCACGTCTGACTCTCAGAGCAGATCTGTCCAGAAGTTGGGTAGGTATTTGCATATCCCTTAATGAGTGCGGCGCGGGAGTCAGGAGCTTGGTGATCTTGGGTTCAGGTGCACTGTAAGCGACTACACCCAGCTTTGTCTGTCTCATTGAGTCATACCAGTTTGGCGACAATGAAGAGGAAGTCTCATTTCAGTCTTCGGTGCCTAGGTATCTGGTGCAGAAGAGCAGAAAGGTTTACGGGCTCCGATTGTCCCATAAAATGCTCCCGTGTGAAATACTCCAGCCACCACCCATCCCTGGAATGTCTGATGGAACACACGCAGGGAGATCAGAATGGCAAAACGCCACCTGGTGGGGTGCGGATCCTGGTAAACACACCCTCCCGTGAAGTTGTCACCGGTGTCGACCAGCATTTTGGGTTGCTGGGGCTAGAGCTACCAGACGGGCTAGAACGTTTGTCCAGGGATGAAGTGGGATATGTAATTTTCACAGTTAGAATTAACTTAGAGCTGAAATTAACCGAGCCTCGGAAATCTGAATCTTGAGGTTGTCAGTGGCTTTGGGGACCGTGAGAGAGTCTCCTGTGGCCTTTAATCATGCCAGGGTGGGGTGAAATTCAAGATTCAGCGGCTCCGCGGCGGGGTGCGTTGAGCCGTTGGCGATCCGGAGGCTAGCTCTTTGGATTTCTGAGAAGGCTAGCCTGCTCTCACTTCTCGAAATAGTGCCCAAGCTCTGTTTACTCTCTAGCTTAGCATGTTGTCTTTGGTTATTGAGTTGCTTTCCAAGGCTCTTCACTTGTGTTTGCAGAACAGGGGGTGGAAGCCCATTAAGGACAGTGGGTGCAAACGTTCTTTTTCTAATGTGATCATGTGTGCTGGTTCGAATTAAAACAGCCTGCCTTGATCGTCCAGCAGGCCTTCATCTAACCTGAGTTTAGATCCTCGTCTTCAGTATGTAGGTGATGAAGGGCAAGTTCAAAGGCCTCTGGGTCTGACTTTCTCAATAAGTAGAATTTCAAGGAGTTACTCTGGCGTTCTTTTCATCTCAGACATTTGGGCAGGGGGCACCTGGGTGGCACAGTCGGTTGAGTGTCCCACTGACTCTTGATTTCAGCTCAGGTCATGGTCTCGGGTTTGTGAGATCCAGCCCTGTGTCAGCTCCGTGCTGAGCAGAGAGTCTGCTGGGATTCTCTTTTCCTCCCTCTCTGCTCCTCCCCCCCACTCATACTCTCTCTCTCTCTTTCAAGTAAATAAGAAATCTTCATAAAACATCTTTGGAGTCTTCAGGACTCTTAGGTCGATATAAAAACCAATGGCTGCAGTTTTCAAAGTGCGCTTGACTAAACTGTAACTTAGTCTTTGAAATAATGTGGCAAGGCAAGCCAGCAAGTTAGGTGTTACCGTTCCCTATAATAGAAGAAGAGCCAGAGGTTCAGAGAGAAGAACTAAGTAAGCATCGATATGGGATGAACCTAGTCCAAAGCGATTTCCGTCGTACTTCAGAGACAAGGAATGAGAAGGACCAGGGAATGCCATGGAGGAACCATGGGTTCCTTGGCCTGAGCGAGAACGTGGCACACACCTCTTTTCCCTGTTTGTTTCTCTCAACTCTTGGCCGTGCTCTTTGCGTTGTGGTTATAGAGGATGAAGCCTGAAACCAACTTGTAGCTGGCATGAGAAGATCCGATTATGATTTTTTACCAAAACAGATTTGGATGAAGTCCGCTGCTCTCCTTGCGAAGCGATTTGTTCTTGCTGACTCCTTTCTCTGAATCTGTACAGTTACTTGTGTTTGCGCATCTGACTTTTGGATATGCTCCAGGATGGTGGGTGGGTGGGTGGGGTCTACTGATGAAGGGTTAGCGTGTACTCCCTGGGTGGAAAAACCCCAGAAATAACGAGCCGGACTCTTCGAGATCCTTGCTACGTGCCCAGTAGGCAAGGAGGCCATCCTCTCCTGTTGTTTTCCATTGCCTCTCTGTAGGGCAAATGCTGCAATTACTCACGATGAAATTGTCTTGAGTTGCATATGAGTAATGACGCGAAACTTCCCAAATATGCCTGGTTTTTTAGCCAGGGAACTACTCTTAACCAGAGAAGGGAGTTGGGAGTCTTCGGCAAATACATGTTGATTCTCAGTGTTGGGATGGTTATCACTGGCTCTCAGGTCTCGCTCTCATTGGCCACGTAGCTTGTCACTAAAGATTCCTCCCTGGCAGCAGGGTTGCTGTATCTGCAGGCACAGAAGGAAAGCTGCTGGGGCTGGCCCAGGGCAAAACACTCCTCAGAGCCCTTCTCCTAAGCTCGGGAATGCTTTAAAGATGCACCATTGGCAAGTCCTGCTCCAGAAATACAGGATATAAATGTGATAAAACCCAAGACATCAAGCTGGCTCTGGAGGGCTCCTTTGAAGTTGGCTAAGTGGATTATCAGTGGGAGGCTGATATTTATATGTACAAACACACAGGCCGTTACTGCTAATTGTGGTAAATCAGGCTGGCTGGCCTGGCTTGGGGACCTGCTGTGCCCGTCACCACAGCAGTGAGCAAACCCTGCAACCCCTGCCCCCCTCAAGCTCCTGGGTACATGCCAGGAGCCTCAGAAGCCATCAGCGAGCCAGCATTGTGCAAATTGCATTTGGGTTCAAGCGCTGCAATTCTATCTCTCTCACTAGGGTGAGCAGAGAAGGGAAGCAGGGCCCCAATTTGCATGAGGAAATAGTGCTGGGAGAGGGAGGGAGGGGACACACAAGGCTGAAGCACTGACCTTCCCTTGAGGGAGACCATATGGTGAATTGGAGAGAGCATGGCTTTTGCATCACACAGACTTCATGTTAGAATTCTGGCTTCAGCGCTCACTGTGTGACTTGGGGTGACTTGCTCAACTTCTCTGAGCCTCAGCTGGCACTTTTAATTAAAATCAAGTATGTCTCAGGGTTATTAATAGACATGGCATACAGATTCAGCATTTTGTTTCCTGTCCCAGCCTCCCCTCCCCGCCCCCTGCCAGCATTCTGCCTTTCACTCTGTTTTCCTCCTGCATTTTCGCGGTAGAATTTGATGTAGCAGAAATCTGGGTTGTGCATATTGGGCCATCTGAAAGCAACAGTACATGATGAGGGGCTAACCACAAGCATACATGGAGCATTTTGTTGTTGTTGTGTTTTCTTGGTTTGTCTGTTTTAGGCCAATTTACTCAGGAATCATGAACACATCTTAGTTTCCAAAGCTAGCCGTGGAACAAATGAAATCCCATGAAGTCCTTCCATTTTGGGGTTTTGAGCAAGGTAGGGACCCAGGACATCCCAGGCTAAGGCTTAGGTGATTTTTTTTGGTGGGATATCCTAAGGCTTGCATCCCTACTGGTTCTCCCCTCGCCTCACCCCATCCACACCTCTGCATGGCAGAGGGACGTCCTTCAATTGACATGGGTTTTGACTTTAAAAAACTTGACTTCAGAAAGGCTTCTTGATAAAAAAAAAAATACTTGTTGTAGCCAAAGCATCTTTAGGTTGTGGAGGATGTGACTTCACCTCGTACTCTTCTGTAGCAAAACACGTCATTGACAACCTATTTTGAGCGAAAACAGCTCCATTAATGGAAGTTGAGTAAATAGCGTGTGTTTCTCACATTCTTCATTTCAGTGGGTTAAAAGGAACAGATCTTCTATACACTTGGATGCATTCTGAGACCATAAAAGCCAGACTTTTCTGGAATTTGGAAGCTGTGTGCGATCCAAAAGGGTTTCAGCTTCAGATGGCTCCTGTCATGATCCTGGGGTCCCTTTGGGCTGTGGGATTCTTTTTTAGGTATCTTAACGGCTTTAACCATGAATGTTAAGGCAAGGTATTTTCGACTAAAATGATGCTGTTAACGTTTTCCATATTGCCAAGCCCAAGAAGAACGAGGCTCACTGGTGGTTTTATTGGCTAACGCTGCTTCTGTTTGACGTTTGATTTTCCAGTTTTCTGGAATGATGGGGACCTCCCTTGTGGCCCTGCTGATCTTAGGCTGTCTCCTTCCAGGTAAGGATCCCAGTACTCTCTGACTTCATTGTTCTGGGGGAAGCCTTGCCTTCTAAGTTCTGTGCTCTGGGAGTGTGTTCCCAGTGCTCAGCAAACACAGTCCAAAAGCGGGGAGGGAAGTCGAAAATGGTGAGAAGTTAATGTAGAATGACCACAAACCTTCAGTTCCCTTTGCTGTATTGTGTTAACTCCAGTTAAGGAATGCTCACCAGTGGTAATTTTAATATACGTATAATCCTGGCATGGAAACGTGGTAGCCTAAATTTAGCCTAAATTTTGCCCACCGAGCTTTTTCCCTTGGACATGGGTTTCCTGAGACTTCACGAATGTTCGAAGGAAATAATTCATGTCCAGGGAATCATACCTGTCTTTAAGTGGAACACGCTTAGATTGCTGGAAAAATCTTGGAGCCGCCTTTCCCCTTGGAATCTGATTGGGAGAATATTTGACTCTTGGGAAATCTTACTGACATTTTCCACCAGGAGGATACTACTGGGACCATTTGTGGAAACATTTAATAGCACTTTTTAGTGTTCATCCAGATGTTTGTACATCACAGATGTTCACCGTGAGCCCAGTGTTTTTCTGGCGGGAGGAGTTAAGTCTGTTAGTGTCTGTAGGCTTTACCTATATGGATGGGCATGTTAGCAGTAAGCAAGGTCAGTGGCTCGGTAGTTCCAAATTCCACCAAGGATACCCCGCCTGCAGGAGTGGGTGACCAGAGGCACTCGTGACTTCAGCCTGGAGCTGCAAGTCACCGTGGGCGCATAGTGCAGTTGGGTTGAGCTCCAAAGGAGGTCAGAGACCACTGATTAATAATGAAGTCAAAATATCTCTTCTGTTTTATAGGGGAAGCGGGACTAAAGTTATAGGTTCTAAGATGAACTTCGAGTTTTAACTCTTGGACTTTAAATATTCTCCCTTAAAAAAGTTAAAATCCGGGGGCTCTCAGGTTGGCTCAGGCAGTAGATAGAGCAGGCCTCGCTTCATCTCAGGGTCATGAGTTCAAGCCCTGCGTTGGGTGCAGAGCGTACTTATAAATAAAACTAAGTTAAAATTAAAATCTCTATCATCCGGGACGCCTGGGTGGCTCAGTTGGTTGGACGACTGCCTTCGGCTCAGGTCATAATCCTGGAGTCCCGGGATCGAGTCCCGCATTGGGCCCCAGCTCCATGGGGAGTCTGCTTCTCTCTCTGACCTTCTCCTCACTCATGCTCTCTCTCACTGTCTCTCTCTCAAATAAATAAATAAAATCTTAAAAAAAAAATCTCTATCCTCCTGCTTGGGTTTCTGGGAGGCCATTAGCAAGAAGGCATGCCCAAGTGTCGTGCAGAATGGAAGAGACTAGTTCTTGAGCACAAACCTGCTTTGTGTGTTGTGCAGCCTCCCTGCCCCTGTCCTCACCCCATTCCGTACGAAGGGGAGCGCCTGCAGGGCCTGTGGACACTGAAGAAGCCACATGTGCTCGCGTCTCCGCCCTCTGGGGATATTTTATGGTCACACATGGGAGTCTGAAATACGGAATGGGAATCAGGCGTCCTCTCTCCATCTGAGTGTTCGCTGGGGTGAATCCCGGGGTGGGGTGAGGCTTCTGAGGCCTTTGGAGCATTTGCTGCTCTCAGCAGATGCGGCGGCTGTTAGAATGGGGGGCCTTTCATGGGCATCCAGGCTAACGGATTTTTGCGCAGAAACGGTCATTGTTCCCGTAAGCCGCGGCTGTTGCCGCTGTCAGTTCCCTGGGTGAGACGGTCCTTTCTGGCGGCGCCTATTCAGAGCCCGTTTCCTTTTACAGGGCCCAGCCTAATCCTCTGCCAGCTTTCATTACCCTCTATCCTTCCAAACGAAAATGAAAAGGTCGTGCAGCTGAATTCGTCCTTTTCTCTGAGATGCTTTGGGGAGAGTGAAGTGAGCTGGCAGTACCCCATGTCTGAAGAAGAGAACCCCAATGTGGAGATCAGAAACGAGGAGAACAACAGCGGCCTCTTTGTGACTGTGCTGGAAGTGGTCAACGCGTCCGCGGCGCACACAGGCCTGTACACTTGCTATTACAACCACACGCAGACGGAGGAAATGGAGCTCGAAGGCAGACACATCTACATCTATGTGCCAGGTGAGCTGTGCGGGGGGCCCCCTCCTCCCCCCGAACCCCGCTCATGGTCCTCCCCCCCCCGCGCCCCCACCGCCAGCCCGGTTAGTGTCTTGAGAAACAGGAACGTAATAAATGTGTAAGGAGGGTGGCTCAGTGGGTTAAGCCGCTGCCTTCGGCTCAGGTCATGGTCTCGGGGTCCTGGGATCAGGTCCCGCATCGGGCTCTCTGCTCAGGAGGAGCCTGCTTCCTCCTCTCTCTCTGTGCCTGCCTCTCTGCCTACTTGTGATCTCTCTCTGTCAAATAAATAAATAAAATCTTAAAAAAAAAAAAAAAGAGAAAACTTGGAAACTACGAGAGAGAACGCACATCAAATCAAGGTCGCTTGGGAGACCATTATCAAGAAATATTTATGGGGCACGTTTGGAAACCGCGTGAAGTTTTAGAAATCATGTGTACCATAGCGTGTTTTATTCACGTTCTGCAAAAAATCTGAAATGACCTCGTTTCGGTTCAGCCAAGTTTGACAAGTGTTTGGTTTATTTATTGTGTGTCAGACCCTGGGCGGAAGTGTTGGGGACACGAAAAGGAAGTAAGTAGATCCTGTCTTGGAGCTGCTTACCGTTTCTTTTACTAGCTTCTCAATAACCAGGCTATTTTTTTCAGATGGAATGAAATACATATTTTTGATTAATTAGGGGGAGTTTTTCCTTTTGATTAAAATTCGGGGCAGATTGATACTGATGATGCTGTGTCTGACCGGTGAGAAGCAGGTGCCAAGACAGGAGTTAAAATGGGGATGAAGCACCCTAAGGATTGAGGAGGGGACAGCTTGTGAGAGGAAATGGGGAAGGATCCCACAGAGCCTGCCTGGAAGGGCTGTCTACCTACGTTGTGGGTGTGACTTAAATGGAGGAGAGAAGGAAGGAAGGTAGAGGAGATGAGTCCTAGAACTCTGCGTTGAGAAAGTCTAAGAGGCTGAGGAACCCCAGTGCCCCACAGCCCTTGGCTGGTGGCCCCTCTGGATGGCATGGCGTGATGGGTTTCAGAGCCTGCCCTTAGAGTGGAGGACAGTGTGGTGCTTCTCCCAGTAGACCCGTTAATCAGCCAGACTTAGCCATGAGCTTGAGATTCATTTGGTTTGCCACCCAGCTAGTATTCCCCGTGCCCTCCTTGTAGTGATCGAAATCCCCATCTGTATCTGTGTCTTGTGTCTTGGATGTTCCTTTGTGCCTGTCTCTCTGTGTCTCTGAGTCTATACCATCTCTGTCTGTATCCATCTCTGTCTCTATCCATGTCTTGTCCATCTCTGTCTGTATCTGTCTCTATCTGTATCTGTCTCTGTCTCTCTATCTGTCTCTATCTGTATCCGTCTCTGTCTGTATCTGTATCTGTATCTGTCTCTATCTGTATCCATCTCTGTCTGTATCCATCTCTGTGTCCATCTCTGTATTCATCTCTATCTGTGTATATTGGCTTCTACCAAGGACAGTTGTTTAAAGGAGGGCCATGATGTTATTTAAACATCACATAGATAGTGCATAATGGTAGGGATGACTTGCATTTTTAAAGGAAGCCTTGGCTGTTGTGTTAGAAATATCAAACTGTATATTTTAACCTGAGATGAATTTGTAGCTTTGCTGAAATCAGGGATTTGGAACTCCGAACATGAACTCAGGTAACAGCAGTCTTCGTACTTAATTTAAAAGAGGTTATAGTTGGATTACTTGGCTTAAAGCAGACAAATACACAAACTGGTGATAACTCTTGCCATCCTATTTCGGCAGAGGTGTGAGGTAAGGGGGTCTCTGAAGTATATCTTCCTATCTTTCTGCCTTTTCCTTGTAAGTTCTCCCTACCCCCCAAATCGGCTGCTCTTCTTGTCCTCTGTAACTGTGGGCGGCCCATGAGATCTAGACCCTCTTCATTTCTTTCATGACACTCTTAACTGTCTGGACCCTCCTTCCTAAAAATAAAAGGTTTTGTTTTAAGAAGGGTAGGCATTTAGAACGTCACCCCAGCTTTGTTCACACACAAATGCCTCCTGCTTTGAAGAGAATGGATTATGGGCTTGTTAAAGGCATATGGTGTTTTGATCTTTTGTTTGTTTTGATCTCTTAAGATTGTGCAAAAATTCTTGTTCCTCCCTTCCCCTCAGCACAAACGTCATCCAAGTAGGCTCTGAACTGCGGTCAGTTAGAGATCTTCTTATCTGTACCGGTGGAGAGGAAGGGGCCCTTCAGAACCCAACGTTTGACACCCTTAGAACTCCTTACTGTAGTAGCTTACATAGCTGGTTTTCTTTTGGAAATAAAATTCTCAGGCTGTGGAACTGTAAATTCTGTTTATTACTCGACAGATTATTTTTTAATAGATCCTCTGTACTACTATTCAGTAATACTATAGGCAATAGGAATTTTTGAAATTATGAATATTTTCTCGTTTCGAATAGACGTGGTGATTGATCATTTTTTCAGGAGTGCTTAAATTTTGATTTCAACTCCTGGCTAATTTATAGTCATTGCCAGCCTTTTTTTTTTTTTCTTCTTTCCACTAGGGTACAGGTATTTTGGTGGGGTTCATACTTTGTTTTATTTTGTTGTAAATACTATGTTTTATTTTGTTCATACAAAACAGCCTTCTGGCTCTTACGATGGTTCATATCATTGTGAACATTCTCGATATCTGTGAAGGTATCATTCATACCTAATGCGATTTCATGCCAGTGAGATAATTTTTCTGAGTACAGTAGGTAAAGGTGAAATTAATGCCTAACGTGTTTTTCTCTCTTTGCCAAACCACAGACCCAGATGTAGCCTTTGTACCTTTGGGAATGACCGATTATTTAGTCATCGTGGAGGAGGATGATTCTGCTGTCATACCTTGTCGCACGACTGACCCCGAGACTCCGGTCACCTTGATAAGCAGTGACGGGGTGGTGCACGCCTCCTATGACAGCAGACAGGGCTTCAATGGGACCTTCAGCGTCGGGCCCTATATCTGTGAAGCTACCGTTAGGGGGAAGAAGTTCCAGACCATTCCATTTAATGTTTATGCTCTAAAAGGTACTTGCATCTGCTCTCTCCTTTACATAAGAGTTAAAAAAAGAATAATTTAATGTATATGGATGGGATTTTTAAAAAGTCATAGTCCCTAGTAATGGAGACCCTAAATATTTGGGGATTTTGCACCCCACCTTTGCCATAAAACTTTAGGCTGCCACCCAGGCGCCCTGAAGTAATACTAAGCTTAGCATTACTAAAGGCAAATGCTACTTTATCCCAGTAAGATTTCCTATTTCATCAGTTGACTTCAAAATACTGTGAGGAATTCTTTTCTCGCATAAGCCTCCCACGTTGTACCCACATTCCTGACTACAGAGGCCCTAAATACACACACCTGTGGGGGGTAGATGCCTAGATTAACTTCAATAATTTAAGATTTTGATTCTGAGCGAAGCTTGTTGCTATAGCCCTGCCTTTGATGTGAGTGGTTCATGTGAATGGGAAAGAAGAATGTGTGTTCAGGGTCAGAAGTTTGGGGTTAGCAAATGCTACTGAACGCTGGGTAAGGACCTTTTTATGCCAGCGCTGTGCTTGGTTCTAGAAAAGAACTGAGAATAGCTGAGTTAGCAGGTGGGGGAGAGAGAGAGGGGTGGGGGAGGAGCAGAGTGCCCCAAGAGGTGCTGGTCAGTCAAGGCTGGTTGATTAAATGAATAGATAAACATCCATAAAGCTGGTTGCAGGAGAGGAGAGCCATCCTCAGCTCAGATGCTCAGGAATGTGGTTCTCTGTTCCATTGGAATTTAGGTTTAGTATCGTTACTGTTGCGTGTGTAGGTATTTGTGTGTGTGTGTGTGTGTGTGCGCGCTATTTTATAACTGTGCCAAATTACATATGTCAGCACAAAATCAAAGCTTCTGAGACTTGAAACATTTTGTCTTGATCACAGTGCTTTGAAAATTTTTTTTATGGGCAGCTTGTTGGCTCAGTTTAAGTATCTGCCTCTTGCCTTGGAGTCAGAGTCATATTCTTGGGGTTGTGAGACTGAACCCCACATCAGGGCTTAAGATCTCGCTCTTCCCCTGCCCCCCCCAAAACAAACACACAAAAAGCTTAAAAAGAAAAGAAAATTATTTTTCAGGGTTTTAAAAAGGAAAGCAAACCCAAACCTTACAATGGTTCTTCACTGTATTACGGGTATTGAGGTTCTTGTGTCTGTTCTTCTTTTAAATAGCAACATCAGAACTTGATCTAGAAATGGAAGCTCTTAAAACTGTGTATAAGTCAGGGGAGACGATTGTGGTCACCTGTGCTGTCTTTAACAACGAGGTGGTCGACCTTCAGTGGACGTACCCCGGAGAAGTGGTAGGTACCTGCAGGGCTCTTGGTGGCATGGAGAAGAGCCCAGCAGGCCTGGAACACCTGTCACTGGTGGCGCAGGATCCTGGGCTTCTCAAGAACTCGGCTTCCCATCTCTGCAGTGAGCCTGTTCTACTAGATCACTTCATGGCTCTTTGGGCAGTGGGAGAGGTGGAGATGCTAGCTAGAGCAGGACCTGCAGAATCTATAAAGGTGTACGCTGAGCCTTTTTCTTCCCCACAAGTCAGAAAGAAATAGGAAGGTTCTATCTACATGGTTTTGTCTGTCTGTCTGTTGTCTGTCTGTCTAATTCCCTTTCCCTCCTGATCTGTACATTTCTGCTCCCTGTTCTTTTTTTGGCATTTGATAGCTTCTCTCCTTTTACCCATTTCTCTCTCCTCTGCTTTGGCTTCCCCTCCTTCTTTCTCTCTGGGGCATCAGTTGGAAGTTGGGCATTTTCACATTCAACCTTAGGACCTCATGCATTGAAGAGACATTCATAGTCTGATACACATACATCTTCCCTGGCTATGAGGGAGTTTGGTCTCACTGTTCATACTTGATTGGCCTTAATCCTTAAAGCATAAACATTCTGCTCACTTACTGCAAATAGACATTTCCCCCCAAACCACAGTACCTGCATTTTGGCCCCAAAACATATAATCGAAGTATCAATTTTATAAAACAAAAGTTTTCATCAGGTAATAAAAATAATTCAGGTTTATTGTCATAATGTTATAAAATTGAGAGACACAGAGGAGAAGCCACTTCCCAGGACATCACCATTAATATTTTAGGAAGACGAGTCCTTTCGGTACTTGGTATACAGAATAAATGTAATCATTACCAGGTATTAGGCTTTAAATAGTACTTTGTCTTAATCCTTTTTCCTTTAGCAGCATAGCACAGATACCTTACTATGTCATTAAATGTCCTTTTAAAATAAGATTTTCTAAGGAGCTAGTCTAAGAACATTTTTTAAAAATTAGACTTTATTTTTTTTAGAGCTGTTTGAGGTTAGTAGTAGAATTGAGTGGTCGGTACAGAGATTTCCCATTAGCCTCTGCCCAGTGCATGCACAGCTCCCCGTTGTTCTCAACAGCCCTGCGGGGTTGGTGGGGGGAGGACATTACAATCTAGGAACCTCCATTGGCTCCTCATCCCCACCCATGGGCTGTAGTGTACATGAGGGTTCACTCTTCAGAGCTAGTTTTTTAAAGTTAGTTTTCCTCCTTTCCTGCTGTAGAAAGGCAAAGGCATCACCATGCTGGAGGAAATCAAGGTCCCGTCCATCAAATTGGTGTATACGCTGACGGTCCCCAAGGCCACGGTGAAAGATAGTGGAGATTACGAATGTGCTGCCCGCCAGGCCACCAAGGAGGTCAAAGAGATGAAGAAAGTCACCATTTCTGTCCATGGTACATTCTGCTTTCTAAAATGTCAGTCCCTGCTGCTCGCGATCCACTCTGGTAATCGTTACTTAATGGAACCTCTTCCCCCTACAGAGAAAGGGTTCATTGAAATCAAACCCAACTTCAGCCCGTTGGAAGCTGTCGACCTACATGAAGTCAAACATTTCGTGGTGGATGTGCAGGCCTACCCCCCTCCCAGGATATCCTGGCTGAAGGACAATCTGACTCTGATTGAAAATCTCACAGAGATCACCACGGACATAGAAAAGATTCAGGAAATAAGGTAAAGAAATACCCTTCCCACGTATGCATTTCTTTTTACTGTTTCTCTCAGGATAGACTGAGGTTTCTACATGTCTGTGACACAAGGATGGATCTAGAAAATGAGCAGTCTGACAAGGGAGATACTTGAAATCAGGTGCCTTTCATGATACCATTGCCATGGGCTAATACTGTTGATAAATATTTAACAATAAAATGAGAAGAAGGAACTAAAAGAGTTCTGTTCCCAGTGAAAGACCATTTCCTGCATCCAGGACAGGATGGAGGAAAGGAAGTCAAGTGGGACCCACTTGAGCTGAATATATTTGAAGACATCACCATCTGTATGGCAAGGAGATAATGATGAAACCATTCATCATTCACCTAAACCTACATGAAACAAAACATCACTAGTTTCATCAGAAACACATTTGCCCAAGGGAGGCTTCTGCTGGAAATAGGAGTAGTGTCTGCTTAGACCTGGTTTAGAGAAAATGGATTCTCACTCCCTGAGGAGACAGTCTCTGGCTCCCATCTCTTACGTAGGGGTGGAGTAAGTTACCTTGGCCTCAGTCTCCATGTCTATAAAGTAAGGTTAAGAGTATCTTATGTCCTTCAAGGCAAGGAATTAGACCAGATGACATCTTGAGGTCTCTTGCAGTTTTTAAATTCTGATTGGAATCCCAGAGCAGAAGGCACATCCTGCACTAGGTTTTCTGACCCCGTGCCCTCATCAGAACCATGCCAGAGAGGCGCATGTCAGTCCTTTCTTTCTGGCCCTCAGGGAAGAAGGGCAGACCCTCTCTCCTTGGTTCACTTCACCTTGGGACTTGCTTGCTTCTTTGTGAACTAAATCCCATGTGTCACTGAGAAGTAGTATCTGAGCAAACAGAGTTTTATAGCCTCTGGAGAACAGTGATGTTAAGAGTGTCGAGTGCTGAATCTGGAGGGCTTTTCTGATGACACAAGGGGAAGGTGTGCAAAGACATGGGCAGGGCCAAACTTGACTTAGGGCTGTGAGGCCAGAGAGGAGCAGGGTAATCCTGGCACAGCTAACACTTGGGATGCTTGTAGGCATGCTCTCCACAGGCCAGAGTGAGAGTCCCGACCAGACAAAGCTTACCAGTGGAAAGGTGTGGGAAAGCTGCCTGTGAAAGTGATCCAAGAGCTCCTAGTACAGATTCGCCTAGTTCCCATGGTGGGCCAGGGACCATAAGGATGAATGCACTGAATGGGGGATATGGCTTCCCCGAAGCTTTGGACTAGTGGATCTACCAGTTTCCTTGGCTGAGCCAGTGGAGACCGTGAATGACAGAGGATCATGTGGTGACGACTAGCTAGGAGTGCCTACGGGGACTTGCTCAGAAAGTCCTGGTCTGGAGTACGTCCCGCATGGTCCCCAGTGGACAAAGCAGCCCCCTGTGCTCCCATTAACGGTGTTGGTGCCTGGCATCCTGGGCTAGAAGACTATGTTTACAGCATAGCTTTGGGGCTCCAAAATCCTTCCACACGTATAATTTCATTGAATTCATTCTGGAAAGGACACTGTACTGTTACACATGATAGTTTTCCCACGCTACACATAAGGACGCCGAGGCATGGAGGATTTCAGTGATGCCCCAGCTCTTCTCACGTGGTGATCAGCGCTTTTCCCATCCATCCCGTTGCTTTTCAGCACTGTGGTGTTTTACTTCCTCGTTTATTTAAAGATTCATTTATTTTAAAGATTGATATTTTTATATCAATAAGCACAAGCAGGGGGAGTTGAAGCGGGAAAAGCAGGCTCCCCACTGAGCAGGGAGCGCAATGCGAGGCTCGATCCCAGGACTCTGAGATAGTGACCTGAGTTGAAGGCAGACACTTAACCTGCTAAGCCTCCGAGGCGCTCTTGTGAGGCTTCAAAAAGAAGGGCAATCAAATGGGCAAATACTTTATTGATGAACCCACACAAACACACAGAGCCAGATGTCATTTATAATACATGGAAGAAATCTTTAGGGAAAACTTCCCTTTAATAAAGTATGAAGAAATAGATTTTTTCTAATTTCTTCTAATAGGCAATGCAATCTTCTGCTTTATCGGTATTGAAGCATAAAGAAGTTGCATTGTAAGAAGCCTGGCTCCATTCCTGCTGCCATGTGCCCTGATCTCCCTGCCTTCCCCAGCCGAGGGAAATAACCTTTATTAGTTTCATTAGACTCTTCTGAAACTAGAGTTTTCTTTAAGCAAATACCAGCAAGTAGGAAGGTTAAGTCCTGGAGATCTCTCCATGACAGTGTGCAGACTGTGTTGGCTTTCTTTCTTCAAGAATGCCCCCATTGTTTGGCTGTACCACCTCAATGATGGATATTTAGGGGAAGCAGGTGCTTTTAAAAAGGTAAAAATCAAGTTTTATTTATTTTTTTTTTTTAAGGAAAGTTGGGATTTGTCTGTTTTGTTCAGAAGTCAGGCCTTAACAGAACCGATTGCTGTTCTAGCCACATAAGCTGTTGCTCATCAAGATACATGGTCTTTGTTTGAGCATTAAGTGTCTGTAAGTCAGACCTTCACTGTGTAGAAAGGGCACCGAAAATCCCAGAAAAGTGATGATGCAGACTAAAAAAAAACATGTTTTTACTTGTTACAAAATCAGATTTGAACGTGAACATGGTAACTGTTGGAACAGTTGGCGTCTGTTTGGCTCCGACTTGGTGACACAGTCCTTGTCATTTCAGATATCGGAGCAAATTAAAGCTGATCCGTGCTAAGGAGGAAGACAGTGGCCATTACACAATTGTCGTTCAAAACGAAGACGACGTGAAGAGCTATACTTTTGAACTCTTAACTCAAGGTGCGTCAGGCAGTATGAAGCTGATGGTGGCTCAGGGACTGTGTGAATGAGTGCGCCCCCCTTCCCCCCCACCGCCAAGGAGAGCCTGGCACTTTTCCTCCCAGCGGGTGAAGAGAAAAACAACACTTCATGGGAAAGGCAGTGGGTGTAGACGTCACCTGTCAGGGAGAGCTTTGTTGGCCTTAAGAATTCACACAGTTCTGGGAAGTTCTGGGCTGCTCTGTAACAGTCTGGGGAATTCCTAGCTTACAACACCACCTGCTTCTCAGTCTGGCTCCTCCAGTTCTTGGAAGAGGAAAGTGATGGTTTTGGTCCAGATGACCTCAGGTTGTTCCGGAGAGTTTTAGCCTTTTTGCTTAGCTCCCCTCACTGGCATCCACTGCGCAGTGGCCCTTACTTACCAGGAGGGCGTGCCTCAGTCTCTCCATGTTCACGTCCAGCCCTTGTTCACTGGATACCTGCCATAGGCCCAGGATTTCTTAGAGGCTCCCTTAACCCTCCCAGTAAACCTATGATACAAATGCTAGCATATTTCTAATTTACTTGATCAAGGATTTAAAAAAAAAAAAAAAAAAAACCTAAGAGCTAGTCACATTCTACAGATGCACTTTGGTAAATGCTGCTTTACATTATATACTCTGGCTGAATCCATTAGTTAAACCCCAAGCCCTAAGACAGCTTTAAGAACCTCCTTGCTTTTCAAGCCAAATAGCCACAGGGGCCTTTTGCTTTCCTCACTCCAGATTTAGAACACCACAGGACACAAATCCCTAAACACTGCAACTGTGAAAATGCTCTTAACCAAGTGGGTCTATCCAGAGTGGAGCCCGTAACTGCTTTCAGCCCCTTCTTGGGGGGTTACTCGCTTGACAGGTTCGAATGTGGCAGGGGGAGCAAAGGAGATGAATTCTGAACCTGATTTCTGTGAACCTGGGACTCGCAGGAGTTCCGGGACCCAGACCATTCAATTCTGATGGCCCTTCCCCTCTTGCAGTTCCCTCCTCCATTCTGGACTTGGTCGACGACCACCATGGCACTACGGGGGGACAGACCGTGAGATGCACCGCTGAAGGGACGCCACTTCCTGACATCGAGTGGATGGTTTGCAAGGATATTAAGAAGTACGGAAACTAGAGGTTTCTTTCTCATTGGTGGTCAGCATGTTTCTTCCTTGATGCAGAGAACTTGAGATGCATTTTTTTCCTTTGGCTTTCCCTTCTTTTGTGATTCTTCCTGGGCCAAAGTCCCATAAACTCCAGGCTAGGATCTTAAGCATAGGCCTGGCCTGCCTGCGCGGATGGTATGCGTGCCCGTGCACCTGTGTGGTCATGAGTACTGTAAGGAGGAGGTCCCTAACTCGTACCAGATTTCTCCAAGGGTGCCTCATCAGAAGATGAATTTAAAGGACCACAGCTCTAAGAGAGGGTTTTTACTACCCTGGCCCACTTCACCTTACAGGTTTTACAGGGTGAGCTTTATTTGGTAGCTGGACTGGCGTGTGAACATAAGTGACAGTCTTGTGCACGGTGACTGCCTCATTTGCCTGCCTGCTGTCTGGGTGGAGTTAACTTACCAGTTCCTCCTTGACCCACCATCTGTCCAGCTTTTCTGATGGGCCCTCAAGCAGTGTGCCCATGGTGACCACGTTTGGGAGCCTCGATTGTTTCTCTTGGGGGCTGAGAGTCCTAGACCTCCCCCTTCTTAGGGCAGAATGACAGGACTGGGATCCTGACTGGGGCTGGAATCTAGGTCTCATAACTCAGCCAGCAGATCACTCCAACCCTACTGACACTTGAGGGGCTCTTGACAGTGCAGGTGGGAAGAAGAGGAGGGAGCCAGGCGTTTCCAAGGGCTGGGCAGTTGGGATAGTTACACATTCTTGAAGTAGATCTGATCCATTGGCTCATGGGTTCAAGGCTTGGAATTGGTAGTTACATTTGACGGAACTAACTTCTACTTTGCCTGCTTCATCAGCAGTTAACTTTGAATTATCCGTATATAGGTTATCCTCTGTTGGGTCTTTGCAAACGAGTTCCGTGTTAATACGCACATAAAATAAGAAAGTCCACCTGTAGCAACCCCAGATGCAGGCGAGGTCAGAACGGCTGCCACCGTCGATGATTCTCTCTGCTTGGCTCACCTCCATTATCCTGATAACTGGTTCTAAATGAATGTCTTTTTTTCTCCCCAGGTGTAATAATGAAACTTCATGGGCGATTTTGGCCAGCAATATCTCAAACATCATCACGGAGGTCCACCCCCGAGACAGGAGTACTGTAGAGGGACAAGTGACATTCAGCAGAGTGGACGAGACCATCGCTGTCCGATGTGTGGCCAAGAACCTCCTTGGGGCTGAGAGCCGAGAGCTGAAGCTGGTGGCTCCCAGTGAGTTGCTCTTCGTCAGCACCCAAGCCCTTCCTCCCACAGGCAGAACCTTGAATCCCAGATGGGGTCCGAAAGGAATGAAGGTCCCAAGGCAGAAATTCAGCTCTGAATGCTTTTAAAGGGCTTTCTCTGGGCTTCCATGTGGGAACCCTTTCTTTCGGATTCTGACCCCAAACTGCATCTGGAGGAGGCATCCGAGGCATTCTGCCTGTCTAGCAGGGTAGCTGGTCAGTCTCTGTAGTCTGAGTGCAGGGATGGATGATAGGGAAGGAGGATCTTCTGCCTTGTTGCTCCTTTGAACTGTCGAGACAGGTTGCATTCTTAAAAAATAAATAAATCAATGAAGCCCAAAGTATAATATAAACAAAATGCAGCCTTTCAAAATAAACCGAACTTACATGGCTTTCATTCCCATTTATCATTCCAGCCCACGTTCTGTCTAGAAGGTTCACGTTGTGGCACCTTTGGAACAAGTGCTGTATTTCCCTGATGGAATTTTGTTCCCTTTCTCTTCTAAGGGAAGATCTGGGGTAGTGTCCCGTATGTTAGATGATTGAGAGACCGTATTGCCCATCCTTAAAATGAGCCAGGCAGCCTTGGTGCTTCTCCCCCAGAAGGGGGAGGTTTCCGACCCACTCGCAACCACATCCCCTTCCCGCCCTCCTGCGTGTTTGTGGAAATTTCTGCCTCACGTAGCCTTTCTCCTTCAGCACTGCGATCCGAGCTCACTGTGGCCGCTGCGGTCCTCGTGCTGCTGGTGATTGTGATCGTCTCACTCATTGTCCTGGTTGTCATTTGGAAACAGGTAGGTATTTTTCTCCAAGAACGAAAACCCTTGAGGCCGCTAAGAACAAGAAGAATGGCGGTCGGCGGTCTAGTTCAGGGCTTGGCCCAGAGAAGGAGCTCAGTAACGATGTGTTGAACGAGTCAGTCCTGCTGTGTTCTGGTCGCTTGGCTGCGGTCAAGCTTCGGTGCCTTTGGGCTTTGGTAATCACCAGCTACCTGTTGTGCTCATTTGTAGAAACCGAGGTATGAAATCCGTTGGAGGGTCATTGAATCCATCAGCCCTGATGGACATGAATATATTTATGTGGACCCAATGCAGCTGCCTTATGACTCGAGATGGGAGTTTCCAAGAGATGGACTCGTGCTTGGTAAGCGCCTCCTGGGCTGATCTCCTGACTCCCCTTTGATTTGGACATGACCTTTTATAGCCTTGTGCAGGGATTAGGGATCTGAACACCTGCTCAGTAAGAGCTAGGCAATAGAAACTGGCTTTCAGAAATATTTTTCTGTCTTGAAAATGAATGAATTGCATCACTGCCATGGTTTTTATTAAAAAAATCTCGTTCCAGGGGCACCCAGGTGGCTCAGTCAGGTAAACATCTCTGATTTCGGCTCAGACCATGATCTCGGGGTCCTGGGATCCAGTCCCGCATCAGGCTCCGCCCTCGGCAGGGAGTCTTCATGTCCCTCTGCCCTTTCCCCCTGCTTGTGCGCTCTTTCAAATAAATAAATAAAAATCTTAAAAAAATAAAAACATAAAAAAAACAAAAATCTTGTTCTATAGCAGATTATGGTTAAAGAAAATTTTACGTGGGCTGGAATGTAAAGAAAAGTGGAGAGGAGAATGTGAGAATGTCCTGCCAAAGATAGTCATTGAGGTGGCTTGGCTTTGGGAGTGACATGAATTGATGAGATGAATTTATGTGACTGAAAAGGAATAGACAAGAATTGAATGAGGACAGCCACACAGGGTATTTTAATCTAGCCCAGTCTGAGGATGTATTAGATGCTTCTTTAGAAATGTACATAAGATATAAAAACACAGGTACTTTCCAAAGCAAAACATGTAAAAATAATCAAGCCAACTTATCGCAAACTTTTCAGATATTTCAGTCTAGGGCTGAGACGGAGTACGTGAATTAGTTCAAGGAATTTCTTTTTTAAAATCACATGATGGATGAATGAAAACAGGACAAAGACAAAAAGCAGATGAACATGGGGGGTGGGGAAAGCAAAGGGAAAATAAGATGAAAACAGAGAAAGAGGCAAACCATAAGAGACTCTTAGCTATAAGGGAAAAAAAACAAGGTTTCTGGGGTGGGGAGGTGGGTAGGAGGATAGGGTAATTGGGTGATGGGAATTAAGGAGGGCACTTGATAGAATGAGCACTGAGTGTTATTTGCACCTGATGATCACTAAATTCTACCTCTGAAACGAACAATACAGTATATATTAACTAAATTGAATTTAAATAATAAAAAAAAAGACAAGTGAAAGACTAGAGGCTGTGTCCATGGGAACACACTAGACCCACTTGTCTTACTCTGAAGTGCAGCAGGTTTAGGTCGTCTCAAACTGAAATCAAACACGATGTCCTAGTTACTTCCAATGTCAACTACTTGTACCTGGAAATGAAGCTTGATCATCTCTTTCTCCCACCAATTGCACCCCTACCACCCCTACCCCCTGTCAATTTTATAGAAAGAGCAGAGGAACTTAAAGTAGTAAAATGTGGGGGGAAAAGGGTGACACCCCTAACATGCTAAGAGGCATTTCTGTGTGTTTCTGCTCCTATGTGTTCCTCTAAGGCAGCCATACGTTTCTGGGTACTGTCTCCCACATGCACACGTGCACACACGCACTGCTGGTTGCTAGTCCTTTATGAGCCGAGTCTTCCCCCGGCTGTTTACTTAGTCACCGCCAGCGTGGAGCCAAGCGTGGCTCCCAGGGTGCAATAGCCTGTGACATTCTGGTCCTTCTGACAAGCAGCGGCAAGGACACCAGCCCGAAGTTCACTTCTTCACGCCTCGGAATTAGTGAGGTCTCGGGATTTCCAGTGGATAAGGGCTTAACTGCTGCAAAAGATGTCTCTGTTTGCATGTGGAGAACTGAAGGGTAGAGAAGCAGGGGGTCTGGGCGAGAGCCACAGGAAACGGGGGCCTTGGAGCCTGCGGACTGGCCCCATACTGGAGCTGGGAGACAGAAAGCTCACACCAGGGAAGGATGCTCCGCCCTCACTCCTGCCCGAGGATCCCTTCCCCTTGCAAATGGTATTTGATGAAAGCAGTTGCACTGATGTCCTTCTGTGGGCTCTGTTCTGGTCTCAAACTTGCTGACCTACAGGAATCATGACGCTTACTCCATCCCGGAGGAACAGCCTCCCTCCCTGCCCCGCCTCCCCACTGGCCCCCTGCGCCTTCGGGCAAGCCTACCAATGACTGTGCTGAATAAGACCAAGGGGATGGCGCCACATTTCACCCATGTTAATGGTTCTGATTGCTCGCAGGTCGGATCCTGGGATCTGGTGCGTTCGGGAAAGTGGTTGAAGGAACTGCCTATGGGTTAAGCCGCTCCCAGCCTGTCATGAAAGTAGCCGTGAAGATGCTAAAACGTAAGTGCCCTTCCCTGGGATTTTTTTTTTTTTTTAAATCAAAGTCCAGTGTGTACCACATTAAGGACCAGATCTTGGTTTTTTCCAATTCCAGGTTTTCTGTGTCTTTAGGCTCTATTTTCTTCCGGGTCATTTAGATTATTCTCGTTACCTGTATGTTGGAAAATCAGGAGTTGTTATTTTTGGTGACTTCCTTTTACCTTGAAGACTAGGGGTTATTAGACCAAGTTAACTCTGTGTTTCTCTTTTAGACTTCGGTAAATAAAATGCTATCCGGTCGTGGGGTTGGCCGCGTTACTGGGTTTTTCTGGGAGGTAAAGGGCTTGAAGTGATGGGAGATGGATTCTTCAACAGCCACAGCCAGATCCAGTGAGAAGCAAGCTCTTATGTCGGAACTGAAGATAATGACTCACCTGGGGCCACATTTGAACATTGTGAACTTGCTGGGAGCCTGTACCAAGTCAGGTAGGCTTCCTGACCTGGGAGGGAGGATGTAAGTCCTTAACTCTCTACCTCCAAGCATGCCAGCAAATACAAGTCCCCTGAACGGAGTTGCCTGACTTCCACTGAATCGTTGGAAGCTCTCGTTTTGAGAATCCTCTCGTGTCGGGGCAAACATAGCATTTCATGGCATTTCTGTTCTTCAGTTTTATGCCTATTGCGTAACTGCTTTCGGTTCCCACAGGCCCTATTTACATCATCACCGAGTACTGCTTCTATGGGGATTTGGTCAACTATTTGCACAAGAACAGGGATAGCTTCCTGAGCCGCCACCCGGAGAAGCCGAAGAAGGAGCTGGACATTTTCGGATTGAACCCTGCGGATGACAGCACACGGAGGTGGGTGCAGAGTTACGCGTTGCTGAGAGTCACAAGCCTCACCGCTGGAGTCAGCCCGCGTCCCCATAGAATCCGTGTCTGCAGACCCAGCAAGACTTAGAGCCCCACTAACCTGCCCATCACCCCCTTGACGCAGCCCGGACGTCCTTGCCTGTAGGTGTTTGGGACTGGGTATCATGGGGGAGGCCTTGCTGAGAGGTTTGAATGGAAGCAAGAGTTGGAATCATTGGAATCATTCTGGGAGCTAGTTGGCTCTTAAGGTTCGGTCCACTTCAGGCCTGTAAAACGTGGCTCTGGCCAGGGAGGCTGCCTGCTGATATCTTGTGAGAAACTGCCCGAGGACCCCCAAGTTTCTGATTCTGCCCCTTAACTGAGCCTGGGCCTAGAGGTCAAGCCAGTGGTACTAATCAAGCCGGTGGTAGTAATCCCATGCGCAGGAAATGTACAAGGAGCTGTCAAAGTTGTGTGTGGATTTCCAGTTTTGTAAGATCAGAAAGCGCAGGTTCACTTTACACTGAGTTACTCGGTGAACCCCGAATTGGCACTGAATTTATTGAGGGCGGGAAAGCAAGTCCCGGGATTGTATAGCCCGGGTTTGTGGTGGGTGAGTTGAAAAACGGAGCGAGAATAAAGACAGGCACACTGAGTGGAGATGACCCAAGTGTGTGTGTGATTACTGTTCACATCTCACCCACTGGACTGCCTCACGTGGGAGGTACATGTTGGTTTTGCTTTTGCTTTTGCTTTTGTTTGACGCCACTCCCCATCCCCTGCCCCCGAGCCTGTCCCCTTACCTACTGCACTGCCTTGGTTACCGTTGGCCTCTGGTCATCTGCTTAAAGGTCAAATGGCCACTCCGGGGGGCAGCACCCTGAACAAGGTTTCTTCTTCTGTTGTTACAGTTACGTTATTTTATCTTTTGAAAACAACGGGGACTACATGGACATGAAGCAGGCTGACACCACACAGTACGTCCCCATGCTGGAGAGGAAGGAGGTTTCTAAGTACTCAGACATCCAGAGATCGCTGTATGATCGCCCAGCCTCCTACAAGAAGAAATCTGTGTTAGGTAAATGGTCACTGGTCATTCTTGGGTCTGCCGGTGGTTTAATTCGATCCAGATTTCCCCTGCACTCCACAAACTGGGCTTCTGCCACTTTGCTTTTATAGAAAGACCTGCAGTGGGACGTGTTCTCATATGCTGAAGTTTGGAAAGGATTTTTGGGTTTTACAAAATAGTAATTGCTTCTTTGCTCATAGGAGTGCACTATTTTCAGATAGCCATGGGAAACCTGCACTTAAAATACTCAGAGGAAGGGGTGCCGGGGTGGCCTCTGATTCTTGATCTCAGCCCTGGTCTTGATCTCAGAGCTGTCATCAAGCCCTGTGTTGGGCTCCAGGCTGGGTGTGGAGTCTGCTTAAAAAAACAAAAACAGGGCACCTGGGTGGCTCAGTGGGTTATGCCACTGCCTTCGGCTCAGGTCATGATCTCAGGGTCCTGGGATAGAGTCCCGCATCGCGCGCTCTGCTCAGCAGGGAGCCTGCTTCCTCCTCTCTCTCTGCCTGCCTCTCTTCCTACTTGTGATCTCTCTCTGTCAAATAAATAATAAAATCTTAAAAACAAAACAAAACAAACAAACAAAAACAAAAACAAAACAAAACAAAACAAAAAAATCCCTAAAAACAAAAAACAAAACCTCAGAGGAAGGTGAGGAGACAAGGTGAGCGGAACTGCCATCCTGTGGTCCCTAACTGTGTGTGTGTAGGAGGAGTATGTGATGTGCTTTCAGAAGTTCATGGCTTGTGACTTGACAAAAAGAATAAACAATTAATGCAATGTATTTTCACACTTTAAACATAATCCTCTTAAAGAATGTTTTATCCTGATATAATTAGCTTTTTTTTTTTCAGAGTTAATGTGTCTTTTTATTTATTTATTTTTTTTTTCCTTAATGAAAGTACGGTGATCACTGATTCCATCCCCCCACCCCCGCCCCTGTTTGCAAAATTGAAAGCTAGCTATCCTCTGTTGGTTCCTAATAACTCTTTTTAAAATTTCAAGTTCTCTAAGTCTCTGGTACCTAGGAGTTCAGTAGCCCTTGCTGTGAGCTGTGTTAATACCCAGTTTGTGATAGACACTGGAAAGTAGACAGTTGGAGGTTGTATTTTTCTGCTGAGGATGTTGGGTATGTCTGTTGTTGTTTGAAGGAAGGTCTGTCTCGTCTTTCGAAACAGATGAACATGTGGCAGGATTGCATTGATTAATAAACTCCAGGGAGTCTAGCCGATGCCCAAAGCAGATGGACCACCCCACTTGTGCAGGGGAGGCAGGGCATAGGCCCCTCCGGGTTCCTGTCTAATCCTGGGCTTGGAGCTGGGAGGGCACTACTATTGGGTCTGATGTTGACGTATCTTGTGATTCAGTGTTACTGGGCCTGAGCCCTCCCATTAGTCAATTCACAAAAGTGTTGAGCTGCCATGGAAATTACTTTGAAAATCACCGATATGCTCTGAATGCTTGTAGGGTTCTTAAGTGAAAGGTACAATCTGTTAAAAAAGAATGTGCTTGTTTTGCAAAGCTCGGTACACAAGAGTATTTTCCATTGCCGTGGTTCCAAGTTCCACTCACTTGTTTTTGCCAAGTGGGTACACTTCCAAGCCCTTTTAAAAGATGAGCCAATGGGAGCTGTCGGAACTAGTGCTTCCTCTCCCCTCCCGTGTTGTTAAAAATAGTTGACATTGCTTCCCAGGCTGGACCTGGCTCCAGATGTCGGGGGAACCTGATTCATACTCAGCCCGGGCCCCGCTGGCAGGCAGACCTCTGCTTGCTGGCCTTCTCCTAGCTGGCTGGAAAAACATGAATGGCTACAGCTACTCTTCACTCGCCTGAAAATTTTTAAAAAGAAATGAGAACGGCTGGCCTAGATTACCTCCTTCCTCGAAACCCTGGGACTCCTCCAGATGGGACTGACTGGGGAAAGTGGACAAGTTACAAAAGGAGCTAAAGGCAAAGTCCTTGGCACTGACCTTTGAAGATTGTTATTACCTCTGGTCTGACGGGGGCTGGATTTTATTCAGGAAATGAGCCAAACGCTGTGAAGTTGGCTTTAAAAAGAGGGAAAAAAAAGGGGGGGGGTTCCTAGAAACTACTTTTTCAAAGGGCCCGCATGTATATTCATCATGGAAGATTTTGCAAGTGTGTGTGTGTGAGGTGGCTGAGGTAACTTGCTAACTAAGGCTGAAAAAAGAAATTTGGGAGGCAAACAACAAGATGTGTGAGAACCCACTAGACTGGTCCTTATGGATACATGTGTATGTAAACCAGAGAGAGATTTCTGCAGATAGATTTTGTTTTAATGGTAGAACCTTGGTGTGGCTTGCATAACCGCCCATGAGGTCCAGAAATGCTATAGGAAAAAAAAACTTAGGTCTGTTCTCTGGACAAGCCTTCGCACACTCACAAGTGGCCCAGCACCATGGGAGCGTCCCCATGGGGGATGTTTCACGCCGCCCTCTAAGGCCAGCTCCCTTCATTCCTTTTCTGCAGACTCAGAAGTCAAAAACCTCCTTTCGGACGATAACTCAGAAGGCCTTACTTTGTTGGATTTGTTGAGTTTTACCTATCAAGTTGCGCGAGGAATGGAATTTTTGGCTTCAAAAAACGTGAGTGTATTCGTGGAACAGAGTTCTCTGTAGATCTCCAAGAGGCTGGTGGCAATGGCTGCTTCTCTTTCTTCCTTTTCCCTGAAGCATAGTGGGGAGTCTGGTATCATCGGGTATCTATCTACCCTGTTCTAGAACTTTCTCCATCTTGGGAGCGGCGGGGAGGAGAGCCTGGAGGAGGTGAGTTCTCTTCTGGGACACCCTCTGTGAAGTGTGCCACGCAGCTCCGGGCATCACCATAGGTGGCCAGTCACATAGGGCTGACATTGTCTAGTGACAGATGGACAGACTGTTGTTTTCCCTTCCCATGCAGTGCGTCCACCGGGACCTGGCTGCTCGAAATGTCCTCCTGGCGCAAGGGAAAATCGTGAAGATCTGTGACTTTGGTCTGGCCAGAGACATCATGCATGATTCCAACTACGTGTCTAAAGGCAGCGTACGTGATCCCTCCGCTCACTGGGCATGCTCGTCTTTCCTCACTCAGTCTCCAGACCTAGATGTCGCTTCTGGCCACTCAGGGTCCGCATTTTCAACATGGAGTCCATGAAACCCAGGAACGGGCTCCAGGGAATCAGTATGCAAAGCGTAGGCTCTGTAGCCAGATGGCCTGGGCGTGACTACTGGCTTGAGCACTTAGTAGCCTGGAGATTGGGGGCAAGTTTCTTGCCTGTTCTGTACCCTGGTTTTCCCTGTCAGTAGCAGTGACCTGATAACACTACCTGTCTCCTGGATTGCCGTGGTGATTCAGTGACTTAAATGTCAGATGCTTAGAATTGTGACTGGTACACAACAAGCACTCAGCAAGTGTTAGCTACTGCTCCTACGTGCCTGTGTACATGCATTCATTTCCAGAGAGAGCAGCTCTGACTTGTGTCAGATCTGCAGATGGCATTCAGGGCTCCTACGCTTTGGGTGAACATTCAGTGTTAATATTTTTGGGTACTTTCCGTTGGGAGGACATAAGAGGTGACATTGACCATCTGTCCTTCATTAGATAATTTATTGAGCACCTACTAGATGCCAGGCTCAGAATAGTGTGGGGAGCGGAGTGCGAACAAGAAACAAAGATTTCCTGGGCTAGGTTGTTAGTGCAAGTTATTATTAGTCCAAAGAGAAGCCCTATTATTTCTGCTGCTGTGGGTCATCAGCGGGGATGCTGGATTTAACTTCCTCTCTCTCCCCATGCAGACCTTCCTCCCTGTGAAGTGGATGGCCCCCGAGAGCATCTTCGATAATCTCTACACCACGCTGAGTGACGTCTGGTCTTATGGCATTCTGCTCTGGGAGATCTTTTCTCTTGGTACGGGCCTGACCTCTCTGCTCATTTGGGTGGTTTTGCAACAGCACTGGAAGGGAAACGCTGTTTTCCGAGCTCCAGGGTGTAAATGATGCTAAGATGCCTGCTGTGAGTCAGGGGTGCGCGGCTGCTTTGAATGACGAATTGCACGATTGCCGTGGCTGGTGTATACCCATGCGGACTGAGCCGGGAGTCTTGGAGGACTGCACCTTCACCCCTGGGCTGTGCGCCTCCTCTCCTTTGGGCTGTGTCCGAGTGACTTTCTCCCAGTGGAAGTGTTCCTTAGAACACCCCTCCCCAGCTGGTTTTTGAGTGGGACTGTGGGTTAAGTAGGTGCACTGGCGGAGAGTCGCCTCTGTCGCTTCATGGTGATCGAGACTCAGGTGAAAAGGAGTATGCTGAGGGCATGGGAGTGACTAGCCTTCCTGGTCATCGCTCTGGGAGAGGAGAAGGGACCATGTGGTCATTTAGTGAGTCGGTCACCAGGTCCCAAATAATGACAGGTACCCCACGCTGCCAGGCGAGGGCCCTGAGGGAGGAGGGAGGAGTGATTTGTGACACTGACCTTAGCTCCTTTGGAGAGGCAAAACCTCCGTGTGGCAATAAACAGTGTCAACTTGTAAGGGAAGAAAGAAGAGAGCCCTGCTTTAGTTTTGGAAGGCTTTAGAGAGGAAGCTGAGCTTGATCTGACCTTGGCCATACACAGTGAAATGTTTCCTGAACTGGAGGAAAGGATTTCCTCCTCCTTTCTCCGTCTCCTTTTTTGATCCCTGTTCTCCCTGATTGGATGCCACTGTGGGTCATCCCAGTGGGCGGCTTCACGGAGTCTTACAGTCTATTAAAAGCAGAAAATGATCTAGATATTTTAAGCCCCTGCTTTGACTTTGGCTCTAGTTACTTCATATTTTGGTGAAAATAATTTTTCCTTCCATGGTTCCGAATTTTCTCTTGATTCTCTATTTTGCTTTGTGTCTGTAGACCCAGTAGTCAGATACATTGAAAAGCACTTGTGCTCTTTCTAAAGATGTAGAATTTGTGCCTCGGGTGTCTGGACTCGACCAACGTTCAGTCCTAGTTACGTTCAAGGTTTGCAGAAGCCTGTGAAGTCAAGGAGACGATCACCCTTAATTTCCTTGAAAGAACCAGAACTTCCAAGGGGGGAATCCCCAGGCATTCTCTGTAGGTTCTTTGTCACCCTGAGAGTTTCAGCAGGGTCCCATGTGCTGGCTAACCCCGGGTGGTTTCCCTCGGTTTTCAGGAGGCACGCCCTACCCGGGCATGATGGTGGATTCGACTTTCTACAATAAGATCAAGAGCGGCTACCGGATGGCCAAGCCCGACCATGCCACCAGTGAAGTGTGAGCCCCCTCCCTAGTTTGGGGGCCTTGTGTTCATGCCAGGGGGGTGGGGGCGGTCTGTGGGTGGCAGGGGTGCCCTGACACTGCTCCACGAGCCCACTCGGGTTGTGTGCTCCTGCAGCTATGAGATCATGGTGAAGTGCTGGCACAGTGAGCCAGAGAAGAGACCCTCCTTCTACCACCTGAGTGAGATTGTGGAGAATCTGCTGCCTGGACAGTACAAGAAGGTGGGTCTGGGCCCCTTCAAGCTGGGTGGAAAGGAACCGGCAAAGGGAAGACGTCAGTAGCTGGTGGTTCTGTGGCAAGTCGCACTGTTCAGCACTGTTTTGTTTTAATTTTATTTTTATTTATTTTATTTTCAAAAGATTTTATGTGTATATTTTTTAAAAATTTAATATTTGTTTAGTGTTACAGGATTCATTGTTAATGCACCACACCCAGTGCTCCATGCATGTGCTCCCCTTAATACCTATCACCAGGCTCACCCCACCCCCCATGCCCCTCCCTTCCAAAACCCTCAGTTTGTTTTCAGCACTGTTTTTTTTTGACATTGATTAACAATTTATTTATAATCTACTATATAGCTAAAACAATTAAAAAAATTTTTTTTATCAGCACTGTTTTAAATATTTTATTTATTTATTTGACAGACAGAGATCACAAGTAGGCAGAGAGGCAGGCAGAGAGAGAGAGGAGGAAGCAGGCTCCCCGCGGAGCAGAGCCCGATGCAGGACTCGATCCCAAGACACTGGGAACATGACCTGAGCCAAAGGCAGAGGCTTCTAACCCACTAAGCCACCCAGGCACCCCTCAGCACTGTTTTAAAGGGACATTTTCAGAGGAGGAAAAAGATTGTTTGATCCGGTGGCCTGGCTTATCCTGGAGCGCTCCCCAGGCCCCTGGTAGCAGTGATGGCTCAGTGGGTTAAGCCGCTGCCTTCGGCTCAGGTCATGATCTCAGGGTCCTGGGATCGAGTCCCGCATCGGGCTCTTTGCTCGGCAGGGAGCCTGCTTCCCCTCTCTCTTCTCTTCCTGCCTCTCTGCCTATTTGTGATTTCTCTCTGTCAAATAAATAAACCCTCTCCTTTCTGCAAGGCTCCCCTTTCATCTTAAGTGTGCAACACCTGTAAGCACTTTATTCTGCAGATGCTACCGAGCAGTTAGAAGTCTCCGGGCATCCATAGCCATTCTGTCGCTCATTTGAATGCACTTAAATCCATGTGAAATTGGATTTTACCAGCTTTTACCAGCTGACTAGAAGGAACAACCTCAGCTGTTAATCTGGGGCTCCAGCTGTTTGTGTGTGGGTTTTTTTTTGTTTTTGTTTTTGTTTTTGGTGCAATAGGAAGCATTGTTCAGAGGAACAAATGTAATTTCATGGAACCAAGCAGGATATATTAATGAATGAAACAACTTCTGCTGAGATGCTGGGAGGGAACCACAGACGCAGTTGCATTATAAACTGCATTTCTGCAAGTCAATGAGTCACTCTGTGTAGTTTTCATATTTCTTGCTGCTCCTCAAAGAGGAGCCATGTAAGGAGGTTGCGTGCTGAACTGAGAGTTAAATACTTTGGTCTTTTGATTATTTCATCACCCGTTACAACTCCTAGAAGTGAGGCAATGAGGAGGCAGAAGGAAATTAGGATAGGTCCGTCAAAGGAGTTCTGTCTGGGGTTCCTAAGACGTGTTGGTGGGAAGAGACTAGAACTGTTGTTGAAAATGGGGTCTTTTTCAATCAAAGGTCTGTGAGTTTGGAGTTAGGTATCTTTCTCCAGCATTTAGGATCAGGGAATTTCCAGGGATGGTGCTCCCCGTGGAAGTCCTTGTCACCTCTTACTGGGATGCATCCAAGCCCTGGAGAGAGACTGTAGTGGGGACCAGAAGGGTCCCTGCTAGTCTCAAGAGGAGGGAGTGGGTGTGTGCGTCGGGGGATAGTTGGGGGACACAGTCCTAGCTACCAACTCAGAGAACGGGCTCATTGTATCTTCAGGTGGATGAGAGCTCTCTCCTGCAGGATGACCCTGTCATTGATGGCCCTTTCTCCATGGCCCACACCTGCAGATGGGTTGACATCAGACTCAGTTGTCTAAATCCTGTATCTTTGAGGGAGCTTGGAGGCACACCTGGTTAAGTGGGAGTTAAGTTCTGAGTGCCCTTTCTGCAGTTCGGCCCGTGGCACGTGGCTAACCGTGTGAAATGCATGTCTGCAGAGTTACGAGAAGATTCACCTGGATTTCCTGAAGAGCGACCACCCCGCCGTGGCGCGCATGCGCGTGGACGCCGACAACGCCTACATCGGCGTCACCTACAAAAACGAGGAGGACAAGCTGAAGGACTGGGAGGGCAGCCTGGACGAGCAGCGGCTGAGTGCGGACAGCGGCTACATCATCCCCCTGCCCGACATCGACCCCGTCCCTGAGGAGGAAGACCTGGGCAAGAGGAACAGACACAGGTAGGGCTTCCAGCAGAGCCCCGCCCCCGCTCCGCTCCCCAGGGCACCTGCGGGTGAGGCTCGCCCCCTGCTGCAGAGGCCCCAGGGGTCGGCTTCCTCTTGTAAACGCCTCCTAGACCATCCTAATGCGGCCCTATGGGGCTGGGCGAGGTGAGAGTGGGCAGGGGGAGAGTCTCTGACCCGAGTCCCCAGGTAGTTTGATCAGCCACTGCAGCCCTGATTCTCGAGATACTGGAAGCCTCCGATGTTTCCTGCATGGGTCCTGGGACGGGGGAGAGAGCCGAGAGAGGCTAGACTGGGCAGTTTGATACTGATGGTTACCATCATCTTATCATCTGAACCCCAGCTGCACATGGGGAGACTTGAAAACTGATCTGCATACTTCACCCAGACCAGCAGGTTAGAATCTCCGGGAACCTAGCCCAGGCGCCTCCTGGCTGATTTCTTCCTTCTTTTTAACTCCTATCATGGAAGATTTCTGACCTGCCCCATTCCAGGCGACTAGCGAACTGTCCGTTCTCTCACTCAGCTTGAGCATCTGTGATCTCATGGCCAGACTGCCCAAAGGAGCTGTTTCTCCTCTTCCTGGATTGTCTTGAAGGAAATCCCAGACATCCTATCATTTCCTCCATAAATACTCCATTATGGTGCCTCTAAAAGATACAGGCTCTATTTTAAAAAAACAGCTGGAGTTAATAAGTTATTAAAAAGAACTGCAGTATCATTATCTTGCTCTCTCCCCCCTGTTGACAATGAATTAAGAGGATCACAGGTGTTCAAATTTCCCCGATTCGCTCATAAATACGGTTTTGCATTTGTTCTGAGAACCAAACAAGAGTGACACATGGCATTTATTTGCTATGTTTCTTTATGTTTGTCCTGCCCCTTTTTACCGCCTTGCATGGTATTTGTGAAGAAACTGGAGCATCGGCCTGTAACGTTCCCATATTCTGAATGTTGCTGAGTGCATCCTGTAGTTTGTCTTACCACGTGCTCTGTCTCTTGTATTTGCTGTCAGCTGGTAGTCTAGAGCCTTGATCTGTCCCAGCCTTGATCTGGGCAAGCGTGCTTCAAAACTGCTGGTGTGTACAGCCATTGGGAATTACATACTGTCCAGCTGTCTTCCCTTCTGTGACTTTAATGGCCACCAGCGATCATCACCTGGATCCACTGATTTATTAACAAGGGGATGCTAACACCCATCTAGGACTAAAGCCATTAGTTTACACAGTCCCAAATAGAGAACCGCGTCCCAGTTCCTCATGGTCTTTGCATAGCCCTTGAACAGAGGAGGAGAAAGTGATCATAGTGGTCCTTGGTTCCAGGTCCAAGTTTTGTATGAGTCTCTCTCTCCTTTCCCCTCCCCCCCTTCATTCAGGAGACTCTTGTCCCTTCTTCTCTGTCATTTGGTTTGCTACGTACAGTTACTTAGGCAGAAGCACGAGGCATCATTAGTTTGGAGCCTTGTGATTTTAGCATCCTTTGCTATTGGTATGAATCAGGTAATTTAAGAAGTATAGCTGGGTTCTTGGGTTTTTGAAATGTGCTATGAGAATAGGAGAGGTTGGGCAGAGTGCCCTGATTTACCTTTGCTGAGGACAATATCAAAAATACATTCATATTCTTCTAGCAAAGTGTTTCTCTGAGCTTTGGGTTATCTGTGGTAGCACTTGACCCCGGATCTGCCATCCATTTTGGTTATTTTGTATGTCAGGGACTCTGAATAATATTTCAGTTATATAAAGGTCTTGCTTCTAAGTTGAGTTAAGAAGTTGTATTAATAAGTAACATAGGTAAATTGCCCAGAACTTTCTGGGGGTGCATGAGACTGCAGTACAGAATTTGACATCTGTTATTACATGGAGAGACTAATTTTAGCTGATAGCTAGTTGTCTTCTTAGATAATCAGAACTTTGGCGAGGGTGGTAACGTTTGATTTTCGAATTGTAAAAAGTATGTCCCAAGTGACTACCCCAGGTCAGGTGAAACGGTGGCTCTGACAGGTGGGCTGAGCTTGGGGAGCGTCTTGGTCAGCTTGGACTGCTGTTACACACTGTCATAGATTTGGGGGCTTAAACAGTAGAAATCTGTTTTCTTACTTTCTGGAGGCTGGAAGTCCAAGATCAAGGTGTTGGCAGGTTTGGTTTTTCCTGAAGCCTCTCTCCTTGGCTTGCAGATGGCCCTTGTCTTAATGTGTCCTCACGTGGTCTTTTTCTGTTTGCGGTTTGTGGGTGTCTCTTCTCTTACAAGGACCCCACTCCATTTGGGTGAGGGCTCCACTTTAATGACCTCATTTAACCTTAATTAACCTCCTAAAAAGCCTTATCTCCAATAAAATCACAATGGGGATTAGGGCTTCAACATGTAATTTGGGGGGTGGAGTAGACAGTTCCGTCCATCATAGGGGTAGGGATGCCGGAGTTGGGATGTTCTGGGTCTAGGAAGGCTTAATGGTCCTGTGGAATCCCCTTCTTGGGCTCAGGAGGCTTGTCCTTGGGAGGGGAGTGGGCATGAGAAAGACTGGGCCTTGCTTGCTTTAGAGGGTGTTGGGGTGCTCCGTCGGGAAGGGAATCAGAAGTAAGCCCAGTCATCAGATCTAGGTCTGCCACGAAGCCCGACATGCAGCCAGAATGATCTGGGGCTGAGTCTTCTGAAGTTAGGTTCCTCCATGGTCACCCCTGCCTTCTGTCTGTGAGATGCAGTGGCTAAGAGAGGAGCGGGCTAAGCCCAGGAGCGTCAGTGCACTGTGGGACTCAGCTGTCGAGTCCCCCCTGGAGGGGCCATTAGTCCAAATCACAGTGTCCAAAGAAGACTCAGAAAGGCAGGTCCTCATTCGGTTGGGGTCCGTATCCAGAGGTTGACTCAGGCCTTCCAGCTACTGGTGGGGGCTCCAGGAAGTAGATCTGTCTGGCCTCTCAGGGAGAAGGGTTGTCAGGACAACGGGATTATCGAGACCAGCCCAATGGACTGGGGTTCAGTGGGAGGCTCCCGGACCAGGGTATCAGTTGGGGATGGGGGTGGCATACAAATGCGGAACAGAGACAGAGGAAGGGCCCAGTCTGGGGGGTTGTGAAAGGAAACCTCGTTTGGGGACCCCGCAGGCTCTAAGAGCTCTCTGGGCTGCGGTGGCCTTGGGGTGGAGGGCAGCAGACTGTTTTACCATGGGCCCCTACCGGCCAGGCTCAGTTTTCTGTTTGGAAACGGAACTGACCTGGAGAGGAGGGGAGCGAGGCAGAGATTGTCAAGCCCGGTCCTCATGGAAGAAAACAGCTGGCAGGGTTGAGAGCCACTGCAGGGGTGGGGTGGGGTGTGGGGGTGTGTGTGTGTGGGCGCACGTGGGCGCGTGTGTGTGCGCGTGGGCGCGCGCGCCTCCCTGCTCTGGCTGGCCAGTCCATAGTGAGGCTTACGCGATGTGTCCAGCATGCTGCTGGAGCCTCGCGGGGAGAGCGGATGGGCCTGCCTGTCAGCATATAACCTGTCGGGGGTGGAGTGGGGGGGCAAAAAGACATGTAGATCTGTTGTAATCCCAGGCAAGAGAATGATAAGGCAGTAGGGGTTCAGAGACAGGAAGACAGACAGGGAACCATGACAGGCTAGAGACTAGGGAGCATTATTTTTCGAAAACTCTTCGTGACCAATTGTAAATGTCCAGAAAAATAGAGAGATTACATCTATCGCTCAGCTTTAGTAGTTGTTAACATCTGGTTTCTCTAAGTATATAATGTATACTTAATGCCTATTGTATGTATATATCTAATATATACTACGTATATATGTATATATGTGATGCATGTGTACCACAGACACGTATATACCTATACTTTTTCTTTTCTTGCTAAAGCATTAGAAACTCCCAAGAAACACCTCCCTGAGAAGAAGGATACTCTCAGGGTGCCTGGGTGGCTCATTGGGTTAAGCGTGTGCCTTCAGCTCAGGTCATGATCCCACGGTCCTGGGATCGAGCCCCATGTTGGGCTCCCCGCTCAGTGGGGGGCCTGCTTCTCCCTCTCTGCCTCTGTCCCACCCACCCCCAGGCTCATACTTACACGCACTCCATCAGATAGATAACTAAAATCTTAAAAAAACAAATAAGGATACTCCTATAAAAGCATAACAGCATGATCACATGTAAGAAAATGAACTATTTCCTGATATCTTTTTTTTTTTTTTTAAAGATATTACTGATTTATTTGACAGACACAGAGAGGGAACACAGCAGGGGGCGGAGAATTGGAGAAGGAGAAGCAGGTTTTCCTCCGAGCAGGGAGGTCAGTGCGAGGCTGGATCCCAGAACCCTGGGATCATGACCCGAGCTGAAGGCAGACAACCTAACGAATGAGCCGTCCAGGCACCCCCCATGATATCTCCTACTATTCAGGGCCTTTTCAGGTAGGAGTTCGAGTGATAACAGTAATAATAATAGCTAATATTTATTGAGACTTAGTATGTTCTAGGTACTGTTCTCAGTGCTTTATGGTTATTACCTTCATTGACCCTGACAACAGGAATAGCATCAGGTACTGTTGACATCCCTTTCTGTAGGCCGGGAACAACAAGCTCGGGGGGTTAAGTGGCTGGTGGGACTCTTGACAGCTGCTGCGTGGTGGACGATTCCAGACCTATGGCTTTCCAACTCTAGAACAGTCCTTTTCAGCCTCTGCTCTAGAGGGTCAGGAACCTTCACGGGGACTTCCAGACTAGGGCTGGGGGAGGTGGGGGGAGGGTGTAAAGAGGAAAGCGAGGAAGGCATTCCCAGGGCATGGGTTCAGATCCTGAGAACACTGTTTGGACACTGGGGAAATTTCAGGGACAGCAAGTGACTGGCCTGGCTATACTTTGCAGCTGATTTCTTCTCTCTGTGCTTTTCCTTCCCTCGTTGTCTTCTGATCAGGCACTGCTTGCTTTCTTTTCCACTAGGACTGAGTAGGGAGCATAGAAATGGTCACAGCTCTGCTGGAAGATTTGACAGGAGGAGGGCCAACGTGTGGAGATGACCTGGGGCTCTGGGTTTTGCCCCGGGGCCCACTGTGGTGTGATGTGTGATGAGTAGCTTCCTGGCTTGGCAGCAGAATCTTGCCAGATCGGATGGCCCAAGGTTGAAAGCCAAAATATCGTGCAGGAAGAGCTCCTTTGCCTTTGGGGGACCACCCTAGCCACCCAACCCCAGTCTCATGGGTCTGCACATGGGCCTAACCTTTCCCATCCTCTCCCTCGTCCAGCTCGCAGACCTCCGAAGAGAGCGCAATCGAGACAGGTTCCAGCAGCTCTACCTTCATCAAGAGAGAGGACGAAACCATCGAGGACATCGACATGATGGACGACATTGGCATAGACTCCTCAGACCTGGTAGAGGACAGCTTCCTGTGACTGGGAGATTTCGGTGGGGACCTTCCATTCCTGGAGCCACTTTGGATCCCTTTAAGCAAACCACTTTATTGCAATGCAGAAGTTTGGGAGGAGGACTTGGATGAGGCGTCAAGAGAAGTTCCCAGCCGAGGGCCTCAGGGAGCCTGCTCACTACGGCTGAATGGGAGATTTCGAGATGGACTTCGTCGCCTTGCCTCTTGGCTGTGATTCAGTAGCATCTCTCTCAGCAGTGTGTGAACTCTGGAGATGGATGGACAAGGAAGCTATAGGCCACAGAAGGTGAACTCCGTGTGTCAAGGGCTTTTGGTGAGATTCCAGCAGACACAACAACTTCGATTGTGAGAAAACTCCAGAATTGTAATTATGTAAATAGGTCTAACAGAGGATGTGTTTAGGTTTGTATTAACTGTCTTCTCTGGACTTCTGAAGAGACCACTCGTCCCATCCATGTACTTCTGCTTGAAAACTGGTATCAGCTGCTGTTGAGCTCCTCTGTGAAGTACATGCAAAACCACTTTTGAACCTTAAAAGGTACTGGTACTATAGTATTTCACTTTTTTTTTTTTTTTTTTTTTTTTTAGTATTAAAGAGATAAAGAATAACAATTAACCAATCTCGTTTACTAGATTTGGGTCATTTAGAAGCCCACCAACTCATTTTCATATAGTAATCTACGTTTATAATACTACTGTTATCAGTAATGCTAAATGTGTAACACATTTTCCCTATAGAGAAAGCACAATTAAAAAAAATTCTTACTAAGTAGGCGACAAGTTTGACAGTTTTTGACATTTATATCAAATAACCGATGTTTCTCTAGAAAATACGGTAATAGCTGTAGTGGATTAAATTTAGTTGAACATGGAGAACAGAGTAAAAGTAGTGTTTTCCAGGAAGTCAGGTGTTTTAAACTGTGGACTGAATAGGTTCCCTAATCCATTGTACTAAAAATAATTAATCGCCCTCTGAAGTGATGGGATTTGAAAGAAACAAAACCCCTAAATCCGAAATGTTCTCAATATGAAGGCATAAGCCCATGCCTAATGTGACTTCTCATGTTATTACCCAGTGGAAAATACAATCATCAGCAAAATAGACTGAATTTGCAGAGGCCATTTTTATGCCTGGTGACTCTGGTGCATCCCAGCATCTGTATTTTTTTAAAAATTTTACAAACCCTGGAAGAGTCAGAAGGATGCCTTGACTATGGCCCCCTTTGGTTCAACTGGGAGAACGCACAGGCTTATGTGTTAGCTTAGGTTCTTGGTTCCCAAATGTAACCAGGATCACCAAATTCTAGATCCCCACCCCAGAGCCTCTGAATTACCGAGTCTGGCAGGAGCAGGAACCTTGTATTTTTATAAATTCCTCGGCTGTTCTGATGAGCCAGGTTTGGGAAACACCTGCTTAGGTTCCAGGAAGTTGCCATGGGAAACAGATCATTTGAAATTTGGAACTGGGCTAGAAGTCAGCCATGCCAGAAGCCTACTATTTAAATCCTTGGCTCTGGGTCAGTGACATTCAGTGCCCTCTATCCAGCAATTGCTGCCTTTCGTTTAACTTTCCAGTCTTAGCTGAGGCTGAGAGAGCCAAACCTTGGTTTGGCAGGTCCTCTAGGAGTAAAGACGCTGCTTCCAGCTGCATTGAGGCACTGGACTTGCCCCCTGGACTTGTCCCCTGGACTTGCCCCCTGAGGCATGCATGAAAATGATGCAATTCAGTGTCCCAAGTCTCTGTGTCACAAGGTTGATATTTGGGTGAAAAAATGATTTTTTAAGTTTTGCCGAAATTGTGGGGTGAGACGGCAGGACAAATTGTCACATCATCCAAACTGCCAAATTGATTGGTGTGGGTTCATTGGCATTCTTTGCAGTAGTGCTTAATTGCTGACACTGTGGGAAAAAAACCTGGGCTGTGATGAGTGCAATCACGGCGTGTGCTCCTGGCAGGTGATGGCGTTGGAAGACGCAGCAGCGGTAACAAACAAGGTCCTCGACTCCCCACGGGTGCAGTCTCCATGCAAGTCCCAACTTTCTTCTCCCCCGTTTTCATACTGAGTGTGAAGACTGAGCCAGATTGGCCAATTAAAAACAGAAAATCTGACTAGGTTCTGTAGAGCCAATTAGACTTGAAATACATTCGTGTTTCTAGAATCACAGCTCAAGCATTCTGTTGATCACTCCCTGTCTGTTGTACAGCCTTCTTTTGCCGGTGCTTTGCATTTTGATGTTCCTTGGAGTTCTGCATGACATCATGAGGCTGGATGAAAATTCTCAGACGAGTACATTCCAGTCCTAATGAATACTCCACCTGAGTTTGTGTGTGACTGCATTTAAAAAAATTTTTTTTTTACTGTGTATTCAGTGTATTACAGATTTGTTTTCCCTTTTGGCCTCCTGCAAAGTCCCCAGATGAAAATTGGCCAATCCTCCCTGCTTTCTATTTTTATGAAGACAATCAAAGCTGGCCTGAGAAACACAATTTGTGACTTTTTTAAATGGTCGATGATGTCCTTAAAATGTGGTCTGCCGATCTGTACAAATGGTCCTATTTTTGTGAAGAGGGACGTGAGATAAAATGATGTTATACATCAATATGTATATATGTATTTCTATGTAGACTTGGAGAATACTGCCAAAACATTTATGACAGAGCTGTATCACTGCCTTGGTTTATATTTTTTTGACTGTGATATTCCCCACAGGCACATTGACTGTTGCACTTTTGAATGTCCAAAATTTATATTTTAGAAGAATAAAGAGAAAAATAACGTCAGTGTTTCCAAAATAGTGGTGTGGCGAATGTGTGAGAGGTAACTCAATAGGGTCTACTGATAAAAAAAAAAAAATGTATTACAAAATGCCCCATTTGTGCTTTTGTTTTAAAACGTGTAAATGAAGATCTTTATATTTCAATAAATGATATATATAATTTAAAGTTATGCTGAGGTTCTAGCATTTTGGTCTTTAGCTGAATCCCGGAAATTAAAGCCATCTTGTGCAATTTGCTTTGTTAGCAACATTTCAGTGGGACTCCATAATAGGGTTTCGATGAAACCAATAGGAAATTTAAGATTGAAATATTATTTGAGCTGGTTACTTTTCAGACCTAGGGTTTGTCTTAAAGATGACGAGTACGTGGTTACATCTCTGATCCTACTGATTATTTTAATAGCGTGTACATGACTGCGTTTACTGTCTACAACCTTCAAACATGGTACATAGTTGTAATACAAAAGATGAGGGTTTTTTTTTTCATTCTAACCTCTTCCCTGTCCCCGTGCTGGTTCCCAGAAGCAGAAATGCATCTTCTATCTTTCCAGTTCCCTTTCTGTGCATCTGTTCTTATACATACATATACATCTGTATTTTTGCTTTGTATTTTACCTAAATGAGATTTATCTCCATTTTTAGGAAAAGATTTTATTTATTTTTATTTTAGAGCATGAGCATGGGAGAGAGCATGTGCACATGAACTGGGTTTTTGGGGGGGAGAGGGAGGGACAGACCCTCCAGCAGACTCCTCACTGAGTGCAGAGCCCAATGCAAGGCTTTATCCCATGACCTGAGCTGAAACCAAGAATCAGATGCTTAACCAACTTGAGTCACCCAGGTGCCTCCATAAGCTTTTGAAAGTGCTTCCCCCCACCTTTTTTTTTTTTAAACACAGACTTTATTTTCTAGAGCAGTTTAAGGTTCACAGCAAATTGAACAGGAGGCACAGAGGTTCCCTTCTACCTCTTCCCTTTCCCATCATCAGCATCTCCCAGAGTGGCACATCTGTTAGAGTTGATGAAACTATACTGACACATCCTTCTCAGACTTGATGCTGCTCTTCTCGGTCAATGCTATGTTTTAGAGATCTCTGTGAGAAGTCGCTGTAGACAGGCTTCCCTCATGTTTTACAGTTCCACATGTGAATGAAATCAATGCGATCATGTTCCTCTAGGTGTCTTTATGGTTCCCATGAGTCAATGTGATGGGAATCAATGGTTCTAGAATCAATGCGATCATGTTCCTAGGTGCCTTTATGGTTCCCAGGCTTTGCTATGGAATGACTTCATGAAGCTCTTTGCGCACACGTCCTTGTGCGCACATTGTAGTGTTTCACTAGGACAGAATTCTAGAAATGAAATTTTGCAAGGCCAAAGGGTTTGCAGAAATAAGTTGATATTAAGCTCAAGTCTTCCTGTATGATTGTCCCAGTAAATTTTCGAATCACCTGATTTGCACATTATTTTAGGAACCCTAGTTTTCTAGGGTTTTCTCTGCCTTTCATTGCTCACTGCAATATATTAAGTGTTGGGAAGATGTTGTTTTTTGTGTTCTAAAGCGTGCTGAATTAAATGACTTGAGGACTTAAAGAACAAAAATTAGAGGGGCACCTCGGTGGCTCAGATGGTTAAGCATCTCCCTTCGGCTCAGGTCATATCCCAGGGTCCTGGGATTAAGCCTTGCATTGGGCTCCCTGCTCAGCTGGAAGCCTGCTTCAACCTGTCCCTCTATTGTTCACCCTGCTTGGGCTCTCCCACTCTTCTGTCCAATAAATAAAATAAAAACCACAAAACCAATAACAGTTCAACTTATTTTCAATTTTCTGGATGATGGAAATGATTGTTACTAACAATTGGAATGTAGCACCCTATTCCAATATAACTCCTTATTACCCATATTCTTTCAGCCTGAAGATCAAAGTTCACCTCCATGGAGTTCAGTTGGAAGATGTGGATTGTAGGCTGGGTATTGACACTGCTTGCATTCCAGCCCCAAGAAGGAGACGTGATCTAGCATCCACACAAGGCGCTTCGCCTACAGAGTGATCTTTCTATTCTCCTTTTTAATGTATAATTCTACTTCTTAATATAATACAATGTGGCCTACTTTATCTCCTCATGCCAGTAAGAACAACTTTCACTATTAGAGGGTTTTTTTTTTCCCAATTTATTTATTTTCAGAAAAATAGTATTCATTATTTTTTTCACCACACCCAGTGCTCCATGCAAGCTGTGCCCTCTATAATACCCACCACCTGGTACCCCAACCTCCCACCCCCCTGCCACTTCAAACCCCTCAGACTGTTTTTCAGAGTCCATAGTCTCTCATGGTTCACCTCCCCTTCCAATTTACCCAAATTCCCTACTCCTCTCTAACGCCCCTTGTCCTCCATGCTATTGGTTATGCTCCACAAATGAGTGAAACCATATGATAATTGACTCTCTCTGCTTGACTGATTTCACTCAGCATAATCTCTTCCAGTCCCGTCCATGTTGCTACAAAAGGGTTTGTTTTTTTATTTGAATTCAATTAGCGCACATATTAGCCCATGTCATTAGTTTCAGATGTATCCTTGAGTGATTCATCAGTTGCATGTAACACCCAGCACCCGTCATGTCACATGCCCTCCTTAATGCCCATCACCCAGTTACGACTATTAGATGGTTTTAAAACTCTGTCAAAAATCCTTTTCACATCTACTTTTTTTGTTTCTTAAGATAGCATGTTGAGGCAGGGAAGACATTTGAGGAGGAAACCAAGTGACTTGCAAAAACCATACAGCTGAGTAATGAGAGCACCAAGGCTAGAAATTCCGAATATACTAATTCCCATGTTTATACCATGCGGGACCATGGGAAAGCAAGAGATCCCGAGAAAGGGTTCGTGTTCAGAAGTAGGTTGTTTTGCTTCTTGAGATAACTTCAAAAGACAAGTGATGGACTAGTTGGCGTGTAGAAGCATTTCACACGTTTATAATAACAATTTCTTTTTAGGCTATACTACAATAGCTCTAATAATGAATATTATGACTCTAATAGTTATATGCCTCATAAAATGCAGCTCAAGAAAATGACTTAGAATACCTGAATCCATCAACTAGGCAATTTCCCCCAGGATAATGGCAATGGAAATGCTTCATTATCTCTGACTCCAAATATATACAAGGATTAAACCCAACCATGTTGTTATAGCAAAATTAATATACTGTGCTAATAACACAATTTTTTCACCCCTATAATTTAATATATGTGAATATATGTATAATATAGCCTTATTAACAGATTGTAATGTTCTGTTCTACCCAGCTACATAAATAGCACCAATGTCCTAAGGAATAATGAACGCATCTTCCAAAATCTATTCCTATGTGGGTAATGTTTCCATCAACCACATTTTAGTCTACATGTAAAGCAATGGAGATATCAAGGACACATGGTTTCACATGGCAGGGGGAGCATATTTGCTCCCTGTTTCTGGTTTAAAGGCTAATTGGAATTTTAAAAAGATTTGCCACATTATCCTGGCAGATGGTATTTTGCTTTATCATTATTCATGGGTATTAATGACTTCCCTCTGGAGCATGTGTATCCTGTCTATTTTGAATTTCATTACATTTCATGCTGACTGCTCCAAACAGAATTGGATCCAGAATTTTCTGTGTGGTGCTCGAGCTGCAGATTGTTGGGTTGGTCAAAGTTTTAGACTTGATTAGAAATTAAGTAACTCTTTGAAATGAAGAAAACCTTTTTCTTCTCTGACTTGAGTATTCATTACATTTTTCCTTTGGCTGAGCTTGCCATCCCACAGGGTTGCATGTAATACCTGGCATATATGAAGACAATTCCAAAGTATCCTTCGTTAGCCTGAGATTATTAGACATCCTTTCTTTTTTCCCTAGAGGGGTTAAGGTCGGTTTTCTAAATATGGAAAATGGATGAGGAACATGATGGTAATGATCTGGCCACAGAAAGTCATTTTTTAATTAATCTCTTCAACAAATACTATTAGAGAACAGCCTCTTCTTTGTTCAGTTGATCTCTAGAATATTTAAGCCTCACTGAGGCAGCTGGCAGAGTTGATTCCAACTGGCTAATTACCTGAGGGGACCATGGCATCACAGAGCAGAGCAGCATCTAGCAGAAAAGGTGGTGGGTGGAGGGCCACAGTCTATACTTGGGGGTAACAAAAAGCTGGAGTAGTATATCGTGAATAATCTATACGACATGAGTACAGCTTAATGGAGACTTCTGGTAAAACTAAAGCTTTCCTGCAACCAGAGGACACAGAATGTAGTCGGAGCATTTTGAGAATGGGAAGGTAGGGCTGGGGTAGCGAGACCTGTGGACTTGCTTCTTCCAGCCCCTGTCCTAGCTTGATTCCACACACTTCACAGCCACCTTCACATCCATCGTCCCCCAATTTTACCCCCCTATCCTTAGATGTTATTGAGCTAGGCACTGTTACAGGCCCTGGGATTCAGAAGTAATACAACGCATAAGATCTCTACATCACGGAAGATGGAAATAGTTTCTCTCAAGAGCAGGAAGCAGATTTATTTGATGGTGTTCCCTTCTGGGACAGATGTTGATCAGATGTGCTTGCAGCCTATCGTAAAACACTGGTGTTTCCTAAGCTCAAGGTTCTTGCCTGTGAGGACCATTGCCTCTGAGCACCCACCCAGGCCACTTTGCATTACCCTTTCAGGGTTCAGGATGCGGGGAAAACTGACATAAATATCAAGCTCATGCTGTTTACTGGATTGCGGGTAGTAAAGTCCCTTGTTTCTGATCCAGGAGTCTCTCTCATTTTCTGGAAGCATCCTTGAAACTGTGGTGGTCCAACCTGTAAGCTTCCAAGTACAATAAAATCTTAGACCCTTCATAGTTCTTGACACTAACTCAACATATATTTTTTTTTTTTTTTACATAGAAAATGATGTTATGTATAAGTAAAGACAATTATACTTCTTCCTTTCCAATTTGGATGCCTTTTGTTTCATATGTCTTATTGCGCTGGTTAGGAATTCCACTACAAAGTTGAATGAAAACAGTTTATTAGGAAGGCTTTTTTCTGCATCTATTGAGATTATCATATACTTTCTCTTTTTTCATTTGTTAGTTTGGTTAGTTACATTGACTACTTTCCAAAAGTCAAGGATTCTTACATTCCTGGGTTAAAATATCCTTAACTATAATTTATTATCTTTTTATATATTGCTGGATTCAGTATGCTAATATTTTGTTAAGAATTGTTCTTTTCCTTCTTGAAATAGCTTTATTGATCACCAACTTTATTTTACCCCACAAGATTCTTTGCCACAGTTTGGCGACTGTGGCCATTGCTGCTATGAACATTGGGGTACATATGGCCCTTATTTTCACTACATCTGTATCTTTGGGGTCAATACCCAGTAGCGCAATTGCAGGGTCATGGGGAAGTTCTATTTTTAATTTCTTAAGGAATCTGCACACTGTTTTCCAAAGCAGCTGTACCAACTTGCATTCCCACCAAAAGTGTAAGAGGGTTCCCCTTTCTCTATATCCTCTCCAACACTTGTTTACTGACCTGTTGATTTTGGCCATTTTAACTGGTGTAAGGTGGTATCTCAATGTGGTTTTGATTTGAATCTCCCTGATGTCTAATGATGATGAACATTTTTTCATGTGTCTGTTAGCCATTTGTATGCCCTCTTTGGAGAAGTGTCTGTGTCTTCTGCTCATTTTTAAAAAAAATATTTCAATTTTAAAATAAACATATAATGAATTATTAGCCCCAGGGGTACAGGTCTGTGAGTGTTCTGCCCATTTTTTTGATAGGATTATCTGTTTTATGTGTGTTGAGTTTGAGGAGTTCTCCTTATAGATCTTGGATATCAGCCCTTTGTCTGTAGTGTCATTTGAGAATATCTTCTCTCATTCAATGGGAATGGGCCTTTTTGTTTTGTTGACTGTTTCCTTTGCTATGCAGAAACTTTTGATCTTGATGAAGTCCCAAAGTTCATTTTCGCTTTTGTTTCCTTTGCCTCTGGGGATATATCTTGAAAGAAGTTGCTGTGGCTGATGTCAAACAGGTTACTGCCTATGTTCTCTTGGATTTTGATAGATTCCTGCCTCACACTGAGGTCTTTTAACCATTTTGAGTTTATCTTTGTGTATAGTGTGAGAGAATGGTCGAGTTTCATTCTTCTATACATAGCTGTCCAATTTTCCCAGCACAATTTATTGAAGAGGCTGTCTTTTTTCCACTGTTATATTTTTTCCTGCTTTGTCCAAGATTAGTTGACCATAGAGTTGCAGGTCCCTATCTGGGCTCGCTACTCTGTTTTACTGGTCTTTGTGTCTGTTTTTATGCCAGTACCATGCTGTTTTTTTTTTTTTAATTTATTTTTTATTTATTTTCAGCATAACAGTATTCATTATTTTTGCACCACACCCAGTGCTCCATGCAATCCATGCCCTCTATAATACCCACCACCTGGTACACGGACCTCCCACCTCCCGCCCCTTCAAAACCCTCAGATTGTTTTTTAGAGTCCATAGTCTCTCATGGTTCACCTCCCCTTCCAATTTCCCCCAATTCCCTTCTCCTCTCTAACTCCCCATGTCCTCCATGCTATTTGTTATGCTCCACAAATAAGTGAAACCATATGATAATTGACTCTCTCTGCTTGACTTATTTCACTCAGCATAATCTCTTCCAGTCCCGTCCATGTTGCTACAAAAGTTGGGTATTCGTCCTTTCTGATGGAGGCATAATACTCCATAGTTTATATGGACCACATCTTCCTTATCCATTCATCCATCGAAGGGCATCTTGGTTCTTCTGGATAAAAGACCTCAACGTGAGACAGGAATCCATCAGAATCCTAGAGGAGAACATAGGCAGTAATCTCTTCGATATCAGCCACAGCAACTTCTTTCAAGATCTGTCTCCAAAGGCAAAGGAAACAAAAGCGAAAATAAACTTTTGGGATTTCATCAAAATCAAAAGCTTCTGCACAGCAAAGAAAACAGTCAAGAAAACAAAGAGGCAACCCACGGAATGGGAGAAGATATTTGCAAATGACACTACAGACAAAAGGTTGATATCCAGGATCTATAAAGAACTCCTCAAACTCAACACACACAAAACAGATAATCAGATCAAAAAACGGGCAGAAGATATGAACAGACACTTCTCCAATGAAGACATACAAATGGCTATCAGACACATGAAAAAATGTTCATCATCACTAGCCCTCAGGGAGATTCAAATTAAAACCACATTGAGATATCACCTTACACCAGTTAGAATGGCCAAAATTAGCAAGACAGGAAACAACATGTGTTGGAGAGGATGTGGAGAAAGGGGAACCCTCTTACACTGTTGGTGGGAATGCAAGTTGGTGCAGCCTCTTTGGAGAAGTGTGGAGATTCCTTAAGAAATTAAAAATAGAACTTCCCTATGACCCTGCAATTGCACTACTGGGTATTTACCCCAAAGATACAGATGTAGTGAAAATAAGGGCCATCTGTACCCCAATATTTATAGCAGCAATGATCACAGTTTTATAGTAAAGCTTGAAATCAGGCAGCATGATAACCCCAGTTTTGTTTTTCTTTTTCAACATTTCCTTGAGCCAAGATGCCCTTCAACAGGCGAATGGATAAAGAGGATATGGTCCATATATACATGGAGTATTATGCCTCCAACAGAAAGGATGAATACCCAACTTTTATATCAACATGGATGGGACTGGAGGAGATTATGCTGAGTGAAATAAGTCGAGCAGAGAAAGTCAATTATCATAAGGTTTCACTTACTTGTGGAGCATAAGGAATAACATGGAGGACACTGGGCGAAGGAGAGGAGAAGTGGTTGGGGGACATCGGAGAGGGAGACAAACCATGAGAGACTGTGAACACTGAGAAACAAATTGAGTGTTTTCGAGGGGAGTGAGGTGGGGGTTAGGGTTAGTCTCATGGTGGATATTAAGGAGGGCATGTATTGCATGGAGCACTGGGTGTGGTGCATAAACAATCTTGGAACACTGAAAAAAAATTTAAAAAATTTAAAATTAAAAAATTAAAAAATAAGATTCTTAGCCAGCATAGTACAGTCACTTAGCTAATATCCTTGTTGCTTATAGAATCCTCAGGTGTCTTTATCAAAATGTTCCCTCCTCAGGTACTTAATGGCTGGGGTCTGTTTTTGATCTAGGGGTCTTTTATTTTTTATTCTAATTTTTTAAATTTTATTTTTTATTGTTTTTAGTTTTAATTACAGTATAGATAACATTCAGTGTTTTCAGTTTCAGGTGTACAATATAGCGATCCAACAATTCTTTGTATTACTCAGTGCTCATCATTTTAAGTGTACTCTTATTCCCCTTCACCTATTTCACTCATCTATCCACCTACCTCCCCTCTGATATGCTTTATTTTAAACAAGTACCCTCAGTTAAAGTTATTTTTTTCAACAAGAACATTTTTTACTTGAAGCACAGTCAGAATACACTGTTCTAAAAGATATATATATATATATATATATATATATATAAACATTCCATCCTTGTTCATGATGAATATTGACTTTTTTCTGTTTTCTATAATTGTAATTTTCTACTCTTGTCATTTCTTTGTCTTGGTTTGTATAAAGGTAATAAGTGGCTTTATATAATGAGTTGTGACATGTTTCCTCCTCCTCTATATTCTGGAAGAGTTTGTGTAGAATTGGTATTATATAATTCACCATAGAAGCCACCTGGTCCTGGAAGTTTCTTTGTTGGAGGGTTGCAAATTATGAATTCAATTTCCTTAATAAATACAGGGCTCTTCAATCTGTCTGATTCTTTTTGAGTAAGTTGGGTAGTTTGTGTTTGAAGGAATTTGTCTGTATCAGTTATGAATGTATTAGGAGAAAGTTTTTGACTTTATTAACATGAAGTTATTGATAACATTCCTTATTATTCTTTATTATAAGATCTTTAGTGTTTTCTCCTTGTTCATTCATGATATTGATAATTTGTGTCTTCTTCCTTTTTTAATTGAGGATAGTCACAGTTGTGTGTTAATTTTAAGAATAATTTCAAAAAAATCAGCTTTTGGTTTCATTGTTTATCTGTTCTCTATTTTTTGTCCTCCTTCTATTTTATTGACTTCACTCTATTACTTTTTTCCTTCTGCTTACTTTAGGCTTAATTTGTTCTTTTCTAGTTTCTTAAGATAGAAGCTTAGATAATTTTTGTGAGACATTTACACTTCCTAACGTACAGTTTTAATGCTTTAAATTTTCTTATAAGAGTTAATTTAGATGCATCCTACAAATGTTGGTAAAGTGTAGTATGATATGTAATTCAAAGTATTACCAGAGTATAGAGAAAAGAGCCTTTAATCAATGAAGGGGGTGTTGCAGAGAAGTGTTAGAGCTGGCCTTTGAATGACTTTTTTCCAGAGAGAGAAGAAGGTAAGAGCATTCTAAGCCAAAAGAACAATAAGCCAGGGTTCATGAATTGACATTTCCTTTTAAAGCATGCTCATGAATATTTAATAGCTGTAGTCCACAGATAGAAGATCTTTGAAAGGCAGGGACAGAGCCAGTCATTCCCATAAACCAAAAGTGGTAGTAAGGCTGAAAGTTGGTTTGGGTCTTGAAGTCATCCTTTTAGCTGATACCATTTTAAATGAGAATAGTACTGGTCCAAGAGAGTTAAAAAAAAAAAAAAAGAAAATAAATAAATAAAATCTTTAAAAAAAAAAAAAAAGAAAGAAAGAAAGTACTGTCATGTGTGAAATTCTTGGATATTGATCGAAACAAAGGCAAAATAAGGTGCACATGGAAACAGGAGAGCAGTATCTGGTTATAACTCTTAGATATAGTTCATTAAGAAACACTCATTTATTAGAGAGATATTGCCTTGGAATCTCCCAACTTCCCATCTACTTCTACAGTCATGAGACCTTTATCTCTGCATGGTTTCTTAATCTCTGTAGCAGATATTATAGATTGGCCCACTCAACATCTTTCTGTATGCTTTTGTTGCTTTTTAAAAATACCAAGGTTGGAAGGCAAAGCACTCAAATTCCCTTGCAGACAGAGTTTGGCCATGTGACATGATCCTGGCCAATAAGATGTGGGTGTATTTTCTGGGGAGGACTTCCTTATTGCATTAAAAAGTCAAAGATGAGAAAAAGTTTTTATCTTTCTTACATTGTCCAGGATTCCCATTTTTCCCTTCCTGGAACTTGAAGACAATTCCTAGGGTGGCGGCAGTCATTTTTGACCATGACATTCAAAATCACGTCCTAAAAATGGCAGTCAAGGACACTGCAACAGGCTTCCTGATGACATTTTTGAACAAGTACATTAGCTCTGACCTATCTAATCCCCCTTTTTTCGTTGTTAAAAAAACACAAGTTCAAGCAACTATTTTCATGTTTTCCATCACTTACAATAAATTCATTCATAAATGTTGCAACCTTTTTGTAACAAGTAAAAAAGTTGTACGGGGATATCTATAATTCCAACCTATAACAACTTTCTTAACTGGGCTGCCAAGATATCAAAGTCTCTTCATTTTCATCCTAAACTACTGGTTGACTTTATTTATTTATTTATTTATTTGAGAGACAGAGGGAGCATGAGTGGGAGGAGAGGGAGAAGGAGAAGCAGGCTCCCCATGGAGCAGGGAGCCCAGTGTGGGGCTGGATGCAGGGTTTGGTCCCAGGAAGTTGAGATCATGACCTGAGCAGAAGGCAGTTGCTTAAGTGACTGAGCCACCCAGACATCCCTACTGGTTGATTTTAATCAGTCTCTCTACTAATCCTTCTCTTCTCCCCGACTCTGTTTATATTGGAGTGCCCCAGGCAAATTCTGAACCTCATTTTTTTCCTGGTCTTATCTAAGTTCATGGCATCAAATACCATCTATGTGCTGGCAATTTCTAAATGCATATTTCCAAGCCAGTCCTTTTCCCTAAACTACAGATTCATGTGTCCAACTGCATCCTCAGCATCTTCATTTGGATGTCAAATAGTTGACCTCTTAACTTTATTATATATTTTTTAATTTATTTATTTGACAGACAGAGATCACAAGTAGGCAGAGAGGCAGGTGGGAGGGGGACAGCAGGGGGAAGTAGGCTCCCCACTGAGCAGAGCAGAGCAGAGAGCCAGATGCAGGGCTCCATCCTAGGACCCTGGGATCATGACCTGAGCTGAAGGCAGAGGCTTAACTCACTGAGCCACCCAGGCCCCGACCTCTTAACTTGAAAACTTGACTCTCACTTCTTCCCTCAAGCTTGATCTGTCTTCAGTCTCCCTCATCTGTGTGTTGACAGCTCTAACCTTCCAGTTGCTTATGCTCCAAATCTTGGAGTCATTCTTGACAACTCTCTTTTTCTCACACTCTGAAATTAATCTGCCAAGACTTTGGTTCTACCTGAAGCCTAACCAGATGGATTCATAATCTGTCCACTTCTCACTACCTGCCTTGCTGCCATCATGGACCAAGGCCCCATCGGGTTACTCTTAGGTCTACCTTTCTCTGCTCTCTTCTCTCCCACAGTAGACTGTTTTCAATACCACAGCCCGAGTGATCTTTTTAAAATGAAGTCAGATCGCAGTTACCCCCTCGGCTCAAAACCCTATAATGGTTCTCCATTTTACTCAGAGTAAAACATAAAGTGTTAAAAGTGTCAAGGCCCTTCAAGGTCTGGTCTCTGCCTTCTCTCTGACTTCTTCTCCTCTTCTCTTTGTTCACTCCATTCCAACCTCACTGGCCTCATTGCTGTTGCTGGAACACAAGGACCCACTCATGTTATAGCTTTTGAATTGGAATCCTCGTCCCCAGCTATGCTTGGATAATTCCCTCATTTCTTCCATGTGTCTTTGCAATTTCACTTTTCCCACGAGGCCATACCTGACCTCCTGTATAATATGGACATTAATACCACCCGCCCCCTGACCCTCCAACATGGCCCCTTACCCTTACCTCTAGCACTTCCTTTTCCACCTACTCTGCTCTGCTTTTTCTTTTTTCCTCTACTTACAAGCATCTCATATATAATTTATTGATATATTCATTGTTATTTTCTGTCTCCTCTGCTAGAATGTAAGCTGTATGCTTACAAGATATATATCTGTTTTCTTCACTGATATATCCCTGGTTCCTAGAATAGTGCCTGTTTCAGAGTAAAAGCCTAGGAAATATTAGTTGCAGGGCAGCAGAAGAATTGAGAAAGCAGCACTTCAATCTCTGGCAATTCTGGAGGCCAAATTTAATGTTGATCCCAAAGCTCCCTCCCATGTGCACCAATCTAAAATGCCTATTACATAATGGCTGTTTTTTTCTCTAGTGAAAAAGAAAAACAATCATGACAGTGATTGTAGGGGTGGGTTTTTTAAAAAATGATTTTATTCATTTATTTGTCAGAGAGAGCCTGCAATCAGGGAGAGTGGCAGGTGGAGGGAGAAGCAGACTCCCTGCTGAGCAAGGGGCCTTATGCGGGACTTGACCCCAGGACCCAGGGATCACGACCTGAGCTGAAGGCAGCTGCTTAACTGACTAATCAACCCAGGCATCTCTGTATGGGAGGTATTTAGTAGGACACATTTGCAAAGTGCTGGGAAGTGTTTAAATAGAGCTTCTCTTAAATCCCCCCAAATCAAACCTTCTGTTGAATGCCCTCATTTATCATTATAACATTCCTTTCAGATTTATGGGAAGAATTACATTACTTATTTTGAATACCCCCAATTTTTTAAATAATTGAAGTATAAATTGACATACAATATTGTATTAGTTTCAGGTGTACATCAGTGATTCAGTCTTTGTATACATTGCACAATGATCACCTCCGTAAGTCTAGTGTCCTTCCGTCACCATACAAGGTTACTACAATATCACTGACTCTACTCCCTGTGCTATACATTACATTCACATAACTTGCTTATTTTATAACTGAAAGTTTGTACTTCTTCGCTTATTTCAGTTTGTAACCCCTTCACTCATTTTACCCCCTCCCCACTTTCCTTCCTTTTGGTAACCACAAGTCTATTCTCTGTATCTGTCAGCCTGAGTTTGTTTATTTTGTTTTTTAGATTCCATGTGTAAGTGAGATCATGTGGTATATGGTTTTTTTAAAAGATTTTATTTATTTATTTGACAGATGAAGATCACAAGTAGACAGAGAGGCAGGCAGAGAGAGAGGAGGAAGCAGGCTTCCCACTGAGCAGAGAGCCTGATGCGGGACTCGATCCCAGGACCCTGAGATCATGACCTGAGCTGAAGGCAGTGGTTTAACCCACTGAGCCACCCAGGTGCCCCATGCGCTATGTGTCTTTCTCTGACTTATTTCACCTAGCATAATATCTTCAAGGTCCAACTATGCTGTCACAAATGGCAAGATTTCATTTATACACACACACACACACACACACACACACACACACCATATCTTTATTCAACATCTTAGGTGTTTCTGTATCTCAACTATTATTAAAAATGCTGTAGTGAACCTAAGTGTACATATATCTTTTTGAGTTAGTGTTCTGTTTTCTTTGGATAGATACCCAGAAATGGCATTGTTTGATCATATGGTATTTCTTATTCTTTCTTTATTAGGAGTTTTAAAAAATATTTTATTTATTTATTTGAGAGAGAGAGAGAGCATGAGTGAGGGGAGGGGCAGAGGGAGAGGGAGAAGTAGACTTCTCGCTGAGCAGGGAGCTTGACATGCTGCTCAATCCTAGAACCCCAAGATCACTACCTGAGCTGAAGGCAGATGCTTAACCGACTGAGCCATAAGACACTCCTTGTATGGTATTTCTATTTTTAATTTTTTTAAAAAAAGATTTTATTTATCTATTTGACAGAAAAACATCACAAGTAGGCAGAGAAGTAGGCAGAGAGAAGAGGAGGAAGCAGGTTCCCTGCTGAGCAGAGAGCCCGATGTGGGGCTTGATCTCAGGACCCTGAGATCATGACCTGAGCTGAAGGCAGAGGCTTAACCCACTGAGCCACCCAGGTGTCGTTATTTTTAACTTTTTTGTGGAACTTCCATACTGTTTTCCATGCTGGCTGCACCTTTACATTCTCACAAATGGGGCACAGAGGATTTCCTTTTCATCTTTACCAACACTTGTTATTGTCTTTTTTTTTTTTTAAGATTTTATTTATTTGTTTGACAGACAGAGATCACAAGTAGGCAGAGAGGCAGGCAGAGAGAGAGGAGGAAGCAGGCTCCTCACTGAGCAGAGAGCCCAATGCAGGGCTTGATCCCAGGACCCCCCCGGATCATGACCCAAGTGGAAGGCAGAGGCTTTAACCTACTGAGCCACCCAGGCGCCCCTATTTCTTGTCTTTTTGGTAATAGCATTTTGACAGGTGTAAGGGAGATTCCCATAGTGATATTGACTTGCATTTCCCTGATGATTAGTGATGTTGAACATCTTTTCATGTGCCCGGTGGCCATCTGGATGTCTTCTTATGTATCTATACAGATACTCTGCCCATTTTAAAATATGATGTTTTTGTTGTTGTTATTGATTTTTTTGAGTTCTTTGTATATTTTGTATATTAGCTCTTTACCAGATATATGATTTGCGAGTAACTTCTCCCATTAGGCAGGTTTCTTTTTCATTTTGTTGATGGTTTCTGTTGATTTTCAGAAACTTTTTTTTTAAGACTTTATTTATTTATTTGACAGAGAGATCACAAGTAGGCAGAGAGGCAGGCAGAGAGAGAGGGGGAAGCAGGATCCCTGCTGAGCAGAGCTGGATGCGATACTCTATCCTAGGACCCTGAGACCATGACCTGAGCCAAAGGCAGAGGCTTAACCCACTGAGCCACCCAGGCACACCCTATCTGTGTTTTTTTGTTTTAGATCTTACATTTAAGTTCTTAATCCATTTGGAGTTCTTTTTGTGTAAGGTGTAAGACAGTGGTTCAGTTTTATTCTTTTGTATGTCTGTCCAGTATTCCCAGAGCCATTTATTGAAGACTATCATTTTTCCATTGTATATTCTTGTGGCCTTCATTGTAAATTAATTAACCATATATGCATGGGTTAAATAAAACCCAGAGCTTTACTGGCAAGCTGTCCAAGCTTGGAGTGAGGCAACAAGGGAGGAAAAGAGTGGCAAAATCCTGAGCTAGTGCTTTATTATAGGAATTAAGTACATGGGTGGTGTTGAGTAGTGGCTACTGTCATAAGGACACATTTGTATTTGTAGACGTTGAGGTGAATTTCTCAGAAACATTGACTTTCACCTCACTAAGATTGAGAATTTATTCCGCTTCTGGTTGAATAAGCAAACATTGTTTAGTCTCAATTCCTCTTCAAATTCAGGACTCTCGTTAGGTTTTGATGGAGGCTACTTGGCAAAGAACCCAGTCTATCCATAGAGGCATGTTTCAGCGTGGAGGATAGCACATAATAGTCTGCATTATGATTATGCTACAGCTGAGGGCTATCCACTTGATGGAACTTCTCTATGTTAATGATGCTAAAAAGGAAATTCTTTATCCTTGGTAGCTGTACTGTGGGGTGGGGATCGGGGGCACTCACAGTCAGAAATCTCAAGTGCCTCCTTAAACTTTGCACCCTTGGCATCTCACTTACCTCACCCGGGTCATTGTCCTGCTGTGATCTGTTCTTGTTCTGAACCAAGTGGAATTAGCACTAAATGTTTCAGGAAATCTAGATTTCCGCCATCTTGGTTGTAATACTCTGAACAGTCTTGGACAAACCCTTTCCTGTTAGCATCTTGAAACTATGGAGAGTTCTCTGTGGAGAGTTTGTTATTTCCTGGAACAACAATAATGCCATTTTGCTTATGGAAAAGAATATTTATTCTTTCTTTTCTATTTCTATTTCTTTCTCTATATCTTTCTCTATTTCTATTCTCTTTCATTCTATTTATTCCCTCTCTACATAGATTGTCTCCCCTTCCTTCCTGAAACATTATTTATTCCATTTATTGTGTTTAGAACAACAATTAAGAATCTGGTGGGAAATTTTTATAAACTAGCAATTGCATTTAACAAAGGCTTAATGGCAAAGTTCTGTTTAGTTGGACTCCTGCAAAGGTCTAACTAGAATGATCACAAATCCAGCCATCCTTTTATATTCTAGGGAGCACATTTTCTCTTCCCTTTCTAAATTAATCAGTTTTGTCTGTGATGCTGCATTAGGTAAGTCCAAACAATTCAACAACTCCTTGTAGCTCTGTATCTGTTGCTTGAATTTACCTGGTTCTGACAATATATTCTTCACCTGGACAGGGATGATGCTTCATGAAAATGCTTCGTTGACTATATTGTCAGGGGAAAAAAAAGTCAGAAGCTGATTTTGCTGAAAACACACTAGCAGATCAGTTTTTTGAGGGCTAATTATAATAATGAACATGTTCATAATGTGCAAAGACTGTTATCACCTACTTGAAGTAAATCTCATGACGACCATACGAAGTAACTCATTATTATTATTCCTATATTTTAGATAAATGAAAGAAAGTTCAAAGAAAGTAGCATGTCTAGAATTACAAAGGAAGATGTGTGATTATTTTCCCCCTTAATTTATAAATATAAAGAGGACTGAGTGATGACATAAAGTCAAATGCCATTGAAGGAAGATTCTTATTTCTTACATTTCCTGAGAGGAGGGGGGCACAAACCACACTGTGCAGGGCCACATGGGAAGCACCGGAGTCACCGGAGATAAAAAGGAGAAAATACAGGTAGAAAAGATACAACCTTATTGGGATTTCTACCAGAAAGGCAATGCAGAGCAAGGTAGATGTCATAGGACCCACTAGCTTGAATAATTGTAGCAGGCTTTGGGGCTTAAGGGCTGATCCTGGTTGTTTGGACTGCTTTAAGATGGGGGAAACGGACATCGTGTGTGTGAGTTGGATAAAGGAGGGCCTGGGGATATGGACTTGGGACTGGTTGGAGGGTTTGTAATGTGATTTTTGTGTACCTTTGAAATTTGGATTGTGGGGGGAAGATATAGATAGCTTTGGTCATTAGTTTGGCCATGTGATTAATGGATGAATACGTCTAAGAAAATACAGTTAGAACCATGTGGCATCAGTGCAGGAGTGACTCCAGATGCCAAGCTCTTCCCATGTAAACCATTTTGAGCCCTCATCAAATTCTCCCTCTTGCAAACTCTTCTCCAAACCTTCTACCTTGGTAACATCAGCTACTGGGTACTACCAGCTGCTTGGTTGCTTTAGGTAGAAAGCTAAGCCATCTGATAAGCCCTTCAGTTCTACTAGTAAGTATCTCTTCAGTATGTCCTCTTCTTTCTTTATGTCTGCTATCTTTGCCTTGGGTCAGACTCTCTTGGCTTTGCTCTCTCCTAATATGTCATTCTCCCCTATATCCATGCTAACCCAGCTTCACCCTGTTCCCAGAATGAGCACTGCTAAGTGACAGATTTGATGACATCACATCTTTGCTGACTACTGCATGCCTCCCTATCTCCTTCAAATTTCTTAGCAGAATATGAAGAGTCTTTCATGATTTGACACTTGCCTATGGGCTACCTCTCTGCCCTACAAAAGTATGGTACGGTTGTAATCATCTACTTACCTAAGTCACAGTCACAGGGTTGGTACTCAGTAGGATTTTATTAAATGTTTGGAGAAAGAAGAGAGAGAGAGATAGCAAAAGAGCTAGAGAGCTAGAGATGAAGATGGGGAGAGAGAGTCTTAATTGGTTCTCTTACAGAATTGAGTTTCACTGGTATGTAGGAAATAGACTCACTGCTAGTTTTATTTTGGTTACCATTAACTTTTTCTTGCAAGGTCTTTAAGATTCTTGTGCCTAGGACAGGGTTCTAATATATTCAAGGTCAAGAGCCGGGAGTGGGTCCTGGAACAGAGGCCCCGAACTGTAGATTGTTTCAAGTACCACAAGGGGCTGCTAGAGAGCAATAGATGCTCTAAAGAAACCTAGTATTCCCCCTTTGGCCACATCCTCATTTCCTTAGTCTCTGTGGGAAGTGAAATGTTTTCTTCTATTGGAGATTATATTTATGTAGTGGATATGGCTCTGCCCGGGTTACCCATATTTGTCTTCTTGCGGCACCGGTTGTCTTTATTTCCATCCATCCAAGTACTTCCTCTGTCTTCTCTGCTGTTTGGAGGGACTGCTAGGATGCTTTCCTATTCTTCAACTTCTTCAACGCCATCTAAATCCATGTGGTTTTCAGGCGAGAGGAATGGGGTGGGCCCATGTATCCACCAGAGAACCAGCTAGTACATCAAACATCATTGTGTCAATTTCTAAAGGAAGCCTCTTATGGGTGAACAAATGGGAAATATGCCGCTGCTTCCAGGCTGACCCCACCTGACCTCAGGGCAGTCTTTTGGAATGAAATTCAAGCTGGATTTCAGCCCTCACTCACTTCTTTGGCCAGGCAACCTGGGGACAGAATTCTAGAAGAATTAAGAAACCAAAAGGAATGGAGACTACCAAGAGCTTTAAATATATATTTTTTAAAAATTTCTTTTCAGGCAATTTTGTGGGGGTATTTTGTACAGAATGCGTGTGCATCTGTGTAGCTGAGACATTGCACTCTTTGAATTGCCTGAAGTATTCTAAACTTCACAATTATTCAATTATAGTTGTTAGATCTTAATCACAATGAGCACTATTTTTATATTTCTCTTCAGCACACAGAATTAACATTCCCGTGTGATTCAAAGATGTTCAATTGCTAATAGACTCCCAAGGGGTGTATCTGCGCTGATCTACTTTGGCTCCTGTACTGCCAGTTCAAGACATTGAAAGAAACGTGGAAAATTTCCATGATGATATTTATGAAAGAGCATTTTGTTCCTTCATGCAGCAGTAAAACCTGCTTTATTCTTTCCTGTGCATTTCTACATGGTCTTTAATTCACTGTCTTGTCTGAGTATCACATACATGATCTACCAGTTAGATCATGTTTGATGGCATAAATCACAAAATCCAAATATCAGTAGTTTATGCAACATAGAGGTTCATTTTTTATTTCCCATCAAAGAAACCTGGAAATCACCCAGACTGGAGTGGTAGCTCTGCAGTCATCAGAGACTAAGGAACCATTTTTTCTGTCCATCCCACCACCCTTTATGTGCGTGGCTTCTATCTTCAAGATTACCTCATGGTCTAAGGTGGCCACTGTATCTCCAGCCATCAGGCCCAAGCCCCAGGGAGAAAATAAAGGAAGGTAGAAGAGCAAATGGACCCATGCCTTTTTGATGAGTCAGCCCCTGTTGGAGGGCTTTTTTAGAAGTTTCATTCAGCAACTTCCATTTGTATCCCATTAGCCAACCCTACTGCAAAGGATGCTGGGAAATACCATTTTCTAGTTGGGCACACAGAGTTTTTTTGACAATGCTAGAGTCTGTTGTTAAGGCTGAAGGGAGAATGGATTTGGGGAGGTAACTAGCTGCCTTCACTACATATGAAGATTCAATTCCCTAGTGCCCAGAAGAATACAGAGCTTAGAAAACAAATTGCAAGAGGAATCACCACACAGAGAGTTGCTGTGCGGTCTTAATATAGTCACCGAATGCCTATCTATTCAGTGGCTGTTAGGTGGAGTCACTCTGCCTCTGTCATCCTGAACTCCTCTGGCTTTATTTACCATCAGTATGTTCTCTATTTCCAGTAAGAGCTCTGTCTGAGCTCCAGACTCATCTAGCCAATTACAACTTGATAGCTCCTCGTGGAGGACACATCGGATCCTCAAATTCAAGAGGTTTTCAAATGAGCCCGGAAATCTGCTCCTCTTCTAGAGTCCATGCACCAGCTGCTCAAGCCCGAGACCTGGAAGTCATCCTTGACATCTTCTCCCAGTTATTTATACTCTCTAGGTTCTTCTTTCTAAGTCACTCCCCTACTCCGCGCCTGCCTAACCACCAACCAGGTCAAGCCCTCATCACTTCTCATCTGGACAGCCACCCCAGCTTCTTAACTAGTCTAGCCTTGCCAACCCTTCCCTCCCTCCAGTCTGTGCTCCACACAGCAGCCAGACAGATTATTATTATTTTTTTTTTAAAGATTTTATTTATTTATTTATTTATTTGACAGAGAGAGATCACAAGTAGGCAGAGCAGCAGGCAGAGAGAGAGAGAGGGAAGCAGGCTCCCTGCTGAGCAGAGAGCCCGACATGGGGCTCGATCCCAGGACTCTGGGATCATGACCCGAGCCAAAGGCAGAGGCTTAACCCACTGAGCCACCCAGGTGCCCCAGATTATTATTTTTTTAAAACACAAACTCCATTATGTCACTCTAGCTTGCTACCAATCAATGACTTCTTATTGCCCTTTGGGAAAAGTCCATCAATAACAAGGACTAAAAGCCACTGAGTGATCTGGCCTCTAAACACATCACTTTGTATCACTCTCTTCTTTGCTCTGGTTTTCACGATGGTCTTGCTAATGAGCTAAGATCTTCCCCATCTTACACCAAACTTCACGTATTTAGTTCTTGCTGCTAGGAACGCTCTTTCCTTGGATTCCTACCTCTTTGTTTAATGATTCTCCATGAATTCTTTGAGATATTCTTTGAGATATCAGATCCACGCATCCCTAAACCGTGCCAGATTGCTGTTGGCTCCCATAGCCTACGAATTTATCAGCTTTCTAATTACTTGCTCAGTTGTAAGTTTCTTGGAGGCAGATCTCCTCTGTCTTCTTCCTTTCTGTATCCCTGGTATGTGGCACAGCCCTTAGTACCTATTCATTTGATGACATGATCCTTCATTCATTTACTCATTAACTCCAAAACATTTGTTGACATCCCTGTCTTCATTAACAGTGCGGTGGTGGGAAAGGATATCGGAATGTGTTTGCCATCTCTACTCTGAATGTCCTCTGCATTGGGACGCTAGCCTTAAACTGGACCAACAGATGCTTCAGCTGAAGCATCTTTTAACCCATAGGTTAAAGTAGCACTATCTTCTTGGTATTTCTGACTTGAAAAACTTAATCCTGGAATTTGCTGCTGATTATCCTGCCGCTCCTTCCACCATTTATCTGCCCATTTTTCTACCTTTAGACTCTGCTATCTTAGACTGGTTCTGCTCTTTTTATTTATTTATTTATTTATTTATTTATTTGACAGAGAGAAATCACAAGTAGATGGAGAGGCAGGCAGAGAGAGAGAAGGAAGCAGGCTCCCTGCTGAGCAGAGAGCCCGATGCGGGACTCAATCCCAGGACCCTGAGATCATGACCTGAGCCGAAGGCAGCGGCTTAACCCACTGAGCCACCCAGGCGCCCCTGGTTCTGCTCTTGTTGGAAACTGAGTAGAACAAGGCTCCCTATACCAAGCTAAACGTGCCTCCTATATACCATCCCCCAGGGTCCTGAATTGAGCACTATGGACAAGTGAGGTTGTGGACCTTATAATCATGGAGCCTCTGCTGGCCCCAGGATAGTGAACAAGAGGGGCTTAGAGATGGCAAGGTGGCTGGGAGGGGGCCCTGGGCCCTTTTTATATAAATAAAAATAGAAGTTTCAAAAAATCCTTTTATTCAAATTCATATAAAATTGAAGGACCATATGCATAATGGAAGAATAAGGATACCAAGGAGGAGGGTTTGGGGGTGCCCCTGTTGGAGGGCATGTTATCCACCAACTAACTCACTTCTCCCAGCCATCCTTTGACACCAGCCATTGCTTACAACCTGCCGACATCCTCACGAGGTGTTGAGGCTGATAGGCAAGCACTGTGTCTTAGAGAGTCAGTCCATGAGCAACCACAAAGTTCCTGACTGAAATCTGGAGACTCCATTCGTGTGCCTAAATCTTTGAAACTTCAGATTTATTGTGAGCAAACTTCCACTTCCCTTACCCCCAAGGTAAGGATTTTATGTAAAATCGGTGGACAAGGAGCTGGTGAGGATCCCCTCTAGGCCTCTAGACTGAGACCCAGGCTTCTTTCTTGAATTGGTGAGTAATCCCTAGCAAGGAAGACCTTTGGAGAATTCATTACTTCCTGGCCAAAGCGGCAAGTTGGCCACAAGGGGGAAGCATCATACAGAGATAGTGTTCTGGCTGGACCTGCTCTTTGTTCTGGCTTTGCTATTGTCATCCACAAAAGGAAGGCAGGTGAGGCCCACCTCCCGCCCCGGGCCTGTTGCTCAGCTGTGACCTGTCCTCTTGTGGTCTTGGACACAGCCAAGCAGCCAATAGACACCAAATGAATAGTAATTCACAAGGATGAATATTCAGGATTTAATTTATTAATGAGATTAAGCAAATCACTGAAACAGAGAAGTAGAGATGGCAAATTCTTAGGTTCCAAAGATTCATCATAGCCTAAAAACTTGGAATCAGAAAATCTGGTTCCGCTGCTGGCCTGCAAGGACAGCTGTCCTATTCTTTTAGGCAAGTCTCCTGGCCTTACCTTTCATATGCTCCCCATCGTCTGTTTCTGTCTATGTTACAGGGCTGGTGTGGATGAAGGGAGAGAATATGGGTGAAAATGCTTAGGAAAATGGTAAAGCAGAATTAGAAATTTACTAGCACTACAAATTAGGTGAGCAAAGAAAATGCAGCTTGTTATTTTATTACACTGATTCAATCTTTCTGAAGTAGGTAGTGCACGTGCGCGCACGTGTATGTGTGTGTGTGTGTGTCTCAATTTGGTGCAACTTAATTTAAAATCTTAGCTCAATTTAATCATTGACAGGGTGCTGACATCTTCATTCACCAGGACTTCCCTAGTTTTAAAACTCAAAGTCCTATGCCCGAGAATCCCCTTTAGTCTCTTTAGGACCATTGCTCAGGCTTTCCAAATTCTTTGGCTCCCCTCTCTTCTCCAAGAATGAACTGGTGTAACTAGGAAAGGTATGGTTCACCAGATTTGCACAAGTGAAGAGGAGCCTACGTCTTTGGATCACTGTGAAATTCTCTGGATCCTTTCTGCCTGTCTTGGGGGTGATCTTGGAGAATGAGTGAGGAAGACTGGGCAGGTTTGTATTGCTTGGTTGGGCTCTTGCTCTGGGGCCCACTTCTAGAGTCTCTGGTTCTTGTTTGAGGCCCTTGATCCCAGAGTCCCCCACCTACTCCATCCCCTTAGCTGTGCCATCAGGCCAGGTCACCAGCCCTCAGTGGCGTTGCAGAATGTCTCTTTAGGCTTGGGCACTTCTGAGTCATCGCTTCATCATGGGGTTTACTTGAGGAACCAGAAGCACTATCTTGGGCTCATTTGATTATCCACTTCTCCCATAATGTCCATCACTGCCCTTGTCATATCAGGAATGGGAGCAGCAGGTGTAGGCTCTTCTCAGAGGCTTGAAACCTACCTCCAGGATGCAAGAGAAAGCATTCACTAGCCCAGGTGTTTTCTGTCTCATTCAAAGCTGGGTGTTTGTGACTGCGTGTGGTAGGCAGAGTTCTAAGATGTTCCCAGATTCCCAGTCCTTGGTGTGCTCACATCTCTTCCTAGTATTCAATAGAATATGAATCTTGGTGCTGCTGTGAAGGGATTTTGCAGATTAGTTGATCTTGAGAGAGGGAGATTACCCCTTTCTTCAGCTAGACACAATCACACGAACACTTTAATCAGGTCTTGAGGTTAGAGATGAGTCAGAGGCCTTGGAAATGTGAGACAGCCTATGGAGTGGGAGCTGAGGGCCATCCCTGGGTGACAGATAGCAGGACATGGGACCTGGTCATATAGTTGTAAGCATAGGAATTCTGGTAACAACTGGAATTTGCTTGGAAGCAGATCTTTCTCTATTTGACCTCCCAGATGGAAAGAGAGTCAACACCTTGAGTTTTGCCTTGAGGGACCCCGTGTTGAGGATCTGGCTAAGACATCCTGGACTTCAGACCCATGGAAAATGTAGGGGAATAAATGTGTTTTATTTTAAGCCACTAAATTTGTGCTAATTTGTTACACTGGGTGGAAAACCAAAACAATGTCCCTCTTTGGGGTTAGGGTCCCAAGATGGGAAGGGGAAACACCCTTGTGTCTTCTCAACCCTTTCTCCCTCCTCCTTCCCTATGATTCTTCTGATTGGAAGTGACAGACTTTCTTGCTCCTAGAGCAGCCAGCCCTACAGCCTTTCTGTGGTGTGGAAAGGACCAACTTCTCTGTGGTCCCCCAAAAATCTAGGATTCAGAATAGGAAATGACTCTTGCTCTGGATATTCGAGTACGGTCTGGAACCAGACAACGATTAATTTGGTGATTTATCATTCCCCAAATATTATCCTCATTATATGCTCCAGAGTTGTAGATATTAATATATGACTACAGCAAATGCTGAAGATATGGTAGATTTTTTGAACAATGAGCAAAATAATTTTTGCTCATTTTCTGAATAGATCTTCAACCCTGCTCAAAGTGGTTGGTTCTTTCTTTTCTCTTCCAAGGTAATTAATTTCACAAATATTGTCTCAACTCCCTAATACAGTCAGTGCTTTTGGGGCCTGAAATACCAACACATATTTAGTCTTGGCAAATTACCTACACATATTTTTGAAATGTATACCCATTACCAGGGGGTGCTCAACAACGTGTTAGAGTCTATTAGTTAGTAGTCACAGAACCAACATAGTGTTTTATACTGGAGGGTCAATTTTATTCAGAGATTGGGAGAAGAAGCTAAGTAAGTACTTTTGATAGGTCATTTAAAACTTATTTGCAATGTTTAAAAGAAATAATCATTGGTTTTGGAGGACAATGGAACATACACATGAAACTTTGAGACAAAATCAAGTTTTCATGAGTTCAGAGAATAGTCTTATTTCAGGTTGTGATGCAGAGCTCAGGGGCCACCTGGCCATTCTCTTTCACTATTGACAACCCACTGGGAGAGGATTTCCAAAGACCATTGCCCAACCATATGAGGAAAATGGAAAAGAGAGGGAGAGAGTGGAGGAGGTACCACTGAGGAGTTTATAGGAAGAAATAAAGATTGGTAGTGGTATGCTCCATTGCCATGGGAAGATCACCAAGCACCCTGGGCTGGTTGGGTTCAAGTCCTAGAATCATAGACTTATGGAATAGAAAGTTTCAGTTATCAGCTAGTTTCTAGATCTATAAATGGCACTATGCTTTCTTTTTTTTTTTTTTTAACATTATTTCAAATATCCTCCCAGAGATAAGCCCTCAGGGAGGATTGGGATTTTTACAGTTGGAAAGCAACAAGAAATAAAGAGTCAAAGTTGAGATATTGACAGCCTGAATAGACTCTTGATGCCCATTTCAGCAATACTGGCTGGTTGGGAAAGCCATGCATTGATTGCAAGAGCCAGGCAGTTGAGAGAAAAAAGCTACTATTTTTCCAAATTCCAAAAGCTTTTCTTTAATTATTTAGTACCAGAGCTTGGAAGACCAAGCATAATTTTTTTTCTTATAAAATAAAGAGTTACAAGAATGTAGGGTATGACAAATTCTATTTCTACAATTGAATTTCTACAATACAATTACTACACAGAAAAGCAATTTCAAACTTTTGGAGCTGAAGGAGGAACGGTGGGTGGGGATGAGAGGAGAGAAGAGAATAAAACAAACAAACTTTGGAGAAAGTGGGCAACGGATGCTATGTAGGTAGGTTTGGGAATGAGGGGAAATTTCTACCCAAATCCAGTGGGAAGGGAGCTTATCAAACATCCTGTGGCCATACAAGGTTAGAGTTAAATCTTTAAATTTTGTGAGATATTCCACGTCAAAAATTCTATGAATCTAAAACTTCCTACACAGATTTGCTAGATATTTTAAACATCCAGATCATCACCTTTGCTGGAATTTTCTGAGTTTCTTCTGATTGTGAAATGTTTGTCATATTGGGGTCATCGGAACTACAGAGAGCTACGAGGTAGGGATCAGGATGGCTCTGCTCACAACTCCCTTGAACTGAGGTGTGGATTGTTGGCTGCAGAAGGTGACTTCCCTGGACCTCTGTGAGACCTCTGAGTCTCATGAGCCTTTGAATTTTCTTCTTTGCACTTGGAGAGTACTTACGAGAAGTAGAACAGTACCTGTGGAAATAAATCATGGTGGGAAAATCCACAGGAAATCTTGATCACTCCTCATCTTCATTTAAAAAAAAATTTTTTTTTAATTTTATTTATTTATTTATTTATTTATCTGAGAGAGAGAGAGAGAGAGAGAGAGAGAGAGAGAGAGAGAGTATGAGCAGTGGGGAGGGACAGAGGAAGAGAGAGAAACAGGCTCCCAGCTTGGAGCTTGATGCAGGACTCCATCCCGGGTCATGGGATGATGGACATTGGGTTTGTTTCTACCTGTACTTCGTTTTGTGTGTCCTGTAGTATTGGGGATTCTACTACTGGGTACCTAACAATGACACCTACTTACCTTTGCTGAAAACATAGGTAGACGAAGAAAACCCGGTCTATCCAGACTTCAGACAAATCAAGTTCTATATGTGTTGAAGTGTTGCCAAAGAAAGAGGCCAGTGGCTTAGAGAGGACCTCGAAGTGCTGTGTCAAGATGGTGTATAGGACAGAGCTGCAGAGAGGACCAGGGTCTCACATCCCTTCAGAGATGATCAGGCTCAAGAGACCTGACTCACATTTACTTAACTTACTAGAAACCCTAACCCAAACTGCCAAACTACCTGATAAACCAAAAAGCTAATCTGTGAATTTATAGAGTCTCCAAACAGACCTGGAGTTAGGATTTGACTGGTATATCCATAATGTCCTTGGTGGGACGTTTGGATGAAAAGTCAAATTACCATCAGATGATTGCCTTGTAAGTACCACTGCACGCATAGGGAACTGGATTACTTGAAGGAATTGACATTTAAGCCGTAATAGCTGGACACACTTTGATATGTGTCTGATAAACATTCTTCTGATCAAGACACCCTGCTTCTCACTAGTGCTGGATAATCATTGACCAACTCTTGCTATTTTCACCATCTCCTTGTCTTTTCAAGTTGACCACTGGCTTTCTATGCATACTGAGACTTTATAATTGCTTAGAATAGCAACATCCAAACTTTTTCTTATTGTGCATCCCTATGATTAAAACTTTTTGAGCACTAAGTCCACTTTATTTATTTATTATACACATGTATTACTATCAAAATTTTAAAAAAGATTTGTTTATTTATTTTAGAGCATGGGGAAGGACAAAGGGAGAGAGAATCTCAAGCAGACTCTCTGCTGAGTGTACAGCCTGATGCAGGGCACAGTCCCATGACCCTGAAACCATGACCTGAGCCAAAGCCAACAGTAGGACACTCAACTCACTGTACTACCGAGGTGCCCCAACTTTATCAATTTGTATGTTAAAATGAAGACTTATTTATTTCTATAAAATAAATTGAATCTAAATTAAAATGTTAAATGTTTTCTCTACCCCAAATCGTCTTGTCCTTCCCTTTTAAAGGATATCATTTTTGGTTTTGCATTAAATCCATCTCGGATCTAAAGTTACACTTCAATCATCTGTTCTTTTAGTTGAGTTTATGTCAATTGTACCATCCTTACCAACCCATCTTTTTTAAAAAAAATTCTTATTAACATATAATGTATTATTTGTTTCAGGGGTACAGGGCTGTGTCTTACACAATTCACCGTACTCACCATAGCACATACCCTCCCCAATGTCCATCACCCAGCCACCCTATCCTTCCCACACACCCTCCCCTCCAGCAGCCTTCAGTTTGTTTCCTGAGATTAAGAGTCTCATATGACAAACCCATCTTTTAAAGTAAGTTATTTAGATGAGATCAGAAAGCCTACTTCATGTGTTTTTTTAATTGATTTTATTATTTTCATTTTAGTGAAAGTGTTTATTTCCCAAGATTCCAGGAGTCAGCCTGCTGCAGCCTTCTAAACATGGACTAAAATCTTGCAGGGAGGTAATGTTCTGTACTTAAGCTTCTTAGATAAGAAAAATGGTGAGAAATGAGTGTCTGTCTCTTAGCAGGAATGAGAGTAAGTGGCCCCAAGTTGGTGAAATCGGGATTAGTAGTAGAATTTGGGAATTGGCAAAAAATCATTGAGAACCAATGGTGGTTAGCCTCTTGGAAGCAAGCACCGTACTCTGCTTAATTATGCTCCCTAATGTATAGATTGGGTTGTGGAGGTGCTTACAGAAATAGAAGTGGAGCTTGATCCCCAGAGCAGGGAACGTAACAGTTCCAGAAAATTCTCTGGTCATAATTGGGAGATACCAGTAAATTAAGATTTGGGTACGCTAGAGAGAACACTTTTGGCTCAAAATAAAAGACGAGTTGGGTTCCAGATAAAAATGAATGTGCTTCCTGAGAGATCAGTCTTGCTGAAGGAGAAAATTCTGACCTTGGACTCCGTCAGAGGTTCTTAATGCTGGTGGCCAAGTGGAACCACCCGAGGAGTGGTTAAAATAACAGATGCCTGAGTCTCATCCCTAGAATTCAATTCTGATTTCACTGGTCTGGGATTGAGCTTGGCCACTGGGACTTTAAAAAAACAAAACAAAAACAAACAAACAAAAAAAACCCCAAAAAACTTCTAATGTGCAGCCAAGGTTGGGAACCACTGGATTAGAGGGTGGAAGACTGGAGTGGCCTGGGAAGTCACAGGAGGAAACTTGGAGGGAAGAGGTAGGCCCTGGAACAAGCTAAGTCACCCCAGAAGCTTGAACTGTGGGGCCTCTGTGACCCCATAAACACTCTGAGGAGAGGACTGAGAAAGAGAAGGAAATGGGGGGAAAGCTGGGATTTCTGTAGCACTCCAGGAAAGTGGCCATAGAATGGAACGGGGTCTTGAAACCTTCTTGTTGGGGGCCGCCATCGGCTTGGTGACAGCAGCAGCTGTGACTCAGTAACTGGCTGGCAAGGACAGAACAGGGAGCAAAGCCGTGCTGGTAAATGGTGACGCCTGCGGGACCCTTTTCCTTCTCGCTCCCCTCTGGGCCTCTCTGCACTATGTATATTGCGCCTGACCCCTTTTTTCCATTCCAGTCTGCAGTTGCCAGGCCTGGGGAGGAAGGCAAGGGGAAGGTTTCCTCTTGACTGGGAAGTATCTGGGGGATTCTGGGATAATGTGGTATAGGGTCTTCCGGCAGGTGCATATTCTGCAGCGGCATTTTCCGAAGCTTGTTCCTCAAACACTGGTTCCTCTGGTGTCCTTCTGCGGGGCACCTGAGCTTGGGAAACGCAGGGAGCCTCAGCACCCTCGCTGACTTTCGCAGAGCGCCCTATTCGAGCTCTGATCTCCCGCAGAAAGACACCTGTTTGTTTTGCTTTTACGCTCATGTCCTAACTCATCGGGCCATGGAGTTGCTTTTTTCTGCTTAGCGCATTAACGTTTCCCTCTTTCTCATGACACACTTTTGGGCCACTGCCCCAGAAACTCCCATCAGTGGCTTCATTCACAGGGGACAAAGAAGGCAGCTGCATCCCGCATCCCCGAAACGGGGTGAGAACCCCAGTTGGGCCCTGGCCTCTCCCTGTAACTGTGTCCTTCTTCCACCCCCTCCGCTGCCCCCTGCCGGCTGCCATGGCAACGCCCTGGAGAGTTAGGACCAGGCCTTCTGTTTTTTCCCTTCACCCCTCCTCTCTACCCTCTTTGTGTCTCCAAGGGCGCTGAACACTCAGTAGGTGATGTTTTGAAACACTGGGTGATTGAGGGTTTGGGGTTTCATCCCTGCCCTGGGCTGCAGGTGGGCTGGGGAGAAGGAGTAGGCGCTCCCAAGGGTTTGCTTCTCTGGATCTGGTAGAACTGACGGGCTGGGGGGTGGGAGAGGGCAGGTCTGGGAGCTCACAGAACCTTGGCATTGCTTTTTTTTTAAATTCCATGATCACAAATATTTCACAAATTAGGAGCGGCAAAGGGCACAACGGAAAAAGAAAACATTTTGATTTCTTGGTATGTTGAGTTCAGGGGTGAATTTTTCTTTCAGTAAAATTCCTGGTCATGTTGTTTGCTACAATGTTGTTTTTGTAATAAATAATTTTCCTTTAAGCTTTGAAGAAAAGAATGTCCTACTTTCTCCTCTGTCTCTAACTGGTGATCATTATTTTTCAAAACCCCAAACCAGGACACAGAGCCGGAGACACAGCCTGACAGGATATTTGAAATAGGGGGTCTGATGGGAAAGAGTAGTTGAAATGAAGGTGCCTGTCTGGGAAAATCTGGACTCCTGGCTCACGAGTAGTGTCATTTCTAAATTATAGAGACAGTAAAGCCCATTTTGATATCCGTTGATGAAAACTGGGTATCCATATATTTTCTAAACCGATATCCACATTTAAAAAAATCTATTTATTGCTGCAAAGTCAAAAGCAGCCTTTCCAGGGCAGGGGGCGGGGTAGGGGTGGGGGAGGCAGGATTCTATTCAGTGCCGAAGTGCATGAAAGACCTGGTTATTTCCAGTCTGCTCTGCCTCACAAGCCCAGGCTCGGGTTCTTTATGAATGAAAGGTTTGTGGGCATCTGCTTGATGCAAACCGAGTGACTGGAAAAGCCTCACACTACTGGTTCTGTCTCCCAGACGCCTGAGAAGGCTTCCCAGGGTCTGAAAGTACCAATTCTTAAGGGGTGAGCACTAGCGGAGGATTATAATTTAAATCAGCTGGTTCTTATTTTCTTAAGTGTGAAAAAAAGCGGGTGATTAGGAGTGTGTGCCTGTGTGTGATGTGCTAACATTTGTGGAGTATCGGCTATGTGCTGAGAATTTTATACATCTATAATGCACATAAATCGATATGTATCTCTATATAGATTTATATCTGAAAGAGATATATATTTATGTATCTAGTATTTATAGATATCTGGTATATATAATGGATACATATATATAAATTGATATAACTGTATTTCAGATATTCATCTGATTATACGTCAATATATATATACCTGACTATATATCGATATGTATCTATGTATCTATATCTGTCTCTGTTACTTTATTTCATTTTTATAGCTTTGTTTGACACTGATAAGGAGAAAAGGAAATAGAGGCCCCCAATGGGCAGATAAAAGGGCTTCCCTAGGGTCACGCGGTGGAGCCCTTTTCCCAGCTCAGGTCCATCTGACTCCGAAGTGTTCTTTCTGCTGCACCTCATTATTATTATTATTATTATTATTATTTTACCATATCAATCTTTATAATCACCAGAAAGTTATGTATTAAGGCAGGAATAAGGCTATAAACATGGGCCAATGATAACGCCGTGATCTCCACCTGACACTCTCCATTTAAAATCCCACTTTCCTGCCTTGATCGCCTATCTTTCTGCTGGCTTTTTTGGGCCTGTTCCTCTTCTTTGATCCCCGCAGTGCCCTCCAGTCCATCAACCTCTCTCTCGTCCCATCAGATTTCTCATCTTCCCTTAAACCATCTTTACAATTCTTCTCTTGAAAAAATGGCCAACTCCTTGTATTACCCCGGGTCCCTCCTATCTCCCAATTCTGGAAGAACCCAGCCCCAACCACCTGCCTTCTCTCTGCCTGCTTCCCAGCTGATAAGGATTCGGAGGGAAAAAAACCTCATAGATTGGTATTATTTCAAAAATATTCAATAATCCTGACACTGCCCACTAATCTTATTAGCAGTATTTCTAATGAGCTTGTTCCCCTCACTCCACAAACACCTGACTTCCCCATTCCTCCAGCCCCCTCCCTCTGGACTGACAACTTTGCTTTTCTCTTCTCAGAGGAAACAGGTCCTATCCAAGAGGAACGTACCCTCTTTCCACCACCCAATCTGCACACCTCCTTGCATTTCATCTAAATCTTGCAACTCCTTCTGCTTGGCAAGGTTGGTGTCTGTTGCTCTGAGTCCAGCCAGGGACAAGGACTGGGGACTCAGTTCTGCTCCACGGGACCTCTCCATGGGTCTGGGTTCCAGGGGTGGCTCCCAAGAGAGGAGACTAATTGGCAGCTGTATTGCCTTTTATGCCCTCCCTCAAAAGTCACACCACCTCTCAAGGGAGTTACAAAGACCCGCCCAGGGGCAAAGGGAGGATTTGGTGGAGTAGCAGATACTGGAAGAGCATGTGGGGTAGACATGCGCTCCTGACCATGTGCAGGAAAAACGATCTACTGCAACTTCCGGTTTTTCTTCCCCATTCTCATTTAGGGTCTGGTTTAAATGTCACCCATCTTTCTAGATTAGTTACCCTAGACAACAGTCAAAAAGTCACCTTTCCACCTTGTGGTTCTCATCAAAATTTTACATTATACAAAGACTTCTGCAGCATTTTTGCTTACCATCTATTATTTATCATCCATCTCTAGCCATGGATGGAACACTTGAGGTCAGGACTGTGTTTTCCCTATTGACCTCTGATAACAAGGCTAAATAAACACTTATCAATGAATAACCTTAGGAGTGTTGAATAAAATCTGCTTTCCCCATCCCCCCCCCCAAAACATGAATTCAAATGGTATTTGGTCATGCATCTACCTTGAACTTATATTTGCAAATGGAAAGGAGTCAGATACAAACTAGAGGTATAACATGGTCAATGGCAAAAAAACTTCTTGGCCTTGATTATACTGTGGTTGATAGATGTTCAACACAGAATACCACAGAAGCAAGTAGGCATTTCTCCAAAGGAGGCATTTTTTAAATTTTTTTTTATTTTTTATAAACATATATTTTTATCCCCAGGGGTACAGGTCTGTGAGTCACCAGGTTTACACACTTCACAGCACTCACCAAAGCACATACCCTCCCCAATGTCCATAACCCCACCCCCCTTCTCCCAACCCCCCTCCCCCCAGCAACCCACAGTTTGTTTTGTGAGATTAAGAGTCACTTACGGTTTGTCTCCCTCCCAATCCCATCTTGTTTCATTTATTCTTCTCCTACCCACTTAAGCCCCCATGTTGCATCACCACTTCCTCATATCAGGGAGATCATATGATAGTTGTCTTTTTCCGCTTGACTTATTTCGCTGAGCATGATACGCTCTAGTTCCATCCATGTTGTCGCAAATGGCAAGATTTCATTTCTTTTGATGGCTGCATAGTATTCAATTGTGTATATATACCACATCTTCTTGATCCATTCATCTGTTGATGGACATCTAGGTTCTTTCCATAGTTTGGCTATTGTGGACATTACTGCTATAAACATTCAGGTGCACGTGCCCCTTTGGATCACTACGTTTGTATCTTTTTTTTTTTTTTTTTTAAAGATTTTATTTATTTATTTGACAGACAGAGATCACAAGTAGGCAGAGAGGCAGGCAGAGAGAGGAGTTAGTAGGCTCCCCGCAGAGCAGAGAGCCCCATGCGGGGCTCGATCCCAGGACCCTGGGATCATGACCTGAGCCGAAGGCAGAGGCTTCAACCCACTGAGCCACCCAGGCGCCCCTACGTTTGTATCTTTAGGGTAAATACCCAGTAGTGCAATTGCTGGGTCATAGGGCAGTTCTATTTTCAACATTTTGAGGAACCTCCATGCTGTTTTCCAGAGTGGTTGCACCAGCTTGCATTCCCACCAACAGTGTAGGAGGGTTCCCCTTTCTCCGCATCCTCTGCCATTCTGACTGGTGTGAGGTGATATCTCATTGTGGTTTTGATTTGTATTTCCCTGATGCCAAGTGATATGGAGCACTTTTTCATGTGTCTGTTGGCCATCTGGATGTCTTCTTTGCAGAAATGTCTGTTCATGTCTTCTGCCCATTTCTTGATTGGATTATTTGTTCTTTGGGTGTTGAGTTTGCTAAGTTCTTTATAGATTTTGGACATTAGTCCTTTATCTGATATGTCGTTTGCAAATATCTTCTCCCATTCTGTCAGTTGTCTTTTGTTTTTGTTAACTGTTTCCTTTGCTGTGCAAAAACTTTTGATCTTGATGAAATCCCAATAGTTCATTTTTGCCTTTGCTTCCCTTGCCTTTGGTGATGTTCCTAGGAAGATGTTGCTGCAGCTGAGATTGAAGAGGTTGCTGCCTGTGTTCTCCTCAAGGATTTTGATGGATTCCTTTCTCACATTGAGGTCCTTCATCCATTTTGAGTCTATTTTCATGTGTGGTGTAAGGAAATGGTCCAATTTCATTTTTCTGCATGTGGCTGTCCAATTTTCCCAACACCATTTATTGAAGAGGCTGTCTTTTTTCCATTGGACATTCTTTCCTGCTTTGTCGAAGATGAGTTGACCATAGAGTTGAGGGTCTATTTCTGGGCTCTCTATTCTGTTCCATTGATCTATGTGTCTGTTTTTGTGCCAATACCATGCTGTCTTGATGATGACAGCTTTGTAATAGAGCTTGAAGTCCGGAATTGTGATGCCACCAACTTTGGCTTTCTTTTTCAATATTCCTTTGGCTATTCGAGGTCTTTTCTGGTTCCATATAAATTTCAGGATTATTTGTTCCATTTCTTTGAAAAAGATGGATGGTACTTTGATAGGAATTGCATTAAATGTGTAGATTGCTTTAGGTAGTATAGACATTTTCACAATATTTATTCTTCCAATCCAGGAGCATGGAACATTTTTCCATTTATTTGTGTCTTCCTCAATTTCTTTCATGAGTACTTTATAGTTTTCTGAGTATAGATTCTTAACCTCTTTGGTTAGGTTTATTCCTAGGTATCTTATGGTTTGGGGTGCAATTGTAAATGGGATTGACTCCTTAATTTCTCTTTCTTCTGTCTTGTTGTTGATGTAGAGAAATGCAACTGATTTCTGTGCATTGATTTTATATCCTGACACTTTACTGAATTCCTGTACAAGTTCTAGCAGTTTTGGAGTGGAGTCTTTTGGGTTTTCCACATATAGTATCATATCATCTGTAAAGAGTGATAGTTTGACTTCTTCTTTGCCGATTTGGATGCCTTTAATTTCCTTTTGTTGTCTGATTGCTGAGGCTAGGACTTCTAGTACTATGTTGAATAGCAGTGGTGATAATGGACATCCCTGCCGTGTTCCTGACCTTAGCGGAAAAGCTTTCAGTTTTTCTCCATTGAGAATGATATTTGCGGTGGGTTTTTCATAGATGGCTTTGGTGATATTGAGGTATGCGCCCTCTATCCCTACACTTTGAAGAATTTTGATCAGGAAGGGATGCTGTACTTTGTCAAATGCTTTTTCAGCATCTATTGAGAGTATCATATGGTTCTTGTTCTTTCTTTTATTGATCACATTGACTGATTTGCAGATGTTGAACCAACCTTGCAGCCCTGGAATAAATCCCACTTGGTCATGGTGAATAATCCTTTTAATGTACTGTTGAATCCTATTGGCTAGTATTTTGGTGAGAATTTTCGCATCTGTGTTCATCAAGGATATTGGTCTATAGCTCTCTTTTTTGATGGGATCCTTGTCTGGTTTTTGGATCAAGGTGATGTTGGCCTCATAAAATGAGTTTGGAAGTTTTCCTTCCATTTCTATTTTTTGGAACAGTTTCAGGAGAACAGGAATTAGTTCTTCTTTAAATGTTTGGTAGAATTCCCCCGGGAAGCCGTCTGGCCCTGGGCTTTTGTTTGTTTGGAGATTTTTAATGACTGTTTCAATCTCCTACTGGTTATGGGTCTGTTCAGGCTTTCTATTTCTTCCTGGTTCAGTTGTGGTAGTTTATATATTTCTAGGAATGCATCCATTTCTTCCAAATTGTCAAATTTGTTGGCATAGAGTTGCTCATAGTATGTTCTTATAATTGTCTGTATTTCTTTGGTGTTAGTTGTGATCTCTCCTCTTTCATTCATGATTTTATTTATTTGGGTCCTTTCTCTTTTCTTTTTGATAAGTCTGGCCAGGGGTTTATCAATTTTATTAATTCTTTCAAAGAACCAGCTCCTGTTTCGTTGATTTGTTCTATTGTTTTTTTGGTTTCTATTTCATTGATTTCTGCTCTGATCTTTATGATTTCTCTTCTCCTACTAGGCTTAGGGTTTCTTTCTTGTTCTTTCTCCAGCTCCTTTAGGTGTAAGGTTAGGTTGTGTACCTGAGACCTTTCTTGTTTCTTGAGAAAGGCTTGTACCGCTATATATTTTCCTCTCAGGACTGCCTTTGTTGTGTCCCACAGATTTTGAACCGTTGTGTTTTCATTTTCATTTGTTTCCATGATTTTTTTCAATTCTTCTTTAATTTCCCGGTTGACCCATTCATTCTTTAGAAGGATGCTGTTTAGTCTCCATGTATTTGGGTTCTTTCCAAACTTCTTCTTGTGGTTGAGTTCTAGCTTCAGAGCATTGTGGTCTGAAAATATGCAGGGAATGATCCCAATCTTTTGATACCGGTTGAGTTCTGATTTAGGACCGAGGATGTGATCTATTCTGGAGAATGTTTCATGTGCACTAGAGAAGAATGTATATTCTGTTGCTTTGGGATGAAATGTTCTGAATATATCTGTGATGTCCATCTGGTCCAGTGTGTCATTTAAGGCCTTTATTTCCTTGTTGATCTTTTGCTTGGATGATCTGTCCATTTCAGTGAGGGGAGTGTTAAAGTCCCCTGGTATTATTGTATTATTGTTGATGTGTTTCTTTGATTTTGTTATTAATTGGTTTATATAATTGGCTGCTCCCACGTTGGGGGCATAGATATTTAAAATTGTTTGATCTTCTTGTTGGACAGACCCTTTGAGTATGATATAGTGTCCTTCCTCATCTCTTATTATAGTCTTTGGCTTAAAATCTAATTGATCTGATATAAGGATTGCCACTCCTGCTTTCTTCTGATGTCCATTAGCATGGTAAATTCTTTTCCACCCCCTCACTTTAAATCTGGAGGTGTCTTCAGGCTTAAAATGAGTTTCTTGGAGGCAACATATAGATGGGTTTTGTTTTTTTATCCATTCTGATACCCTGTGTCTTTTGATTGGGGCATTTAGCCCATTAACATTCAGGGTAACTATTGAGAGATATGAATTTAGTGCCATTGTATTGCCTGTAAGGTGTCTGTTACTGTATATTGTTTCTGGTTCTTTTTGTGGTGCATTTTTCCACCTTGTCATTTTGTCCAGATAAGAGTATATGAAGGAGCAAGTAAAATACTAAAAGGGTGGCAATAACCCCAGGAAAATATGCTTTAACCAAATCAGAAGAGATCCCAAATCGTGATGGGGGAGAAAGGGGATAAAAAGAGGTTCAAAAAAAAGAAAGGAAAAAAAAAAGGAATTAAAAAAAGAAAACGAATAAAGAAAAGTATGAAAAAGAAAAAATATATATATTAGATAAACTATTTAAAAATGTTAAAAATGAAAAGGGTAAAAGTTAAAAAAATTTTTTAAAAATTAAAAAAAAATTTTTTTAAAAAATTAAAAAATTCAGCAAAAGAAGAGAAAAAAATGAAAAAGAAAAAAATGATTTTAACTGCAAGACTAAAAAATCACAGGGAGAAAGCCATGAGTTCCGTGCTTTGCTTTCTCCTCCTCTGGAATTCTGCTGCTCTCCTTGGTATTGAAACCACACTCCTTGGTAGGTGAACTTGGTCTTGGCTGGATTTCTTGTTGATCTTCTGGGGGAGGGGCCTGGTGTAGTGATTCTCAAGTGTCTTTGCCCCAGGCGGAATTGCACCACCCTTACCAGGGGCCGGGCTGAGTAATCCGCTTGGGTTTGTTTTCAGGAGCTTTTGTTCCCTGAGCGCTTTCCGTAGAGTTCCGGAGGACGGGAATACAAATGGCGGCCTCCTGGTCTCCGGCCGGGAGGAGCCGAGAGCCCGGGGCCCCGCTCCCCAGTGCGCCTTCAGAGAACAGCGCCCAGTAACTCCCATCTGCCTGACCTCCAGCCGAGCTTCGAGCTCACCGAGCCTGCGACCGGTTCAAGGTAACCCCGAGCTGTGAGCTTACTGTCGGCTCTGTCTCTGTAGCCAGCTTTCTCGCTCCAATACCCGCAAGCTCTGCGACACTCAGACACCCCCGATCCTTCTGTGACCCTGTGGGACCTGAGGCCATGCTGAACCTGCGTGGGCTTCGCCCCGGTTTAGCCTCTGGAGCGATGTCCCTCAGCGGAACAGACTTTTAAAAGTCCTGATTTTGTGCTCCATTGCTCTGCCGCTTGCCGGGAGCTGGCCCCTCCCCCCGGGGTCTATCTTCCCGTCGCTTTGGATTCACTTCTCCGCCAGTCCTACCTTTCAGAAAGTGGTTGTTTTTCTGTTTCCAGAATTGCTGTTCTTCTCTTCGATCTGCCGATGGATTTGCAGGTGTTTGCAATCTTTAGATAAGCTATCTAGCTGATCTCCTGCTAGCTGAAGTAGTCTCAGCCTGCTACTTCTCCGCCATCTTGACTCCTCCCTATCCAAAGGAGGCATTTTTAAACTGTACGGAAGTTTCATTTGAGAGGCTGTTGGACCAAACGTCCTGGTTATTTCTCAGCGAGGTGAAGTTCTTCAGCCAGAAGGGATCTGGCAAAGTCACCGAAAGGAGAGCTCTTCTGCCTTACTTTTTAAACAGTCCATCTTCAAACAGAGACTTTGGGCTCAGATCAAAGAGTGATAAATCATTCATTTAAACTCAGAATTCTAAACTATTAGAGAACCCACTGATGCAGTTTTAGGGAAATAAGAGGCAGGCATTGGTGGGGGTGGGGAACCTAGAGAAGGGAAATCTGGTGGGGGTAGGTGGGTGGTGAACTAGCATCGATTAAGGATGAGTTTTTTCCAGGTGATTTAAAATATATTTTTGTCTAAATCTTGCAGCAGTTCAGCTAGCTAAGTAGTGGCATCTCCACGTGAAAGACCAGAAGACCAAGAGGTGAAGTATCTTGACCAAAGTGACACAACTCACAAGCAGAAGGGATGAAATTCCTTCTCCTGCTCCCAGGTGTTCCCAAGCCTGCACATTTTCTATGGTACCAAACATGCAAGGTCAACCAAGAGAGCTCAACAAACTTATTTTGGGGTCTCAAGTGCACTAAGCTCTGAGCAAATGGTGGCCCCCCCCAAAAAAAAAACCACACATCCTTCCTCCTCTTGTTGATATAGATGGGATATAAGCCCAATTCTTCCAAAGTTTGAAATTATAAGAATCTAGAGATACCAATGATGGAATACATTGGTATGATGTTTCCAAATGTCAATTTCCAAAATGTAGCAAAAGCATCAACAATCTCCTTATCTTATGACTCTGCAATTCTTCAAGGAAATCAGACATGATCAGAATCATGCATAAGGGTGGTCACTGTAATGTTAAAAAGAAGGAAAGGAAGAAAGGAAGAAAGAAAGAAAAAAAGAAAGAAAAGAGAAAGAGGGAAGGAGGGATGGAGGGAGGAAGGCAGGAAGGAAGGCGGGCAGGAAGGACCCTGCTGAAGACAAGTCTAACTGTTGTTTTTGTACAGGAAATATTATGCAACCATTTCAAATAACTCTTCGGAAAAATATATCATGATCGGGAAATGTAAAATGTATATTAGTAAAATAAAAACCAAACAAAGAAATATATATAAACTTGGGTACTTTATCCTTCCTTTGTTATCCCACAACAGAACTAAGATATGGCTGTAGCATTTGGCTGGACCCTATTACAGATTTAGGGGTAACAAAAGAGACAAATTTAGAGAGTGATATGAACCAGAAAAGCCAGCCTGTGAATCGCAGCTTATACGTTTTGGGCTATAACTTCATTAGGGCTGTCTTTTTCTCTAAACAGGCATGGGCAGAGGGCCTGTTTTTGTTTTTTTTTTTTTTTTTAAAGATTTTATTTATTTATTTGACAGGCAGAGAGAGAGGAGGAAGCAGGCTCCCCACTGAGCAGAGAGCCCGACATGGGGCTCGATCCCAGGACCCTGGGATCATGACCTGAGCCGAAGGCAGAGGCTTTCAACCCACTGAGCCACCCAGGCGCCCCTGGGCAGAGGGCCTGTTTAAGCCGCTCATAGGAGAGTGCATTCATGAATGAAAAATATAATATTTCCTCATCTGCCTGTCTAAGGGCTCACATTCCAAGTGCCATCCTCTCTGCCCACCGACCTCTACCTGTATGACCGATACAGGGAGCACCCACTCCTTTCAGAGAAGACCATAGGATTGTAAATTGAAGACGCCAACAAGACAAACTATATCAGAATAAGCACGTAAAATGCAATGACTACTTTTAATCTCTAACAACATAAAAATTCTTATTTTCCAAAGGAAATTGGTAGGAAGCTTCAATCCGAACAATTTAAGACTACGTTATGAAAGGCTGGGAGCCTTGGATTGTGTTGATTTCTGAAAGAATGGCTGGTTAGCTCAGAGTAATGAATAATGAATGGAATCTCAGTGTCCTCCCTCAAGAGTCTAGACTGGAAATGTAATGTGAGTCATATATGTAAATTTAATTTTCTAGGAGCCATATTAAAAAAAGTAAAAAGATGCAGGTGAACTTAATTTTAACAACACGTTATTTAATTCTACCTATTTAAAATACTATCATTCGGGGGCGCCTGGGTGGCTCAGTGGGTTAGAGCCTCTGCCTTCGGCTTGGGTCATGATCCCAGGGTCCTGGGATTGAGCCCGGCATTGGGCTCTCTGCTCAGCAGGGGGCCTGCTTCCTCCTCTCTCTCTCTCTCTCTCTCTCTCTCTGCCTGCCTCTCTGCCTACTTGTGATCTCTGTCAAATAAATAAATAAAATCTTTAAAAAAATAAAATAAAATACTATCATTATAACATATACTAAATGTTATCAATTATTAATGAGATGTTTTAATTTCTGGTTTTGGTCACTTTAATTTCTGGTTTTGGTCACTCACTTTGGAAGTCTGGTATGTATCTGACACTTCTGGCACCTTTCAGTTCCAACTAGCTGCATTTCACATGTTCATTAGCTGCATGTGGCTGGTGGTTACATATTGGAGATAAGGTTCAGGCCAAAAACTAGGCCTCTTGTACCAAGCAGCCAAGTTATGAGTGTAAAGGAAAAGTTCTTGAAGGAAATTAAAAGTGCTACTCCAGTGAACACATGAATGGTAAGAAAGCAAGAGCCTTGTTGCTGATATGGAGAAAGTCTGAGGGGTCCGGTTAGAGCACAACAGATACAACATTCCTTTAAGCTAAGACCTAACCCAGGGCAAGGCCTTACTTAAATCTTTTCAATTCTTTGAAGCCTGAGAAAGGGAAAGAAGCTGCAGAAGAAAAGTGTGAAGCCATAGAGGCTGGTGCATGAGGTCTGCGGAAAGAAGCCATCTCCAGAACACAAAGTGCAGGGTGAGGCAGTACGTGCTGATGGAGAAGCTGCAGCAAGCTCCCCAGAAGACCCAGCTGAGAGAATTCATAAAGGCGGTCACAATAAACAGCAGATTGTCATGGAGACAAAACAGCCTTCTGTTGGAAAAAGATGTCGTTTAGGACTTTTATAGTCAAAGAGAAGTCAAGGCCTGGCTTCAAAGTTTCAAAGGGCAGGCTGGCTCTCTGGTGAGGGGTTAATGCAGCTGGTGACTTTAAGTTGAAGCAAATGCCCACCATTCTGAAAGTCCTTATCAATCAAAGAAAGACAATTATCATATGATCTCACCAATATGTAGAATTTAAGAAACAAGGCAGAGGGTCATAGGGGAAGAGAGGAAAAAATGAAACAGGACAAAACTAGAGAGGGAGATAAACCATAAAAGACTCAATCATAGGAAACAAACTGAGGACTGCTGCAGGGGAGTGGAGTGGAGGGATGGGGGGACTGGGTGATGGACATTGGGGAGGGTATGTGTTGTAATGAGCACTGGGAATTATAGAAGACTGATGAATCACAGACCTGTAGCCCTGAAAAAAATAACACATTATTAATTGAATTTAAATTTAAAAAATAACCATCTAATGAATAAATGAAAATAAATTAAAAGAGAAATTATGCTAAATCCACTCAGGCTGTGGTCCTATAAATTAAACAACAAAGCCTGGATGATAGCATATCGTTTTGCAATATGGTTTACTGAATATTTAAAGCTCACTGTTGAGACCTACTGCTCAGAAAAAAAAGATTGTTTTCAAAAGATTACTTCTCATTGACAATGCACCTGGTCACCCAAGAACTCTGATGGAGATGGACAATGAGATTGATGTTGTTTGCTATCACAACACTCATTCTGCAGCCCATAGATCAAGGAGTCATTCTGACTTTCAAGTTTTATTTAAGAGATACTTTTCATAAGACTATAACTGCCAGACAGTGATTCCCTTGAAGGATCTAGGCAAAGTAAATTGAAAACCTTCTGGAAAGGACTCACCATTCTAGATGCTATTAAAAACATTTGTGATTCATGAGAAGAGGTTCAGATATCAACATGAACAGGAGTTTGGAAGAAGTTGATTCCAACCCTCATGGAGGACTTGAGGGGTTCCAGACATCACCGGAGGAAGTAGGCACTGGTGTGGTGGAAATAACAAGAGAACTCGAATGAGAATTAGAGCCTGAAGATGGGCCTGGATTGCTGTGGTCTCATGGTAAAACATGAATGGATGAAGAATTGCTTTTAACTGATGAGCAAAGAAAGTGGTTTCTTGAAATGGAAACTACTGGTGAAGATGCTGTGAAGACTGTTGAAATGACTCAAAGCATTTAGAATATGACACAAACTTAGCTGATAAGTTTATCACATAAATTTAGTTTGAGAGGACTGACTCCAATTTGGAAGGAAGTTCTGCTATGGATGGAATGCTATAAAACATCACTGTGTGCTACAGAGAAACTGTTCATGGAAGGGAGAGTTGATCGATGTGGTACATCATCATTGTCTTATTTTAAGAAATTGCCAAAGCCACCCCAATCTTCAGCAGCCACCACCCTGATCATCAAAAGCATTCAACATCAAAGCACTCCACCCAGCAAAAACACTACAACTCACTGAAAGCTTAAATGATGGTTAGCATTTGTAGTGAGATTTATTTTTTATCTAAGGTATATACATTGTTTTTTCAACATAATACTATTGCACACTTAGGCTACAGTATAGAGTAAACAAACATTTTATATGTATTGGAGGCCAAAATGTTCATTTGACTTGCTTTATTGTAATATTCCGTTTACTGCAGTGGTCTGGAACTGAACCTGCAATATCTCTAAGGTACGTCTGTATGTCATGATGAATTTTCCCATTTATCTGTTTAATTTATGTTTCCCCCTAGGAGACAGAAATTATTGTGTGTAAAACATTATTCTAGACCCTGGGTATGAAGCACTGAACCAAAATTTATAAAAATGTCCCTGCCTGCCTAAAGCTTAATTTTAGTGGAAGGACACTGAAAATAAACAAACGAATGAGCAGACCTGCCATATCATATATAACATTCTTCCATGGTCTATCATCTCATAAATCATTTAATGAGAAAAGGAATGAAGAAAAACAGAAGAGGTGAGGGAATAAAAAACAGTGTGGGAAAGGTAGGGTCTCCTGTTTTAAGCAGGATGGTGAGGGTGGATTTCACTGCTGATGCTTGAATAGACACAAATGAAGATAAGGAACAAACCATGCAGCTATCTGGAGGAAGTGAATTCCAGGCAGGAAGAATGGTAAGTATTAGGGTGTTTACTGAGAAGAAGTACTTGGAGAAAACCAAGTAGCAGGAGACAGGAATCAAGATTTCAGTTGGGCCATTCAAAAGCTGAGGTGCCTATCCAGCAGGGGTGATATTAAAAAGTATCAACAGGTGTTCAACAGACATTGGCCAATGAGAAAGGATTTTCCACTATTTGGAACTTATGGCACATATAAACCAATGGTAACACCATAGTTACACATGCCAGTGAGTGTTAGCTCTGCCTATGGGATGTCCAAGTGGAGACATGAGATTCTGAAAGTTAGGAGAGGGTCAGGGCTGGAGATGAGTAGTTTAGGGCCATGGGATTGATGAGATCACCAACTGAGAGGGTGCAGACATAAAAGGTTGAGGATTGAGAAGAACAGCCTGACGTGACCATTGAAGTAGAGGAAAACGAAGAAGGGTGGTGTCCTAGCACCAAAGGAAGAATGCATTTCAAGGAGAGAGCACTCTATGGTGGCAAATGCTGCTTCAGGGTTGAGAAGAGCACTGAAGACCGATCATTGGATTGGGAATGTGAAGCGTATTGGCTTTGACAAGGAGAGTTTCAGTGGAGTTGCAGGGACATAAACCTGCTTGGAATGTGTTCGAGAGCGGACTAGAGCAGGAAAGTCTAATGAACTCTTTGCCAATGGTGTGCTGTAAAGAGGAGCAGAGAAATGGGGCTGGAGTGGGAGAGGGATGTGGGGGCAACCAAGATTTGTTCACTATTTGTTTCTTTGTTCCGGTTGAGAAAAATTACAGTGTTTGATTACTGATGGGATGGGAGGGGTTGATAAGAAGCTACTTCAGGGCAAATCTTTGAACAGGTAAAGGGAAATTGAATAGAGTACAGAATAGAACATAGATAGGCACCTAGTTCATCCTTTGCACCAGGGAAGGCAGAGTATGTGGCACAGATTTGGGGTTGATAGAGTTGGTGGGGGAGAATGTAAAAATTTTTTTCCTATTGCTTCAACTTGCTTAGTGATATTTGGAAGGAACTACTCTAAGATGCTGTAAGTGTGTCTCTTTCACAATTAAAATTATAAGTGTTTTAAATTATCTTCTTTTGACTTTTGTCATGTTGGTTTCTCTCTATCAAATGTGTAATGATATATATTTTTTCTTAGTAATAGGTGTCTTTTCCCAGTGTCCTCCTTCTCTGTTTCTCATAAAGGTGATCCTGACCAGCCTGCCACTTACCAGTTATATGTCCTTGATTTAGTTACTTACATTTCTTTGTATCTTAATTTCTTTATTAGTAAAATGGGGATGATAATGTCTGTGCTATTTAAACTGCTGGGTTGGAGGAGTGTTAAATGAGAAAATGTTCACAAAAATAATTTTAAAAGAATCAGCATGGGATATAAAATGTTCTTATTGTGGTTATTTTTGGTCTTGGTAGGAAAGTCTGAGGCAGGCGTGGAGTCTAAGAATAGGCTGAAATCATCAATCCACCTCTTACAAGCTAAGTCCTAAGAGCAAACACTACTTTTCTGACTCCAACAGTGCTGCGTCCTTTTATCAAGTGTCTAATTAAGATTAAAAGCTTTGTGCTCAACTCTAGAAAACAAAATGCGGAGCATGTTTCCTATGCCGTTGCATTAAGTTAAGTTTATTATTTGACACTCTAAGTTAACATGTTTCCTACTGAGCTAGGTTTTGCTTTTTGGCTTCAGATACATTAATTATGACATTTACCAAAATTTTTGCATATGTATTCAAAACCACCCAGAGAATATATAGCCATGATTATTCTTTTGTTATTTTTCTAAGTTACTGTGATCGCATTGTTAGATAGACTTCAGCACATGGGCCCTGCCGGCTTGTCATCATTAGACACGTTCATAGAAAACTATAAATGAAAAAAAAATCACCAGATGAAGATAAAACCACTTATTTAAGACACTTTGTATGAATTAAGTAATGATAGTGGAGTCACGTAACTCTACTGTGAGTACAATTCTGAACTGCATTTGTGTTTCTTGGCATTTGAATATTTCATTGTCAGCTTGGAAGATTACAAAATGGAAAGACAAGGACCGTGTTTTTGTTGGTTATACAATGTGTACACTATTGAAGATAAATGCTCATTAATCTTTGCTTTCAACTTATTTATACCCTCTCCTTTTTTATTGTAAGACTGTTTAACCCCAGCGTTAAAGAGCATTTGGAAAAATGAGAAAAACACCATCATCTCATCATCTGAATATAACTGTTTTCCCTTTTGTGTATTCTGGGTGCTTCTCTGTTCTTTCACATACAGAGCTTTCCACGGTCATGATTGTATGATGCATACAATTTTGAGAATGAATTTTTTGAGTTGCATTTAAAAGGTGGTGTTTTTTGGGTACAGAAAAATTGCTCAAGTTATATTTCTCCCTTTTGTTAAAACTAGACTGTGTTAGAAAAACAGGTCAGAAGACCTTACAGGGAGGAAAACCCCTCTTGGTGGGGGGCCAGGAGCAGGAACTGATGTGATTATGACAGATTTCTTCTCAGGTGGTCCTTGATTAAAATTTTGAACATCTTTGGCTTTGATTTTGATGAAATTCTTACGATTCATACTATCTCAAAATAATTTTCAACAGTGAAATATATTTCTCAACTGCCATCTCTAATTTCACATACTATTGAGTATCAAAATTATGATAAGTTGTAAATGTGGAGCCAAATTTTCATCTCTCTTTGTCTCCACATCCTTGCAACATGACTTTATAGCTATTACCAGGGAATCTAGGTGGCCTTCTATTGTGCTTTGGTCAATGGAAGGCAGTGGAAGTGATGGAATGTCATCACTGAACTGAGAACTCAGAGATTGTGTGCCTTATCCACACTAGCCTGGACTAGCCTGCTGAGGTATAATAGATCAGGTGTATGGATTAGGGTCAAGGCAGCCCGATGGAGGCTCAGCCCCAATCCAACCACAGCTGACCACAGATGCATGGGTGAATCTAGTCAAGCTGAGCTGAGCCAGCCAGAGGAGCCAAACCACTATCTGAGAAATCATCCATGGCTATTGCTATTTTAAGCCAGTAAGTGATGGGTGATTTACTGTACAGCATTAGTTTGGTAATATGTAACTGATAAAAAAGTTCTACCACACTTTGACATTTTGGACAATTCTAATTTTTCCCCTTGGGTTTCTCTTGTAACATTAAGTTGCAGAATTGGAGTGGAAGGAATATGCTTTGCTCCCCATTGCCATCACCCTCTTCCACTAAAGACCAAAGATTCATGAAGCCTAGAGATACACTGAAAAGTACTTTGACTCTCCCTTGAATGCTCGAGCGCAGACAATCTACCTGAGGGCTTGTGTGCTGTTTCCTTCAAAGAGGCGAATGTGAGGTAAGACTGCCTTTATTTTCTATTTTCTCTTTTCTATCCAATCTATCAAGCGTACAGTGTCTTCATAACAAGTGAGCAGGAAGCTAGAAAAGATAAATAGAAGTTTGAGTTGTATTGTTTCAGGAGAAATGCTCTGTATGGCTGCAAGGTAACATCTAATGAACCTTGGGTGCAGTCGAGGCCCTTGATCACAGAATTGCCCAATTCACAAGGAACTAACAAACCACCCCAAATCCAAGCAATTCACCTTTCTGTAGGGGGAGGTTCTGCGGCAGTTGTTATTTATTTTCCTTCTAATTTTAAATGGTACAGGATATATATGCACCTTTTCCTTCTCCCCCAATGTGGTGTTTCTCAGTACAGCCTAGGTATAAGGGGCACCTAGGTGGCTCAATGGGTTGGGCCTTTGCCTTTGGCTCAGGTCATGGTCTCAGGGGCCCGGGATGGAGCCCCGCGTTGGGCTCCCTGCTCAGCAGTAAGCCTGCTTCCCCCCTCTCTCTGCCTGCCTCTCTGCCTACTTGTGATCTCTTTCTCTGTCAAATTAATAAATAAAGTCCTAAGGAAAAAAAAAAAGAAATTCCTCATAGGAAATTATGTTGTTGTATGGACTTGGGCCTCTCAGAGGTCAAGGGAGTTCCCAGAGAAAGCAACACCCTTCAGCAAACAGCAAGAATAGCAGAGCCAGTCTCGTGGGCAAAGTGGCATTGAGTTCCTGATTTCTTCCTCATATGCCCCTATGGGGAGGTTGATTAAATTATTTGAGGATGAGGAAGAATGGACTTAATCTGCACTTCCTTCATTTTCAAACATGTATTTTATATGTTTCATTGTAAAAAACAGGCACAATGATGTTTAGAAAATAGCAAAATATGGAAAAAAAATAGAAGGAAGAAAAACAGACCCTTATAATCCTATGAATAGTTCTGGGCGGGGTATTCATTTCCAGTCTTTTAAATTATTTTCTGTACATATTTGGCAATGCAAATAAATAAACAAACAGGGGATACTCATATAAATAAGGGTTAGGGCAAAGTCCCAAATTGAAGTGGCTCTAGAGGACAAGTACACGGCCATTCCTTTGTCTAAAGAGTAGGGTTAATCCTGATGTCACAGAGGGGTGGTGGTGAGAGCAGAGAGTAGGTCTGTATCCCGCAGAGGGCAAAATTCACTACTAATCACAATACATGATTCTAATCACCTTCTCTGTATCAACTCACCTAAAATTCCCAACAACCCTGCCACTAAAGTGTTACTATTATCCTCATTGACACGGAAGGATATGTTAGGTAATTTGCCCAAGGAGGGTGCTGGGATTCAAATGCACAAAATCTCACGGTGTCCTTGCTCTTAAAAGCTATGCGATTATTTCATTATTTTCTTTCTTATAATTATGGACCTGGACCCCCCCCCAACCAGGACCCCCCAACATCTCGACCATTTGGAGGGAGCCCCATTTGGCACAGCTGTGGAGAATTTCACGTCACCCTTGCAATCATTTATTGACTTAAAAGCATGTTTCTTTGAAACTGAAATCTGAGCGTCATTCATCACCATTCATTTGCATTATAGCCTGTCAGTACCTTTCCTTCTTTCTACTTTTCTTCAGAACACAATAAATTATATTCAAATAGCAATCATGGAGGAAACTCTCCTCTCCTTCCTCATCCACAAAGCTGATCGATGGGCGCTAAAGCCCCGGGGAAGCAGCATCTGTTGTAGCTCAAGGATCCCCTCTCGAGCTGAGGATGAAATTAACAGACGCGGAGCAGTTTGCAGCTCAACATTTGTTCAAGTCTGGCACATGCACACATCATTAGCAACTATATTTGAGGAGCAAGATCAAGGAGGTGAGGAGGAGAGTGGGTCTGATTAAAGGGGTATTCAAGGAAGAAGAAATTCAGAGCATATACGTAAAGCTTCATAGCTAAAATAAATGAACTGGAGAGCAGAGCAAACAGCCAGGGACACTGGATGATTTTGCTTTTGCAACTTCCCAAACAAAGTCATTTCATGCAGTGAATTCCCCAGAGCGCCCGCCTCTCTTACTTGAGCTCCATGAGCTGTCTCGCCGTTAAAATTCGAGGGCAAAGATTTTGCTGTCCTGTTCACTGCTGTAATCTGGGCTCATAGTAGATAAAATTAAATATTCATGGAATAAGTTAATGTATACTTGCTCAAAGCTTGCCTTGACCTGAGCCAGGCAAATAAGGTCTGAGATGTTCAGCAGGAATCAAAAGCAATATGCATATGCCAAAAGAATGGCGTCTTCCAGCTAAAACTGCTTGTTAATTAAAGTCTACGGAATTAGTGGTGAAATCTTATTGGAATGCCTCTCGTGTGCCCACCGTTACTCCAGGCCACGGAGGAGATACAATGGAAGCACAATCACAAGGAACAGTGAACCTTTGCCCAGGGACTGCTTTGGCCAGGCATCTGCTCACGTGTCCAATCCCTGTAGCACCACCTACAGGGTGGGGAGGTAGGTATAAATAGGATCACCTCCATCAGTATTCAAGGCAACTGGTGACAGGTCAATTTTGTAACATGCCCAGGGTCCTACAGAGAGTGAATGGTGAATCTGGGAGTCCCTCTGCTATGTACTTTCCTGGTAGTCTCTGAGGTCCTTTAGGAATTCGCCCTTAATCTGTGGACACAAAAGAGAAACATATGAACAATTACATCTTTTTTTTTTTTTTTTAGTATTTATTTATTTTAAGGAAATAGAGGGAGAGAGCACGCATCGAGGGGGAGGGGCAAAGGGAGAAGGAAAGAAAAAATCCCAAGCAGACTCTCCGTGGAGGGCAGAGCCCAACGCGGGGCTCGATCCACGACCCTGTGATCATGACCTGAGCTGAAATCAAGAGTCTGACTCTCCACCAACTTAGCCACCCAGGCACCTGTGAACAATTAAGTCTCAAACTCTGTGGCCACGACAATAAAAAGCAGAGGAGTCAGTGTGGGCTTCGGTACAGAGCTCCCAGAAGAAAGCTGTGCTGAGTCTGTCTGTCATTCCATCACTGGTGTGTGTGTACATCCATCTTTCCCTCCTCCACTCCGCCTCCCTTCCACCCACCTTGCAAACACTCACTGAGCTCCAGCTATGCTGAAGTGGCTTTTGTGCTGAAGTCATAGTATTTTAGCCATGTGTACTTCTTGGCTGGAGAGGGTCAAGGTTAAACCACAAACACACACACACACACACACACACACACACACACACACACTCCAGTAGAGGGGCTCCCCCAGGAAGGGCAGTTTGGAGCTGTCTGTCAAACTGAGAATGCTTACACCCTTGACCCAGCAATCCGACCTGCTGGAATGAAGCCCTGCTGTAAAGAGCCCTGTGCCAGAGTTAGTCTCTGCAGTGCTGTTTGGAACGACCAAGGATTAGAAATAGCAGCGTGTTCATCAAAAGGGAACAGCTTAAATAAAAGCTGAGAGTACCCCCAAAGAGATTACTAAGCAGCTGTAAAGAGGAGTGAAGAGGGGGAAGGAGTATATCTTTAAGACACTTAAGTGAAAAAAGCAAGGAGCATATGTATAGTAAGCCGGCGACCATTTGGGTAAAAGGAGGGAAATATAAACATACTTGGTAAGAGATCTATAAAATATCTCTGGAAGGATACGCAGGACATAGATGACATCTGTGGGTTTCAGTGGAAGGGAGTAGGGAGTTCAAAGGCAAAAGGAGCAGGAGGGATTCTTATGAAATACCCTTTTGTGTGTTTTGAATTTTGAACCTGGTACATATATTATCTATAGTCTCCTCCAAAAATTTAAAAAAAAAAAATTCATGTGCACAGACCAAGTACTAGTGGTACATCTATGAGTACTGGAGTTTTAATTTTGGTACCCAAATCTCCCTAGCCGCTCAGAAGGGACCTGGGCATGCCAGGATGGGTTCGCAATCTGGAATTCGCATTGCCTGATTCACACCTGGTGTGCTGTAACATTTGGTCCTTGACCTGTCCTTATTTCTGTCCTTGACCCAACCCGAAACCCTCCCCAGGGTCCTCTTCCTTAGCAAGGGAGCTTCTCCCCCTACCTGGTGTTTGCAGCTTGGAAGAGGGAGGTCATGGAGAAGGTGATATCTGTGCAGAGCTTGAAGTAGGTGAAGGGTTGAGCCCTGAGGGCATCCAGGGGAAGGGAATTGCCGAAATATAGAACAGCAAGTTCAAAGAATCTGAGACAGAAGAGTAGCTGGCCTGGTGGTAGGCATGCCAAGAAAGGAGTATATAAAAGGCAGAGAAGAGACCAAGACAAAGGTGTAGCCCACAGTTTGTGTGGGAGTGTGGGAGGTGTGGATTGTAGAGGGCCTTCTACCCCTTTTCTCAAGATTCCACGTCCAAATATCTGTCCTATTTGTTGATTCTGATCTCATGTCCCAGCTCTACTAACCGGCCTGTTCCTGGGTCCCTGAGACCAAGTTCCTGCCCTGCACTCAGATTTGCTGTTGGCATCCTGGCCTCAAGTCCTGTCTTTGTAACCAGCTCCATGATCTGGTCTCTCCCAGCTGCCACCAAGGAATGGGGACCTGAATTCTGGTCTGAGCTGGAGAGTGCTGCTAGTTCAGTCCACATGGGGACCAGAGGCACCATGAGGAGAGACAGGAGCAAGGAATCATCTTTCAATCCCTGTGCTCACTGGTCTTCCTGATACTGCAAAAGTGGCACAGCTTTTCCTCAGGTGCCTTCAAGTTTGAGAGTCCTCATCCTCAAACACTCTTCCCCTACTTTGTGTGACTAACTTGTTCTCTTGTTTCACTCAGAAAATGAGTAGTCTTCAGATGTCCTCCTCAGGGAAGCTTTCCCTGACCTCCTCTGCCATTATAATATGGCTGCCTCCTCTGCCCCTCTATCCCCTTACTCAATTGAACATCTTCACCACATATATGGATGTGTTTATTCTCTGTCTTTCCCCACTTGAATATGAGCTTGAGGAGAGTAAGGGTTTCATCTAGAATCCCAACAATAGCTGGTGGTTGGGCCTCTTGGAACTTGCCTTGGTGAATGAGTCTGGTTCCAAATGTTGGTCCTTCCAAGTCAACCGAGTTCCACTGGAGAACCAGACTGACTATGGTGGGTTAGAGAATCTTAGAAATTAGGAAGAGACGCATGGTTGAATAGAATGGCATTATGTGTAGACACTCCAGGAACACCATGCCCTACCTTGTGCCCATTCTAAAGCAGAGGGCTGCAGAGACAAGGACAGCATTTGTCAACACTCTACAAGAAAAAAAAAAAAAAGGATCCTTTTACCCACTCAAAGTCGTGTTTCTTTGGTCTTATGAAGGCTTGAAGATGAGCATAAAGAGCTCATAATTTTAAGGTTCACAGTTGTTATAAGGTGACAATCTACTTTTACTGATTCTTCATTCTTGAGAAGAAGATTTGATACCAGTAGACTATGTTTCAAATTCTGGCTCAGACATATGGTGACTTTGGGCAAAGTAAAGCTTTTTGAGTTCATTTCCTCATCTAGCATGGGGAATGAGGACAATATTTACTTCCTACCACTGCAGGTTGTAAAGCATGGAGTATAGTCTTTGGTACATAGTAAATGTTTAATTAATGATCATTTCCTTCTTCCTCAGCCCTTCTCCACATCTGACACCATGAAAAGTCTTTTCCATGTACTCAGTAGTCCGAGAGATTAATACTTGCCTGTAAGCTGTGAGGACTGAGAAAAGAAGCACACGATCTTTGAGTTCACTATTCATTATGCCCTTTGATGTCCAATACCTTGGTCCCAGGTCTGGTAACTGTAAGAGCTGATAAGGTAAAAAAAATTTTTGATGGTGGAGTCATACTACATTTCAATCATATTTTCACAAATGCACAGGTGTGTTAAGGTATAGGCTTAGGTGGTAAAAAAAAAAAAAAGTATCCCCAAATACAGTAGCTTAAGTATGATGGGAGCTTGCATCTTTCTTATATAATAATTTGGAAATAGGTGGTAGGCTTAGGTTAGTGGCTCTGAGCTAGGAGGGCATCCAGAAACCCACGTTCCATCTCTCTCATTGCTCTGCTATCCCCTCAGGTGGTATTTTGTCCACATGATGGAAGCTAGAACAACACCACTCTATCCACATTCCAATCCAAAGGGAGGAGGAGGAAGAGGGAATCGGTAACTGTCATCACCTTTTAGGGACCTTGCTAATTCCCCCTGACATAAACTTAATCATATGGCTATGCCTGGCTTCAAAGGTACTTAGGAGACTTTATTTCTACCTCTGTGGCTATAGGCTCTGCTAATACTTGGTGATTGGGGCTCTATTGCTAAAAGGAATAAGAAGAAAGTGGATACGGTGGGGGACAGTAATCTCCTCAACAATCCTGGCATTAAGGGAATCAGGCGAAAGTGTGTCTAACTGGCTTGGGGTGAGTCCATGCCCACCAGAGTGTAGCTGCTGACAGGTGCCAGAGATTCTTTCTTACCTGCAGATAGTGGGGTGGGTTTATTTATTTATGTTTTAATTATGTTTCTTTTTTTTAATTATTTTTAAACTTTTTTTTTTTAGACACTGGGTTTTTTAAAGATTTTATTTATTTATTTGACAGAGAGAAATCACAAGTAGATGGAGAGGCAGGCAGAGAGAGAGAGAGAGAGGGAAGCAGACTCCCTGCTGAGCAGAGAGCCTGATGCGGGACTCGATCCCAGGACCCTGAGATCATGACCTGAGCCGAAGGCAGCGGCTTAACCCACTGAGCCACCCAGGCGCCCCAAGACACTGGGTTTTAAATAAATGGTCAGTATACATCTTCCCCTGCCCATTTAAACAAAAATAGATATCATATCCAACAAAACCAAAGGTGAGCAATTTCATGCCCATCACTGTATTTTTAATGGTTTCATACCATTCTGATCAGTCCTGGTTGTTTTAGAACTTAACAAAATTGGAAGGGTTTTTGTTGTTGTTGTTTTGAAACTCAGAACCAAGGTTTTACCTTAACTCATGGGGGTTTGGTACCCCGTGATGATCATTAGGGTCAGTACAGAACTGGGAGATGGTGTGGGCCATGGTCATGCGGGAAGCTGGGCGGTTAAGGGCAGAGCATCCGGACTGGGATGTCGGGACTTGTGACTTATAACTTATAACTTCACTTAACCTCAGCATCCATGCTTTGGTTTCCATTTCCATTACAAGGACCAGAAGCAGCAGCATGCCACAGGATTTGGGGAAGAGAATGACTCTGAACAATGATTGTTAAGCTCTTTGCCAATGTCAGCAGCAGCTGCATGCCACAGATCTGCCCCTAGGATCTTCAGACTGAGCTCCAATAGACATAGAGTGTGGTAAAATTAGCCACATTTGTATTGCCATTTTAGAGTTGAGAGAACAATTTGATATCCCTTCTCTCTTTGGTCCTCTCATTTGGTGGATTGATATTCTATTATTGTTATTATTACTAGTTTATAAGTGGAGAAACTGAGATGCAAAGGGATTTGGGGTACCCCCAAATTGGGGAACTCCCAGCTGATGTGTGGTTCTCTGTTGCCTCTATGTCCTGCAGTATTTTTTTTTTAAAGATTTTATTTATTTATTTGACACAGAGAGATTACAAGTAGGCAGAGAGGCAGGCAGAGAGAGAGAGAGGAGGAAGCAGGCTCCCTGCTGCGCAGAGAGCCCGATGCGGGACTCGATCCCAGGACCCTGAGATCATGACCTGAGCCGAAGGCAGCGGCTTAACCCACTGAGCCATCCAGGCGCCCTATGTCCTGCAGTATTAAATGAGATCGATTTAAAAAGTTTTTACATCAGGAAATGCTTGTTATATGAATGGTAACTATTGGTAAAAAGTCTGGTCATATCAGAAAATGTTAGACTGTCACCGAAAAGAGAACTCTTGTAGGCAGTTCAAGAAACTTTCTACCTACCCCTGCTTTGTACCCCAGCCTAGGGATGGCTTTGGCACCATGGAACAGTGTTCTCTGGGCAGATTTTTTACATTTATTGTCCACTTTCTAGTTTGTAGAGCAGATTCCCATATATCTAGAGGCCTGTAAGCTAAGTAAGGATAGGACCTGAGTCTCATATCTTTTTGTAGTTAGTGTGGTATCTTGCACAGAGTAGGTGTCTTCTAAATTTCTATGGGATGAATACTCTTATTTGGTCCTTGGAACAGCTCAAGAGGGTACAGACAGACAGTTTCCCCATGGAATAGGCCTGGACGCTGAGGCTCAGGGAGGGTGGGTGGCAGGCTGCATGTCACAGAGCTTAGAAGCAGTGCAATAGAGAATGGGCCAGTCGTTTCTGGGTTTCCTGCCCCAGTGATCCTGGCATCTTTCTGCACCTTGCTCAACCCTTTAGCTACTTTATCTTTGAATCCAAAGCACGCACTCATAGGCACTCCAGAGGTCCAGGTAAGTATCGTTTTTCTCTCTAAAGAAGTCTCCGTCTTTTTTTCTTCAGGGAATAAATTCAGAGCTTGGTTCTTACTCTCTTTCAGTAAATGTGAAAATTCATCCTTTAAAAATTGCAGTTCCTGCTCTTGAAAATACAACTGTGTTTTCTTCCCCCTGCATCTTTGCTACAGAGAATTTGGTCACAGGACCACTTTTTCGCTTGATTTTTTTGAAAAATGAATAGGACTGGAAAAACTTCCTATAGGGTCCTCTGTGGCCTAACCTTGTCTTTTCTTCCCAAATTCTCTCTTTCCACAGTTGGACTGAAGTCAATTCTAAACTTCTAGGGAGACAACATCTGATTCTGATTCCCCACTGACAGTGAGATTTACTAACACTTCTCTTTACCCCTCAAACCTGATTCTATTATTCTTCAAGTACCTTTTTTGATCAATGGTATCTTTTGTAAGTAAAAATCTGAAGAATCACCCCCCCCCAATGATCCTCACCTCCTCCTGTGCCCACTCTGGGGTAACCCCCTTCTTTGAGTGTGGGCAGATTTTGTGATTTGTGTCTAACCCATGGAAGATAGCAAGGGTGATTGGAATGTCACTGCTGTGATTAAGGTACACATGGTGGTGACTTCTGTCTTGCTAGAAGACATTCTCTCTCTTACTGACTTAGACAAAGCAAGTTCCTATGGTGGGCAGCCTCTGACTAGTAGCTGGCAAGGAATTGAGGCCATTGGTGCAAATGAATTCTGATAATCAATAATCATATGAGCTTGGAAGTGGATGCTTCTCTAGTTGAGCCTTCAGATGAGAGCACAGCCCTGGATAATAAGCTGAAAGCTCGGGACGCCTGGGTGGCTCAGTTGGTTGGACGACTGCCTTCGGCTCAGGGCGTGATCCTGGAGTCCCGGGATCGAGTCCCACATCAGGCTCCCAGCTCCATGGGGAGTCTGCTTCGCTCTCTGACCTTCTCCTCGCTCATGCTCTCTCTCACTGTCTCTCTCTCTCAAATAAATAAATAAAATCTTTAAAAAAAAATAAGCTGAAGGCTCTTGCATCTTGATATTTTTGTACACTCCTTCAGCCTCCGCTTTGTATCAGTCTTCGTTTGGATAAAACAGTTACCCTCTGTATCAGTCAAGGTCCCAGCAGGGAGGCAGGAGGAACTCCCAAAAGATTTAATTGAAGGGTGATGTGGATGAAGCTAAGGGTACCCAGGGACTGGTAGCAGCAGGAAACCATTATCATCCCCGGCCTCGAAGGGCAAGAGGAGTGAGTGGTGAAGCCAGGGATTGATGGAAGATGGACTAGAGAAAGGATTTGTCTGGCTAGAGCTGTGGCTTTAGGTAGAGAAAGAACACAGTGGCTGCCTAAACTATGGAAGACAAAGGGAGGATATGTCAATAGCCCTAATTTCTCTCTCCTTCTGTCCTTCAATCCCTGGCTGTGTCTTCCATTGGGAAAACTCATTTGGAAGCCAGGTTATTCTTCTCCTGACCTTAGACAGGTCTCCCCTGGTTCTTGGGTCTTCTGACTTGGACCGGAATTCCATCATGGGCTTTCTTGGGTCTCCTGCTTGCAGATGGCAGAGCATAGGAATTCTCAGACTCCACAATTGTGTAAGCCACTTCCTTGTAATAAATCAATGTCTTTCTCTCTGTATATATCTGTATCTGTATCTGTATCTGTATCTGTATCTGTATTTGTATCTGTATCTGTATCCTATCTATCTATATCTGGGAGACCTATCACTGGTGACTTGGTCCCTACATACATGATTGCTTTGACCACCTCCTTTTTCTGTCAAGAACAGGGAATTTGGATTATCTACCTTTTTATCCCCAAAGTCCAGCACAAATAAAAGCTCAGTAAATATATGTTTGAATGAGATTTCCTTTACTATCCAATGTCTTAGCTCGGATTTCTCTCAAAGCAGACCTGAGACAAGGCTTGGGCACAGGTCTTTATTTTATTTGGGATGTGATTCCAGGAGGCAAACTGAAGGAGTAGAGAAAGTAAGACAGTGAAAAGAGAAAAGCCGATGGATTGCTGCTGTGGGCAGTGGACCCAATCCCACTGAGAGTCCCTGAGAAAGCACATGAAGCTCTCACAGGGTCATCCATCACAATACAGGGAGGTAGGGGTGAATTCACCAACTCCTGCTTTCTGTTGGCTGAAGTTTGTCTCCCAGAAGAGTTAATTTGCCCATGCTTCTGGGTTGTTCTTGGCATCAGAGCAAGCCCCGTGGAGTGAGAAAGCCCCCAGATAGAGCAGCCAAGGGTGGCAGGCAGCTGAGGTGGGAAGCTGTCACAGGCTGAAGCTGTCTCCCCAGCTGCAGGTGAATGCAGGTGGTGTGGGATGCAGTGTGGGATGTGGTGGGGGCGGGGCACTGCATCCAGCCTCCTGCATTAGAGAGGAAGAGCATGAAGTCCTTGTTTCCCATTTATAAATACTCGTTTCTTGGTCAGTCTGTGTCTTTAAAGCAGGTTTGGGAAATATTTCTGGAAGGTTACAAGGGAAGTCAGTATTTTCAGTGATTAGTTTTAGTAATTATTAATGCTTCTTCCTCTTTAAAAGAGTTCTGCTTTGGACAATATATTTATTGGTCATCCTACCCTTAGAAAAGAGCCGAAGCAGCACCTATCCACACTACTATCAGGAAAAGCATGTGGGCTCTGTGTCCACCTCTGTCCCGAGCCAAGGTCCAGGGCAATGTCCAGAACTGGGGTACATCAGGAGCTCCTCTCTTCCCCATTTGTGCAGGGCAGTTGGACATCTAGAGGACCAGGGTAGGGGAGCTCTCTCTTTCCACTCAATGTTCTACAGGCTGCCTCCCTCCCTGCCCTTGACGAGTGTTTGATTTGTCCCCTTGTCTGGCTTTCAGTTCATCCTCCCTTCCTGGTTGCACTCCAAATTCCTCTGGGCTAGAGGCCACCCCTGATTTCCACCTAGCTGGGACCTTGACCTTCTCATCTTCCAGGTCCTTTTTCCTAGGGCTGGACCCAGCTTCCTGATCCTTTCTGACCTTCGACAGTCATCACAGCCTCAATTTTTTCCCCACACCACATGTTTAGCTTTGACCCTGAGACCCAGAAATACACTGGACTTGAGTTTTCTCTGGCCCCTGGTCTTGGAGCTGAGCGGTTAGACCTCCTCTAGAAAAGTTTGCCCTCTATTGCCTCGGCTGGTTTTCTCTCATTTCCATTTGAGCAGGTCCTGGAATTTCCAACATATTCTGTGACCAAGACTGTCTGGATTATAACAAGTTTTGGCACAGAGTGTGTTGAAACAAATGAGAAAAAACCGAAGGGATAGAAGTGGTGAGTTCCATAAGATTCATTCATGGGTTCATTCATTTATAACTTTACTCGAGTATTACTGAAATATCTGGCAACACCATTCTAGAATCACAGTATGTACCTAGAATTTGTGGGACTTCCCAGACAGGATATATATCCCCCAGGGCCTCTGAAAACCAGGTAAGGGGAGACTGGAGGTACTCAACCCTAATTTCCTAATTCTGCACTCAAGGTGCAGACTCCCCTTATAGCGCAGGATAGATGGAGTTTGGTCCAGGAAAGTGCATTATAGTTAGCATCTCAGTTATACAACCCTAGGGATAATACTAATATTGAGATCTTTGTTCTTCCGGGTTTGAGTTTCCATGAAGTGGATAATCCTGGCTTCTTTTTGTTCCTTATTATCCTTCCCTTGAACTGCTCATGTCTGACTGCTAACAGAAAGGCCACGTTCAGCTCTACTCTATGCTTTATGGGATCAGGCCTCTATGCTTTATTGGGCCAGATTCTGTGAAGACCCAGTGGGCAGTGGGACAATGCGGTAAGTTTGATTCTGGGGTGCAGCATTAGGGAGCCCAAGTCCTAAGCCATGTTCTCCCTCACATGCTATGTTGCAATAAAAAACATTTTGATCTCTATTTTCCAAATACCCATGTCTATCTTCCAGTTAGTTCTCTGCATGGTTGGGAAGCAAGGATGGAAGTCATTGAGTCTCATCAAAACCCACCACATAGTTCTAATTCACAGGATTCGTGTGAGAATTAAATGCATCTTTAGGATAGACCCTGGCACTTAGCTATTGTTATCATTAGTAGCAATAATAATTATAACAGTAACCTGATTCCTCACACCTAGCTGAGAAAAGAAAAGGAACACTATTAAGTACGTAGTTCAAACATGGGCAAATAATGTTTTGGACAAGGGAAAAAAGTAGACAGAAATGCCCACAGCAAGGTGGGGATTGGGAGAAGAAAGTGGGTGCTGTGGGATGAATTACACCCCACTCTAGGCAGGCTCAGACAACATCTCTGAAAGCAGGCTCAGAACTGGCATCTGGGTGGAGGCTATCTGGGGGTAGCCTCAGAACATTCTACCATTTCCCCAGGCAGGAGTGTCACACCCACTGTCATCAGAAAGACCGGCAACAAGGAACAGTTCAGTTTCTTTTCCTTCCTTCTTTCCTTCCTTCCTTCCTTCCTTCCTTCCTTCCTTCCTTCCTTTTAAGATTTTATTTACTTATTTGAGACAGAGAGAAAAAGAGTAAGAGCTAGGGTAGGGGGAGAAGGGGAGGGAGAGAAAATCTTAAATGGACTCCCCACTGAGCACAGAGCCCGAGCTGGGGCTGATCCCACCACCCTGAGATCATGACCTGAGCTGAAATCAAGAGTCTCAGGCTTAATTGACTGAACCACCTGGGCGCCCCACCTTTGTTCCATTTCTTGATTGAGGGTGGTGGTTATGGGGGACGGAAAGCAGGAGAATACATACCGGAGACATCAGACCTAAGTCCAGGCCACCTGCGCTAGACGATCAGGGCCATCAGTGCAGATTCATTTGTTTGCTCATTCAAAGTCCTGCTGATGGAGCAGGTTAGTCTATTCTCATTACTTATAATTAAATTATTGATTGAGTAGCTACCACATATCTACCTTAGCTCACTCTTTTTAATTTGGGTGTTAACTTGCCAGGGAGCACCCCTGCGGAAGATGCCAATAACTCCTTAGCAGCTTGTTTAGGATTCTCTTTTTTTTCTTCCAAGTTGTATTAAAATGCAACAGTTGGGAGAGCTAACAAGCATTTTTAAGTTATTATGGGGTGTTTCTTACAACTTGCCTGAGGTGGCAACATTTATGGGGATCTCCCTAACTTCCAATGGCTCCCCAAATGCACCCTAGGACTATCATTTTCATTCTGATGGAGCTTAGAGAAAAATATTGATCCTAAGGGGGGTACAAATGGTGGAGAGATAGAGATTATGAAAACGTAAATGTTCCATTTTATATTATTAATGAAGACAGCTAAAGAGCCATGCTGGCAGCAAACACACCTTTTAGAGTGTCTTACGTATGTCTATGCCAAGAGCAGGGGGTTAGGGGGAGGGTGGGGATCCCTGGCCTGCTAGTTGTTTATTTCCAGCACATTCTAGCCTCAGACGTGGTCCCAAGTCATCCAGGGTGGAGCAGGGTTACAGGGATCTCTTTCATTGACCATCTGACTTTCCCTTCTCCTTGAGTAAGATGGTTGACTTCAACAGCCGAATGACCCAGGTCTGGGGACTGGGACTCTGGGAGTATGGTGGGGCTCGGTTGGCTAGGGGAGATCCTAACAAGCCTGATAGTGCATACTGGATCCCTAAGCACTTCAGTGCTGCTTCATTCATGGGGTTCGTTGCCGCTTACCTAAACTAGCTTCTTCTACTATCATGAACCTCCCAGACTTGGTTGCCATTGGCCTCTTTCATGAGATGATTTCCTCAAAGTGGGTATTTACTTTCTCAGATGCCAAATCTTTAAAGCTCATATAATTTCTTAATAGTTTTCCATTGGAGCCACCATAAAAGTATTCTCTAATGTGGATAGTAGGGGCACCTGGGTGGCTCAGTCGGTTAAGAGTCTGCCTTCTGCTCAGGTCATAGTCTGGGGGCCCTGATCGTGCCCTGGGCTCCCTGCTCAGCAGGGGAGTCTGCTTTTCCCTCTCCCTGCTCGTGTTCTCTCTCTCTCAAATAAATAAATAAAATTTTTAAATTTTAAATATTTTATTTATTTATTTGGCACACAGAGAGATAGTACACAAGCAGGGGGGAATGGCAGGCAGAAGGAGAGTGACAAGGGCAAGCAGGCTTCCCACTGAGTAGGGAGCCTGATGTGGAGCTCATTCCCAGGACCCTGGGATCATGACCTGAGCCGAAGGCAGATGCTTAACCAACTGAGCCATAGGTGCCCCTAAATAAAATCTTTAAAGTGGATAGTCAAAGCCTTAAATATTTGACTCAAGGGCTTAAGTAGGTCTGGGGAAAGATTCTAAGTAGGGTATTTATCTCTACATTGATAGAGAAAAAAAGATCAGGAACAACCTAGTTATCTATCAATAGAAGACTGGCTAAATCAGTTACAGTGTATCCATCTGATGAAATACTGTAGAACCACGAAAATTGTCATAGAATTATATTTATGGACATACAAATATGCTCAGAAATATCAAGTGAAAAGCAAGTTGCAATGTAGCACGCACAGTATGATGATAATAAAAGCCACCATTTACTGCCTGCCTACCGTGTGCCAGGCATTGTGCCATGTGCTTTTCTTGCAATATCTTAAATAACTCCTACAACACTCTGGTGAAGTAGGAGGTATGTTTTTTCATTTCCAAGATGAGAAAACTGAGGCTGGAGGAAATTCCAGTGCTCCCTGCTATAGACTGAATGTTTCTGTGTCCTAAAATTCGTATGTTGGCATCTAATTCCCATGTGATGGTATTTGGAGGTGGGGTATTGGGGAGGTGGTTAGATTATGAAGGCAGAGCCCTATAAAAAAGAGTAGTGCCCTTACAAGACCCCAGAGGACTGCCGTGTCCCTTCTGCCGTATGAGGTCATCTCAGTAAGACATCTATGGACAGAAAGGGAGCTCTCACCTGACACTGAATCTGCTAGAGTGTTGATCTGGGACCACCCGGCCTCTAGAGAAATAACTGTCCGTGTTCGAACCACTCAGTCTATGGTTTTCTGTTGTGGCAGCCTGAATTGCCTGAGATGCTTGTTCAAGGTCACACGCAAAGCTGGGATTCAAGCTCTGATTCTCACAGTCTGTTTTTTGGCTTAAAATACACACATGCTCAAAGAGACAGAGGGACATCTGAAAAGATACATCACACAATGCTCATGGTGGTTAATTCAGGATGGTGAGATCACAGATGGTTGTAATTTTCTTTTTGCCTTTTTGTGTACTCTAATTTATCGTTAGTGCACAGGTATTCTTTCTTTCCCTTCCGTCCTCCTCTCCTTTCTTTCTCTCCTTCATTCATCTATTCAGCAAATATGTATGGAAAACTCTGCATTCCCGGTACTGTTCTAGCCCTGGAAATAGAGTGGGAACGAACAAAACAAAAATCCTTGCTCCCAGGGAGCTTACCTTCTAATGGAGGGAGGCAGACAATTAACAAATAAATAAGTAAAGTACACGGCGAATTTGAATGTGACCAGTGCAGTGGGAAAAATAAAACAGGGAAGGGACAGAGAGAGGGTCACCTCAGGGGTTTGTGACTGTGACTTGGAATAGAGTGGGTCAGTGTTGGCCTGCCTGAGGACATGGAGCTAAAACCCGAGAGATAAGAAGGTCTTGGCCCACCAGAAATGGGGAGAGGGTAGGAGGAGGTCATGGGACAGTTGTGACTGCTGGCTGACCCTCAGGCTGACCTAACCTGGCAGCTGGGGACTCCTTGCCCCTCCCTGTCCTTGCCTGTATGCCCTCCCCAGAGCTCCCAGGTGGGAGCCATAGCAAGGACGGAGCCTTGAGAGAGCGAGGAGTTAACACCTGCCTGGTACGTGAGATGGAACCTTATTAAGGTCTCCCTACGGAGTCTCTCTACAGACTTTAAGATTCTGGTGGGCGGATGCACAGAGCTGCTTGTGTTGGGTGCCGGAGACAAGCCTGGTGAGTTCCCCTTCTTATTAAAAATCCTGTCAACCCGGGGTGGCTGACTCTGATGTGGGTCTCTCCCTGCCCTCCACACTAGAGGCCAGTTTCGGATTTCGCCTCAGAAGCGCCGGAGTTTCTGAACCAACCCAAGTGTACTATGCAGAGGGAGAAAGAGTAGGGCCTCCGGACAGAAATCGACCTGGAGGTGTCGAGGACTAACCCGAGGCTAGCGTGGCTGGAGGGCTCGGAGGAAGGCGGGAGGAAGATGAGGGTCAGAGGTATATCAGGGGCCCTCAAGACTTCTGAGCCTTGGGGAGATTTGGATTCTTCTGAACATGATGGCAAGCAGGGTGAGTATTTTTGACAGAGAGATGACATGAACTGACTTATTTTAATAGGATATCTCTGATTGCTATGTGGGGAATAGTGATGGGGGAAGAGGCCAGAATAGAATTGGAGAATTGGAGAGAACAGTTAGGAGGCTGCTGAAATTATCTGTGCAAGAGAGAGACCCATGTCATCTCAGGCAAGTCTCTTCCAGCATGGCACTCTTGATATTTTAGGGATGGCAATTCTCAGTTTTTAAGTTTTTATTTTAATTCCAGTTATTAACATACAATGTTATGTTAGTTTCAGGTGTACAATATAGTGATTCAACATTTCCATACATACGGTGATAATTCTTTGCTGTGGGGGGCTGTTCTATGCATTGGTGGATGGTTGGCGGCATCCCTCATCTCTACCCACTAGATGCCAGTAGTGTCCTCTCAGCTGTGACATTGGAAAGTGCCCGTGGATATCGCCAAATGCTCACTTGGAGGTGAAATGAGCAAATGTGGTTGAAGGTCACTGAGGAGCCAGGCTGATAGCTGTGGGGATGTGAAAAGTGGTCAGATTCAGGATTTGTGGAGTTTATATGTGTCAAATGAGAGAGAGAGGGGACTCAAGGCTGACTCCAAGGTTTTTGACCTGAGCCACCGGAAGAGGAGAGCTGCCATTGACAACACAGGGAAGACCATTGATGAAACAAGGGCAGGGCTGTCTGGAGCTCTTGTAGGAGATCTGGATTCAAGTAGATGTCTTACTAATTGCTTGTTTAATTTTAGAAGAGGCAGAGAGGAGTTAATCGTTAAGATCACCAAAGTATTAAATGGTGTAACAATGACCATACAAAAAGAAGGCATTGCCAAGAGTTCTGAGGACCTTGAGGTCCTAGTTTTATTCCAAGAGGTTATGCATTCTTAGGTTTGAGACTTAGGATCAGGAGTATCTTATCTCACTGAGGGTTAGCCTTTACTCACACGTTGAATTTCTCTCTTTGGGAAGGTCACCAGGGTGTATCTCTAGACCTTTAGCATCAAAACAATAGGCGAGAGCTAATCCTCTGATCTCCAAAGATTCGGGTCAATATTGAATTATTTACTATCGTGCATTGGCTACAATTATTCTGTGCTTGATTCTACCCCATCAAAGAGGATAGCATGGCTCAGGAAAGAGCCTGGCATGCAAATGAATACCTTGCATATTTGATTTACAAACTGAAAAAAAAGGAAAAACATTTTCTCTGGCTGCAAAAATTCCATTGTGCTTTACCTGCAATTCTTTGACTATAGTCAGAGCTGAAGAGTATTTTGCTACAGCATAGCTATATATAGAAACTTCTCATCTGTCTGAACATATAAACAACCTCAGGAAGTTTGGAATATGTTGCTAAGACTGTTCTCTTGGTTTCTTTGTCATAGATTTTTCTTGCCATTCTGCAAGGGATGTATTGCTTTCTTTCTATCTGGTGCGTCACCATCCTCTTGTTGTCTTCATTAATCCTCTTTTCCTGAACTTTAGCAGAAGCTTTTCTTACTTCACCGTTGAAGAAATTGCCTAAAAGAAAATGGGACCCCCTTTTCCGATGAATGAGCTGATCCTTCAGTGTGTGGGAAGATAGCAAGATGGCGCCAATTCAGAATGGAGCTGGCGGGGGAGAAGGGTCGGGAGGGTGGGAGAGGAAACACTGACTTCAAATTAATGAAAATTCTGAGCTAAAGAATTTTCGTCTTACCTTATTTCTTTTAAGAAAATACAATGACAAGAACTAAGCTTATAAAAATTCTTTAAGCAGAAGTCCTACTCAATGCACTTTAATAAGTATAAATAATATATAATGTGTGCTCTTTATTACTAAAGTACTTTTTAAAAATAGCCTGAAAAGAGACTTTCCTTAAGAGTTTCCATATTATTAACTAAATTGGCATATTTAAAAAAATTGCAATTTCATAAAGTCTGTATTAGTGGGTAACAATTAGTGAGGCCGGTATTCCCTTACAGCGCTTGCCCACTTGCCTGACTAATGTGATTCCTGTGGCAAGTTGATGATGTTTAAGCATACGTTAGGTTTAAGAATAATAGAAATAATTAATCATAAAAGGTTTTTTTAGATTACACTTTTTTCAAATTTATTCCATAGACCCATGAACATTTTACCTTTTTTTTTTTTTTTTTAGAGATTTTATTTATTTATCAGAGTGAGAGAGAGGGAGAGAGCGAGCACAGGCAGACAGAATGGCAGGCAGAGGCAGAGGGAGAAGCAGGCTCCCTGCTGAGCAAGGAGCCCGATGTGGGACTCGATTCTAGGACGCTGGGATCATGACCTGAGCCGAAGGCAGCTGCTTAACCAACTGAGCCACCCAGGCGTCCCGAACATTTTACCTTCTTAAAATCAGATAAATTAAACATCTGTTTTTGGTTTTTTTTGTTTTTGTTTTTGTTTTCATCTGTTCTTCTTAAAGAAACCCAAGTAGAATTGTCTATAGTATATTTTAGGGTCTAAGAACTGGAACCTTTATTTTCTTCACATCCTTAGCAAAGCCACCACCGAATATTTCCCTATTTCCCCAAAACTAAATGTTTATAGACATTTAAGAGGCTTCTAGAATCTGTTCAACAAAAGTTTCTGCAATTATGGAAATGTTCTATATTTGCTTTGTCCAATATGGTGACCACTAGCCATATGTGGCTTTTGAGCACTTGAAATATGACTAGTACTGATTACTGAATTTTAAATTTAAATTGATTTTAATTTTAACAGCCACATGTGCATAATGACTACCATATTGGACGGTTCATCTTCTAGACATATTGGACAGCTTTAGCTTCTATACTAAAGAACTAGAATTCTGTATAACTTGAGACCATCCCTTTCCTCTCTCCTCTCCATCTTTGTTATCTTTCTCTTCTTCCTTCCATTAAACTTGCTCTGAGTACCTACCACATACAAACTCTGTGGCTGGTACCAGAGTAGAAATGAAAGACATGTCTCTACTCTTAAGAAATCAACGAAATTCAGAACAATGATGACAGGTTGTAGGAAAAGCAGGTGTATGGTCAGGGCCCAATGAGCAGGCAGGTACGGATTTTTCCTCAACTATCCATATTATAGGGACTCAGTTTTGCTAAATCTCACTTTTAAAAATGTTGAATATTCGGGGCACCTGGGTGGCTCAGTGGGTTAAGCCTCTGCCTTTGGCTCAGGTCATGATCTCAGGATCCTGGAATCGAGTCCCGCATCAGGATCTCTGCTTAGCAGGGAGCCTGCTTCTCCTCCTCGCTCTGCCTCTCTGCCTACTTATGATCTCTCTCTGTGTCAAATAAATAAATAAAATCTTTAAAAAAAATAAAAATAAAAATCTTGAATATTCATCAAAATATCTATCAAAAGTAGCCCAGTGGGATTTATCAAGAAAGATGAATGAAACATGCATGACTTCGGTATCCTGGGGATGTGGATTGAGAGGAAGCATAAAGAAACAAAGAAATGGGAATAAGAGGAAGTGGGGGTTAGTCAGAGTGAGAATGAGAAGGGGAGGCTCTGGCAAGAGGCCGAGTGTGGTAGTTTCAAATGAGGGAGGATGGCAAAGGCCAGGGAAGGGCTGATATGAGAAGGCCTCAGAACATGAAGGTTGGGGAATATGGAGGGAGGCAGGAGTGTCTGGGTTATCGTTTGTCTCTGCTTAGGATTTACGCTTGGAAAACTAGCCAGGAAGGGCTTTCTTTGGCTCTTTTGCACATATAGTTGCCAAGAGAAGGTTCTGGCTGGACCCTGAATAGCTGGAAAATAAAATAGAGGCTAGCAACATGTTGGCCAGCCAGGCAGAAGGAAGCCTGGATCATGTTCATTATTGTCCCTGGAACATACTTCTGGCTCCAACTATGATTAACTATGTAACTTCTACATCTCTATTTTGAACCTCTCCATCCCTCACTCTGTGCTTTCCTGTGCCAGCCTCCTTTCAGATTCTCTGTGCTCTAAATTCCTTTTCACTTCTGAGCTTCCACACATTGTACATGTTATATATCCAATAGGTTTTTACTGAACACTATATACATATAGTCCCTACCTCAGGATTCCAGTGCTGTCCTTGTTCCTTATATGCCAATGACTGTCTGAGTGTGATGTTTCTAGTGAGTCATCTCTGAGGAGACAAGTGAACTATTCCACCTTGGGTACATATTAATGGAATGAGGGAATAAAAAGACCTGGATTCCTGTGACCAAGTTAAACCAGGCACTACTCAGTACTTCCAATGGCAGTGGAAGAGGTGGGAGGTCTAAGACAATGAATGTGTTGTTGAAGTTTTCCTAGTCACCATGCATTTGTTCTTTTCTTACATTAATTTATTCATTCAACTGATATCTGTTTAAGAACTTAATATGAAAGTAATATGGACCCAGTAGGGAAAAAGACTTATGTACTGAAGGAGATAAATGTTAAGCAAATAATTATAAAAACATAAACTTCTGGTGTAAGCTGTGAAGGGAAATTATAGGGTGTGTTATAGAGAATTTGACCTAGGCTGGGAATCATGGAAGGATTCTCTGAGGAGGTGACATATTAGTTGAATAGATGGAGAAGAATACTTTTTAAGCAGAGAAAACAATGCACAGAACTCTTCCTTCCTGGTCCCTTTTGCAATGGCATTATGTAGCCACTTATTTAATGTTTTTTACAAGTCCCTTTCTCTATTTAGACTGTCTGTCCCAAGAGACCAGGAGCTGTATTGGTCTGATTATTGTAGCACATTCAATACCTAGCTCAATGCTTGTCACATATCAGGTGCTCAGTAAAAACCTACTGGATATATAACAGGTAAAATGTGTGGAAGCTCAGAAATGACAAGGAATTTGTAGCTCTGAGAATCTGAAAGGAGGCTGGTGTGGGAAAGCATAGAGTGAGAGATGGAGACATTCAAAATAGAGATGTAGAAGTTATCCTGGGCCTTGTGGGTTATATGGAGGGATTGGGCTCTGTCCTAAAAGCAATGGGAAACTATTGAAAGACATCAAGCAAAGAAGTGATGGAACTTGTGGTGAGCATAGCTTAATGCATGAACTTGTGAAGTTACTGTGTTGTACACCCAAAACTAATGTAACATTGTGTGTCAAGGGAGTCAAAGAAGAAAATAAAAACAAAAGAAGTGATAAAATCAGATTTAAGTTTAAAAATAGTATTCTTGCTGCTGTATGAAAAGTATATTGGGAAGGAGCAAGAGTGGACACAGGAAGATTAATTAGGATGCTTATGTAGTGGTCCTTATGTAGGATGCTTATGATGGTATCTTAGGGAGATGGAGAGAAGTGGATGGATAAAAGACGTCAACTAAAAGGCAAATAGTCCAATTGAAAAATGGTCAAAGGATCTGAATAGACGTTTCTTCAAAGAAAATATGCAAATAGCCAATAAACACATGGAAAGATGCTCCATAGCATTAGCCATCAGGGATATGCAAATCAAAACTGCAATAAGATACCACTTCATAATTGCTAGGATGGCTCGAATAAAAAAGAGATAATAATAAGTGTTCATGGTTATATGGAGAAATTGGAAATCTCATACACTACTGATGAGAATGTAAAAAAATTCCTCAAAAAAGTTAAGCATAGAGATGTAATATCGCCCAGAAATTCCACTCCTAAGTACAGACTCAAAAGAAATGAAAACACATGTTCACACAAAAAGTTTACATAAATGTTTATAACTATGTTATCCATAACAGTGAAAAATGGTCAACCCAAATGGACAAATAAAATATGGGGAGTAATCATCATGGTGAAATAAGAGTTTTCTACTGTCTTGCTTCCAAAGAACCCTGACTTAAACAAGCACCTACAGGAGAGAGAGGCTTTGTGGAAGTCCAGAAGCCCAACAGAAAAGTTTTAGAACACCTGATGCAGAGATCACTCAACATTCCCAAATTATTGCATGTGATTCAACACATTAATCCAATGAAAGACAAAAATCATATCGTCATCTTGATAGATAGAGAAAAAGTATTTGAAAAATTTATTTCATGTTAAAATCTTGAATGGTGGGCATCTGAGTGGCTCAGTGGGTTAAGCCTCTGCCTTTGGCTCAGGTCATGATCTCAAGGACCTGGGATGGAGCCCCGCATCAGGATCTCTGCTCAGCAGGGAGCCTGCTTCCCCCTTTCTCTCTGCCTGTTGCTCTGCTTACTTGTGATCTCTCTCTGTCAAATAAATAAATAAAAATCTTAAAAAAAAACTTGAATGGTGACTATAATTAACACTATATTGTATATTTGAAAGTTGCTACCAGAGTAGATCTTCAAAGTTTCCATCATAAGAAAAGTAAATTGTAACTATGTGTGGTGATGTATGCTAAGTAGACTCATTGTGGTGATCATTTCACAGTGTATACCTATATCAAAATCATTGTGTTGTACACCTGAAACTAATATAGTGTTACATGTCAATTATATTTCAATAAAAACTCTTAAAATATCTGGTATAAAATGTACATAATAAAGGGCATATGTAATAAACTCACAGCTAACATCATACTCAATGGTGAGAGGTTGAAAGCTTTTCCTTTAAGATCCAGAACAAGGGCACCTGGGTGGCTCAGTGGGTTAAAGCATCTACCTTCGGCTCGGGTCATGGTCCCAGGGTCCTGGGATCGAGCCCCACATCAGGGTCTCTGCTCAGCAGGAGCCTGCTTCCCCCTCTCTCTCTCTGCCTGCCTCTCTGCCTCCTTGTGATCTGTCTGTCAAATAAATAAATAAAATCTTAAAAAAAAAAAAAAGATCCAGCACAAGATAAGTGTGTCCATTCTCACCACTCCCATTCTACATAGTACTAGAAATTCTAACTAAAGCAATTAAGTGAGGAAAAGTGATAAAAGCATCCAAATCAGAAAGGAAGAAATAAAATTGTCTCTGCTTGCAGATGATATGATTTTATATAGGGAAAATCCTACAGATTACACACACACACACACACACACAAACCTATTAGAACTACTCAACAAATTCAGTAAAGTTGCAGGATACAAAACATACAAAGGTCAGTTACATTTTTAACACTAACAACAAAATATTGGAAAAAGAAATACAACAATCCCATTTACAATAACTTCAAGAACAATAAAATACTTAAGAATAAATTTACTAAATTTCACCATCAAGGAGGTGAAAGATCTATACACTAAAACTATTAGACTTTGAGAAAAAAAAATCGAAGAAGACAAAAATAAATGGAAAGATATCTTCTGTTCATGAATCAAAGAATCAATATCATTAAAATGTCCATACCACCTGAAGCAAGCCATAGACTCAATCCAATTCTTCTCAAAATTCCAATAACATTTTTCACAGAAATTGAAAAAAATAAACTGTCCTAAAATTCATGTGGAATCACAGAAGACCCCAAATAGCCAGAGCAATCCTTATAAAGAAACATAAAGCTGGAGACCATACACTTCCTGATTTTAAACTATGTCACAAAGCTGTTGTAAATAAAACAGTATAGCACTGGCATGAAAATAGACACATAGACCAATATAGCAGGATATAGAGTCCAGAAATCAATCCATGTATGTGTAATCAACTAATATTTGGCAAGGGAGCCAAGAATCCTCAAAAGGGAAGTATAGTTTCTTCAATACATGGTGGTGAGAAAATTGGATATCTGCACACAAAAGAAGGAAATTAGACCCTTACCTTACCTTGTTCACAAAAATTATGTTAGTGGATTAAAGACTTAAAAGCAAGAACTAAACCATAAAACTTCTAGAAGAAAACCTAGGGGATAAATCTCCCTGGTATTGGCTTGGCAATGGTTTTTCAGTTATGACATCAAAAACACAAGCAACAAAAGCAGAACTCAGCAAGTGGCACAACATCAAGCCAAAAGACTTCTGCATGGCAAAAGAAACAATAAAATGAAAGGCAACCTGTGGAATGAGTGGGAGAAAGTGTTTGCAAATCATCTATTTGATAAAAGGTTAATATCTAAATTATATAAGGCACTGCTATAACTCTGTATCAACAAAAAACCCCAAATAATCCAATCTAGATATGGGGAAAGGCCTTGATATACTTTTTTTTTTTTAAAAGAAGACCTATAAATGGGCAACAAGTACATGAAAAGATGTTCAACATCACTAATTATCAGGGAAATACAAATCAACACTATGATGAAAAATCACCCCACATCTGTTAGAACAGCTATAATTAAAAAGATAAGAGGGATGTTTGGGTGGCTCAGTTGGTTAAATGTCTGCCTTTAGCTCAGGTCATGATCCCGGGGTTCTGGGATGGATCTGATGTAGGCATCAGGCTCCCTGTTTAACAGGAGTCTGCTTCTCCCTCTACTCCTGCCCCCTCCCTGCCCACCCCACTCATTCTCTCTCTCTCTTTTTGTTAAATAAATAAATAAAATCTTTAAAAAAAAGAAAGAGATAATAAGTGTTGGCCAGACTGGAGAAAAGGGAACCTTGATGCACTGTGTTGGGACTGTAAATTGACACAGTCACTGTGGAAAATAGTATGAAGTTTCCTCAATAAATTACAAATAGAACTACCATATCATCCAGCAATCCCACTTCTGGATATATATCCAAAGGAAATGAAATCACCATCTGAAGAGACCTCTGCATCCCCATGTTCACTGAAACATTATTCACAATAACCAAGACATGAGAACAACCTAAGTATCCTTTGATGGATGAATGAGTAAGGAAAATGAGGTACATATGTGTATATGGAATACTATTTGACCATAGAAAGGAGATCTTCCCATTTTCAACAACATGGATGGACCTTGAAGGCATTATGGCAGGTGAAATAAGTCAGTCAAGGAAAGACGAGTGCTGTAATTTCACTTACATGTAGAATGTAAAAAAGAAAATGGTGACAGGAGAGGAGGTCACAAGAAGCAGAGATGGTAAAGTACAGAAGAGAAAATGGAAGTAATGAATCTGACTGAACTCTAAGAGCCCCAACAAAGTGGTTCCCCACACACAGCCTCTAATTTAGGCATGGAAGTTTGAGGTTGTGAGGAAGTCCCTTTAATAGCTATAGTGTGGTCAGGTGTCTACCAAGGTCCATTGAGGGGAACAGTTCCAAGATTTCCTGGAAGCACGTGGACTTTAAAGATCCTCTTATCTGCCATGTCATTAGAGACCCAGCATGGTAGCCATTAGATTAATTTAATAGACTTTCATATAGCATTTATCAACATTCATGTAGCAGATACTATACGGAAATGCCAGCAGGGGATGTGCAAAGCATGTAACTAGTGAGAATGAGATCCAGGGGAAGCATCAAGGAGTTGAAGGCTCCTGATACGTGTTAAATAATAATAGCTTCCCCCAGGGGCCCAATGACATGCAAATGAGAAGATCTTTAAAGTTTAACTGCCCCTACTGGAGGAGCTGGATGGTTTTGTCCCCAGGGTGAACAATCAGAAAAGGGACAAAGTAGTTTTAGACACACTTATGGATTAAAGAGAAATGCCTTAGAAAAAGAGAGAGAAAAAAAACACCTTTCTATGAATGGCATATGTGATAAACTTATTTTGATTAATTCCCTTTCTGTCCTGAGGCCTGGGAATGCACTGTGATGTTTACTTGACTGGAGAGGGGCTAGGGAAAAGTTAGGAGCTCTTAGAGTGGAGCAGCGGAATGAAAAGTCCTGGTACTTAAGGTTTAAGGGGTCCGAGCCCATGTTCACTGTAGCACTATTCACAATAGCCAAGACATGGAAACAACTGAAGTGTCTAAAGATGGGTGAATGGACAAGGAAAATGTGGTTTATATAGCAGAGATGTCTGCAGTCACCAATAGGAGGTAAAAGGAGAAGAAAGGCAAGAAGGTGCCAACAAAGGTGAGTGAGGCTAATTAGGATGGGATGCCCCATAGCAGGAGTTAGAAGTGGGACATGTGAAGGCTTGTGAATAGAGGCCAGTTGGATGGGATCCTTCAGATCTTTAGAACCTGCCTGGCGAGAAGTTGAGACTGAAAGAGTTCAGGTTTGGAGAATAAAACAGAGAAGGTCTATTCCTTCAGTGGCTATAGAATAATTTGTTTTTGAAGATGTCTCAAGAACCTTCTAGTTAAACTTGAGGTCCATTATGGTGGCGTGTCCCAGAGATATCAGTTACAGGAATCCAGCTCTAGGTCCCAACTCTGGTTGCTTTTACCCTGGCTTTGGGGGTCGTGGTGGTAGTTTTAACCAGCCCTTGTCCAGATGAGTGAGTATTGGACTCAAGGGTAAGTCAACAGCAGGTCCCTGTGACTACAGACCCAGGCCATGTGTTCCAACAGCTTTATTGGTGATAAGGGAGATATTTTCATCTCCATTTGCTTGACTGCGACAATTATCTGAACATGGAGGAGGACAGGTGTTATTTCTTAGGTTCCTTCAAACTATAACATCTGTCATATGGACCCAGGACCATGACTATTGACAAAGATGTATATCTGAAGAGCCAACTAGCATGTCGAAAGTGGGGCTTCTGAAGTAGTCTTGCATTTCAGTAAGCCTTAGGCTCAGTAAGTGCGGGGCCCGTGGGATTTCTGTCTGGGTGGGATAGTGCTCTTACGGAAACTACTCACAGGGAGTGGCTGGTTTTGTTCTGACACAGCCTCTTCATCTGAGTACGCTGAGTGCTGCCACTTGACTCGAAACTGCTTGGCATAGGCACTGGTTTATAGGCAGTCTGTGTCAGAGATTAGATCATTTTAGGCATGAGCAAACAGAACAATATTTGCTGCCTTTATTGTGTTTCTCAGCTGGGTCTGCAGGCAGAGACTGCAATCTGGGGGGAGAAAAAGAAAGAAAATGAGAATCTGTTTCACGCATGCTACAGAACACTAATATATGAGATTATAGTTTAAATTGTTAACGTCAGACCTAGGAGACGATGTGACATAGACACCCCCAAATCTGCTAGCTGCCTGCAGGGCCCCAGGAGGGAACCAGAGGAGTTACCCACAATTATCTGGCTTGTCTGTTGACTCCTGATACATGATTTCAAATGGACTATGGACTTACTGATTATATAAGTTCTGACCATGGCTATAGACGGCTTCATCCACACAAGGGGATAAAAAGACACTTTCCACCTGTCCCTCCAAAAAGAAGAATCCTTATAAAGGGAATGTTGTTGTGCTTTTGAGATGAGGCAGAGGAACATTTATGTAACATTCTTGCATACTCTTAGTCCAAGAGAATAATTACAAGGACCTATGCCTGGAACTTTTGGACTCTAGAAGATCAGATTGCTTTGGAAACCAAAGAAGAACTAGAGTAGCATGAAAAATATGCTTCATTCTTCCCAGGATGGGGCTATAGGAAGAATGAAAGTGAGATAGAGGAGAGCAGGCTGAGAAAGCTGGAAAAAGAGAAAGTTTTCCTTAAGAGAAAGGTTGGTATATTTTCAGAAGACCACGGGCCTGAGATAGAGAAACAGAAAGAGGAGATGCATACAGGTGATGACTTTAGGAAGTTAGGAAGGAGGGCGAATGATTTAGTTGTCAAAAGATCTGGAAACCTTGACTGGGGATCCATGAAGTCTAACAGATGAAGAGAGGCAAGAGAAGTTAACAGAATGCCTTCCAGAAGGAGCTAAGATCCAGAAAAACAGGGAGAAACAGCGCTTAGAGACACTGATAGAGTCCAAAGTCAGAGCTGTTAGGGAGACACTCTTGGAGAATTTAACGGTCCAAAGCTATTCCATAATATGGGGATAGATTTGAGGAGGACTGAGTAGACAAACCAGCATAAAACTCCATAGTATTGGAGTGTATTAATAATGAATACAAAAGGAAGCCTGTAAGGTTTTGCATGCTACTTGGGGGTTCCTGACCAGTAAATTTATAGAATTATCACATTAAAGGAAGGCTGAGCAAAGATGCGATCTATAAGGCAGGGGCAGGCAGGCCTGGGTTAGATGTTAGTTTGATGGGAGTATATCTTCCAAGGGATTAACCTGTTCAGAGAGTGACAATGAACAAGACTTGAACAATGCTTGTTTTTGTCAGTCTTACAGTTCATTGACTTTATGTCTCCCACTATGGAAGAACAGAACAAATGTGAGGAATGTGTTAGAAAAAACAGCAGGCACCGTGGGAGGGAGAAAGGAAGAAGGACATTTGAATCTGGCAAATGTGTTGTCTTTGCAGGAGAGAGGAAAGGGGATCGTCTCTAGAAGGTGATTACACTGTTAGAAACTCACATTTCTGAGAGACACAGGGGAATCACAGAGGGAAATGGAGCATGGGTGTACATCCCCCTGCTGCAAGTAAAGACAGAACAGGGAGCACCAGTCCCTGCAGCCTGGAACCATCCAAATCTGGTAAACCGTGTCCTGAGAAGCACATGGTAGAGGTTTGAGTCCTTACTAGCTGCCCCAGAGAATAGGTCCTGGACTCAGCCTGGGCACATTCACTTCAGGAACCTGCCAAGGGCAGTTCTTCACTGGAAGTGATGTGAAGGTGTGGGGGGCAATTCCCCACGAAGCAGGTACTACCAAGTGACCCATTCTGCTTGCTTTTGAGATTGTCAAAGCACCACTGTGGCTCAGTACTGTCTGTTCACAGTTCCAAGAGAATCTGGGGACCCGTGTTCCTAACAGCCTCCACTCTGTTCATGACTAAGATGTCAGACACACAGGACTCAAAGAGCAATGGATGCCCAGAGGTTTTGTATGTGCTGCAAAGAAAGGAAAGACCTCCTATAAAATCCGGTATCTGAGATGGTCATCACGTTACTAAGAAGTCCTTGCTGAAAGTGGAGACGCTTTCCACTTAGATATGGCACATAAATGGTGTCACAGTTAAGGTCTAGATGGAGGAATGTCCCAGCCAGACTTAGTTCCAGCTCTGGGCATCTGGGAAGGCTCCTGTGAAGACTGACTCTGCAATTTTCTGTTTTCTCCTCAGATACCAAGCCTCTGTTATGGTGTTTGGCAACCTCTCACACTAATTCTAGGAACCTAATTTTTTCTGAAATAGCTGACAGTGCTTTTGTTTCCTAAATTTGTGGGTATGAAGCTAGCACTGTAATAATTATATGTGTTTATTAAATTTTTGGATTATCTAAAAAGATGAGATTCATGAGAGACTTTGAGGCTTGAAGAAACTATATCCATCCCAATGAGAGGAGGCACAGGGGATAGCTACAGAAAGAACCCGAATTTCCCTCTGAAATTTACAACTCCCCCTCTTTTTTTTTTTTTTTTTGGCATCAAGAACTCTGACTTGAAAACTTTGTATTTTAGACTCATAAGGGAAACATATTTTACTTTAGAATTTTGATTTTGGGGGCTTTGATTTGCAAGGAGATTTAATCGTTGGACCTAAAATTTCCCCCCAAGCATTTGACAATAAAGAGGCATTTTTATTATTGGAGTATCTTTATGTTGTTAGTACATCTAATTTCAGAACCTCAGATGACCTATATTGAAAGACATATTTTGGTATGAGAAATAGAAGAGAGTGTATTTTCAGCCCCAGTTTAATGCGCTGTTTGTTCCTTGATTAATGTATTAGCTAGATCCACTGGTGAGCTTTCTGGTGGCTGTATCGACACCTCCACGTCTAAACTCAGGAGGATCCCTAAAGGAGCAGTGGTGGGTGGTGTTAGGGGATGCATCATGAAAATGGAAACAGGACTTCCTACAGAACATTGAATTCCTCCTCCCAAGTGTCTGGACTTCCACTAGAATAACATTCCTATTTCCTCTCTGCCCTGTGTCCATGGTGGACTTAGGAGTATCCTCAGCTTTCTCTAAATTCTCTCTCTTGGCCACTAACTGCGTATAGAGGGGACACTGAAATGAGTACTCGGCCACAAACTCAGTGTAACTGGGCAGGCCCTGTCCGTGCAGGGGACTTCGTGTGGTCCACTATGATCTATGGCTGGTGGGTTAGTTGAATTCAAGGAAGCATAGTTAACTGGCTCATTTGGCCAGACCTTGAGACCACATCCTCCAACATAGCTTCTGATCAGTGATCTCCATCTGTCTGATTGTGTGTCTAGGTCTTAGTTCTCTCTTTCTTTTTAAAAAGATCTTATTTATTTATTTGAAAGACAGAGATCACAAGTAGGCAGAGAGGCAGGCGGGAGGGGGTTGGTGGGAGGAAGCAGGCTCCCCGCTGAGCAGAGAGCCAGATGTGGGGCTCGATTCCAGGACCCTGGGATCATGACCCGAGCCGAAGGCAGAGGCTTTAACCCACTGAGCCACCCAGGTGCCCCAGTTCTCTTTTTCACACAAAGATCATAGGTGTGCATTGCACCACCGACCCTCACATGCTTGGCTCTGATTCACTATAAGGAGAAGAGCATGGAGATTAGGGTACAGGAAGCATAGGAGGCATTCCCAAGAATGTGCCGGTGTAATTGCTCAATGGTTCTTGGTGGCAGTAGAGACAACCCCCATGACTGCAAGAATCCCAAACTCATTACAAAACCTATACTTTTGAGACATGTCTGATACTGTGATTTATAATAAGAAATATATATTAGATTGGTCTTCCTTCCCCTTCTGGCAGAGCTCCTAAAATCCCTGGAATTTCCTGTGATGAGAATGATGAAGGTCTCTTTATTATATTAATGAGGTGACTTTTGGAAAGCACTTAAGGGTAGGGGCTGGTTACTAGAAAAAAAACCTGTGATTAGAAAGTTGGAATTCTGTCCCATCCCCCTGACCTCCGGAGGGAAGGGAGAGGGGTTGGAGATTGAGTTTAATAGCCGGTGGCTGATGATTTAATCAATCAAGTCTGTATAACGAAGCTTCTACGGAAATCTCTAAGTATGGGGTTCTGAGAGCTTCTGGGTCGGTGAATGCATGGAGATTCTGGGAGAATGGTATGGTCTGAGGACACAGAAACTCTGGGCCCTTTCTCTATACTTTGTCTTTTGCATCTCTTCCATCTGGCTATTCCTGAATTATATACTCTTTTATAAGAAAGTGGTGATCTAGTCAGTTAAAATGTTTCTCTAAGCTCTGTAAGCCATTCTAGCAAATTAATTAAACCCTAGGAGGGAGTTTCTGGAATCTCTGATCTGCAGCTTGTGGGTCAGCAGCACAGGTGGCAGTCCGACCTTGTTGGCTTCTGAAGTGTGTGTGTTCAGAGGCAGTCCTGTGGGATTGAACCTCAAACTGGTGGGATCTTACGCTATCTCCACATGGACAATGTCAGAATTGAGTTGAATTCCAGCTTGTGATGGAGATACCAGCTTGTGATGGAGAATTCCTTGGTGGTGCGGGAAATCTCCCTCCTCTCACGTTGAAAATTTGGAGCAGAACATCATACATGTATTACAGGAAAGCTATGAATTGCTGGAATGTTCCCATGCCCCACTCTTTTTCCTGACCCCAGGATGATTTGGATGATCCAAGCACAGGTGATTTCCTGCTGTCTCACTGTATTTAGAAGCTGGTGAGGGACCTCTCTTTCCTTCTTTTCCTATTAAATTCCTCTCTCTAAACTTTCTATCCAGAAATCCTTCTTTGGCTATCCCTGCCCCATTACACATCTCTGTGTTTTGTTCCCCGATATGTTTTCTCTCCATATCATCCTCAGATTGCGAAGAGAACTAGGATTTAAATACAAACAATGCCTAGATTAATTTCTTTGTAATTCAACATAATACAGTGAATTCTAGAATTAACAAGACACTTCTAGCAGAGTGTGATATATCCTCCTTATATTGTATTTCTACAGGTAACAGTTTGGAAAGCAATTCATTTTCATTTCAACAAATATTTATTTGAATGCCTACTTTGTACTTTCAGTGTCTCTGGTGTTGTGTTAGGTGTCAGAGATACAAAATGAAAGTCACAATTCTCACTGTCGATTGGCTTGGGGGAAAAGAGTAAGTAAAAAGGGATTAGAAAACATTATATTAAGTGGTAGGATGGAGGTATAAATAGGTTATGATTTGTGTACATCAAGTCCCAAGGAGATAGAATGGACCCTAACTTGTCCAATTGGTTGAACTGCATGTAAACGATCAAGTTTTACCTGCGTATTCAATTTTCATGTTTTACATATGTTACGATTTCATACTTACCCCTGGTGTTCAAAACTCAGTATCTTACAGTTGACTTTGATTAGGATATGACCTTTATGGAAGATATATTCTTGGAGCAGTTCCCTGACCCTCCATTTTCTTCCTCAGATATACGGTGGCCAATGACTGTGGGACTAATGAACCCTCACTACCTCCATGGGCTGAGAAACCCCCTTCAGTTTCCCTCTGTGCATCCCTTCCGGAAGCAGTGGTGCAAGTGGTTCTTATCACTTATCACTTGTCACCTCTTAAGAGGCAACATCTAAACCAGTGCTTCCCAAGTGAAAATAAATGACCTGGAGATTTATTAAAAGGAGATTCTGATGCCAGTGAGTCAGATTCAACATTTCTGATAAGCTTTCAGGCAATGTTGATGCTGCCAGTCTTCAGAACACACTGTATTCTGTAGCAAGATTTAAACATGTTTAAACTCACAGAATACAAACATACAATTTATCTATTTCTTTGGATAACTGCCCACGTGGAATTTTATGGTCTGGTTAGCAAGACTCTCTCTGCACTCCAGAAGGCTTCCTGGAGTAGGTGATTCATGCACTGAGGTTTTCTTTTCTTTTCTTTTTTTAAAAACGATTTTATTTACTATTTAACACAGAGATCGCAAGTAGGCAGAGAGGCAGGCAGAGAGAGGGGGAGGAAAGCAGGCTCCCCTCAGAGCAGAAAGCCCAATGTGGGGCTACATCCCAAGACCCTGAGATCATGATCTAAGCCGAAGGCAGAGGCTTTAACCCACTGAGCCTCCCAGGTGCCCCTGCACTGAGGCTTTCTTTTTTTTTTTTTTTTAAGATTTTATTTTATTTATTTGAGAGAGAGAGACAGTGAGAGAGAGCATGAGCGAGGAGAAGGTCAGAGGGAGAAGCAGACTCCCCATGGAGCTGGGAGCCCGATGTGGGACTCGATCCCGGGACTCCAGGATCACGCCCTGAGCCGGAGGCAGTCGTTTAACCAACTGCGCCACCCAGGCGTCCCCACTGAGGCTTTCTTAATAGCTAAGGACAACCTGTCTACACACCTTTCCCTTCTGAGGTACTATTTTCCCATGTCGTCGTAGGGTGCCTATAGTAGCTGCCATGTTCTAAAATACCATTAATTTTATCTCTTATACAGATGAGGAAACAGAGGCATAGTGTAGTTACTTGCTCAACATCACACAGTAAGGGGCCAGGCCAGGATTTGAACCTAGGCAGTCTATTTCAAGAGCCAAACACTGTGCTTTTGTACTCTGATCACAGTTGACTTACCCAAGGGTTGGTTGATTCCTGTTTTGAGGAAAGGAGAAAAATTAAAGTGAATTCTGTAGAAAGTTGATGTTCTTCCTCTGAGAACAGAGTTCTTTTTCTGATTTTCTTCTTCTTTTTTCAAAACCTAGAATGAAACTAGTCAAATAAGAATTATCACAGCCAGACTTGAAGTCAAGTCAGTATTACATTTGTTTTCTCCCACCCCCCAAAATTATTTAAAATGTTGAAAGGAAGGGAGGAGGAAATAAAAGGGGGAAAATTATTTTAGTCTGCTAGGGTTGCCAACACAAAATATCACAGATTGGAACACTTAAGGAATAGACATGTCTTTTCTTAAAGTTTTGGAGGCTGGGAGTTAAAATCACAGTGCTGGCATGGTCACTTTCTGGTGAGAGCTCCGTTCCTGGCTTGTAAATGGCAGAAGAGATAATGAGCTCTGGAGGCCCTTCCTCTAAATAAGGGCACTAGTCCCATCATGAGATCTTCACCTTCATGACCTCATCTAAATCTAATAATCTTTCCCAAACCTTAACTCTAATACCATCAGTCTGGGGGTTAGAGCTTCAATGTATGAGATTTGGGGGGGGACACAGTTCCATTCACAGCAACAACCCTGTGCTGGAGGAACTTTGTATGAACTGGGTCTGAATTTTTTTTTTTTTTTTCCCTCCGAACAATCACCCTGCCACATAGCAGGACAGGAACAGCATTTAGTATTGGACATGGCATTTGTGGCAAAAGACATCTTTGCAGGGGCTGACTAGAATGTCTCACCTACTCTAAGACTAAGCTGGGTTGGTGTATAGGCAGCATGTATGTGTGTTGGGTGAGAGAAGATACTTTCAGCCAGTCTTACAAGTGAGGAACAATTATTTGGAGTGGGCACCTGCAGGTGTATTGTCCTTCTTTCCAGATTCCAATCTTCTCAGTTTAGTAAAAATTAAAATCACATAGCCTGAGGGAACATACATTCTTCAACACAGCTTACCTATGAGATTAATGTTTTTTTAATCAATTTTACTGAAAGGAAGAACGGAAATTGGCACAAAAAGTGGACTTTGTAAGACAATTAGAAAATGAAGGATTTAGTTTTTTCCCACATGTATTTTTGGCAATATTGGGGAGTAGGAACGGAAGCCATTTCATTATTCTTCCCTGGAAACTCAGTCTGGAGATGCTACATGAGAGCTCTACCCTCACCTGGGTAAAAGGGTCTTTACTCTGGGACATTCTGGCCTAGGGATGAGAAAGTTGGGATAGTCTTTTTAATGATTGAAGCCAGCAGACCGAAAAGTCAAGACTGTTGGCTACTATGTTTTCTGCTAGTCTTCAAATAGATAAAGTTGAATGGAGAATGAAGGGTTAGAGATGGAGGGTCAGAATGGGGGCAAACTTGCCACCTATCCCCAATTCTTATATTGAAACCCTAACCCCTTGACTGTGACTGTGTTTGGAGATAAGGTATTTAAAGAGGAAGTGAAAGTAAAATGGAGTCATTAGGTTGGTCCTAATCCAATATGACTGGTGTCTTTATAAGAAATACTTAGGACACAGATGCCCACAGACAGAAGAACATGTGAAGACTCGAAGACAGTATCTACAAGTCGAAGAGAAAAGCTGTCCTAAGAAGCCAATGCATCTGGTATTTGATCTCACACTTCTAGCCTCTAGACATTTTTAAACATAGAAATAAATTTCTATCTTTAATCCATCAAGTTTGTGGTACTTTGCTAAGGCTGTTCTGAAAAACTAATATAATCCAAAGGCCAGGCACATTCCTGTTCATGGAGTTCCTTACACCACACATTATCTGGGTGATGAATTTCTATTTTATCTCAAGCTATTTTCAGTTTGATTTTTATCACATACGACCAAAGCAGTCCTGATTAATATAGTATTGATAAACAAAAAGGAGCCAGCCAGTAAAGGGAGGAAGGGAACCATTTTGAAAGTGCAGAGGCACAGAACCCTGAATATGGTTGGAAGCAGGGCTTGAAGAACAACAGGAGCCAGACCAGCAGTGCTGCCGCATAAAAGCTCTGGGGAAAGGGGAAAATTGAAATTTTTCACTTATTTTAATTAATTAATCAATTAATTTTTGAGAGAGAGGGCATGTGCAAACACACATATGTGGGTGGGGGAGGGGCAGAGGTAGAAGAAGAGAATCCTAAGCAGATTCCATGCTGAGTGCTAGCTTGACATGGGGCTCTATCTCACGACTCTGAGATCATGACCTGAGCTGAAATCGAGAGTTGGATGCTCAACCAACTGAACTACCCAGATGACCTCAATACTGAACTCTTTTAAGTCAGGAAATTAGGTGATCAGATTTTTGAAAAATAACTGACCACTGGAGGATGTGGATTGGAAGGAATGACAGTAGAATGGTTCTTCAGGATTCTGCATGAGAAAGGGTGGCACCAAAACTAAGGGTTTGGCCATGGGAAGATGGCCTGATTCAAAGGCACTTTTTTAAGAGTAAATTTGACAGGTCTTAATGACTAATTGGTGCCCAAAGGTGACAGGGAGGGAGCATTTGGGGGTGACTCCCAGTTGTCTTGCTTAGGCAGAGAAATGAATGGTGTTGCCTATTGCAGGGACAGAAAGTGCAGGTGGAGGGGAGGTCTGAGATGTAAACAGGTGGGCTCAGTTCTGCATGTGTACACTTATAAAGGCTTTGGGGACTCTTGTTGAAAAAGTCCAGTAGGAAATAAGGGGCTTCAGTTTTGGAAAGAAATTTAGGTTGGAGAGTAAATGTGGGTACGGATGAAACTGTCCAGAGGGCAGAGGGATGAGAACAGGACAGAGAAAGAAGAGCATTTGATGAGACAGAGAAGGAGTGGTTGGGAGAGGGAAAACAAGAAACAAAGGTGTCAGTGGGGAGGTGTTGTTCAGAAGTGTCAAGGGGAACAGGAGAACAAACCAGGTAAGGAGGAAGAATTTCCACTGGTTGTCGCAAAACCACCTATGACTTTGGAAAGAGAGACACCTTTCAAGGAGCACAGAGAGGTGAGACAGTGCAGAAAAGGGCAAGCTTTTCTTGAGTTGAGAAATAAATAGGGGAGGGGCATCTCAGGGCAAGCCAGTGAATGTGTACAAAAGGGAATATGTACAGCTCCTCTAAGAAATTTAGCTGCAAGGGAGGAAGGAGATGGTGGGGGGTGGGCAGCTGGACAGATATTCATAGGTTGAAAGAAACTTGTTTGTTTACTGATTTTTCAATGGAAATAATTTTAGCATATTCTTGTACTAAGAGGATAACATTTGTATAGAAACTGAGGATGCAAGAGAAAGAGAATGATTGACATATTCATTTATAATAATTACTGAATACTTACTAGGTGCCAGGAACTTAGTGAACACAACAGAAAGGGCCCTGAGGCTCCTATATTCTAGCAGCTCAAACTCATAGAAGTGGGAGAGTGATGGCAGAGGACCCAGAATGATGAGGCTGGTGTTGGGGGGGGGAAGGAATTCTAAGTCCACTGAGGCAGACGGAAGAAGGAAATACTGGACGAGGATACGTGTCATTGTGTTGGGAGAAGAACAGGAAGTGAATGATACTTCTGCTCTTTTCTAAGTAGGTGAAACTGTTGCATGGATTGGGAAAGGGGATGGGGAATGGAAAGTTTGAGAAAAGCAGAGTTTGAGATTCTTGATGGGTATGTGCTAAGAAGTTGACTGAAGAGACACAGATGATAGAAAAGACACATGCGCATGAAGGACCTCGTTGAGACCAAGGAAGGACTAGAAATTTGTGATGTCTCAAATCTTTGATGTTATTTGATTTTTTTCCTGCACAGCCCAGCTTTTTGGCACAGGCTCAGAACAGGTGGACCTGTGACTTGCTGCATGCTTTTTTACTACATTACCCACTTTAGTCACCACCTTTGATTGTTCAGTGGTATGTGCCTAGAACTTTGCATCAAGGATCTGATGGCCAAGACTAGGCTCCAGGGAGAAGAGTGCAGTGATGGCTTAGCAATGCCTTCAGAGGTGCTGGATTATGAAGTAGAGGCATGAGGGCCTTGTTTATGCTGACTCGGATCCAAATGGCCCCACAGCTCACCCAGCTGAGACACTAGAGGGCATGTATTAGGGCCACTGAGGACTTTGGTGCCCTCCTTCTGAGGGTATTTCTGAGGTTACTGTTACCATGTGGGTTGGACCGTCTTTTGAGATATTAATCCATGGGTTTGTTTTGAGATATTAATCCATGGTTTTACCCTTCTCTCCTCATTTTTTGTGTCTCCCTATTCAAGCACATAGCAGGTCCCGTGTTCACTGCCTGGGGGGAAATATGTGTTCCAGGAGAACAGATAGCCAGCACTTCTTTCTTTCCTTGTTCTCCAAGGCCTAAGCCCATGAGGGAAGTAGATTGGTCTGTAGACACCAAGTGTCTTGGCCAGGAGAAGGGGGCCCACCTGATTTATTCCTAGGATTGCCATAACAAAGTTCCAAAGCCTGAGTGGCTTAAAATAGCAGACATTGATTATCTTACAGTTGTGGAAGAGAAGGCCAATATCAAGGTGTCAGTAGGGCCACACTCTCTTTGATAGCTCTAGTGAAGAATCTTGCCCTGTCTCTTCCAGCTTCTGTGTTTGTTGGCAGTCCTTGCTATTCCTTAGCTTGTAGGTGCATTCTTCCAGTCACATGGCTGTCTTCTCCCTGCGTGTCTGTCTCTGTGACCAAATTTCCCCTTTTTAGAAGAACAGAGTAACACTGGATTAAGGCCCATCCTAATGACCTCATTTCAACTTGATTACCTCTGTGAAGATTGTATCTACAAAAATGGTAACTTTCTGAGGTACTTGGGGTTAAGATTTCCACATATCTTTTTGGGGGGGACACAGTTCCATCCATAACACTGGACTTTCTCCATACTGCCTCCTTTCATGGTGTTGTGGAAAAGATAATGATAAGATCCAAGAGGGAAAGAGCCTCAGTAATGGGGCATCCAGTTTGGAAGACTATAGGTGGTGTAGGACCTGAATGGCCATGTCAATAGGGCCACCCTGATGCCAGTCTTTGTGGACTGAGAGGTCTTCTTCATGCCCCTCCAGATGCCCCAACACTCTGGAGATTTAGGACAGTGGCACAAACACAGTAGAGGAAATGTGCTCACCTCATAAAAAAATGAGGTTTATCATGAAAAGTTATAAATGGCATTTCTTGTATACCTAAGTGTGTGAACCAAGATGTATGCCCACTGTGCTTGTCATTGACATCCCCCCAGCTGAGCTGCCATTACTGTCTGGAACTCTTTCCATTGGTGCTCTCCACAAGCCAGGTACTGATTATGCTAGCACTTATGTTTTCTAGGACTTGTTTACCACCTAGTTGCTTTTTTCCCCTCCCTTTATTTCTGTTCAATACAACCAGAATCAATATCAGTAATTGTTCTATGGAAAACCCAGATTGTGCTTTTTATAGGAACAAATGGTGACCTCCTAGATAATAATCTGGTGGTGGGTATTGTGGAGGGCATGGATTGCATGGGGCACTGGGTATGGTTCATAAACAATGAATTTTGGAACACTGAAAAAAATAAAATAAAATAAAAGTAAACTGCTTGATCACTTTTTCTTTCTCTTTTTATTTCTCTTCTTCTTCTCCTTTTTTTAAGAAAAAAAGGAAAATAGCTTTTATTTGATACATACCATAGACAGAAGCAAAGAAAAAAATGATATATGGAAAAGAATATGATTTCATAACCAGAGATGGAATTGTGTTCAGAGATGAAAAGCAGGCAGTAATTTTCTATAGTGAAAAGCAATTTCCTTCGAATATCAGTATAACTTTTTATCCTGTTCACAATTCTGTAATTTCCACATTTCCCCAGAAAAATAAACCCCAATTTCCTGACCTTGGTTAAAAAGTTCGATGTGGGAAATCTGCCACTCAGCTTAGCCAGTCATTGATTACACAGGAGGAAGCCTTGTCCTGAAATGCACCAACAGCGGGAGGCACCCCAGGGCCCTGGTCTCAACTCCTTTGATGTCTAATTGGCTGTTTGATCTCAGAAAATAAATAGAGGGCCTCAGTTTTGCTTATCTCATCAGAAAATGGGAATTTAAAAAAATCAAAGTATACATTCTTCTTCAGTCATTCCTTGATGAGATCCTGAGTGCCTCCTGTGGGACGGGCACAAGGCTAGGGGCTGGGGGTTTAGGGAAGAGGACAGAGTTCCCCATCTGGGAAGACAGGCATAGATGTTGCATCACAGCCCAGATCAATGCCAAGAAAGGAGGTACCTTGTATACCATGTATAGAAGGGAAATTTGAGCTCCTCTGGGATTTAGGGAGGGCTCCCAAGAAAGGTCTCTCCATGCTATGATCTAAAAGAGAAGTAGGAGTTAATCAAGCAAAGGCATCAGGAGCGAGTGAGTATTTTAGACGGAGGGTCCAGCACATGCAAGACCGTGACATGGGAGGGACCACGCTCTATATGTAGGACTGAAAGATGGGGGTACAGAGTGGCATGATGAGGCTGCAGTGTAGATGGAGGCAGCACGTGCCCATGCACGACCTTCCTGGCCATGATAAATACTTGATCTTGATCCCAAAGCAATGAGTGGAAGCATGGCGCACATGTGTGTGTGTGTATGTGTGTGTGAGCATTCATCCACATCAACTCTCTGGTGACAGGTGTCATGATAAAAAGTGAGTCTCTAAAATTCTTTGAGATTCTAATTTTAAGAACAATTTTTGGTTTATGAGATCCTTGAGTGTGTCACTTGGTTCATGATCAATCTTCAGAGGACCCGACTGAACTGTAATCAGTGTGTGAGCCCTCTGTAGCGACAAGCTTTTCTCTCTACAGGATGGCGCAGTTTCTATGAGAAGTATAGATGAGGAGATCGTTATGGAGATCATCTGGAGAGATGTACATCAGAATGTTATCTCTGGGTTATGGCATTTGTCAGGGACTTTCAGTTTTCTTTTTTGGTACACTATATGCTTTGCAAGTGTTGGGGACTTATTTTTTAAGAGCTCCCTAAAAATAAGACTGAGAGTAGGTGAGTGTCAGAGTCCTATACAAGTCAGCAGGCTTGTAGGGCCTTTCTGTTTGGAAACTGAGTAAGAAAAATCAGGTTATTGTGAGAGGTGGGGCTTCATAAGGACATAAAGGAGGAAGGGTACTTTGGACTGAATTGTGTTCCCCCCGAATTCATATGCTGAAGCTATGGCCTCCAGTGTGGTGGATAAGGAAGGGAGGAGTAAGGGAGCCATAAAGGTGGGTTGAGGACACAACGGTAGGTTCCTGATCTGACAGGATTAGTGTCGCTGGGAAGAGCTGACCCCAGGGAGCTTGTCCTCGTTCTGCCGTGTGAGGATACAGAAGGAATGGGGCATCTATGGGGCCTATTACAAGACCTTCATGTACAAGGAGGCAGGGGGCTGGCTCTTGCTAGAAACTGAATGTGCCGGCACCTTGATCTTGGACTTCCCAGCCTCCAGAACGGTGTGAAATAAATGTCTGTTGTTTAAGCCTCTCAGTCTGTGGTACTTTGTGCTGGCTGCCCGGCACTAAGACAGAGTCAACTCCATGGTACGTGCTCTCTGGAAAGACTTCATAGAGAAGGGGAAGGGTAAGTTGCACCTTGTTCTATTTCTTTACACATCAAGTTATCTGTGTGCCTTTTATGAAGGAAGAATCCTATGTTACCATCCAACACCTCTAAAAAAAAAAAATAAGTAGATTCCCCTTAAATCAATAGATCCCACGCTTAAAACAAGGGAGTGTGTACAGATGTGTAGTCATGTGTATGTGATACTTGGATGGGCAGAAACACTGCCCCCAAATGAGATTAGAGCCCCGCTCTATCCACGGCATCTGTCCACAGTAATATCTATGCACTGTACCCTATATCGAAGGGTCTGCGCATCCAGACTTCTGGGAAGCAGAGAACCTCATTCTGTGAGGAGGGCAACATTATAGGGGTTCTTGCTCAGGCAGAAGCAGAGTGTCTCAGAAGAAGTGAAAAAACCAAATTCTGAAGAATGGATTGAAGTTCACCAGGTAGATGTGGAGAAAAAGAGAGAGAGAGAGAGAGAGAGCTCTCATAAGCTCATGAGGGCAGGAACTATGGGTTCTTGTTCTCTGTGCCTGGTACCTACTTGATGCTCAAGAAGAGTTTGTGGAATCTATGGGTAGAGGGACACAGAGGGCAGAAGAAACACTGTGAGCAAAGGCACTAGGGCCAAAGGCAGTATGAGATGCTTGAAAAAGCGCAGGTTGTCTGTTCTGTGCACCCTCAGTTGGAGCCGAGGGGGTGTGGGGAGATTGGAGGAGTGGGGTATGTGGAAGGGCAGGACAGTGGCCAAGAGGAGCAGAGCACAAAGGAGATGAGATTGGAGAGATCAGTAAGAGCTGGGTCACACAGGGCCTTGAACGTTGCACTTGGCAATCTGGGCTTGGTTCTGTGGGCCGTAGCATCATGGGTTTATTAGCAGGTGGAAGAATCCAGTAGTGACCAGTCTCAAGATCTTAGCCCATATTTCCTGCATTTCCATCTGACTCCTTTCTCTTTATCCATCTTTACCTGTGACCTTGCTGAGAGGTGCCCAGCCCCCGAGGCCTGAGGGCAGGGCCAGGGATGCAGGTGTATCTGGGCAGGTGTTCCAATGCCCAATCCTCAGACAGAGCTGTAAGGGGGCAAGCTGTCTTGCTTTCTTTTCTCTTCTTTCCCTCTTCCTTGAACCTGGTGTCCCTGCTGCTCACTGCCCGTGACACTGTGCAGCTGCTCTCTGAGTGACACACACCAGTTTAGGGTTTGAATGGGTGGGGAACAGGAGAAGCTCAGAGGCATGTCTGAGTAGGAAAAAGAGCCCCAAGAGGGGCCTCCTTGTGATGGTAGGGAGTGGAGTGGGCATCCCCAGCTTGCCGGAGCCAGTGGTGGATGCTGAGATGCTGGGAGAATCACGAGAGCTTTGCTGAGTTCCATAGAGCAACACAGAGGATGGGCTTTGGAGGTGCCTGGGTGTCTCAGTGGTTAAGCCTCTGCCTTCAACTCAGGTCATGATCCCAGGGTCCTGGGTTTGAGCCCCGCATTGGGCTCCCTGCTCAGTGGGAATCCTGCTTCTCCCTCTCCCACTCCCCCTGCTTGTGTTCCTTCTCTTCCTTTGTCTCTCTCTGTCAAATAAATAAAATCTTATAAAAAGGAATGAAAGAAGATAGGTTTTTGTGGGTTGGGAGACAGGAGGTGGTTCTGAAGGAGGTAGCCCAGACTTAGGGAAGGACATTGGGTGTGTAAGGAAAGCTTACCTGTCTGCCTCTGGGCCGCCCCCTTGGCCCCTACACTGGCCAGCACCCATAGCGAGCTCCCACCTTCACTCCTGATCCCAGACTGGCAGAAATAGGGATAGGAGGCTTCGCAGCATGAGTGCCCACAGCGTGTGGACCCCAGCCCCCTGCTCCTGAAATACTAGGCCAGCAGTGCCTCGCACAAGCTAGGTAAAGCTGCCCCTTCTCAAGACACAGCAGCTAGCTGCAATCGTCAGCCTTCCCTAGCACACCAGCCTGTCCCCCAGCACTCCCCAACTGCCTCAGGCCTCTTACCTTGTACATCCCCAGTCCACAGGAGTGGGAACAGCAGGGCAGAGGGAGAAGGCTCCCTGCGAAGCAGGGGGCCCGATGTGGGGCTCAATCCCAGGACCCTGGGATCGTGACCTGAGCAGAAGGCAGACGCTTAACCGACTGAGCCACCCAGGCATCCTGGCAAGTGCATTTCTAAAGTGCATCTTCAAGACTGCTTGGAGAGCAATTGCATGTGAAACACAAAAAGCCCAAATCAAAGATATCTTCCACTCTCTCCATCTCTGTCGTGAGCCACCCAGGCAGGTACTGGGGTGTCAGGACAAGGCCCCAGGTGCTTCAGGGGGACTCACTTCCTGCACGCTTACAGATGGTTTTTGCTTCATACATATTTCATCTGTTTGAGTGTATGTGGTTTGGGGCGAATAGAAGCAAAGTGATTTTTGTGTTTCCAGCTTTGCCTTCAATATTTAGAGATTGTATTTCCACCAAAGCCTCCGAGATGTAACTAAATGCAAACAGGCCCTGCCAACATGCCTCCAAGCTCTCTGCAGGAAGGGGGCTCAAGGTTGGAGATTCCCATTAGCAAATTGGCACCTCCTCCTCCGTTCTCCCCAATGGGCCCTTTGTACAAGGCTGAAATGCCAAGTTACTTCCCCAGAGCAATATTTTCCTCACATAGTACATTTCGATCAGACCTGTCACATGTCCCCAACCGTACCCAACTATCTCCCCACCAGCCTCTGTGGATAGTAACCGACATCAGATGAGCTCATCACATGCAGAAGTGCTGGGGCCATAAATCTTTCAAAAGATTAAATGGAGGCACCGAATCAGGCACCAAAGTGGGGATTAGAAAATATGGTGAGTGACAAAGACAAAAGCTGTTCAGATTCTCCATTAGATTAAGAAACTATCAGAAATGACCAGAAATCCTGTCGTCGGGCTGGGCCTATCTCACTCAGCTCTCCTGACAACGTTTAGCTTATCTGTCCTTATGGGTCCCCCAAGGAGATAAAAAAATAAAAAAGAAGAATAGTGGAATAGAAATAGTCATTTCAAATATCTTTATCTCCACGTGTACTTCCTTGGAAGAAGCCCTTTCTGATCGTGTCACCATACTGCTTGAAGTCCGATGGCGCCGGGGGTTCACAGGAAAAAGGCCACATTTCTTAGCATGCAAGTCTCTTACAAGCTGATTTCATCGTACTCTCCTGGTCTCCTTACTCGTGTTTGAATTACAGTTGACTCCTTGGGACTCTTAGGCATCTGAACACCACATGTCTTTGCATATGCGGTTCCTCTGTCGGAATGTCATTCCACATGCTGTGTTCTTGGCCCCCTGCAAATATTCCTTCACGTCTGCTTCCCTCTAGGAGAAACTCCCACTGCAGGAGAACTAGTGCTTGCATATCTGCTCACCAACGTCTTTGCGCATTCCTTTATTACGACATCGTTGGAGGATATCATTACTGGTTGCTCCCACACCTGCTCCTTATTCTTCTTGGACACCCTGACCCTGAAGAGGGACTCAGGAAACATTTGCTGGATAGAATGGAATGGAATGGAGTGGAATGGAATGATATTTTAAAGATGAGATGGGATACCAAATGCAAGTGTGATGGACAAGAACCAGTAGTATATTCTAATGGCGCTCAGGGTGGGTTTACGCAGTTAGAAGGAACTAAGAAAGAAATCAACTCTAGAACATTTAGAGGAGCAGAATTGTAATATTTTACTTGACTATTGGTTTGTATTATTTAGTCACTTAACAACGACTTATTTAAGGCCTCCTATCGTGTTCAAGATACCAGAGATCCAGCAGCAGGGGAAAAGAGAGAAAGTTCCTGGCTTCATGGAACTTATATCTTAGAACTCAGACCCTCGTGGTTAGGGAGTGCTCTGGGTTCACTTCCTAGCTTCATCACTCACTAGTTGTGTGACCTTGGGGCAATTACTTAAATTTCCTGTGTCTCAGTTTCTTCATGTGAAATGAACATCAATAACAGTGCCTACCTCAGGAGACTGTGGCAAAGATAAGCCAATACACGTATGCCTGGCGTACAGTACTTGCTTACCCAATATTACTCGTATCTAATGGTTGTACGGCGGAGAACACAGGTATAGTCTGACTCCACACTGGATTGTTGTTCAGATCTCTCACTCAGGGGCCGCCCCCCTCCCCAACAAATTAGGCTGTAAACACCAGTGTGCAGCCCCTGGCTTTCCTGTCTGCACCTTCCACCTGAAGCTCACCCCTCCATCCCGCATCTGCTCCACACCTTCCTTTCAACCTTTTCCTTCAGTAACACTTTACTCATCCTCAAGGTCTTAGCTTAGGGTCATTCTGCCCTGGAAGCCCATGAATACAGACATCAGAGCGATCTGAATGAAATGAAGGCAGGGTTCCCTGCAGATTGTCCATCTAGGTGAATAGATTATATTTAGAGATGAGCTTTCCACCTTGCATCCATCTCAACGCTCAACGTCATGTTCTCTATATAGTCAGAGGGAAGCTCTGGGCAGTCTTAGTAGGACTGGAAGTCATCTCTCATAAGTACTTAGTGCAGGGTCGTCTCATTTATGACCTGCTCAACTTTGAGCAAGTGAGCTAGTTTCGCCCTGTGTTGGCTTTATCGTCTGCAGAGTGGGAGCCGGTGGCACAAAAAAACCGCCTCATGAAGTCACAGTGAAGGTTAAGTGGGACAATTATGCAAAGCTTTTAGTCCAGGGCCTGGAATTTAGTTTTGGTTTCTTTCTTTCTTTCTTTATTTTAAATAAAAATTTGAAGAAGTGTTTTCTTTTTAAAAAATTTTATTTATTTATGAGGATAGAGAATGAGCAGGGGAAGGGGTGGAGGAGAAGGGAGAAGCAGACACCCTGCCAAGCCAGAAGCCTGACACGGGGCTCAATGCCAGGACCCAGGGTCACTTGACTCTATGGTATAGTATTTTAATGCCAACTCTGGAAAGGGGTGAGCATTGTAGCAAATATCCTCCTTAATATGAATTTTTTCCTTATCTAGTACAAAAGACTTTGCAAAACAAATCTACTGCATCCTACCCCCAATTCCTTTCTTCTTTCCATCACTAATCATTTTTTGAGGATATTGGTAGAGATCAGCTAGGTTTACTATAATAACCATCTCTAAATCTCAGCGGCTTAAAACACCCAAGGTTTATTTCTTGTTCATGTTATGTACCTCTGGAGGGTTGGCAAGGGAGCTCTGCAAACTGAAGTCACTCAGTGACCCTGGGGATGGGGTGGTCATTACCTGAAATGATGCTGGTGCCCATGGCCAGAGGGAAAATAGAGCTGTGGACAGTTTTAGAGCAGCAAATAAGTGCTTCAGCCTGGAAGTGGCACAGGGGTGAGAACTGAGTCCCCCCACTGAGCAGACCTGTCATTTGCCTGACCATGCCCGAGGGAGCTGGTGGTCCAGTTCCAGGGCAATTTCAGGAAAGCCATATTTGACCAGGGTGACAGCCACAGGATACTGACTCTGAGCAAAGCACCGTGCTAGCCCCCCAAGAAGGTGGGATGATCTGTAAGCTATGACCTCTATGACCTTGGTGCTCGGGGACCTTCAGTCTTGCAGGAGAGCTAAGGGACAGCAGAGGGCAGAATGAAGCAGATGCTACGTCTGAAGTTCCAGCAACATGCCACTGAACCCGTAGGATGAGTGGACTGATTAATTCCCCCAGTGCTGCTTTGGACACTGAAGAAATTCATTACCAGGGGCCTGGCGGGGACCGTAAAGATGTTATTTGGGAGATGAGAACCAGGGTAGTAATAGCTCATCATTTTTAAAGTTCTAGCGCAGGCTGTCATCATCAACCCTACCATTTATTTAAACATCGATCTGTCTGCGTGATGGGCCAAGCAAGCAGCAGACACATGCGGTCCTGTCCTGGGAGAGAGCTGGGGAACCAGGGAGCTGCAGGCAGACAGAGCACAGCGTGGAGGGGAGTGAGATGACCCAGGACTGGTTCCCATTCCATCCTACCCGTGCTCCAGCCTCAATCACAGTTACTGGGCGCTCATTTGATACAAGAAGACAAGATAACCTTCCTTGCCCACACTGAGAATTAGTGACCACTCTCCCATTGTTTTCTTTTGTCAGTATTGCTGTGTATTTGTTTTTGTCCTAGTAGTACATAAATCTTATACTTTTGACAAGGGGAGTTAGAGAGGAGAAGGGGGTTGGGGGAAATTGGAAGGGGAGGTGAATCATGAGAGACTATGGACTCTGAAAAACAATCTGAGGGGTTTGAAGTGGCAGGGGTGTAGGAGGTTGGGGAAACAGGTGGTGGGTATTATTGAGGGCATGGATTGCATGGGGCACTGGGTGTGGTAAAAAATAATGAATATTGTTATGCTGAAAATAAATTTAAAAAAATCTTAAAAAAAAAAAAAAAGACGACAGGGAAGGCAACAGGCAGAGACAGAGAAAACTATGGAAGCCTGGGCCCTATCCTTAAGTGCTTAAAATAAATTTGAGAGATAAGACAAGGATCCCAGGAAGTATTACAATTGAAATATGGTAGAGATTAGTGTCTGAGTGAGTGGTCTGGATCTGTTCTGTAGGATCTGGGAGAGAAGGAAGGCTTCCCTGCCACGGAAGGTCCAGGAACACAAATGGAGGAGGAAGACTCCCTTCACCCTGGGGATGGGTAGGTGTTTGTTTGTTGGAGGAAAAGGATGGCACAGGAAATGGCCCAGGGGTACAAAGGCAGTCAGGAAGGATGGTGAAAGGTCCAGGCAGAGCTTAGCTAGAAGAAGGGCTTTATGTGGTGGAGCCTTGGTTAGAAAGGGAGGTGGGAAGCCTAGTGTAGTTTTAGGGGCAGACTGAGCCACAGGGCAGCAAGGGCTCTTGGGAAGGGTGTGACATGTATTCGTGTATTTTGTCTTCACACAGACTCTCGGAGGCCAGCAGGTGTTTGTGAGGAGATGGAGGCTCAGAGGTTGCCCAGTAATAGGAGGCAGCACTGGGAGTCACACTCAAAGCTGTCTGGCCTTAACATTTATTTTTTTATTTTTATTTTTTTATTTTTTAAAGATTTTATTTTTCATTATTTATTTGACAGACAGAGATCACAAGTAGGCAGAGAGGCAGGCAGAGAGAGAGAGGAGAAAGCAGGCTCCCCGCTGAGCAGAGAGCCCGATGAGGGGCTCGATCCCAGGACACTGGGATCATGACCTGAGCTGAAGGCAGAGGGTTTAACCCACTGAGCCACCCAGGTGCCCCAAGAGCTGTCTGGCCTTAAACCTCATGCCCCTTCTATCCACTACAGTGGGTATCTGTGAGAATGGTGGCGTAGGGACCTGACCTGGTTACAGAATATATCAAGAAGATGGAGCAAACTGTGTGATAGGAGGTGGATGTGGGGAGAGAGGCTGGTGACAGGGAGACTGATAAGGAGGCAATTATAAACATGGAAAATTTGGTAAGGGCTTGAATTGAGATAATGGTGAAGGAAATGGGTGTTGCCATGAAAATGTCACAAGAAATTGACAAATTGGAAGGCAAGATGGCAACTTTGATTGTAAACACACTGAACAAGTTTGTTACTCGGTGTAGTGAGACCAGATTCACAGAGTGTTAATTGTTAAAAGCGCAAATGCTGTGTGACCTTGGATAACTACTTTATCTCCCTGAGCCTCAGTTTTCCCTCCATCAAGATCGCTGTAAGAATCAATGAAATGCATGCAAAGCGTTGAATAATGTTTAAGAAAGAGTCAGAATACCTGATTAGTGGCAGCTGATACTTTATTAAGAAGGGTCAGAGCTTGGGAATGTGCCTTTTCTAAGAGTTATCTTCCTTGGCTGGGAATTCCAGCGGAGACTTGCCTTGTGGTCCCTGGAAACTCTGCCTACAGCTTCCATTATGGCACTTTGTCTGATGGATTCTCTTGGGTTTGACCATTGGCATAGTGCACCTGTCCTTCTGCATCCTACCTCCACGGTGGAGGAGCTTGGCCTGCCCTGGGGTGTTGTGAGCATGGGATCTCCAGGTTTTCCAAAAGAGGACACGGTGCCCACCTTCCTGGTCCCCTGTTCTTATGGAGCTGTTAGTCCTCCTCTCTATGTCACCACATTATACCATCTTTACATGGAGTCATTGCAGGTTCCATACCAAGTATCTGCAAGAAGAGACCCTCAAACCCCAACCATCATCACCACAAGGTCACATAAACACGATCTGTTCTTATAATACAACAATAGTATCTGGTGCTGGAGAATTTCATAAACAAACTTGGATGTGCAATAAAAAAAAAGTCCCCATAGTAGGCAGGCAATCAGATTTCTACATCTTAAAAGCCCCAGTGAATTACATACATAGCAACCAGGTTTGTCCTCATAAAAGTCATTCTGCTACCCTCAAACTCATCATAAAAAGATCTATATTAAAAATCAGCATCATGATGTCCATAAAAGATTGAAGCAAAAAGACAATGTAGCATTGAGTCTGATTCTCACAGGGCCTAAGGCAACCCTCCCATGAGGCGGGCTCCCATGAATGTCAGGGTAGCTGAAGTCAGCTAATTATTTAATAAAGACAAGGAGTACCAGAAACCATATGCTTGTGTATAAGTCTCTGGAAACTGATGAACAGTGAGAAAAGCACAGCTGAAGGTGAACTGTTTTTTTTTTTTAATTTTATTTATGCATTTGAGAGAGAGTGAGTGAGAGAGAGAGAGAGAGAGAGAGAGAGAGAGAGAGAGGGGAAGATGGGGCAAGGAGAGGCAGAGGGAGAAGGAGAATCCCCACTGAACAGGGAGCCTGATGCCTGACTGGACCCCAGGACCATGGGATCATTACCTGTGTCAAAGGAAGACACTCAGCTGATGGAGTCACCCAGGTGCCCCTGCAGGTTAACTGTTCTGTGAACACTTTCTTCTCCTGCCACCCTCGCCCAAACAAGTCTTGCGGGGTCAATGTACTACTAGCCTTAATATCAATTTTATCCACAAAGGCCTGCATCTTTTCTTCAAAATCAGACATGGTTGCCTGTGATGTTTCTTTCTCTCTTTCCTTTTCCCTTCATTAAAGCTACTCTGGATTTCTGTCCCCAGGCCCAGGAGAGGTTTTGTATGTCAGCAAACCCACATTACGTAAGTTGGTGACTTCCCTCCTGGAATTGTGTCTTGACCTCTGAACTGGCTCACTTTGAGAAGAGGTTCTGGAAAACCTGCTCGGGGGTCCTCTGTTGCTGGCACAGGCAGGAGGCATGACCTTGTGGGTGTCACTTGCAGGGTTGTGCAAACTAGTGTGGTGGACAGGGTGGCCTGACATGTTCCCTGTGGAAGTCTCAACCTCGTGGGTCATGAAGTCTAGAACATACTGGTGACCCATCTAGTGACAGAGGAAAAAATTGGGGTATAGATGGTCACAATGATCTGTCAGATATTAAAGCTCAGCTTCAAAGGGCCTTGATTCTCTAATCTATGAAGTGGGGATAACAAGATAAGGATGAAATGAGATCATGTGTAAATTACAAAACAACAGCAACAAAACCCAAAACTTCTCTTCCCTTTTGAGTGTCGCCTACACTCACCTGCCTTTTGGATCAGTGGCACAGACAGCTTTCTTTTTTCTTCCTCTCTTCTTTTTTTCTTTCTCCCTTCCTCCCTCCTTCCCTCCCTCCCTTCCTTCCTTCCTTCCTTCCTTCCTTCCTTCCTTCCTTTCTTTATTTGGTATAGAGAGAGGACAAGCAGGGGGAATGGCAGGCAGAGGGAGACAAAGAAGCAGGCTCCCCACTGAGCAGAGCGCCTAACATGGGGCTCAACCCCAGGACCCCGAGATCATGACCTGAGCCAAAGGCAGATGCTCAACTGACGGAGCCACCCAGGCACCCCAACACCTTTCTATTCTAGTTCCCTGTCACCCCCTTTTCTGAGTGCTGCTTGCTTCCTTTCCTCCCCCTCCTTCCTCTTCCTGAAGTTGAGAAGATGTCTGTGTGTAGAGTTTGGATTAAGACCCTCAGCTCTGGGGGCCAATAGGCCTGGACTGAGCCCCTCTGCCCCCATGGGGGCCTGTCGTCACAGAGGAGCAGGATATGGTACTCTAGAGGACAGAGGGGTGGGAAGGAGATATGTCCCCAGAGTTCTGCATGAAGGAAAGGCCTCTTGCATGCTGCCCTTCTAGCAACAGCTTGGCTGTACACTTGCCTCTAAAACCAAAAAGCTCCCCTCTTCCTTCCTTAAGCCAAGACAGTGGGCTTGGCAAGGGTACAGTTGAGGCTCTGAGATGGGGAGGCTGAGGGCTAGTGAGAAGATGGGTGTTTTATTCCTTTGATGTTGGGAGCTGTCTCAGGAGGAGGAGACCTGTATCTCAGAGCCACCAGGAAGGCCATTATGCAAACTTTTGTTTCTGGAGTAGCTCATGTGTGCTGCAGACCAGAGCTCATAGCAATTCCCCCTCCTCCTGGCTTATGTTCTGATCCCTGGTCATAGGCCAAGGCTGATCATACCTCCTTCTCCTTCCTGATGGCTGGTAGGGATAAAGCCACGCCTCCATGCTGGCCACAGCCTCCTCTCCAGCCTGTAGGAGAAGGGAGGAGGTCTTCTTGGATGAGGCATCCACACACACTCTAGGTCACATGGGACAGTGAGGGAGATCCCTCTTTTAAGCTCCATCTCAGTCTGTGGACATTGCTCAGACCAACAGGGAGAAACAGACACTGGTCCTCTTACTCCTCCCCTCACCCTAGCACAGGGAACCACCACCACTGTGTCCATGACTGTGTCGCAGGCACTCTTCCTTCACCCACAGCCCCTCATCTTTGTTCCCCTCTGTGTGGGCCCATGTGGTCCAATGGCCACACCAGTTGGGATTGTGGATTCAAAACCCTTCCCTTCTGAGCACTTCCATCAAGTGCTGCCATTGGCCCTCAAACAGGGAAATGGTAGAGGGTCACTCTGCCTTCCAACTTCCTCATGGGGCCATGGGAAACTCCATAACTTTTGGATTAAAGTGCTAGGTTGAAGCTAGTGGAAACAAGATGAAATATTTGGATTTGAGATTACCAGAGAAAATCTATGACCTGGTGGAGCTGCCAGAGCTTTTCTCTTAACCTGACACCTTTCCCAGGGGGGTTTCTGAGTGATCTGTGGGAACCGGACTTCCAGAGTAAGGATGGGGGACCTCATATTTTTTCTTTGTCACTTTTGCCCATAGTTATTGTCACCCTAGCCAGATTAGAATGAGGGAGAAGCCAAGACAGGGGGAGAAAATTAGATGGTTCATGAGGGGGGAGGGTCTGTTTTCTCTTGGGCATCAAAGTGGGGGCTCTTATCCTCTTCTCTCTCCAGGTTCCCCTCCACACTTTTATTTTCATCCTGTCGGACTTCTGACCATCACAGTTTTCCAAGGTGTGCTTTAAAGTTAGGAAGACAAGGAAAGGGAAGAAGAAAAGAAAACATTACACTGGCCTTGAAAGAATGGATTCTGAGATCTGAAGAGAGTGTGCTAAGATATCCCCTGTTAATGCAACTAATTTTGATGGGAATTTATGTATGCCTTATCCACTTCATTAGATGTTATTGGCAGTTTCCAACAAAAGATGAAAATGTAAGAGAGCAAAATTCAATTATTTAATCAGAATTCAGTGAGATGTGGATGTGGGCCTGGTCCCAGTGGTGAGGTTGGGGGCGGGGGCCGGGTTCAGCCTATGCAGAGAGCAGGGGCTTTGGAATAGTTCACAGCTGTGTAACTTGGGCAAATTATATAATATTTTTGAGCATCAGTTTCCTTCTCTGTGAAGCAGAGTCAATATACCCATAGTACCTCCCTCATATGGAAGTTGCATGAATTCAAGTTGTATGAAGTTGTGAAGTGTTTGACAACAATCTGGCCATTAAATGAGCACTTAATACAGAGTAACGATTGCTGCTATTTCTGCACTAGGAAATGATGGTGGGGACATTGTTCCTGCTCTGTAGGATTTCTGGGGTGGTGTATGCAGGGTGCCCAGTGAGTAGGCTAGGAACAAGGGGAAGAAGGAAGCTCGGCGGCACAAGACCTCGCTTTTGATTTAAACTCTGGGTAATGAAAAGCCAATGAAACCCTGAGCTATAGGAAAAGATACTTCTTTCTAAAGTGCAACTGTGATCTGCTACTCTAGAGGACATTTTGTAAAAAAAAAAATGTCATGGTATCATGGAGAGGGGATGAAGTAGCAAGAGATGGGAAATTGTCAGGGACCTGCAGTTAAGACATGAGATAGAGATGAAAATAACCTTTGTTAAGGCATTAGCAGTGGGGAGGGCAAGTCAGAGGCAGATTCTCAGGCTTTTGGCTCATATTACTCAGAATGCTCCCTTAGAACAGCAGCTCCACGAGAGCAGGGGTCCTGGTTTCATATGATGATGTACCCCAAGCACCTAGAACAGTGCCTGGCGTACAGAAAGTGCTCTTTAAATATTTGTTGAATGTGTGAGTATTTTTTGAATAATGACACTAACCAGGGGAGGAAGGGAGGAAGTACGGGGATAGCAAGTTTGAGAGTGAAGGCAACGAGTTTGTTTTCAATGTGCTGGTTTTGAGTGGCCTGTAAGTCGTTCAAGTGGAAATGTCTCATGTGGAAAATGGACACTGGCGCCTGACGCTCAAGAGAGAAACCTAGGCTGGAGTAGAGCTTTGGAAATGTTGGCCAATAAGAAGGGGTTGAAATTGTAGAATGGTGAAGGTGAGCCTGGGAGAGTATATGGAACAAGAAAGGGAAAGATTGGGGCGCCTGGGTGGCTCAGTGGGTCAAAGCCTCTGCCTTCAGCTCACGTCATGATCCCAGGGTCCTGGAATCAAGTCCTGCATCGGGCTCTCTGCTCAACGGAGGGGCCTACTTCCTCCTCTCTCTCTCTCTCTGCCTGCCTCTCTGCTTAGTTGTGATCTCCATCTATCAAATAAATAAATAAATAAATAAAATCTAAAAAAAAAGAAGGGGAAAGGTTAAGAATAGAAACATGGCTGAAGACTCAGATTTGAGAGGGGAAGGACAGATGATGAAAAAAGGGTAGAGACTGCATAAAAAAGGAGGAGACGACAAAGGGCATTCTGCTACATTCTCTGAGAAGCAGCTTCAAGAAAGGAGGAGTGGTGCCAGATGTTATGGGGGTTTGGAGTAGAACAAGGATCACAACGGGCTCCTTGATCGGGCAGCTGGGACATCACCACTGAGCCTTATGGGCAGTAGCGATGGAAGCTGGAACCCAGCCTCCACCCCCTCCCTTGGTGACCAACAGAAGGGCTTGCTGACCATTTCCACTTCTTTTTTCTCAAATAATTAGCAAGTGATTCCATAATTTTAATTAAATGTAAAATCAAGTGGCATATTCTTGCAATACTCGGGAGTGACTTTTTTCCCGATTTATAATGTCCTTGCTCAGCAATAATGTCACCAATTTAAAAATCAGATAAAAAATAGAAATGTTCAAGTTCTAATAATATTGTTCATTTTCCTGCTTTGCTTTCATGTGATATTTTAGGTTATTCCTGTAGCTGTTAAGAGTGCTCTGATCTACACAATTTGGGAGCAAGTTGTCACCTCAGAGAATTTTAAATTGGGTGCATTCCTGCCTCTGTGTCTAGGAAAACTTCATGTTCTTAAATGTCATTTTCTGAACTTTAGATATGCAGCCTTGGAGTGGAACTACAATGCAATGATTTCTTTTTACAGCCATGATTCGGTTTGTCTAAACCATTTGGTCAGCTCGGACAGTTGTATTAAAATCTTAAAAAAAAAAATGATAGAAACCAGAACCCGCTATCTAAAGTATACATCCTTTCCTGTTGTTTTGGAAAGCCAATGGCACATTCTTCAGACACAAGACCCTCCTTTTCAGTACTGTTACATATGGATAGCCAAGAGCTGGTTATACATTCTTACATAAACTTGGCCTTCCATAGCTCAGCAGCTCAGCAGAGCCTCAGCCCAAGGAAGGGTACGTGGTTTTGCACTCTTGACTTGCCTAGCAGTTGATGGATATAGCACAGTATTCCTGTTCATATAAATATTTTAAGTTGGAAAAAACCCTTTTGTTATTTTTTTCCTTGCCTAAGAAATACTTCCACGAACCCTTCCCATAACAGAGCCGTACTCTGACTTCAGTAATTCTGCCCCGGGTGACAAGGAAATGGCTTTTTAACACTGTTGGTTTTCCACAACTGTTTTAAAAATGATGAGAGGATATGCAGAACCACGCCACTTTTAGGCAAATAGAGAAGTTCCTCATTTCCTATAAACTGTTCATCTTTTTTCCTTGCCAGTTCCGGATGTGGAACAAACATTAACAATAGCATTAATAAGAAAGCCAACATAGACATCCCACTACTAATCTCAGAGACTCCAGATTCTTTGAAAGTTTCTCATTTTCTTCCAATTATGGTGGGGTAGAACCTGTAATCTGGATTTTTATCCAGTAATTACTTCTTCCAGGAAGGCTTTTTTTTTTTTTAACATTTTACTTACTTGAGAGAGAGAGCACGCACAAGTGGGAGCAGGGACAGAGGGAGAGGGAAAAGCAGACTCCTTGCTGAGTAGGGAGCCAGATTTGGGGGGCTCCATCCCAGAACCCCAGGATCATGACCTGAGACAAATACAGATGCCTAACCAACTAAACCACCCAGACACCCCCTAGAAAGTCTTTTGTGACTAATTCCAGAGCCCAGGATCTCTTCCTTCCTGTAGTGCATGTGTGTGTGTGTGTGTGGATGCACACACGTGTGCGGTCATGTGCCTCTATGCGTGTATGCCTTTGTATTATTTTCTGTTTGCCTTCAGATATTTGCCTTTCCCATCCCCTTCATTAGTCTACATCATATTCCAGAATGAGGATTATGTATCTTCTTTTTCTTTTGTTTTCTCTTTCAAAGTATCTTGCCAGAAATTAGTCATCAAAGAAATGTTTAATCAGTACTCATGCATGAAATGCTGTTAGGACAGAAAACTAGATGCCAGGATCTGGGGTCATACCCCTTCCTCCTGACGAATACATTTTGCTCTGCGATTATTGCCCAGGGTTCCAGTGCAAATCCAAAAACCCACAGAAACTGTATCAAAATTTTAGTGAAATTGTGTTTGTGTGTATGCATGTGCACTTTTGGGGGCAAATCCTTCGCCATCATCAGATTAAAGGGGTCCAAGATCCGCAAAGTCTTGAGGAATGAGCTCCCTCCCTCCCCTCGGTGCTGGTGAATGGACAATGCAATGACTCCGTGTTTTCCTAGAACCCGTCAGCGTTCTCTCAGACATGAGGAATTTTATCGTGGAAAGGATCCTCATCCTTAGAAATGAGATGGAGTTGGGGATTGTGACAGTTGGACAGACAGTGTCCCATGTCACTTAGAGAGAAAATGGTTTGCTAATCTGGAAACAGAAGAGTGATTTTTAAGTGCATGTTTCAAATAAATTAATTCATTAGCACCAATATTTCTAATGAACACTTAAGGCTAGTATGAGTCACTTCTCCACTGATTCCATTAGGAAACCGACTGAGTGTGCAGTTTGAGTGGGATTACAGAGAGAGAAGGTGAGAGATCTGTGATTTAGAAGGTGGGCAGCTCTTCTCCAGGAGGTTTGAGTGTCCTCTAACTTTATGAAAATAGGGCTTCCCAAGCTCAGCTGCAGAGCAGCCTCTGGTGAAGAGAGCCAGACTCGGGTCCTTCAGCGAGCGGCTGGCGCGTAGGAAATTTACACTGGTGGTTTGCTCATTGCCATGGCAACCACTCGAATGCAGAGGAGTGCATTTGTTCATTTCTACAATTTTTCTATTATTTATACCGAGGTATCTTTGCGAGGATGATACATTTCTGGGGAAAAGCCAGAAAAGCTATCTGTCCCTGAGACAAAAAAGACGATTAACCACAGGTGCCCCATATTGGAAATACGTGTTTGCTCATCACTAAGGGCCCCATTTCTTCCCACCTAGCCTCCAGGGAGGTCCTCAATGCCCGGTGGGATTTTGTGCTGTTCACAAAACAGGGAAATTGGCAGGTCTCACGTATCAGACCCAGTCCTCAGCAATCTGCAGATATTTCTTCTTCTTTGCCAGATCTGTTTCTTTTTTGATTCCAGGCTTTCTCTACAGTGCATGGTTCATTATACTTAATTACCTGGAATATGTCACCACATGCACACGTAAGGTTGCTTTTTAAAAACTCACCTGAGAAAACTTCTTGTTTGACTCCGAAAACATAATGCAAAATCTAGGCTTAAAGCGTAATGGATTTTGGTTTTCACAAATCTAGCAAAATAAATGAATAAATAGACAAGCAAATGCACAACCAAGCAAATGAACAAATCCCCAAACCCTTTAATATGTAATGGGAATAATTTGATATGCTTCTAATTTTTGCTGGTTTGAACCAGGGATTTAGAGTAAAAGGTAGAGGAATTGAGGCATTTCCTGTGGAGAAATGAAGAGAGAGAGAAGTTTCCAATTATGTGAGCAGAGATATATGGTGAAAATATTTCTTTAAGAGCCTTGAATATTACATAATCATACATCATATATATATAACTAAAAATATAACAATAATTGAATACATATATAAAATGTATTATATATGTAGTATATACATGCTAGAACCAACTTAAAATTCCACAAATGGGAAATTGGTTTATTATGGTTTATACCAAGTAAGAATGGTGATGTAGGTAAAACTCATTGGCATGGAATAATGCCTAGGATGTATTGAGTTTTTAAAAAGTAAGAAAGGGAAAAAAGAAGATCGAAAACGTGTATCTTATAATCAAATTTTGCTTTAAAAATCTATCTTTCTTTATATATATAAATATATATAATATATATAAAAATATATATAATATATATAAAAATATATATTATATATATTTATGTATATATATATCTTTATTTATATATGTCTATGTTTATATTTATACAGAAAAAAAATTCAAAAGTAGAGTCCCTGAAGTTTTAATAGCCATTATCTCTTATGATGGGATTGTATGCAATTTTTCTTTTTGTTTTTTTCCTTCCTTCGCAGAACAGTAAGCAGAATAGTGATATGACTGTAGTTGCATTTTATGATTTATTAATCACTTGTTATGTGTCAGGTAGTGTATTATATGCTGGGGGTAAAAAGGTGAATGAAAGAGTTGTTCTTTGGGAACTTGTGTTTTATGGCTGGCTAGATCAACCAGAGTTCTTAGTTGCAAAGAACAAAACCATTTTGCCTAGTTTAAGTGGAAATGCAATTTATGGAAGGATGTTGATTACTGCCCAGAATTGTTGGGAGACCTGAAGAAACTGATTCAAGGCTAAGCCTGCACAGCGATGCCCCAAACCATATCCCAGAGCTGCCCTGAGTAGGTGCTACATTTGCTATTATTGCAGCGGGCACACAGGAAGCAAAAGGTAAACTTGAGGGCATCTCTTGGTCCTCCATCACCAATGCTGCTTTTACACCAAGAACTTGTCTTTGTAACTCCTGTGACTTTTGAAAGCTGGACATGCAGACCACCTCCTGCACCAACAAAGACGGATGTGGATCGTCAGGGCCTGGGTCACATATTTGCATCCTGGTTGCTCAGGAGGCTGGAATTTGGGGTTCTGAATTCACATGCATGACAACAGGGGAAATTGTCTTTGACAAGCACATTGCAAGGCTGAGTTCATAATGTGGGAATTTCTGCCATTAGAGAGAGTCTATCTAAATGATGATATCAGCCAGGGGTCTGACAAAGGTGCTCACAGATCATTAATTATAATCAGAACTTTTGAAATTACATGTAAAGGAAACCCAGTTCAAACTAGGTTAAGAAAAAGAGGAAATGATTAACTCCCACAACTACAAAGTCAAGGTTCATGCTGGCTTCTGTTGTGGTTGAATGAAAGGGCTCAAATGATGTCATCAGGTATTAGTCTCTCTTTCTTGTCAGATTCTTTTATGTGAAGGTCATGATGGTCCTTAAGATGCATACATACCACCTTAGAATCACGAGCAGACATAGAACATTTCTCCAGGCTTGAGGAGTTTGGCTCAGTTTGGATCATATGTCCATCCTTGAACCAGTCATGTGCCAGGGACTGGGGTCATATGCCCAGTGTATGGGCTGGGGGTGTGATGGTGTCAATTGCACTCCTAAATGTATAGCATAGGTTCCTCATGGATACAAAGTATGTCCTGGTTCTACCACTTCCTAGTAGTATCATTTTGGGAAGTCACTTAATTTCTCTGAGCCTCAGTTTTCTCATCTATAAAATGGGTATAATAATATTGTCTAATTCACAGGGTTGTTATAAGAGTTAAAAGAATTCCTATTTGTAAAGAACAGGAAAAATGTCCTTCATGTAATTAGTATATATAAGTGTTTGCTATTATAATTCTATTCTGTTGGAGGAAGAGGGGGAAAATGATAGGCAGGTGAAAGTCATACATTTCCACTATATCCTAGATCCGGTGAAAATGTGAGTATGGAATTTTAAAAATGGTCTTGGCTAGAGTCTGATGAATGCAGGAGTTCTCTCAATTGAAGTGCTCAAAAAAGAGAGTGGAGCATTTGACTTCCCAAGGGAGAAAGTATAGAGGGGAAGGAAAATGAGTAGGCATAGGATGTAGCTCCATAAGTGGATGAAACTCTCAACACTGATACTTCTCACATCATGCCCCATTCAACAGAAATCTGCCAGTTCCAAACATGCTCTTCTGTACGTTATCTTCCTACCATGTGTCTAAATCATTCTTGAGATTCTCCTAAACTCTGTATGCTTTAAGGATTTTAAAAAGATAACAGATCATTTGACCACATTAAAATGAGAGATTTTAGTTCAAATAAAGTAAACTATTGGGGAAGTTAACATATGGATGACAGACTGAAAATAAATACAATGTCTGAAACTGACAGGGATTAGTATCCAGAACATGAGGAACTCCTAAAACTGGGGGGATAAAAGCAAAAGAATGTGAATAGAAAGGAGAGTTTTCTTATCCTAGAGATACCCATAAAGAAGTCCATAAGGTAATCTATGTAAGACTATTCTTAGGGGTGCCTGGGTGGGTCAGTTTGTTGAGCGTCCCACTCTTGACTTTGGCTCAGGTTGTGATCTCAGGATTGTGGGATTGAGCCCTGTGTTGGGCTCTGCCCTGGGTGTAGAGCCTGCTTGAGATTCCATCTCTCCCTCTTCCTCTGTTCCCCACTCTGTGTCCTGTTTAAAAAAAAAAAGTATAGCCTGGGAGCCTGGATGACTCATTTGGTTGGGCAATTGCCTTTGGCTCAGGTCGTGATCCTGGAGTCCCGGGATCAAGTCTCATGTCAGGCTCCCTGCTCAGCGAGGATCTGCTTCTCCTCTGACCCTTCCCGCACCATGGTCTCTTTCATTCTCCCTCTCTCAAATAAATAAACAAATTCTTAAAAAAAAAGACTATTCCTAGGAGGGGATGTTATAATAGCACAAATTTGCTAGTAACCTAGTTATTCATCAGTAGGATTATAGATACTGCAGAATACTACACAGAAAACAAAGGCTCTGACCAGATGTACAAACAGCAATATGAATAGATCCTGAAGACATAATGTTGAGTAAAAATATAAATAAAAATGAGATCTTTAAGTCAATACCTTTGGTAAATAAGAAAAACAATACATAAAACAACACTATTAATTTAACAAGGATATAAGACTATTTCATATGTTAGATGGTATAAGCAAGGATATAAGACTCAAATATGTTAGAGTGGATGGTTTTGGGGGAAGGGGAATGGGAAGAGAAGAGAATTGAAAAGAAAATAAATGGGAAAAAAAAAGTCCTCTTTCCTTTCCATTATCTCCTCTGAGAGAGAGTACATATATATGAGAATTTGTCAACTTGCAACCAATTCAAAGCCTGAAACCCTGGGTGAAGTAATATTTTTGGGTACACAGTAGTTTTATATGTGCATGTGAAATCTGGAAGTTAATTAGTATATACCATTGTCTCTTCCTTCAAATTATATCTAGAATCCACTTATTGTTTATGCCTCCACTGCTACCACCTTGTTCTAATTCATCATCTTTTCTCGCCATAGCTAAGGCAGCTGTCTCCAGACAAGCTTCCCTGCCTTGCTATGCCCCACACCAGCCTTCCCACCCCCAATAAAATCTCCCAACAGAAGGGATCTTTTTTAAAAATTTATTTATTTTTTAAATTGCTCTTCAGTGTTCCAGAATTCATTGCTTATGCACCACACCCAGTGCTCCATGCAATACAAGCCCTCCATAATACCCACCACCAGGCTCACCCAACCTCCCACCCACTGCCCCTCCAAAACCCTTAGATTGTTTTTCAGAGTCCATAGTCTCTTATGGCTCATCTCCCCCTTCAATTTCTCCCAACTTCCTTCTCCTCTCCATCTCCCCATGTCCTCCCTGTTATTTCTTATGCTCCACAAATAAGTGGAACCATATGATAATTGACTCTCTCTGCTTGACTTATTTCACTCAGCACAATCTCTTCCAGTCCCATCCATGTTGCTACAAAAGTTGGGTATTCGTCCTTTCTGATGGAGGCATAATACTCCATAGTGTATATGGACCACATCTTCCTTATCCATTCGTGTGTCGAAGGGCATCTTGGTTCTTTCCACAGTTTAGCGACTGTGGCCATTGCTGCTATGAGCATTGGGGTACAGATGGCCCTTCTTTTCAGTACATCTGTATCTTTGGGGTAAATACCCAGTAGTGCAATTGCAGGGTCATAGGGAAACTCTATTTTTAATTTCTTGAGGAATCTCCACACTGTTTTCCAAAAAGTGGCTGTACCAATTTGCATTCCCACTAACAGTGTAAGAGGGTTCCCCTTTCTCCACATCCTCTCCAACACTTTTGTTTACTGTCTTGTTGATTTTGGCCTTTCTTTTTTTTTTTTTTCCAATTTATTTATTTTCAGAAAAACATTATTCATTATTTTTTCACCATACCCAGTGCTCCATGCAAGCCGTGCCCTCTATAATACCCACCACCTGGTACCCCAACCTCCCACCCCCCCGCCACTTCAAACGCCTCAGATTGTTTTTCAGAGTCCATAGTCTCTCATGGTTCACCTCCCCTTCCAATTTACCCAAATTCCCTTCTCCTCTCTAACGCCCCTTGTCCTCCATGCTATTTGTTATGCTCCACAAATAAGTGAAACCATTTGATAATTGACTCTCTCTGCTTGACTTATTTCACTCAGCATAATCTCTCCCAGTCCCATCCATGTTGCTACAAAAGTTGGGTATTCATCCTTTCTGATGGAGGCATAATACTCCATAGTTTATATGGACCACATCTTCCTTATCCACTCATCCATTGAAGGGCATCTTGGTTCTTTCCATAGTTTGGCGACCATGGGATTTTGGTCTTTCTGATTGGTGTAAGGTGGTATCTCAATGTGGTTTTGATTTGAATCTCCCTGAGGGCTAGTGATGATGAACATTTTTTCTTCTGTCTGTTAGACACTTGTATGTCTTCATTGGAGAAGTGTCTGTTCATGTCTTCTGCCCATTTTTTTGATGTGATTATGTTTTGTGTGTGTTGAGTTTGAGGAGTTCTTTATAGATCCTGGATATTAGCCCTTTGTCTGTAGTGTCATTTGTGAATATCCTCTCCCATTCTGTGGGTTGCCTGTTTGTTTTGTTGGCTGTTTCCTTTGCTGTGCAGAAGCTTTTGATCTTGATGAAATCCCCAAAATTCATTTTCGCTTTTGTTTCCTTTGCCTTTGAAAATATATCTTGAAAGAAGTTGCTGTGGCTGATGTCGAAGAGGTTACTGCCTATGTTCTCCTCTAGGATTCTGATGGATCCCTGCCTCAAGTTGAGGTCTTTTAACCATTTTGAGTTTATCTTTGTGTATGGTATAAGAGAATGGTCGAATTTCATTCTTCTACACATAACTGTCCAATTTTCCCAGCACCATTTATTGAAAAGACTGTCTTTTTTCCACTGTATATATTTTCCTGCTTTGTTGAAGATTATTTGACCATAGAGTTAAGGGTCCATATCTGAGATGTCTACTCTGTTCCACTGGTCTATGTGTCTGTTTTTATGCCATTACCATGCTATCTTGGTGATCACAGCTTTGTAGTAAAGCTTGAAACCAGGCAACATGATGCCCCCAGTTTTTTTTTTATTTTTCAACATTTCCTTAGCAATTCAGGTTCTCTTCTGATTCCATACAAATTTTAGGATTGTTTGCTTGAGCTCTTTGAAAAATGCTGATGGAATTTTGATTGGAATGGCATTGAAAGTACAGATTGCTCTAGGCAGTATAGGCATTTTAATAATGTTTATTTTTCCGATCCATGAGCATAGAACGGTCTTCCATCTTTTTTTGTCTTCTTCAATTTCTTTCATGAGTGTTCTGTAGTTCCTTGAGTACAGATCCTTTACCTCTTTGGTTAGGTTTATTCCCAGATATCTTAAGGTTCTTGGTGCTATAGTAAATGGAATCGATTCTCTAATTTCCCTTTTTGTATTTTCATTTTTAGTGTATGGAAAACCCAAAAGACTCTACCCCTAAACTAGTAGAACTCATTCAGCAATTCAGTAATGTGGCAGGATACAAAATCAATGTATAGAAATCAGAAGGGATCTTTTAAATACTTATATCAGATCATATCAACTGTTCAGCTGAAAACCTGTCCATGGTTTCCCATCTAACAGAATACAGCCCTGCATCACGTAGGTCTACAGGCACTCCCATACCCCCAGCACACCTGCTAGACTCCAAATCCTATCTCAGAGCCTTTGTCCTTGCAACTTCCTCTGCTTAGAGCCCTAATCCTTGCTCAAGGTCATCTCATAAGAGAGGCCTTGCCTGACAAGCTCCTCTAAATAGCAAAACCCCTTTGCTCCTTCCAGATGTATCCCTGTTTTCTTTATCTTCATGACATTTATCACTACCCAAGAGAGTATTTGTGGCCAGATTCCCCTACCCCACTAGAAAGTAAGTGCCTCAAGGTTAGGGATGTCTTTGGAGATCTTTCTCAATTTTTAGGGCACCCAGTAAATATTAGTGAGAGGTTAAATGAAGGAATGAATGAAACAGGAGGAAGAGAGAGAGATGGATTTAGGAAGACAGAGAAAGACACAGAAGAGAGAACTATTGGCACCACTGTGCTTGAAGTAGAATAGTTTTGAAGAGTAATCTCTCATTCTTTTCCTTCCCCCTCCAGATTTCCTCCCTGGCTTTCTGTCAAGATATTGGGATTAACCAAGAAACAGCTATAATATGAAATGGCGGTTCCTTCTGACTTTGCTCAGGAAGGACCACCTCCCCATGATGTAAGAGATATGCAAATACTTCCTTATTTTTACCAATTCTGGAAAGAACTTGTGCATCTCAGGAAGCTAAGTACTTTTTCATACAGGAATAGACAGCTCCGTAACTGACATCTTTCCCTCCACCCTGATTTAAAAGCACATGTCTATTGTAGAACATTTAGAAAACATAGGTAAGCAAAAAGAAGAAATTACAAATATCCAGTAACTTTGGTATCCTGAAATAGCTTCTGATAATATTTTAATTTATTCCCTTGCAATTTACTTTTTTGTACATTTTCATTCCTATATGTTCACACCCACCTTAAAAAGAAAAATGAGATTTTTTTTAAAAAATGACACTTTGTGAAAATGGCAGTTTACCTCTGTGGATTTTTTCCCAAAAACATAACCTGAGTCAGATCATGAGTAAAACAGCAGTGGTTTGTTTTGTTTTGTTTTGTTTTTAGGGAGATCCTACAAAATATCTAGCCAGTACTCCTCCAAACTTTGAAGATCATCAAAAAGAAGGGAAGTCTGAGAAAGTGTCACAGCTAAGAGGAGCCTAAGAAGACATGATGACTTAGTGATAAGCAGAACATAGAAAAGACAGTAGGGGAAATCTGGGCAAAATATTAATCAGTAAATAGTAACATAGTAAGGGGTGTATGGGTGGCTCAGTCGGCTAAGTGTCTGCCTTTGGCCCAGGTCATGATCCTAGGGTCATGAGATGGAGCCCCACATCAGGCTCTCTGCTCAGTGGGGAGCCTGCTTCTCCCTCTCCCTCTGCTGTTCCCCCTTCTTGTGCTCTCTCACATGCTCTCTATCTCAAATATGTAATCTTAAAAAATAATAACAGTAATATTAGTTCATTAATTGTGACAAATGTACCAAGAGATGTCAGATATAAACAATAGGATGAACTGGGTGGGTGAGCATATGGGAATTCTCTGTAATATCCTTACAATTTTTTTTGTGAATCTGAAACTTATGAAATTCAGTTCATTCCAAAGGCGGTACTTGAAATACTACCCTCTAGATACATTAGCTCCCTAGCCAGAGGGAAACAAAAGGATTGTTTCTGAAAATATCTCAAGTTTAGTAGATCTTTCAGCACCCACGCCCCCTCAGCCACCCACCTTCCCAAATCACTGTTGCATGAGGCAGGTAGATGGAGGTCATTGTTTCTGGCAGAGGAAAACCCTGAGGTGTGTAATTAGCTCTCTATCAGATGGGGCCTGAGGATTTATATGTTTTGTCATGTTTAGGTTTCAGCTTGGAGCTTAGGTTATTTTAAGATCCTTGGCCTTTACAGGAAAAGGAAAGCATGGAAAACACATCAATTTTTATTAAACCACATGTCTAACAAAAATGATTTACATGGAAGTGAGCAACTGGACGAGGCTTGGAAGTCAGCAGTCCTGTTCAGAAAACTCTCTGCATGGAATTGCCTTGTTTTAAGAAAATCTTTTTCCATAGTCTATGACAAGGATAGTTTTCCTCTAATTTCTTCCCCTGAGAAGGATGGAAGGGTAAAAATTGGATTCATTTTGCAATCTATCCACTGCAACAGGATATAACAAATAATACATATGTATTAATCTATGCAACTGTTTTTAATATATATTATCTTATATATAACATATTATAGAGAGAGACAAATCTAACACATAAAATGAGCTAACATATAATGTGTATATAGGACATATTTACATACAGATATATATTATACGTTAGCTCATCCTATGTGTTAGATCTCTGTCTCTCTCTTTCAAGCATCAGACAGATATCCATAGAGCAAACACCCTTGCACTCATCACACAATTTAGGATCAAAGACAGTTCAGTATCTTGGAATTCCCCTTTGTACTTCTCCCTGATTGCCTCACTTACCCTTTCCCTGGAGGTCACCCTTATCCTGAGTTTTGTATTTCTTATTCTCTTATTGTCCTTATAGTTATTAACTGACAAAAATACATTTCCAAACAATGTATTTTTAGTTTTGCCTATTTTAAAATTGACATTAATGGAGCTGAACTGAAGGAATTCTTCCTGACTTGTGTTTTTGCACTCAACAGTATGGGCACTTACAGTATATGTTTATTTGCTACTTAAATGTCCTCTCCTGTGAATTATCTTTTTTATAACTTCTCTCTACTTTTCTACTGGGTTGTTTAACATTTTCTTATTAAATCTGAGGAGTTTTAAAATATTTACTTGCTGGATACTAATCACTTGTTGGCTATATTATGGCAAGTACATGTCCTAGTTCTAGCTTACGTTTAAGCCTTCTTTACATTTGAATAAAGAGATCTTCATTTTATCAAATACATCAAAATCTTTCTTTATAGTTTGTGGTCTTTTGTGCCTTACTTAAGAAAGTTTTCCCTACTTCAAAACCCTTAAGGTGGTCCCTGTTATTTTCTTGGAATAGATTTAAAGTTTTTAGACTCATGTTTATGTGTTTGATTCAACCAGAATCCACTTTTGTGTAAGATAAAAGAAATAGTACCATTTCTTTTTTTTTTTTTTTGGAAACTATTTCTGTTTCTGATTGTCAGTGCTGCTATTGAGAAGTCAGTGTACAGTCTAACACTTCCTTTCCATATAATACATCTTTTTTCTCAGAAAAGGTCTTTTCTTCATTATTGTGGTCTGGAGTTTCACCATGATACACCCAGGCTTGGGCTTCTTTGCTTGTGACTCGTTGGGATTCCTGAATATGAGTGTTTATGTCTTTCATCAGTTCTGGAGAACTCTTGCCTAACAGTTCTTTAATATTGCTTTCTTCCTAATTTTCTCTTTATTTTCCTCTGACATCTTATTAGATATACTTTAGCCCCTGTGTCTACTTTGCAGATATCTCAAACTGTTATATGGTCCAGCAAATATCTTCCCTGTACTGTATTCTTGGCAATTACTTTAGATCTATCTTCTGGTTCCCTAATTATCTTGTCACCTCTACCTGATGTGTTATATAATATGTCCACTGAGTTTCTAATTTTATTTAGTATACTTTTTCTTTTAGAAGTTCTATCTGGTTTTTCTTCATAATTGCTCATTAAAAGAAAACTTCAAACATATCAAAGTAAAAAGAATAGTATATTCTTTTTTTTTTTTTTGTTAAGATTTTATTAATTGGCTCCTGGATGGCTCAATGGGTTGAGCCTCTGCCTTCAGCTCAGGTCATGATCCCGGGGTCCTGTGATGGAGCCCCTCATTGGGCTCTCTCCTCAGCAGGGAGCCTGCTTCCCCCCCACCCCCTGCCTATTTGCAATCTCTGTCAAATAAATAAATAAAATATTTTTTAAAAATTTTATTTATTTATTTGCAGAGGGAGATTGCAAGTTGGCAGAGAGGCAGGCAGGGAGAGAGAGGGAAGCAGGCTCCCTACTGAGCAGAGAGCCTGATGTGGGGCTTGATTCCAGGACCCCGAGATCATGACCTGAGCTGAAGGCAGAGGCTTAACCCACTGATCCACCCAGGTGCCCCAGAATAGTATATTCTTATGTTCCCATTACCTAGCTTCAACAATGAATGATTCATGACTTATTTCCTCTATATATCTTATTTCCTCTATATTGCTACCTATTTCCTCTATCCCCTCAGATAATTCTGAAGCGAATCTGAGACATCATATCATTTTACCTGTAATAGTTCAGTATGTATTTCTGATACACAAGGATTCTCCAACAATATATGTATTTTTTTTACCCCCCTAAAGACTCATTGTAATTCCTTAATACAAATACTCCTAGTCTTTTGAAAAATACTTCATGGTTCCTTGGTCATATTTTAAATATTTCTTTTAATATCCTTGAAAATACATTTAATTTAATTTTATGTCAAAATATTCCAATGTATGTATTGCTATAGATCTGATACTGTTATTTATTTCTGCTGGCTCTAGCTCATGGTGGTTTGTTTATGTGTTTGTGGTTTTTTTTTTTCTTTTTAATGTGAGCTTATGGTCACTGGAATGTTTCTGTGGGAATTTTTTGAGATATGGATTAAGATTCATTTCCCCAGAGGTTTGTGATTGCTTCAGACAACTTGGGTCATTACTAACCTATAATCATTCTCAGTTTGGATCATTCAGGCAACCCAAGTAGTGTGAATTTTGACACTAAACCTATGTGATGATCACCTTGTGCTTAATAATTCTCAGAGGAGGCTTTATTTTCCAGAGTCGAAGCTGATAGAGGCAAGAGTTCTTACTGTGTTTTTGTTGTGGTATTAATTTTTCCAGTTTGTTTCCACTGAGGTTGATGACTTTTGTAGGCTTAATTCTATGCAAGTGTCTCAATTTGCTTTTCTAGCTTTCATAAACCACAAGCATTGTCTCCTTTCCTCAGCACATGTGTATAATCGTGTTAAAACGAAAGAGTCTTTACAGCGATGTATTGGTAGATTTCCTGAAGGTAAGATTTAGCTTTAATGCCCAATTATTACTCCGGATTCATGCCTTCTTTTTTTCTATTTTTATCCTATGAGCATTTCTTTCATTTTTTAACAGTAAGCTAAGAGTTTAAAATATGAAAATTTCATCCAGCATTATAAGGTGTCTTATGCTGAGACTCCTTAGGCTATCCATAGTACCACCACTTTCAGAAAGAGGCATCCAAATTATGCTTTAAACCTCTCTCCCATCCCTTACCCCACCTAGAACTCAGTCTTCTTCAGAGTGTCTCCCAGCTATTCCTGAGACCTTCCTAAGAGGAAATTGTTTGATGTACTCAAAGGTTCAGATCATTTACACTCTATACTCTTCTCTTCTGTCTTCCTCATTTGACCATCCCACTTCTACTGCCAATAACCTTCATGAGTTCTTCATTCTGCTTATGAAAGCTGTCTTTCACTCATGACCACCACTGTTACTATTATTTTTGGTCTTGGTATGAGACAGTGTTCTTCCTTTCCTTACTTTATCCTAAATATTGGATTGGCCTTTGTTTGCAATTCTCTAAAGCATGAAAGGTATGAGAGAGAGTATCTTACAGATACTCTCTGAGAGACAGATCTACCTACAACTAGTGTTCAGGGCTAGACCCATCCTTGGGACTTCTGGTTTACCTACCTTTCTGCATCTCTTTTGCATTGCTGCCAGGTGAGAATGGCTGACATACTTTTTAATGCTTATGATCTGGTATTCGTGGATGGGGTTTGGAGTCCAGGCTCAAATTCACAGACTCCTAGAGAGAGGAATTTTTGTTCTCTTCTTCCCAGGCCAAGCCCCATGTTCCCAATCTGCATTCTCCTTTCCAGGAATGAGTACTTTCTCTTATGGACATTGGAAGGAGGATTTTTTTCCCCAGAAAATCCCAGAGAGATACTTACTTTATGACTTCCTTCCACATCCAAGACACCACAATGCTAGTTTGACATCATGTGTTTTTGTCAGTATCTGATCTTTCAGTCTTCTATAACATCATCTGTAGGACTCTACCAGTCCCTTTTAGTTTACAGTACAGTGAGCCCCATCCATTGTTTTGTCTGATGCTTTGATGAAAACTTAGATCATGCATAAACTTCTTCAAAGATACATAACACTAAAGAGGAACCATGCAGTCTAAAGTTGTATTTAGAAGAATATTTGCTCTCTAAGGAACAGTCTGCAGTGATGCAGCTCTCTTTCAAACATCTTCCAAATTTACTGGACCAAACAGAAGACTACATTGAAAAATTTAAGTTACTTCCCTATATTTGGGCTTTTCCCATGAACAATAAGTGGAATATGCCTTAGATTTACATAACTAATAGTCCTCAAAGTGGCAGTTGTTCCAGAAAAGACAAACAAATAAAGGAACAAAACCAGTAATCTGCCACAAAAGTAAACTCAAATTTCCACCTGGGTCCTCCTTCTCCCACTCATATAGTAAAAGCTGAAAATTTTAAATTGCACTTTTTCTAACTGTTCGGCTCCTACACTTTTAAATAAGAATTTTGTTTCATCTAGGGTACCCTCTTACATAATTTTTTAAATATACCATAAACAATGTCTAACTCTTAGTGGGTTGTTGCTAAATCATGTTTAATGTCACACATGAGTATGAATTACTCTTGGTGTGAATAAATTGACTCCTACTTTTCTCTTCCTTCTGTGCCACAGAAATGAGGGTTTTGACAATGGAATATGAAGCACTTGAGATCTTTAAATCCCTGTCCTACCAAATAATGTGTGGCCTTGCCTAACTTATTTTCTCTAAACTTCAGTTTCCTTGTGAAAATGTTGCTATAGTAAAGAACTTAGCCAAGTGTCTCAATGCCTGTTAACACTGTCCTTTCTTTCATCTTGTCATTTCTCAGCCTCCGGATGCTAGAGGCCACCTGGCTCTGGGGTTGGCCAGATGCCACTGGGTCCCAGACCACTCATGCCCACAGTTCAAAGATCTGTGGATAATTTGTAGTTGTACAATAACTTTCTCAATTCAGATATTCTGCTTGGCTTCTCTGGCCCACTGTACATTTATGGGCTCTTCCCCCAAACAAGAAAGGGATCAGGGAAGGCTAAGCCCTATAAATCAGTACTTTTCAAACTGTTGGTTTTGACTCATTAAGGAGTCCTGAAATTAATTTAGCAGACAATCAGCAATTTGAAAAATCAAACAGTGTAATAAAAAGAAATGATCACAGTAAGAAGTAACATTTTGTGAAACTTTTGTAAGAAATGAGTCATGTTGTGTGTACAGTGTATTCCTTAGTATGGGTTGCAGTCAAAAAAGCTTGAGAAACACTGCATTAAAGGGTATTGATACAGTCAAAATTCTTTCTTAATTCTACCAAAATAAATTTACGTAAATGAATATTCCCAGGTAAACTAGAATAGTGTGCCCTGTGTGTTAGATTGATTACTTTTCTGGCCTCAATTTTTCACGTCTCTGAGTCTACTGTGTTCTTGCTATGCATGTCCATTCTGACCCTGCACCTGGTCATGTTACCTGAATTGGCCAGTGAGATATTAGCCAGTGAGATGCAAGCAGAGGCATAAAAAAGGCTTGTGAAAGTGGGCTTGCTCTTGCCCTTTGCCATTGCCATGAGAACACGTCTAGGCTACTCTGCTGGAGGATGATACTCACATGGAGAAGGGTAGAATTGCTCCAGTCTCCCAGCCAAGGCCATCCTAGACCTGGGACAGCCAGCTAACCACCACACCTGTGAGTGAGCCTAGAGAAGACCGGAAGAACTGCCCAGCAAAGCCCAACCCAAACTGGCAACATGTCTATTCATGAGTTAATAATTTTTTTAATGCATTGGGGATTTTGTAGTTGTTATGGAACATTGTGGTAATAGAAAATTGATATCCCCATTTGGGGATCTTAGTCATTAATAGTGCTCATGATAATAATAATTATTACAATAAAATATGCACCAACATTTCAAAGACCATCATTTGGTAATCTCAAAAACGCTTGTTAATCTTCATGTTTTACATTGTACTGGGAGCCACGAAAGGACTCTTATTTAAGAAAAGGCTTATTTAACTGCTTTCATAGAAGATGAGGAGGCAGAAGTATTCCTGCCCAAGGTTACTCAACCAGATTCTGTTACCAAGAGAGTTGGGATTAGTCACTCAAGAATTCTTTTATCAGAACTACCTACACAGGTTGCTGACCTCTCCCACTTTCCAAAATAAAAACCCTGGTGCCTGCCCATTCTTTTGGATCTACTCAATTTTCATAAAAGGTCCTGTGGGATGTCAGTTTGGATAATTAGAAGTGACATTTTGCTTGCAAGCAAAATCGAGGCTCATTCCTCAGGAAACCACAATGACATGAATATCCTCCAAGTGCATATTGTCCTCCAAATAACCTGATTTGTTTTCCCTAAATTTGCATTTTCATCTGATCATTAAAAATGAGTTTGTCTTTGTAAGAGGAAACCTGCAATTCTCTTGACTAGTCTAGATTGTCCTCTTGGTTATCTGTCACAGCAAGATCTGAGTCATTTTGCTCACTGAACATTTAGTTTCCAGGAGCTACTAGTTATTTAACAACAACAAAAAGACTGCCCCTAAGAATGAGTGCTCACCCCAGTCATCAGTGAGAGAATAGGGAGTGACAAAGTGGTAGTAAAGGTTGGAATAAGGGAGCTTGGATGAAAATATCAATTGTCTAGGTTAAAGAATGGTGCATATGCATATCGAGGAGGAAAGAATGGAGCACAGGTCAAAGTCTTCCAAAGCCACCCCTTGACACTAACAAACTGCCATCAGTTAGACAGACCTAATAATTTTGAATTAAAAACAACTCCAAATACCCTACAGCCTATTGGCAATACAGGTAGTAAACAGCACCTTCACATGTGTCTCAAATAGAATTAAGTATCCTGCAATGGCTTGTGACCCTGAGCAACTTTTATGTGATGGACAGTGGATACTGGTGAGTTACAGACACATAAGATCTCTTCTGCTATTGAGAAGAGCCTATTCTGCAAAAGTTTGATGTGTTTATCTCTGTGACCCCAGAGAAGGGTTTAATATTTTGGCTCTTTGATACTTACTTGCAATCGCCAATGGGACTTTACCCATGCCTTATAATTTCTCTCTTGATAGGTTGGTTATGATTTATGTCTTCTGATGCTTTACTTTTGAGTTGTTTTGGGATTTCCATTTGGCACATGGATAGGTATCCTACCAAAATACTCATTAAATGAATATAAAAATGATCATATTTTTTTTTAAAGATTTTATTTATTTATTTGACAGAGAGAAATCACAAATAGATGGAGAGGCAGGCAGAGAGAGAGAGAGGGAGCAGGCTCCCTGCTGAGCAGAGAGTCTGATGCGGGGCTCGATCCCAGGACCCTGAGATCATGACCTGAGCCGAAGGCAGCGGCTTAACCCACTGAGCCACCCAGGCGTCCCAAAATGATCATATTTTTTAAATGCCCCCGAAAGAATGGTCAGTTGATTTGGTAGAATTCACAGAAGAGAAGTACATGTGTTTGTAGGTATGCATGCCAAAATACAAAAAAAAAAAAATCTAATCTAATAAATATTTTTAGAATGTAAGTACTTTTTCGCTAAGGATCTTAGGTTGACTTAAATCAAAATTTGACTTACTTTTCCTCCAGCGCTTACAGCTGGGTTTGAGGCTTAAATACTTGGGTTCAAAGTATTTCAGCTTTTAATGAAAATCCTTTGGATTCCATCAAAATAGTAAATTAAGTATGCTGACTCCAATCTCTTGCCTCACAAAATGGGCCTGTAAATCTATTTTAATGAATGTTTTACATAAGCCCCTTTAAAAGAAATGGTTAATAGGTAGGTTTAAGATAATCTATTTTAGTTAGAAAACAACACATTTCTGAATGCATTTGAAATAAAAATTATTTTAGTAAGAGTGTTTTTCATTGACCCTGAAGTTATGTAAATTATAAAGGAATTAAATTGTTTAAAAAATAATTTTGTGCTATGGGTGTACATGTTTTTCTCTTCCATATGTTAATTATCACATGTTTTTATGTGTTATCAATCTATTATTTTTATGAAATAAGATGAATACTTATGACAAGTGAGCTCACTTTTAGTGATACATTGTTAAGTCATCAATATTTGTAATCACAGAAAGATACACATTTGCATCATTCACATTTTTATTTAGGGTTAGGTTCTTTTTACTCTAAGTGACTGTAATCTAGTCAGCCTAACACAATTCATAAAGGCTTTTAAGATAATCTGTATTACTATCTCCTGAATATAGATATAATTCAGCATCATGTATTCTAAGACTGTCTTCTACTTTTGGGAAAACCAATGGGTTGGGTGATCATGTAGAATAATATAATTATAGTATTGCAGAACTAGAAAGAAGCCAATATAATCCAAGTTCTCTATTTTACACAGGCAATAAATTGGCTCATAAAGGTTAAGTGATTTGTTCACCCTTCTAACCTAATATACAAAGATAATTTCAGAACTGTTGAACCTGGAGATGGCAGTTGGAGTAACATACATTATTATTCCAAATGAGTCTTTTACCAACCACCTATCCTCTTCACTGAGTACAGTAACAAGGGCCAAATATCAGGTTGCCCACAGGAGCTATGGATGGATAGTATGGTTGATGTGAAACCGTGGAGCATTCTCCACCACTCTTGTAACACACATGAACCTGAGCTCTCACACCAAAAACCAAGCCAGTGAGAAGGAGATGACCACAAGGGAATAATGAACAACTCCACAAGGGGTAAAATGCTGAGGGAGACAAATCATGACAGACTCTTGACTCTGGGAAACAAACTAAAGGTTGTGAAGGAGGAGGTGGGCGTGAGGATGGGGTAACTGGGTGATGGGCATTAAGGAGGGCATGAGCATGGGGTGTTATACACAACTTATGAATCAATGAACACTCCATCAAAAACAATGATATACTCTATGTTGGCTACTTGAATTTAAATTAAAAGACGGATGATTTTATTCTTACAGATATTGACTTAGTGCTAAGGACTGAACATGACCATTTAAAATTCACATATGCCGGGGTGCCTGGGTGGCTCAGTGGGTTAGAGCTTCTGCCTTCGGCTCAGGTCATGATGTCAGGGTCCTGGGATCGAGCCCCACATCGGGCTCTCTGCTCAGCAGGGAGCCTGCTTCCTCCTCTCTCCCTCTGCCTGCTTCTCTGCCTACTTGTGATCTCTCTCTGTCAAATAAATAAATAAAATCCTTAGGAAAAAGAAAATAAAATTTACATATGTTAAATCCTAACCCCAAAGTGATGGTATTTGGAGGTGGGACCATTGGGTTAGGTCATGAGAGTGGAACCCTCATGAATAGGATTAGTGTTCTTATAAAAGAGACCCCAAAGATCTCCCTCCCACTTTCTGCCCTGAGAAGACACCATGAGAATAGACCATCTATAGACCAGGAAATAGGGTCTCACCAGACCAATCTGCTGTGGCATCTTGATCTTAGACTTCTAGGCCTTGATCTTAGCCTCCAGAATGGTGTAAAATAAATGCTTGTTATTTAAGCCACCCAGTCTACGGTGTTTTTCTAATAGCAGCCCAGACAGACTAAGATACGTATGAATCCAACTTTTTGCTAGAACTGACAAGTAGTAGTTTCTCAGAGTCAGAAGATTTCATGATCATGTTCTGTCCCAGACCAGATGTACAAAATGACCAAGACAAATGTAAGACTTTTGGGTCTCATTGCCAAGGTGTTAAAGAATGGTTTGGGTAGGTGCCCTGGCTCATGATCAGTTATGAAAACATTGTCAAATTTGCCTGGCAACTAGGAAAAACTTCTTTAAGAGGAAATTCGCTATTGAAAATTAGCAGTGTCTGAGTGACTAGTTGGTGACTTTTTTCTTGGTTTTAAGGAATGGTGAGGGATAGAAGAAAGGATCCAGGCTTTCTAGGGAAACAAACCTGAATTTGAAACTTAGCTCCACTGCCTGGAAGTTGTGTGGCTTAGCTATAAAATGAGGGCAATAAAACTGCTCTTACAACATGGTTTTAAGAATTAGATGCCACTACGTACAAGATCTATAATAGGTGCTAAAGAATGGTAGTTCTCATTAATTTTCCTCCATCCATGTGTAAGAGGACAATAATGGTATAACGATTTCTCTTCCTTATTAAATACCAGGCAAAAACTTTATAAGCTCTCGTCTTAAATCTTCACAACAACTCTATGACTCAGGAATTATTATGATTATTTCTCACAAATAAGAAACAGACTCGGTAAGCTTAAGTAACATACCAGGGTCCTCTGGAAAGTAAGATGGGAGAAAGAGGGTTCAAACTCATGTCTGCGTGTCCAGGTTTTTACTACTGTCCTACACTCTCTCCCCACACCCTTTGGAATCAGGAGGCTGATTCCACTCCATAAATGCTCCTTCTTTCCATGTGTATTTAGCCTGAATGAATGATTAACTAATGAAGATGATTAAACATCTCAGAACACTTAAATGCATATAAAGGGGAAAAGCTCCAAATTTCTGCAGTTTCAGTTGAGACCCTCAGGAACCAAGGTGAAACTAGAAGGCAAAAAGACAGATGTTTGACTTCGAGCTTAAACAGTGGAATTTTTAGTGCTCTGTGTTTGTTTTAGAACACATTTTATAGAGGTTGCTGTTGAAATGATGGGAAGATAGAAATCTCTTTTAGCGTTTAGAAGTGCCTTTTTTTTTTCTTTTTCTTTTTCATTTGAGTGGCAATATTACAACTGGCTTCAGAAGATGAAGTTTTTAAGACCTTTCTGCTAACTTCCGACGTTAGCTGACTTCCTAGCTCTGCTGTAGTGAAATTTGGGTAAACACAATTTTACTCCATGCCTTCCATTAACAAGGTCAAAAGATTAAAATACACAAGGCCATGTTCCTTTCAGTCTTACAAAAGCCCTTAGCTGGGATTACTCTTACCTTTTTGGGGTTTTCTTGCTTCTTAAAGCTTGTTCTGATTTCCTTGGTTCCAGCTACCTAGTAATTCTTGTTAGCTGGACTTGTAGCTGAAGACGGTGGTTGAAGGATAGGCTGAAGTCTCTCCCTTCTGGGCCAGGCTCCTGCAGGTCTGAGGAGCTGAAACTCAGGAAATGGCCTTCTAACCAAAATGCTTGTATCCCGATTCATCAAACAGAATGCCAGGGCACCTGGGTGGCTCCGTTGGTTAAGCGACTGCCTTCCGCTCAGTTCATGATCCCGGAATTCCGGGATCGAGTTCTGCCTGGGACTCCCTACACTGCAGGGAGTCTGCTTCTTCCTGTGACCCTCCTTCCCTCTCAGGCTCCCTCCCTCTTCTCTCCCCTCTCTGAAATAAATAAATAAATAAATAAACAAAAAAAAAATATTGAGAATGCCAATTTGTTACTTTACGGATTTGTCCTTTTGTCGATATTTCTGTATCTGGAAAGACAAATGGCAATCAGTGAATCCGTCAGCAAGTGTTTTAGGGGCATTTAAAGATTATCTACTATACTTTGGACACTATGGAAGTTACAAGGGAGTGTAATAGACTAGAGAGAGCAAGCATTCCCTAAGAAAAAAGCTCATCTGGTGGTGATGATTATGGGAATGGTGGTGGTGGTAATTATCAATCCCTGAGCATCTTTCATGTATCAGGATTAAGGATCTGTCTCTTTCTAAAACTACTCATTCTAACGTGCCCCACTTCCCTGTAACTGCCACAGTGCTAGGGCTTGGTAGATCTCTGTAGGTAGCTCCTTTTATTCTGTAGGTCCCATTGTTAAGAAGTAACAGGGTCAGGGACACTGGAAATGTGATGTCAGAAATGTAAATTAAATCCCTTCATCTCTCTGGGAATAATCATACCAATGAGGTATCAGAGGGTAGTCCTAAGAGGCTTATGCAAAGTACCAAGTCCACGGAAGATGTTCCCTAATTGGTAGTAATCATTGCTGTTATTGCTAATATTAGACATACATAGAGCTGTCCTCTAAGAAGGCTCCGTGATGTGGAAGGGAGTTTTAAGAAGAATGTGTTCAATAGTGATACGTGCCAGAGAGAAGCCAAAACTTCAAGGGGTGTCAGACTCAGGAAATAACTGCTTCGGTCCCATGGAGTAATTTGAAAAGGAACTCAGGCAGGGGACGAGGCTGGGCATGTGGAAGTAACTGGAAATTTGCACGTCTCTTCCCTGCACATAGCACGCACTAGAAAACGTCTTGCATCATACTCTCCTTTTCACTAGTTTCACGACAGGACTGTGCTTATAATGGTTTCCTGAGTCTCAGCTTTCTGGTCCCTGTAGCTACTTTTATGTCCCTGGGGCAGACTCAGATCCTTTATCACCTTCATTGGGTTCTACTGAAGCTGCCTGCTGTGATTTCTCTTCTGCCCAGGAGAGGCGGATTGTGTCCCCAGGGAAGCGATCCTCAACCACAGTCTTGGGGTTGATGAGTGAGTAGAAGACACTAAAAAGCGCCAGTCTACAGAAGGCCGCATGTAGAGAATGAGCTGACGAGAACCATGTCCTCTGTCACTTGCTCAACTGTTGTCGTCATTAGCTGTTTTCTGCTTGTTAACAGTGGACAGAGAGATAACAAAATGCTGCTCCATTTTGCACAGACGATTATTCCAGCAAATTTCAGTACTTGCTTTGGTCTTTGTTAGTTTGGGATAAATTTCAATTACGTAAACAAAATCTTGCTTCTCCTGAATATTTCAGCTTTTATGTTTTTCCCCTGGATTGTTCTAAGTCTGAATGAGAGTAGCGCTGGACCTCAGATGACCTTTTATTGAGATATCTCAACGAGCTTTGCTGCAAAACATCTCAGAGGTGATTTTAACTAACTAATTAAATATTGCATGGAGTTTGAAAAATAGGTAATACATATTAATGGTAAAGTTTTCAAACAGAGCAAGAGGGTAAATGGTAGGAAGCATGTCTCTTGATTTCCTTTCCTGTTTTTTATAGCAAGTCAGTGGCACAATGCAATCCAGTCTGAACGCAGATGAAAGCTAAGTTTCATACTGTGAAAAAGAAATGTTTCCTATTCTGCCAATGCTGTCAATTTGCAAACTATGAATATATTAAATTTACTGACAAGGAGTGACACCTGCAGCTAATTATGATACAATCAACAACAATAGGAAAAGACATAGTGAAGGAGAGTGGAGAGAAAAAAAGATAGCATGTTAAAGATGGGGGAGACCCAGTGCCAGATGTCGACGTGGCTCCCTGAGATCCTTAGTCACGTCTAGGTTATCCTGTGACCAGCTTGTGGAAGAACTGAGGAAGGTACTTTGTGGAGAAATGGAACATGGAAGTTAGACTCTTCCTCCATGTAACTCTTCAGAAAAACCTCCTCCCGTGACCACCCTATGAGTTCATAAGGGCAGCCCATATCCTCTCCTCCAGCTTTGCAAAATAATTTCCAGGAAATTTACAGGAAGACATAAAATCTGTATGGTCATGTAGAATTTCAAGAAACATCTCACATCTCCCTGGCCAGTTTGACACTTTCATTACTTCCCAGCTTGAATCTAGGAACAGAAGAATCTGCTTATAACACTCCCCCTTTTTGTCCCCCACCTCCCCACAAAATACCCATTTCCATTAAACCAAAAACAAATAAATACTCCAAAAATCCAAAGAAAGCCTCAAGAGTATTCCTGTGCTCCAAGACTGCTCTCAGTTTTCTTTGTAAGCTTGATTTCCTTGCATCTACTTGCCTTGGCCCAGAATAAATACAAAGTTTCTTCTCATGCAGGAGAGTATTCTGACCAAGATGGTCACTGGAAATTCCATTAAGCACCTCTATAAAAGATGCTATTTCCAAGTTAAAATAGCTGACACATGGATCATAAACGATAAATTTTACCTCCATCCCACCCCAGCCCCTTTCCTCCTCCTTACATCCTCTAGGTTTTGAAGTCTTCCTCTAGTAGAGCTAACAAACCTCCCCATTAGGAAAGGATTCACTCCTGGGCCAATCAGAACTAGGATTTATGCATTAGCTAATTATGCATTAGCTAATTAATAATGCAATCAATCATTTCCATTTCAATGACTATCCCACAATGGTACATGAATGATACAGTGTGTAGCTGCCACATCCGTTCATCTTCCTCATTCTTCCCCACTCTCTTCTTCATGACCTGCTCCTCCTTTTTTCTCTGTTTAATTTCTAAATTTACTTAAAATTATGTACCTCTGAACTCACACACAGTGTGACTCATCCTAGGGGAATCTGCCTCTCTGCCAATCCATAATTCCTGCTCTAGAAACATCATTTAAGGGGCACCTGGGTGGCTCAGTCAGTTGGGCGTCCAACTCTTGATGTCAGCTCAGGACATGATATCAGGGTTGTGACTTCCAGCCCCACATTGGGCTCCATGCTGGGTGTGGAGCTTACTTAAAAAAAGAAAAAAAAAAGAAAGAAAGAATGAAAGAAAGAAAAGAAAAGAAATGTCCTTTAAAGATCGAGTCCAACTTGCATTCCCACCAACAGTGGAAGAGGGTTCCCCTTTCTCCACATCCTCTCCAACACATGTTGTTTCCTGTTTTGTTAATTTTGGCCATTCTAACTGGTGTAAGGTGATATCTCAATGTGGTTTTAATTTGAATCTCCCTGAGGGCTAGTGATGATGAACATTTTTTCATGTATCTGATAGCCATTTGTATGTCTTGATTGGAGAAGTGTCTGTTCATATCTTCCGCCCATTTTTTGATATGTTTGCCTGTTTCGTGTGTGTTGAGTTTGGGGAGTTCATAGCAAGTTGGTGCAGCCTCTTTGGAAAACAGTGTGGAGATTCCTCAAGAAATTAAAAATAGAACTTCCTTATAACCCTGCAATTGCACTCCTGGTTATTTACCCCAAAGATACAGATGTCGTGAAAAGAAGGGTCATCTGTACCCCAATGTTTATAGCAGCAATGGCCACGGTCGCCAAACTATGGAAAGAACCAAGATGCCCTTTAATGGACGAATGGATAAGGAAGATGTGGTCCATGTACACTAGGGAGTATTATGCCTCCATCAGAAATGATGAATACCCAACTTTTGTAGCAACATGGACTGGACTGGAAGAGATCATGCTGAGTGAAATAAGTCAAACAGAGAGAGTCAACTAACATATGGTTCCACTTATTTGTGGAGCATAACAAATATCATGGAGGACAAGTGGTGTTAGAGAGGAGAAGGGAGTTGGGGGAAATTAGAAGGGGAGGTGAATCATGAGAGACTATGGACTCTGAAAAACAATCTGAGGGATTTGAAGTGGCGAGGGGGTGGGAGGTTGGGGTACCAGGTGGTGGGTATTATAGAGGGCATGGACTGCATGGAGCACTAGGTGTGATGAAAAAATAATGAATACTGTTATGTTGAAAATAAATAAATTAATAATAATAAAAAAAGATGGAGTCCAAGTTCCTGGAAGCAAGAGTCTTTGTCTTACAAGACTTTATATTTGCAGCTCCTGAAGCACTATGAATTATGAGGACAACTGAGGGAGTGAGTAGAAAGGATGGAACCAGGGGTAGATGAGTGGGTGAATGAGAAGGGTGTTGTGAAATTTGAACCTGACATATGAAATAAAAGTTTCAAAAATTTAAGAAGCTCAAAGAGCACAACAGACCTCAAAAATAATAATAAAAGCTAAAAGCAGCCTGTGAGAGATAACATGTGTAGATTTCTCAAAAAAGCAAAGCCCACAACAAAGCACTAACTTTCCAATACTTTCTTTTTCAAGGTAGAGGATAAAAGCCCCATATTGCTTCTTTCCAAAGTTTTCAGCTCTGAAAATTAGTCTACCCTCCAAACATGTTTGGAATAAATGAGTTGTCCATCTGCCGCCTTTGCTACTTATTGGGAAAGATTATGCTCGGAGTCATTAGAAAAGTCATTCTCTCTTGATTTTTCAAGAAAATTCCCAGATGTGACCTGCACATTGATAGCACAGAATTTAGTTTGCCAGCAAGAGCCAAATTGGATTTTGGTTGTATTTTGAAGTAGAGTCGCTGTTCTTTTTTCTTATTTCAAGGGCAAATTCAAATACCTTCTCTCCTCCTGTTCACAACGATGACTGATGGGTAACTCCACGGAAATAGAAATATTTTTTAGGTGGCAAAAATTCCAATTGACCAATATTGTTTAAAAATCCACCTGTGATGTCCAAGTATGAAATTCAGCTCTGAAACCTTGTATCTAGGAATGCAGGATCAATCTCTCAATCTTTCCCTCAGTAATACTTCCCTAGAGAGGCTGAGTGATTATGCAAATCAGATGCTGTAAATGAAATCACTTTGTTTAAAATGACCAGTCGTGTAGTGGGATTTAATCACTTGAACCCTGGCATTATTTAAACACCAGACAGCACGATCCAATGGTACGAACTGTCAATCACAGACCACACCGCATCTATTACTGTCGCCTGGATGATGCCTTGCCCCGAAGTAATGATAATAAATTTCAATTAGTTAAATACAAATGATGGGCCTTATTTGTTAAAGTAATTTCAGATGAGAGAAATAAATTATTATGAAATATATGTTGTCACATAAATTTGCATTTTGACCAAACACTGGGCTGTGTGGGGGAGTCAAGGACACTATTAATAGATTCTCTTTACTTGAGTACAAGCAGGGACGCCAAAAACTTTCACCCAGGAGATGAGATTCTGAAATAACTCCAAGTACCTATAAAACAGCCATCACAAATACAAGAGTGTGCTGGTATTTCAACTTAAACTTTTCTTCTAAAATGGTTGATAGGATTCAAGGAACAGAACTCCATCACAGGGACTTCAAAAAAAAATAAGCATATTAAGGAAAACTGGAAGGGAATTTGCAAACATGAAAATAGTCCTGTTGGGCTGGTAGGATTAGGGGTAGGTTTTGTTTTCTTTTATTCCTTCCAATTTTATGAATTGTTGCAATAAAAAGAAAAAGGCTCATCTGTGCACTTAGGTCCAGGGTTTGATTGATTGAGTCACAGCGCTCTGGGCATCTGCTTTTCCCCTGGAATGGCCTGCTATTTGCAGAAGCTGTTTTTGGGTTTTTATTAAGGCCTGGAGGGAAAGAGGAAGGGGTGTGTGTGTGTGTACACAGTTCCTTCTTATAATGCTATCCTTTTTTTGCTCCAGAAGGAAGATAAGATATTTTCTTTCTACACATTCTCTCTCTCTCTCTCTTTCTGGTGCGTACTCTCTAGGACAATTTACTGAGAGAAATCTCCTGTCGATGAAAGATTCCCTGGTTACAAGTAATTATGTTTTCCTGTTCTATGTCATTGCCTCTACATTTGTAAGAACAATATCAAATTCTGCAGAAATTCACAATTGCTAAACCCTTCAGAAAACTTTCTAAAGCTTTTTAGTAGATTAAAAGTATTTTCCAGTCACTTGCAAAAAGCTATAAAAATATAGCACTTTGTGTTTGTACTATAGGTCCTCTCCAAATATCATTTGAAGGTGATAAATTATGGCCTTAAATTTAAAAATAACATTGAGAGAGCAAATAGTATTGATTAGTGGAAAAAGTAGGAAATAATGTATTCAAGTTCTGACTTTGCTATTCTGAGTCTCCCAGGAGGCTCTAGACTCAGTTTCTCCATCTGTGCAGTGGCCACAATGTTTCTTCCCTGTCTCTGTCAGTGGACCAACGTGAAAATGCTTTACAAAGGTTGGCTATTATTGATGTTTTATGCAGGCAATTTTTTTCGTTTTTCTTTTTTTGTCTCTCTGAAAATCACAAAGAAGAATTTTTAGCTCTTCTCCCCAAGAAAAGGTCCCGCTCATCATAACTTACTTTAGCACATTCTCCAGCCAAGAGAACACAGTGTTCCATTTCCGCTCATGCTGGTATTCACAGACATGGACCTACGACCAATCAGAGACCCCTTAAGCTGCTGAGAGAATTGTTTTCAGTGACTCATAATGCTATCTGAAGCCAGAGGGACCATCCCAAGCCACTGTCTCAAGCACTAAGTTTTTCCAAACAAGAGCTCCTTGCTGGTACTGGGCTGAATCACTCTTCACAATAAAATTTCATCCACTTCGATGTCTCTGGAGAACCTTTAGTTTACTGTCATCCGTGGAAAATAGCAAGCCTGCATGACGCTTTCTAAATTCTTCCTTCATTTGGCAGGATCTTGAAACAAGTCATAGCCAAGGGCAGAAATAGTGGAAAACGAACCCCTGGCTGACTTACAAAATATGTGAGCTTGCAATTGCCTTGACATAAGCCTTCTTTATGGTCTGTCTTTTTGATTTGCCAATATTTTCCCTTAAGCATTCTGATGTGATTTTGCAGTTGTTGTTCACAATAAAAGGTAGGGATTTCAGGGTATGGCTTCTTTCCCTTCAGAAACATAGCCAGGGAGGGGTGCCATGGTGGACTCTTGGTTTCAGCTCAGGTCATGATCTCATGGATCATGACATTGAATCCTGCGTGGGGCTCCACGCTGAGTGGGAGTCTTCTTGAGATTCTCTTCCTCTGACCCACACCACATGCTCTTGCTCTGTCTCTCTCTCTCTCTCTAGAATAAAAAATTCTTTAAAAAAATATATAGCCATGGAAACACAGAGTTCTTGGCCTATCCACAAGCCAGAGGAAACATTCTAATGGTCTCTGAAAGATCAGGTGATGCTCTGGGAGACAGGAGTGGGGGACATGGGCACTGATGAGGAGAAGGGGGCACAGGGCAAAGAATGCTCTGCAGACTGAGTGGGCCACCTTCAGGCAGGGTTTGTAAACAGGAGCCAAAGAAAACTGTCTGTGTTTAAAGACTAAATCAAACAAGAAGAAGCAAAACAGTGAGTGATGGTTTGGTTGCGGGCTAGGGCTGAGTTTTTTCTACACTTGGGGCAGTATTAAATTCTTAATGACCCCACTGGGTTGTTGGATTGCTGGTTGAGAAGAGCTAAAAGTTCTTCTTTGTGATTGCAGGGCAATGCTCCATAATTTCTCCATTAAAAGTTGGCAAAACGGGTCCATTTCTGCCTACATGAAACATATGGTGGAATAGATAGCAATTTTATAATCATTCAGATCGATAACAATTAGAAAATAGGAGGAGTACCATGAATGATAGAATATTGCAGGAAGCCAAAAGAATATACATCCATTTCATGAACAACTATTGAAGTTGCAGGT